>NC_134710.1:411703615-412320346 GCF_043290135.1 Rhipicephalus microplus | reverse complement strand
CTTAAAAAGGCTATGTAAACCACAGTTTCACAAGTAACTGTACTTTTTTTCCAACAAATGTCTCAAGGTAGTATGAAACAGCCGATTTTCAAGGAACACCAAAATATCAACGCCAAGTATACCCAGTATATGAACCGCGAGTTCTTTATCTGTGAGGAAAGCTGGGGGATCAGTCACACATGACACTTTTCTCTGTTTTTATTTTGGAAGCTCCACGAGTTTCACGTTAAATTTTATTTTTTTCTTTGCCGATGACATACAATGATTTGAAAGAGATTCCTTTGTCATTTGGCCGTGTCTACATAAATCAGACGGGTCGAGGCTTCAGGCACAAAACTGACCTCTTCGCTAGTCTCTGCGTCCCCAATATATCAATGTCATCGGCAAAGGAAGAAATAGATTAAACGTGATGATTTTGAAGCCTTACTAAAAACAAAGAAGGGCAAAGTGGAACGCATTGATGATTTGTGGGGTTTAACGTGCCAAAACCACCATATGATTATGAGAGACATCGTAGTGGAGGGCTTCGGTAATTTCGAACACCTGGGGTGCTTTAACCTGCACCGAAATCTGAGCACACGGGCCTACAAGATTTCCGCCTCCATCGGAAATGCAGCCACCGCAGCCGGGATTCGAACCCGTGACCTGCGGGTCAGCAGCCGAGTACCTTAGCGACCAACCCGGCGGGGCAAGTGGAACGCATGTATAGGTGATCCTTCAATTGTCCTTACAGCTAGATAAGGGATTCGCGTTGATAGATAGCGGGTGCACGTGGCGTTGAATATGGAAGTGTGCTGTGTGTATTATTTTGACACGCTTCTTGCCTTTGTATAGTGCTAGGTATGCGGCTGTGGAACGCCTCAGCCTATTTTTCATGAATGTGCTTTTGGTGCATATGTCTGCGGACTTTCCGCCATAAACATTTCGTTCGATGTCCTGCCAGGTTGAGCTCCTTAGTTTTTTTTAAATATTATAAACCAACTCGCCGAGCAAGCCACATAGGTGTTCTCCATTTTGAAACACGGTTGTGTCGATTCGGCATCTATCGTTAGTGTAATTATGCCCGAGATAAAAACTGCTGAAGAAAAGGCAGATTACTTAGTGTGCAGGACAAAGCCTGTTGAAAGCACAAGTCCACGCTTCGGTGTTTTGTCCGCATTCATCTTCCGTGCGTTACTTCAAAGTTCACAGAAACTTAGTTCATGGTGATCACCATTTCGTCTTGCTTACCATTTCGGCTTGATCACCATTTCATCTTGTTGATCTTGCTCAACCTTCCGATACAATGGGGATCGTTTCTGTTGGAAAGAGCATTTTGTATAATGATTGTCATTTTACATTTCTTTGTTCAATAAGATCTATGCATATGGTCCAGTTTCTAAAGTGTTTCTTTTCAATATGCCTCAAACAGCTAGCTCTTTCTTAGTTATAACAATAACTTCCATACACATCGCACTTCTACCTTGCGTGTTCCCAGTTTTGGCCCACATCCTTCGCATTTGAACTGCCTTTATTTTTTGACTCGCTTGTACAGTCACAATTATGAATATTCTAGTACCGACCTTCTACAACATTTATCATTGTTCAAAGCCCGCCTCACATATTACATGTTCTCGTCGACTAGAATATGTCGACAGTTATCGCCAAACACCACTGTTGGTGCTGTCACTGACCAGGATTTGCTGAAATACAGTGAACTCAAAAGTATCTCAACATTCACGTTTAACTCTAATCCCACATCATTAGGAGCACTCGACAAGTTTTTTTTTATAGTTCACTTTTTTACCTTGAAATAGCAGGTGAACCGATTTCTATGCAGTTACAAAGTGGACAGAATTTAGGCCTGACTAGTGACAGAAGATTCGAAAAAAAAACGTAGGCTAGCCAAAGATATCTATTTAAATGGCGCACCGAGAGAACACATCGGTGGCGGTGGCGGCGTCGCAAATGCTGTCTGCGGTGGCGCGCCGACCCCTCGGCGCACTCCTTTACTGGTGGGGACCGTGGTTGCAGTGGCTAGAATTGGAAAGTGTGATGAGCAGCCAGCGGCAGCTACGGAGCGCACTGAAGCCTCGGAGGAGGAGCCGTGTGGGGCACACGCAGTCGTTTATTCATTGTTTGCATGGTTCCGATAGTTTCTTGAGGCACGTTCGTCCTCGTTTCTTTTTGTGCGGTGGTACTCTGGCACCAATGGTTCTACATGCACTCTCATAGCGCGAACACAGTCATTGCTTCGTACTGCTGTGGACTGCAGGCTACAAGTCAGCTAAAGAGAAGCATGCGTTCTGCGGCGTTCCAAAGAACGAAGCTCTGTTTGCGCAGTGGCGGAGAGCGATCCTGCGCGCTGACAAACTGCTTCAAGAAAACTTTGCTGCGTACGAGCATCACTTCGATGAAACATACATCTCCCGGCACTTCTAGAACACTGTGAACGGCGAAATTGCCCTCACTGAAAGGGGCAGGCCCATAAGCATGCGCAGAATTGCCGTTCAGGGTTGGGGGGGGGGGGGGCAAGATTCATTGCAGCGCCCCTCTCTATATTAAATTAGCGTATGAGGCAGATTTTGCACCCTCCTTTTAGGTGACTCAAAGAGTGACCCGCCGCCTGGTTAATGTATAGAGAAGATTTAGCGCCTCCCTCCCAGGTGACTACGCCTATGGGTAGGCCTTTCGGAGACGCTCTTCACATTTGTAGGCGCCCTTAAAATCACTATTCAAAATTGTTGAGCTACAACAAGCTTCACAGTGACAGCTCGGCAGAGCTCGTAAAAATAAAAAAAGATGTCACACGGGCCAGCACACAACAACGTCCTGGCCTCAGCAATAAAGTGATCAATTTTTTTTGCTCTAACAAATTTATCCTGAACTACAGCCGACTAGTGTATGTGTCTTCTGCGACAATATAGCTGAATTGGAACATATACTTTGGAGGTGCCCCGTGTTACGCTGTGGGGAAGTCATCACGCCTTCCAAATGGGGAAGTGCTATTACAAGCTCCGGCCTCAAACAACAGTTATGAGCAGTCGACCGGGCCCACGACGCAACACAGAGACTTGGTCTTCTGTGCCGATATGCGAGCGGCCCGCAACGTGCTAAAGCGCGTTCCGAAGGACCAAATGACGTCCGTTCATCCGTCCATCCGTCCATCCATCCATCCATCCATCCATCCATCCAATTTGCATTTTTACGCAAACGCACTCCACAAAGACCGAGCATCTTCTCGTGAAAAGAGGAAGCACCTTAAGCTCAGGCGCGTCTCCCAGGCTTGCAGCCCAAGTGAAACCATGTTGTGTGGCGCGCTTGTGAACTATGTAACTTTTTTTTCTTGGGGAGAAAAAAAAGAAGCACGACCAGTTATTAGGAATGTATTGTTGTAAACAGATAACAAGTCACTACTCGGAAATGTGTTTTATGACCAGTTTGCAGAAAATAAAATGTTTTCATCGAGATACTGCTGGTCATTCTCGTCTCTGAGTGTGATTATGCGTCAGCGGAAGTAGCTATAGCGAGCCTTGCATGTTACGAATGATGGGGCTTTATTTACAGATTAGTGCTTCTGAAAATAAAGGTTCGCCTTGGAAGGCGTTGCAAGCAATGGCTCACAACTAAGTTCATCGTTCGACTCTTCTACCACTTCACATCGATAAACTGTTTCAGTGCTGTCACACGCTCACTATTGGCACCCTGTCAATATTTCAGCTCAATCACGCAACCGCGTAGGCATTCTGTAATTTCAGAAGGTAATTAACATATTTGCTCGGTCACAATAAGAAGCCATGCACGAGCAACAAAATGTATTTTAAATATTTCACATTGCTGGCGTGCATGGTTGATTCCTTCTCTGCGCAGCACCTCGCCGCTTTGGGTGACGTATGGATGGATGGATGGATGGATGGATATGGCTGTACCCTTTAGATCGGGCGGTGGCTAGCGCCACCAAGCCGTAATACCTAATGAATCAAAAACTATATTTATTTTTTTTCTTAAAAAGTGAGTTTGAGGATTCGTACTTTGCAGTGAAGACTTTAATTTTCACTCGTGCCTTGTCTTTAGCCACCAATCAGATAACCTCCTTCTAGTTAAGTCTACCCGCTTAGAGTTTATTTTGGCCTCCCGGTCCCTAAACCCCAGTGCTTTGAAAAACTCTGCGCCATCATCCTGAACTATAGGGTGAAGCCCTCTACAGAATAATATCAAGTGTTCGGCAGTTTCTTCTTCCTCTCCACACGCATTGCATACTGTGTCTACCCCTTCGTATTTGGCCCGATATGTCTTGGTTCGCAGTACTCCCGTCCTGGCCTCAAACAGTAGAGAACTACCCCGAGTATTATCATAGATCCTTTCCTTGGCAATTTCCTGCTTAAAATTTCAATAGATCTCTAGTGCGGATTTCTTAATCATGCCCATTCTCTACATGTCAGTCTCCGTTTCTTTCACTTTCTTCTTAACCGATAGTTCATTTTGGTTTGGCCACCTGCTGTTTCCTAAGTATTTCCCAGTCAACTTCCTGGTTCGCTTTCTTCATTTTGTATCGACATTCTTCATGTACAAGTAGCTGAAAACCTTCCTAGACCAACGCTCTACCCCCATTTCTCTCAATCGCTTCTCAAATATTATCTTGCTGCTAGCTTCCCTGCCCTCAAATGATGTCCATCCCATATCACCTTGTACTCCCTGATTTGGTGTATTCCCGTGAGCTCCTAAAGCAAGCCTACCTATTCCACGTTGCTTAATTTCTAATATTGCTTGAACTTCTGATCTCATGCACAAGACCGCATTGCCGAACGTCAGCCCAGGAACCATGACCCCTTTCAATATTCCTCTCACAACATTATACCTATTGTAATTCCACAGTGCCCTATTTTTCATGACTGCTGCATTCCTGTTACCTTTAGTCGTCACCTATATTTCGTGTTCCCTCAGATACTCGGTCCCATTGCTTATCCATACGCCCAGATATTTTTATTTATCTGTTATCTCTTGCGTGACCTCCTGTATTCTAAACTCACTACCTTCGTTGTCATTGAAAATCATGACTGCTGATTTTTCCTTACTGAACCTAAAATCTAACCTATCTCCCTCATTACCGCAGATGTCCATCAATCTCTGCAAATCTTCCATGTTGTTGGCCATTAGCACTATATCACCTGCGTATATTAATGCTGGTAGTGTCTGATCAATAAGTTTTCCTTGTTTGACTAAAGATAGGTTGAAGCCCAGTCCACTTCCCTCTAATTTTGCCTCTAATCCTTGTAGGTACATCATGAATAATAAGGGTGACTGGGGGCACCCCTGCCTAAGCCCCCGTTTTACCTCTGCAGGCTTGGATACCTGTTTTTCCCACTTTATAACTACCTTGTTACCTTTATAGATACCCTTTAACAGATTAGTGACTACATGTTCCACGCCTAGTGTGTCCAGCATTCCCCACAATTCCTCTTGAACCACGCTATCGTACGCTCCCTTGATATCCAAAAATGCTAGCCACAGGGGCCTGTGTTCCTTTTCTGCTATTTCGATGCACTGCGTCAGTGAGAACAGATTGTCTTCCAACCTCCTGTGTTTCCGAAACCCATTCTGCAGTTCCCCAGCACCCCCTCATCCTCTATCCACTTCTGCAGTCTTTCCTTTATAATCTGCATCGCCAGCCTGTAGACCACTGTTGTCACTGTTATAGGACGGTAGTTGTTTATGTCAGCTTTGTCCCCCTTTCCTTTATAGATCATGCTCAACCTGCTAAGTTTCCATCCATCTGGAACTTCACCATCGATTATTATTGTGCTCACTGCCTCTCTCAAAGCCTGCTTAGACTTCGGATCTAATGTCAGCCTAATTCCTATCTCCCTATCAGCCTAAATCTCCCTATCAGCCTAATTGGAATGCCATCTGGGCCTGTTGTAGTACTACTAGGAACCCTTTTCTCAGCCCTTTCTCACTCTTGTTGTGAAAATGAAGCCATTGCACCACTTGATTTGTCCTTGTCTATTGTGGTGCATAAAGTACTTCTTTGTTGAAATTTTTCTGTCACCCTTGTTTTTATATATTCAATAGCTTCGTCCCCTTCTAGCCTAGCACCTTGGGCTGTAGTTATAAAACTTTGCTCTAGGCTGGTCTCATTTCTTAGGGAGTTTAGATGGTTCCGAAATTTCGCAGCTGCCTTTCTATCTTTTTTATGTACTTCTGCCAGCCACTGAGCTCCCTTCCTTCTAATCTTTTCATTGATCAGAAGGGATGCATCCCTTCTACAGCTTAGAAAGATTGCCCATTTTCTTTCAACATCATCTTTTCAACGTGTGCCAGTGCCACCTGGTGGTTTCCTCCCCAGGCGTTACGCGCTAGCCGGCGCGTTCATCACACTTCTCCATTGTAGCCACTGTCCTTTGGGATGCCTCAAAGGGGTGGTTTTGCGTCGATGTTTGGCGTGTTTCGAGGTGTGCTTGCGATCTGTGTTTGTTTTTGTGTCCTGCCGGTGGTGCTTACGATGATGAGCTATACTAAAGCAAGCACGTGGGGCGTCGTATTGTGGAGCACTCGCCAGGTATGCACGGAGCCACACACTTCAACCTTGAACACCACGCCATGCGGCTGGATGGATAGATGTATCCGGCTGTGCCCTTTAGATCGGGTGGTGGCTCACGCCACCTAACCACAAAGCAGGCGAAATTCAGTAGTGTGGCCGGCGCTCCGCGGAGCGCCTTTGCGGGTGTTTCGGAAACTAGCCCGCAAGCGCAATGACAGCTGTAGGTGGGGCCTTCTTCATGTCGTGTGCTAGAGCACGGCTGCTCGAGTGAATTGCACCTGCTTTGCGGCGAAGCAAGCATCACTCTTGTTATGTGAGCAAGAAAATTGAGAAGTTGGTGTGGTTTTCGAGAAACGCAGATACTGTGGCTGTTTTGCAAGCAATCGTTAAGTAACAAACCTCGGCCCATACGTGAGCGAAACTTTCAAGTCGCACTGGCACTGCCACAACTAAGTGATTTGGTGAAACAGAAAGAATATTCCTACATCTCACACGCCTTCTTAGATGAGCCCAGTGTTGGGCACCACAAAAACAAAACAAAGTTATGTCTGGGCCTATTACGCCGGGTAATAAGTGTGAACGCTGTATCAATGCACAGGCTGCAACGCAATGCAATAATAATTCATAGAACTCATCATGAAAATAACCATGATTTATTTTCGTCTGGTAAAGAAATTTAAAAAAAGTTTTGTTTCAAGTTTTTCTTAAGGAAAAAATAAAGTATCGGTAAATTTACAAATGTCTTTCGAGATAGCTCAACTGGTGTACTTAATTATATTACATTATTCAGAAGCGGGTGGCATCACCAAGAGCCTCGATTACCACCCTCATGCTATCGGGAAGAGACGCATACAAGGTGTCGCATGTTGAACGTTCGCCTTGGCTTCCTCCCAGCAGTCTTGTACTGCTGATCCCAGGTTGTCCGAAGACAAGTCACGTAGGCTGCAGGAGAACAACGCTACCTTCATGTTTACCCAAATGTTCTCAATGATGTTCATGCATGCCTGTGGATTGTGGTGGCCATTACAGCACGGCAACTCTACGCTCTTGTAGGAAAGAGGAAGTCAGCTTGGACGGGTGTACTGGGGAGCGATCTTGTTGAACGATGAAGTCACCATCTGGAAACGCTTCCCCCAAAAGAAATTGCGCCACCACATCGTCTAGAATTGAACAGTAGCTCTCAGTCTTGAAATGGCCCTGCACCCTGACGAGAGGACCGATCCATCGCGGCATTCACCTGCAAGAAATGAACAAATATAATTTACTAACGCCCAAAGTTGTCTTGATAATGCTACGGCAAATTAACGCGGAAAACAATAGCGCGAGAAGCTACTGACCGAGTGAATGATAGGCGTTTTTTTTTTGTGGTGAACTTAGTGACAGTAGGCACCGGGGCGAAACACTCGTCGTAGCTGTTCATATTTTTTTACTTCGCAATGGGTATGATTAAAGAGACTCCGAGGGCAGATTGAGGTTTCCATTAAAATAGAGACAGTGAGCTTTGAGAGATTAGGCCTGAGATGCCAATGCCGCTGACCAGTTGGCCTGTGGGTCGTCTACAGAGGTTTTCAGGTGTGCTTCCCGAAATCTGTGAGTCACATGTGCATCAACTTGAAATTGAAAGTTGCCTTGACACATTACTTCATGAGTTGAAATAGGGTTACGAAGAACTTTCAATATAAACCTGCCTGATGTAGATGTACTTTTATCACGCGTACCAAACAAAAAGGCACTTGGATTATTTTTTCAAGTAAAATGTTTTAGTGCTCTAAATAACAACAAAATTTAGAGGTGCTGTTCTCAGTGCCTAATCTACTCCAATGAGTTACCCCCCTCCCTTCTTAGATATCACTCGCACCTTGCATTACCTAACCGAAAGAAAATTTTGACAATATTTCACTGCTAACTTGAAAGCAATAAAGTATTATTGCCATGAACTGCACAGTCATATCACAGGTAGCTAGCAGTGCTAATAGCAGCGGCACTGCTAAAAAGACACAAACACGACTACTTCTTGCACTTCTTTACATACCGCACGTTCATGGGGTGCCAAACTTGTGTTTTCTGATACCGTTTTCTGATGAATACCACACGTTTACAGTGAGATGCAGACCAGTGGGCGTGATGTTCCACAAACTGGAGCTGCTTCACATTGTTCTCAGCTCGCATGAGTGGCGAAATCTGGCAGCCATTCGGCTTCTAAGTCCTGCTTCGTAGACGCGGTGCTTCTTGGTTGTAGCCGAAACAAGGTTGAGACCAAGATCAGCCTCCACTTCTCGGGCTGTAGTTTGCGGCTGCTGTGCTACGTCTGTCCCAGTTTGCAGGCCTTTGTTCTTTGTAGTCACCGGGTCACGGGGCTGGCGAGGGGCGTCTTCAATGCGTTTGTCATTCCTGTGTCCTCGAATAATCAGGTTGACCGTTGCAAGAGGGCGGTTTTTTGTCGCAGATAAAAACCGTTGAGAGTATTCTCTCAGACATAAATCTACATTGCGTCGTCTTTTGTTTTCCGGCACTTTTGGCCTGGTCCTTTAATCGAGAAGATTTACTGGAATGAAGCATTATCAAACATCCGAACATATGCAGCCCTTTTATCACGCGGCGGTAAGAAAAAGTTTGACGGTACTACGCATTGAAGAGTCCAACATCCAAGAAAAAGACATGAAGCCATAAGCGGGCCTTGTGTCACCAAGAGACAAAAATAACAAAGCCATACTCTGCACCTTGTCACAGCAGTAAAACATTGTCATTGGCGCTTGTTTGGTCCACTGATTTCCCCCTACGAGTTTCATTAAAAACATTATTATAACGTTTCCTAATTTTTCTGCATAAATGGCAAGACCAAAAATGGCCGCTGGTAAGAAGTGAATAAGGGTGGAATACTGGCGAGTTAAATTTACTAGCATATAAGAGCAGCGCTAATGGTAACACATAACCACATTCTTTTGTTTACAGTTTAGTAACTAATCCGTATTTTCAAACATTAAAAGATGTTATGTCAGGCCTTACATGTTGTTATGTTTTGCCGCTCATAAGTTGATCGTGCGGATGGGACAGCACCAGAAGCTACGTTATTCAAAGCTTCTTTCTCGCATCTCTCTCGGCAAGGTCGCAAATGACTTCCTTTGAGCATGGGCGGACGGCGCGGGAAGCTACGTTATACAAAGCTTCTTTCTCGACTCTCTCTCGGTATGCCCGTGTAACTGTACACCACTTATCCTCTGGAATGCAAACTACGTCCGTCTCCTCCGCTGCCGGGGACAAACACACAATGTGAAAAGAACCGTTCTGCCAACCGGCTTGGAATGTTTGTGGTTTAGAGACAAGTCGCCGCTGCCGGGGGCAAACGCACAATGGGATTAAGTGACCCCGTCCTGCTTCCGCGGCCGGGCGCGAGCTCAGTGGGAGTAGGCGACACGCTCTGCCCTGGCGATCGGCTCAAAGTCGCAGCGATGCACGACCCGAGCACAAGGAAAGCGGAGAAAGTCAAAGGCCGCTTGCTACCTGCGGGGGCAATTACGTTCCGCGCGCAATCATTCGATTTCTGGCTTTGGAGGTTCGTCTCGGCTCGCTGGGTGTGGGAAAGGGCATGAATGTACCGGGTCTACAATGCCGATATCTCCCGAGCGTTAAAATTCCTGAGCGCGTGGGAGGTCGAGAGCGAGAGACATGATGGGAAAGAGTACCAAAACGCCTGTTTAAACTGTAGAAGCGCTGCTGTCGAGAGTAAGGTCAGCCCAGTAGGGAGTGACTTAATCTTAGTGGAAACAGATTGGATGAGAGAATGTTGAGGCGGACCAGCAGTGGCCCCCTCCCCTTTTTCTTTGTTACCGCAAGATGCTTAAGACTGGAGGGAATCCGTTTCTCTTCCGTACGATGCAACTTTTGTCTGGGCCGTAACCACTTGGTGGTCGAACAGTGAGACTAAGTACGTTGTATGTAGTAACAGTGTTCTAGGCTCTAACTTAAGAAAAGTTAAGTAGAAGAGTAAGACGCTGCGGATGTCTGTGTTATCATGAGTGTGCTTCGGCAAGATGTACATATGACTGTAAATATTTCGCTGTAATATACCTTCAAGTTTTCATTACCTCCAACCTGCCTCCTGCTTCATCGACGCCGATCATCTCCTTGACGGGACTTCAATCCATATCAAGGAGATCAACGAACAAGAAGGAAAACTTAACTGGCGCAGTTGACAGGGATCGGCGAGCTCTGCAGCACCATACACTGGACCAGCGCTGAGAGGACCGAGGGGCAAGGCATCCAACAGCCACCAGCGGCAAAGTCGAGACGCTCCCACAGCAGCCAACTCCGGCACCATGGAGGAGATCCGGGAATGACAGTGCATACAGCAAATGGTGAGCAGGATTTCTTGCGTGCTTCTCTAGTTGGCATGGCAGTTTATGTGTAGAGCACATGGTGAGAAAACGCGGGGGTGCTAAAACAATGGAGTCTAATGAAGATGAGGGTACGAGTGCGGCAGATGTGAATCGGAGTCGAATAGCATCCAATGATGGTATTCAAAATTCTGATTAGTCAAATGAGGCGACAGTGCTTACTCAGAGGCAAGAATCGATGCAGCAGGCATCTCAGGTTTTGCCGAAATCAAGCGAAGCGAGAACGCTCGAGCTTGAAATTCAAAAGCTCAATCTTCAGATTCAGTACGAAAAGTTATTGCAGGCTAGAATGAACGCGGAACATCTCAATGGCATGTTGTCCAACTCTGGGTCGGAGACGGGTGATCAGAGGCGCCGGGGTTTCGATTCTGTTCAGCAATGTGCAAAAGTGCTAAAAGGGTTCCGCCTGCCGAGTGACGCGGATGTCCCATTATGGTTTGACGAAGTAGAAAAACTTTTTGCTACTTACCAGGTACCACACGAGAGCCGCGTGCATTTGGTTATGCCAGCGCTAACTGAGCGAGTCCGTTACCTACTGCGTAACCTCAACCCTGAAGAGAGTGCAGATTATGAGTCAGTTAAAGCAGCAGTGCTGACGGAACTGAAGCTTTCTCCGGCAGAGTACCTGCAGAGGTTCGAAAGAGCAGTAAAGCGTAAGGAAGAGACGTGGGCGCAGTTCGCGTCCCGCATGAACACTTATTTCTCGTACTACCTCCAAGTGAGAGAAGCCGACACGGTAGAAGTGATGGCAGAACTCATGGTTGCTGACCGTATAAAATCGGGCCTTAGTATGGAGGGTCTTGAGTATGTGAGATTAAGGGAAGGCGAGGGATGGCTTAGGCCAACTGAGATCGCGAAAGTGCTCCAAACTTTCGAGCAAGCGAAAGGGAAAGGGCGTGCTTCAAAGCAACCAACTGTAGAAATGGGGCAGAAGCCGGTGACACGAGTTGAGAAAGGGGCTCTGAAATGCCACTTATGTCACGGCTCAGGCCATTTCGCTAAAGAGTGCCTGAAGGCTAGTGATAAGGAGAACAACCCCAAGAAGGCTACCGAGCCAAAGCGGAAGGTTCAAAAGGTAACGTTATCCCACGAGACGGATACTGAAATACCTACTGGAGTACTTAGCGCAAAGGTGAAGTCTCTGAAACACGAGGGTGAAGGCACAGATAAACTGCAGTTAATTCCAGTATCTTGTGCAGGCATATCCCCAGATGCGATTTTGGATACGGGGAGTGAGATAACCGTCATCCGGGAGAGTCTGCTTCCGCGAAGTGTTGTAGAGCCGTCTGGCACGGTAAGATTGGTGTCCGCTTTCGGTAAAACTATCGAGGGAAGTCTAGCTACGTTACCGGTCAAATTAAATAGCCCGCGAGAGGTTACGGAGCCTCAGAACGTCGACCTACTCTGCGCGTTAACTGATGAGCTCGTCGAGGGCACAGATTGTTTGTTGACCAAGGACGATTGGAAGCTTTTGTTGAAGGCCAGCCGCCCTCTGGCACCCTGTCGAGTGCCGGCCGAGCCTGCTCACGAGGCGGAACGAGCAGTAGAGAAACAAAAGGTAGTTGCCTGCAATCTTACCTTGGAGGAGAAAGATGATTCCGGGGAAGAGGCGCAAACTGATGAAGAAAGGGAGGCGTCATTAGGCCAAAGAGTAGAGTTCCGCAATGTGCAGTTCGGCGACACTACGCTAAAGAAATGTTGGGAAGATGCGCGTAGTGGGAAATCCGGCATGTTCATTTCAGACGGACTATTATACCACTGCGACTCAATAGCAGGCACTCGATGAGTCAGCTAGTTGTCCCCAAAGATAAGCGCACTCAGGTGATGCACTTAGCACACAAGTCACTATGCGGGGGGCACCTAGGGTCAAAGAAAACAAGAGCTCGCATTAGGTATAATTTTTTTGGCCGGGTATGGCGAAGGAGATATTAGAGCATTGTCGTTCGTGCCATGAATGTCAAATTCGTTCAGACAAGCGTCGCACGGATAAAGTGCCTATAACTCCGCTCACTAGACCCGAGCACCCTTTCCAAGTTGTCAATGTAGATGTGATCGCACCCCTAGACACATCGTCAGCGAGAGGGCATAAGTACGCACTGTGCTTAGTAGATCTTTGCACGAGGTGGCCAGAGGTGATCCCACTGCGCTCTTTGACAGCTAAGGCGACTTGTGATGCACTGATTGAGATATTCAGTCGCACAGGCGTTCCGGAGATGATCTGCTCCAATCAGGGCACTAATTTCAAATCGCAGCTCACGCAAACGATGCTGGAGAAATTAGGTTGCATGCCAAGATTTTCAACCCCAGAACACCCAGAGAGTAATGGAGTTGTAGAAAGGTGGAACCGAGTACTCAAAAACATGTTGTATCATGTCATTCAAATAGACTCCAAGAATTGGGACAAATTAATCCCAATGGTTTTATGGGCCTATCGGGAAGTCCCCCATGAGGTAACTGGAGTAGCTCCGTTTCGTCTATTGTATGGAAGGAATCCCATGGGACCGCTTCTAATACTGCAGACGACTTGGACGGGAGAAATGCCGGTGCCCGCAACATTGAGAAAAAACCCCGCTAAGTATTTACAACAACTTAAGGAGCAGCTCGAGACAGCCGCTAATATAGCTGAGCTAACTAGTGCAACTCATCAGGAGAGTTACGCCAGTGTTTATAATCGCAGCAGCAGGCTCAAAGCTTTTAACGTTGGCGACCAAGTTGTGGTTTTCGACAATGATCGGAGTGGTAAAATGTCACCTAAATGGCTAGGCCCATTCACAGTGGTTGGACGTGAGCACGAACATTCTTACCGCGTAGAAACATCTGAGGGAAAGGTGAAAAGTGTCCACGTCAACAACATTCGACCTTACTATGCAAGAGTCAGTCATATTGGGGTCATCTTCGATGAGGACCATGATTTTGGGGAGGTGGAATATGCCCCACCGCCAACCACTGTGAAGCGGGAAGAGCTCGTGGTAACGAGCGAGAAGGTTGCTCACCTTGATGCTGATGCGCAGGCGGAAATACAGCCGGTGTTCCAAAGACGTTGCACCCTCTTTGATGGCACTCCGGGTATAGCAAAGGTAGATGAACATAAAATAGAAATAGAACCGGGTCACCAGCCGAAAAAGGCGTTTCCGTATCGGGTGCCGGAACTATTAAAGAAAGAAGTCAGCCGGCAAGTTGACGAACTTTTGACTTGTAAGTTGATCTACCCCACGGAGAGTGCGTTTGCACACACGGTAGTATGCGTCGGAAAGAAAGATGGGACTATCCGCATGTGTGTGGACTACAAAGCGCTAAATGCCGTCACCAAAGCGGATGCGTTCAGAATGATGAATCCTCAGGAATTGATTTTCCGAGTAGGCAGAGCGCAGTTCATTACGGTAGTGGACCTTAGGCGCGGGTACTGGCAAGTACCGATGGAAGAAGAGTCAGAAATTCACCGCATTTGTAACGCATGAAGGTCAGTACGCATGGAAAGTGATGCCTTTCGGGCTGAAAACTTCCGCGGCAACCTTTCAAAGAATGGTGAACAAACTCTTGTCGCAACATCAAGTGTATGCCAGGCATACCTAGATGACATTGCTATTTTTTCTAGCACTTGGGAGGAGCACTTAAGGCATCTCGACATTATTCTTAAGGTCTTAGAGAAGGCGGGACTGAAAGCCAGCCCGGAGAAGTGTCAGATTGCGCAATCCCACATACATTACCTAAGGCATAATGTCGGTTCAGGGACACACACACCAGACCCAGAAAAGATAGCAGCAGTTAAGAACTTGGTACCACCGCGCACCAAAAAGGAACTACGCAGCCTGTTAGGACTTTGCGGCTGCTATCGAGAGTACGTCCGAGGATATGCAGAGGGGACGAGCCCGCTCACGCTGTTAACAAAGAAAGCGGTACCTATTAAGATACCCTGGCCGGAGGAAGCTCAGGCGGCATTTGAGACTCTCAAACGATGTTTGTGCGAGGCCGTGGCGCTGAACACCCCTGAGCCATCTCAGCCCTAGTGGCTTTTCACAGACGCATCAGCTACGGCGGCGGGAGCATGTTTGGCACAAATGTCAGCCGAGGGAGAAGAGAGGCCTATCGCCTTTGCAAGCCACCGCTTCTCACCGACCCAGATGCGTTGGTCGACAATTGAGAGGGAAGCGTTCGCAATAATATGGGCTTTAAAGAAGTTTGACTACTGGCTTTTCGGTGCCATAGTAAACATCGTTTCCGACCACAATCCGCTGTCGTACCTTACAACTTCGACTCCGCACGGGGCGAAATTAACAAGATGGGCGCTGGCTTTACAGCGATATCATGTGTCGGTACAACATCGAAAGGGAGTATGTAACGGTAATGCGAATGCGTTATCTAGGCTTCAGAATAGTTCATGGAAGCCATCAGAATAACAGTGCCATGCCAACTGGGGGGGAAGTGAATGTTCCTGCCCACGTGCTGCTGTATATTGTGGACTGTGTGATTGACAATTCAAGAAACAGACACTAGTGATCTCACTGCTTGAAGCAGCAATGCTGTACTTGATTGTTTAGCATGTATTTGTTTTCGTTTAGTGTATTCTCCTGTAGTGTTGACTTGCAATTGTGTTTGATGCTTGTGTACAACTGTTGTGTGGTTAGAAAATCCAGTGACTTAATCGCGGCAGTGCTTTATCGTATCACTGAGCGTAAAACAGCCCAGTATACTCTTTAGGGGGAACGTGTTATGTTTTGCCGCTCATAAGTTGATCGTGCGGATGGAACAGCACCAGAACCTACGTTATTCAAAGCTTCTTTCTCGCATCTCTCTCGGCAAGGTCGCAAATGGCTTCCTTTGAGCATGGGCGGACGGCGCGGGAAGCTATGTTATACAAAGCTTCTTTCTCGACTCTCTCTAGGTATGCCCGTGTAACTGTACACCACTTATCCTCTGGAATGCAAACTACGTCCGTCTCCTCCGCTGCCGGGGACAAACACACAATGTGAAACGAACCCGCTCTGCCAACCGGCTTGGAATGTTTGTGGTTTAGAGACAAGTCGCCGCTGCCGGGGGCAAACGCACAATGGGATTAAGTGACCCCGTCCTGCTTCCGCGGCCGGGCGCGAGCTCAGTGGGAGTAGGCGATACGCTCTGCCCTGGCGATCGGCTCAAAGTCGCAGCGATGCACGACCCGAGCACAAGGAAAGCGGAGAAAGTCAAAGGCCGCTTGCTACCTGCGGGGGCAATTACGTTCCGCGCGCAATCATTCAATTTCCGGCTTTGGAGGTTCGTCTCGGCTCGCTGGGTGTGGGAAAGGGCATGAATGTACCGGGTCTACAATGCCGATATCTCCCGAGCATTAGAATTCCTGAGCGCGTGGGAGGTGGAGAGAGAGAGACATGATGAGAAAGAGTACCAAAACGCCTGTTTAAACTGTAGAAGCGCTGCTGTCGAGAGTAAGGTCAGCCCAGTAGGGAGTGACTTAATCTTAGTGGAAACAGATTGGATGAGAGAATGTTGAGGCGGACAACAGTGGCCCCCTCC
The DNA here is from genome assembly GCF_043290135.1 of Rhipicephalus microplus. Lineage (NCBI taxonomy): Eukaryota > Metazoa > Arthropoda > Arachnida > Ixodida > Ixodidae > Rhipicephalus > Rhipicephalus microplus. The sequence continues at coordinate 412,303,924 of NC_134710.1, read as the reverse complement.
CCTTTTTCTTTGTTACCGCAAGATGCTTAAGACTGGAGGGAATCCGTTTCTCTTCAGTCGAGGCTCCAATCACTTAACTGATAGATCAGTACGACTCCATACGATGCAACTTTTGTCTGGGCCGTAACCACTTGGTGGTCGAACAGTGAGACTAAGTACGTTGTATGTAGTAACAGTGTTCTAGGCTCTAACTTAAGAAAAGTTAAGTAGAAGAGTAAGACGCTGTTGATGTCTGTGTTATCATGAGTGTGCTTCGGCAAGATGTACATATGACTGTAAATATTTCGCTGTAATATACCTTCAAGTTTTCATTACCTCCAACCTGGCTCCTGCTTCATCGACGCCGATCATCTCCTTGACGGGACTTCAATCCATATCAAGGAGATCAACGAATGAGAAGGAAACTTAACTCATGCCAAATCCATCCCCTGTTTTGTGGTATTCAACTTTTCGCGGATTAAACTATGTAAGCTGGTGGCATATTCTTTCTATTCTACTGAATAACTTAGTTGCGGCAGCGCCAGTGCTGCATGGCAATTTTTCTCATGTTCTAGTGGCAACCCACGGACCGTTAGTGTATGTGCAGCGTAATTTATGTCATTTCAGCACTTCTAGAAATATAACCTAAAGCACTGTCACACGGGCACTTTCTATCGCTAGAAAGCTTGATGTTCATAATCTAAAATTATGTTGAAGCGCACAAAAAAAACGGATGCAGAGAAAATGCTGACAAGGACAGCACTTGCTCTCACAACTGAAGGTATAATAATCAGAAAAGGTATTTAAAGCGGATACAAGGCCTTTCGCGCATGTGCATCAGGACAGGATGCAACAGAAAGCTTGATCAACTCGACTCTCTTACACCAGCTGCACAACGGTGCCAATCGCTGTTGAGAAATTTGATTCTGTAGGGGCTTATTTGCGATCACCAGTCCATCGGGTGCAATACATGCTCATTTGCATGCTCTGTACATCCGTATTGAACTCGTTCATTTTGGATCGCACAAACTGCGTTGTTCTCAATCGCTTCTTGTACACAAGCTGCAATTGCGTGAAGATGTGCGCCTACGTTGTGCGCTTCTTGCTGCCGGCGCCTTCAACTATTTCTTTAACGGGCAAAGCCCTTTACGCCATTTGTCGTATTGCGTGTCGTCGTAGTAGCCAGTTGCATCGCATTGCATGTCAATTAAAGCGGTGTCACAGCATATCCACGGAGGGAATGATGATGAGTGGGGAGAAGCATCCGTCAGTCCGTCGTTGCTTACGTGCGTCCATCTTTCCATGCGTCCGTACATTCGTCCGTCCCAGCGTTAGGTCGTGCGTCCGTCAATCCGTCCGCGCATTTGTTTCTTCATGCGTCCATCCGTGCATCTGTGCGTCCGTCCATTCGTCCATCCCTGCGTTTGTCTGCGCGTCAGTTTGTCTGTGCGTCCGTCCGTGCGCCCGTTCCTTACGCCTACGACATGAAATGGGCTTTAAAGCTTATATGCGTCAGCCAGTTTTTGCACATGCCGGCGAACTCTAGATATGAAAATGATGACTCACAGTACCTGGTTGACATCATTTCCCAAGAGAAAATAGAGTGTCGTAGAGTTGCTGAAGAGTAAGTTGATGATGGGGAAAATCTTCATTGAAGGGTTGACTTCAATAGAATGTAACATTTTGCATCAGATAGGTGGATTTCTTGTGTAAGGAATCTTGAAGAAAATGAATTGTGGACAGTGCAAGGCAGCAATGAAGGCTCGGCGAGCCATGAACACGCATATTTATCTGCACTGAAGGACTATGTTCAGGATGGCGAGAACTTGTGTTATCCTAGCGGTCATGTTATGAGCTTGCTCATATCTTCTCAAGAGGTCTTGAAAGGAATCACATACGAGCAGACAACCTGTTCACCCTGATGTCGCTTCTCAAAGCTGTAACTGAATATTCAATCAAAAGGTTGAAGCGCAGCGTGCAGGCAAGTCAGCAACAGAACGGTTCTCTGAAAAAATGCTCATATCAAGTTATGCACAAGTACAGCTGCGCATTAACCTGTGTCATCTCGAAACAACGAGAACCAGAGGAACTGGCAGCAAGACATGCGGTGCGTTTAACTTGCGTTGAGTTATAACGTTTGTTTTTGAAGTAAAATAAAGTTATCGTCCAAATAAAGCTGTGGCATCCGAAATTGCTGTATAAGAATGCAATTTGCTTGCTTATTGCTGTAAAGCCGTGTGGTCGTTTCATTTTATCGATTTCAATGGACGCTTTAAAAATTGCTAATTTACAATATATTCCTACAGAAAACACGCTGAACCTGGTTTGACAGTCAATGTCTGCGTGCGAGCCACCATTTAATGCCGTAAAAGCCCCATGTAAATCACCATTGCAAATAGTATGATATGTTTTCAAGAATTTTAGCCAATCCACTGCTCGCAGTAGTGTATAAGAGATAAAAACAACGTACAATATACTGTACGTTGCAGGGTGTGGTCTGTAAAAGAGGTAGCTATGGAATAAACCAAAAAACAATATATAAGAATATGGTAGCACAGTTTTAGGGGTGAAGCTTCTTAAGCCTTGGGTTTCTCCATGGCTGTCTGTGACCGGTTCATAACCACCTAGTTGTATGACTCACTCAGCACGTAGCGCTAGTGTGAGTGACAGATGGACGGATGGAAAGACAGACAGACGCACAGACGGACGGAAGCAAGAACAGACACACGAATGTATGCTTTGCCCCACTCACTATGGATGATGATGAGTGGAACGAAGCGTTCGTTCATACGTGCTATGTGGTGCTCCATGGATATGCTGGACGGACGGATGTATGGATATGCTGGACGGACGGATGGACGGACGCACGGGCAGAAGCACAGATGGAAGCCCGGATAAACGCTTCGCCCCACACATCATCACTCACTCCGTGGATATGCTGCGAGTTTTTTTCTTTTCTCTCGACAGCACGCATACTTTTATTTTGCCACCCAGCTGGCAAATGACAAACTGTTTTCACACTTTTGTGGAATGCACAGAACACGCAGACACATTTAGAGGTCATGTTACTTAGGTGCGGTTGTTTAACATCTTTAACCTATATAAATAGTTAACGACTAGTCCAAAAAGACGCTATTTGAAGTTGTTAACACTGCGTGCGTAGATGGTGTTTTTCTGCTGCGAGCAACTCCAGCTGGTAATGTCACTTTGAAAATGAAGGCTACAGACTAGATATCTAAGACCTTTACACTTTCACTGAAAAAACTTTGTAATTCTTTCATGTTGTTTGAGTACCACACGTTTTGACGCAACAAACTGTGTATGAAGCCGTGCAACACTTGTTGGCTCGCCGCCCCGCCGCGGTGGTCTAGTGGCTAAAGAACTTGGCTGCTGACCCGCAGGTCGCGGGATCAAATCCCGGCTGCGGCGGCTGCATTTCCGTTGGAGGCGGAAATGTTGTAGGCCCGTGTACTCAGATTTGTGTGCACGTTAAAAAACCCCAGGTGGTTGAAATTTCTGGAGCCCTCCACTACGACGTCTCTCAAAACCATATGGTGGTTTTGGGACGTTAAACCCCATATATCAATCATGTTGGCTGGCCATCGGGGCTATAGGCACTTGCTGAGATGACATCGTAATGGCGGACTCCATAGCGGACGACGCGGTTGTCAACAATCTCCAAAGCGGCGGAGGCAGGCGCGCGCATCGAGGAACCCTACGCCGGCCGCACGGCGCCGTTTTCAGGGTAGAGGTGCACGGCTCTATACCACGTTTCTGCCGTCAGAAGATAACTATGCCGCACTACGTTTTTCGTAGCATGTGGACGATAAGTGAAGTTTCTTAACGTAGCGAACCTGTTTGTGTGTATCGTTTCATCAAGATGAAGGCAAATTTGTGCAAAGTCACAAATTTGCCTTCATCAGGCCCAACTTCCAGTCACAAATTTGCTCTGGATGAAGGCAAATTTGTGCGAAGTCACGAATTGGGCGAGTTTTTTTTCTTCCGATTGAAGCATGACTCACTGTGTGAAGCAGGGCATGTGTGCGCAGCGGGAGTTCGGCGGCAGATTTGAGCAGAGTTGTAGCGGTGCCCGCCTCTGTGGGCAGTGGTGTTGGAAGGTGGGCCTTCTCGCAATCGACTATTATTTTTGTTAAATAATTCTTGGCGAAAGAGGCCGTTTGTTAGCTCTAAGTCTTCATTACGTCTAGGGCACGTATGATTAGATCTGTTAGTTTGTTGATTTTTTTTGTGCGCCTATTCATATTGTGTGCTATAGGAGTGAACCTGTCTACGGCAGTTTCATATGCTGTGCGTCCTTATTTAAATTGCTATCACAAATTCTGGTGAGTAGCCGAACGTATGCAGATGCATGCATCCGTGCCGGCACGCATCTTTGAACTATCGTGTACTCGATTTGAGTGTTCGCGTGCAGCATGTTGCTTCGCCTGAGGTAGGGCTCGCAAAGTGTCCACTTATGTTTAGGTGGTCACGCCGCCCGTTTAGTCAAATCCGAGCTTACAGCATACACCCGCAACATAGGTTGCCTTATTCGGCCGGAACTCGTGAAATTTGAGCCATTTGTTAAACTTGAACTGTATTTTCGAACAAATATTTCATGGCTAATTGTGATGAAATCGCTGTATCTTAACTGTGCTAGCCCTAATTCGATCCTTAGTTCATGCGGTCGAGCACATTTGATTTTATTCAGCTTGTTTTCACTATGATTGGATTTCGTTATTTTGTTTTAGTTTTTTTGAATATTGTGTGCGCATTGCCCAACCTTGGTGTTCGAACCTTGATAAACACTTTTACATGTACGAACAATAAGAAAAACTTAGACCACAACCTTCAATGAAATTTTCTGATAGATGACAAGCCTAAACCCGTCTGGTCAGGAACATACATGAAAACGGTTAAAAACCATACACCGACCACGAATAAAAACACGTTTGTCACTTCTGAGCACGGCTTCTGTACTGAGGCTAAAAAGGCCTGCTTTTATTTGCTTTCAATTGGGGACAGCACGTTGTTTTACTTGTTTTCACACCAGATGACAAGCTTAAGTAAATTCTCTAGGCAAGCGCTACATTTGTAGAAGAGATCTCAGGTGTTTGCAGAAACGAATGTAATAATTATCACTCAAAACTCGCGATAATGTTATACACCACAATATGCACGCATAAGGCATGTACATGCTGCTGTTAAAAGGTAAATTGGACACTGTATTTATTTCAGAATTATGAATAAAGACTCCATGTTCCTAAGCTATTTGCTATGACGCAAATAGACAACGCCGGAAATCAGTCTATGTAATGTTTATTGGGTATTGCAAAATCGCGGCCAATAGGTTCCACATTTCTGGTTACCGAAGATTGTGGCAGAAGCTCGAATGCTTTGTGGGGATGATATGTAGTTCAAGATGGAAGCCTTGTATGTCTTAGCATTTACCCTTTTTTTTCATGTATCCATAACACAGCCTGTGATAAGAGTTATGTGAGGGAGGAGTGAGGGGTACTGCCTATTTAGCCAACCAGAATTATTACAACTAATGACCATCATTGAGCAGCCAACAATAGTATTTCAGTGATACCAATTTCTGATAATATAGGTATTGTCGCCTAAATGTAAGCAGTCGGAAGAAAGCTACATTAGCTGTGTTCAAAATAAAATGTATTATTTATTTTACGTGTTACCCGCAATGGATACCTGATAAAAGTGCATATCGTCATGTATGTGCTGTCATATATCACTAAATTAGCATGTATACGCACTATGCAGGAGTGCTGTTCAAGCATATTTGGGACATACCTGTAATGTGGAAATTGCATATTCTTTTTAAAGTTGCGGCTGTGTTCACCAAGAACTTTTAGGAAGTGTTCCTTGTAACATTTCTGCTTTTTGTACATCCTGCTTTTTTAAGACATCGTTCCTGATCATTCTAAAAAAACTATCATATAAAGCCTTACGAACCGATGCATTTCACTAAATAGTTTTTTTGTTTCCTTCGCAGCCTACACATGCTCATCATACGGAGGCTGTGGAAGACATCCGAACTAGCCTGTCATCCATGCTGGCTCATGGAAAGCTTGGCTGCTGGTACACAGCAGCTGCACATGGTTTCTGTTTTCTGTGGAAAGGGAACTTTACAAAACCACCGGGTAGCTGTTTTTAAAGGAGCACACATGTTCAGGGCGTTCAAATTTAAGCCTTTTGGTTTTCCTTAAAAAAGAAGTCAGTGCTGTAAGTTATGTGTGGAAAAGCTATTTTTGCACATAGCAATGTATCCAGGGGGACGCAATGTGAGACAATAATTATCACTGTCAACGGTACCGTTGAGTAACATAATTTATTTGTTGAGTAGATTAATTAATGACCGTAGCGTGAGGTCACGTATGTGGTAAATATTTGAGCCAGTCACATTTCTACACAACCTAACTTGTAAGAATTCAAGCATGCCTGTGCTCAGATATCCTGCTGGAAAGTTTAGTTGTGGCTTGCATCATTATGTATGCAGAACAGTGGGAACTAGGACAGACTCCCTGGTGTGATTGATGCATTTATTCGGACCATAGGTCGAAGGCATGGGTGGTCATTGTAATAATGGCTGCTGTTTTACTTTTGTCTGGCAATAGCAAGAACTGGCTGCTCGTCGGACCAGGAAGTAATATTTTGCTGATGTTCACTACCTTGCTTGCGTAATCATGAAAAGCAAAATTAAACTTTGGAACGGAATATCTAGGAACATAAACATGCTCAAAGAATTTTTCCAAGTAAGACTGTGTAGAAACACGACTGCCTCTAACTTTCCAATGCAGATATACCCGCTTCTTTCAGTTACTAAAATTTCAATATTCCTAATTGATTGGGCAACTGGCAGCATTATTTTCTTTCTCTGTGTCCCTCTGGACACCAGTTATCAGGCAAAGTATTTTTTTCAACACTTGGTGCTGAATTTCAGTTACTCTACAAAGCACATTTCTGAATGTGTCAGTGCTACTTACTAAGCTCTTTATTGCGTATTGAGTTTTTTGAACATCTACTGAGTGAGTTGCCCTGATGACTCTCATGTCATAGGTTAATTGATGCCTCAGGTGCAATGAGCCATTTAAAACACTTTTTGTGTTGTGATAAAAAGTAGCACATTATGTAACCTTCACTCATTATGTAACTGTAACCTTCACTGAACAATTTATTATATACGTAACCTAAGTTTTTCATTGTCTTTGGGAAGTTCATTTCATAGGCGCAATCAAGTGATTTTCTACTGTCGTATTTCAGCATAACCATTTTTTCCAATACATAACCATGTGTGATATCTCACAGTCGTACATACTCATGGCGAACCTTGGTAATGATAACTGATAGAAGGCATTCTAGAATATTGTAACTTGAGTCTATAGATTTGGTGCACTCAGATGTGGGTGCACGTTAAAGAACCCCAGGAGGCCGAAATTTATTAAGCCCTTCACTACGGCGTCTCTTATACTCATATGGTGATTTTGGGACATTAAAGCCCACAAATAAATCAAGTTCTTAGATTGGGGGTGCGATGAATGGTGAATTTTTTCAACTACATATTTATTTATTTATTTATTTATTTATTTATTTATTTATTTATTTATTTATTTACAGTACCTCAAAGGCCCCAATGAAGGGGTTTTACATGAGAGGTTGGCTATTATAATCGGTTAAAGGAGTAGATGCTCGATCGCTGCTTTGAAGTTGATGATACTGGAGTGGTGCGCAACGTGAGGAGGAAGGCCATTCCAATCTTGTGCGGTTTTGACAAAGAAGGATGAAAGGTGCGCAGTGGTGTGAGCTCTTGGCGGGTAAACAGCTTTCCTGTGATTGATGCGGTCTGAATGACGATGGGCTGGCTTGATGGTGGGAGTACGAGGCGATCCATGATAAAACTTGAAAAACAGGCACAGACGAGCTATACAGCGGCGTGACGAAAGGGTAGCGAGGTTAGCACGAGATTTAAGTTCGGTTACGCTTGACTGATATGAATAATCTGAAAAGATGAATCTTGCTGCCCGGCTTTGCAATGTTTCAAGTGTTTTAGTATTGTTATTCTGATGAGGGTGCCAAACAGCGCATGCGTATTCAAGTTTTGGTCTGATTAGTGTCTGATAAGCGAGTAGTTTGACAAAGGTAGAAGCTAGATGAAGGTTTCGGCGCAGACAGCCAAGAGCACGGTTTGCTTCGTTAGTAATGTGCGTTATGTGAAGGGACCAGGTTAAATCAGAAGAAAAATGGACACCTAGATACTTGTATGTAGTTACGCATGAAATTGGAGTGTTGTTAATGAAGTATGCGGGAGATGGGTAGCACTGTCGGCGATGTAAAGAGACTAGTGACGTTTTGTTTGCGTTAAGGGACATTAACCACGTTGTACACTAGATTTCAATTTTGTGAAGGTCAGATTGAAGTTCATGAACATCTGATGTGTTGTTAATTGGGCGATAAATGACACAATTATCGGCAAAAAATCTTATGTGAGAAGAAATATTATTCGGCAAGTCGTTAATATATATAAGAAAAAGCAAAGGTCCTAGAACCGTGCCTTGAGGCACGCCTGAAATGACGGGGCGTAAAGACGAAGAAAGATTATTTGCGTAAACGAACTGCTGGTGGTTAAATAAAAAGTCGCGAATCCAATCGAAAACGAAGGGGTCAAGGTTGAGACAAGAAAGTTTTAAGAACAAGCGTTTATGAGGAACTTTGTCAAAAGCTTTTTCGAAGTCTAAAAAGAGCGCGTCTACTGGTTTATTTACATCAATGCTAGAGCTAATGTCATTAGTAAACAGAGCTAGTTGAGTGTCCCACGAAACACCTTTCTGAAAGCCATGTTGGTTTTTATGAAAGAAATTAAGAGGTGCGAGAAAGTTGACTATGTGGGAATAGCTTACGTGATTTCAACTAAACAGTAATATCTGCTTGCTTTATTTTAGGTAAAGTCTAATCGGAACAAAATTGGCTGAGTTTGTGTTAAAACCATGATAAGATTATCAGTAGAGACCGGAACTTGAGGCATGGAAAAGTGATATTTAAAGTGCTTAAAATAGGCCCGAAAGCTGCCATTTAGGCATACATTGGCGCTAAAAACTGTTGTTTGGGCATACATATGCACAATTCATAATTACTTCAGTAGTGTGCTCAGGACAGATATTTAACTTGTAACAAACACAGCAGGCAAATTCTCTGCTTTAAGAAAGCTAAATTTGTATTTTCCATGAAAAGGAATAGCAAGAAGCGCAATCACTTGAAGATATTCAGGTGAAAGCTGAGGTAATTTGACATTGTGAGAAAGGGTATGAAAACAGTGACAAACCAGCATCACCTCAAGGATTTCAGCCTTGAAATATGCTTGCTTTCTCTCCCTAATTGCTTTTATATAAAAAAGAACGCTCTGCGTCCCCTGAGGTTAGTGAAGCGTACTTGTGGCCTAGCACTTTTAATGCTTTAATACATCCAAAATATTTGAATCGCCCCGCCACGGTGGTCTAGTGGCTAAGGTACTCAGCTGCTGACCCCCAGGTCGCGGGATCAAATCCCGGCTTTGGCGGCTGCATTTCCGATGGAGGCGGAAATGTTGTAGGCCCGTGTACTCAGATTTGGGTGCACGTTAAAGAACCCCAGGTGGTCAAAATTTCCGGAGCCCTCCACTACGGCGTCTCTCATAATCAAATAGTAGTTTTGGGACGTTAAACCCCACAAATCAATCAATCAATCAAAATATTTGAATCAGCACCACTCGAAACTTCAGACACTTGTTTTATCACATACACTCTGAGATTCTTTGCAAGGCAGATTCAAGCTTTGAGGCAACTATGTCAGTTACGAGCCTATTGGGAATGAGGCGAACCTTTCCTGCACGTCTGAAAAAATAAAGTGTCTTTATATACTTTCCCTTTAAGCGTTGAACACAATAGCGATCCTGTTCATGATGCATACTTCCACCTCTTGGTGCATATCTTTATTGCATGATGTTACTCCACAAGTTTTAACTGTGCATTACTATACAGTGTAATTGATAAAGTTGAGTGCAGCTTCTGGCAGTGAAGGTTTCGCATATGGCTCCATCCTGTGTAATAGGTCCATGCGAGCTCGTGCATGTGAGTTCACAGCTGTGGATATAAAAATAACAAAATGATTCTGTGTGCCCGTAGAATGACCACAAAATACATGTTATTCGCGCAAATTCAGAAGTCATTTGAATAATTTTGCACTTGCTTAACTAACATGAAAGCTTTATGTCATGCGTGCTTCAGAGTAGACATAACTTAAAATATTGTTGACGTTTCCCACTTCTTCTCCCCTGTTTCTCACATGGACCGTTTCTCGATCGACGGAGTAGCGCTGTGATACACTGGGCAGTTGCCTGAGAAGGTCATTTTACGGCTTCTCTTTATTCCGCATTGCTACGGTAGCAATAAACAAGGACATGAAAGAGCACTGACTTTTAATTCTGATTTAATAGTGGTGTGGTGTTCATATCTAGTTGAAAAAAGCAATGGTAATGCATAGAAGGGTGCAGTTAACAAACACTGCGAAGCAATGATAACAAACTTTTTCCCGCTTATTGATTGAGCTAGAAACAAATACACAGCTTAAAATAATTGAGATAAGCAATCTCTTTTTTGCAGTAACGCCACTGATGGGGAACTTACATATGTGTCGTCAAACTTACTTATGTAATAGGCGTCAATTATCTGACGCGTGACCTGGGAGTGGAGCTCTCCCAATACCTTGCGACGCTCAAAAAGGGGCACGCGGCCACAGTCAAGGCAGTGGACTCCCAGGTGTCCTTGAAGCACATTGTGCAATTTACTACTATGCTCTCTTATGCGGTCATTAAAGCACTTTCCGGTTGGCCCTCTGTATATCTTACCGCAGGACAGCGGAACAAGATCCATGACAGCAATAGCACAATCAACACAGCACATTCTGTGTGTGATGGAGCACGCTAATTTACTTGCAGCGGGATGAATCACCAACATACAAGGTTTCGATAGCTTTTTTTTTTGGCAGAAAATACAACAGGTTACCAGCACGTTTGCCTATTCATTTTTCAGCCTATGATAAAAGCTGTGCAGATAAGGGAATGAAAGACTGCTCCCTGGAACCGAGGCATTTTGAGGCTGAGATTCCCGTTCTTGATTTTTCATTTGTTTCAAAAGCTTTTGTTTCATTTGTTTCAAATTCAACACCAGAAATCAGTTCGTTTGAGTAACCAGCGCCTAAGAGGCGTTTGGCCTGTACTTCGAAACATCATGGCATCGAGTGCGGGAATGACCTTCTAAGAGCGTTAACAATGCAAACAATATTATTACCCCTTTTCACAAGTTTTGAATGAACTTGGGAAAAGGGTAAGACAGGAGGCACAAATGATTGCTCCGAAGACAGAGTGTTAAGTCTATAAACATAATCAAATTACCATACGGTACCTCATGAGTAAGTTCTTGGGGATCCAAGTTATCATTCAACAAACTCTGAAGTTTAGGGACAACAACTTCAGAATCGGCATCCGAACAATCAAGAAATACTATGAAATCATCGAAAAATCTACAAGTCTTCACAACAACAGACAACTCAAGATCCTATTTAATGCGGCAGTTCTTATGCGCGAGAAAGATGTCACTCAACACTGGTGTCAAACAAGAACCTATTCAAAGCCACTTCCTTGAATAGCGTGTTGCTCATTCTAAGACGCAACCGTTGACTTTAAATAAAGCGAAAGCAATTCTAGAAAACCATGAACCGACATACCTGACGCATTCTGGAAGTCTATCAGCCCAGAAGACTCAATGCGTTCTTTTAAACATTCGAACAGTGCGTTCTGTGGAAGCAGAAGTTACAAATATCGAGAAAGGCTTCATTTTTTTGTCATTGGTCTTGAAAAACTTAATAATCACCAAAGAGTCCTTTAGATACAAATAGAAGCCACGTTAGCCTCTATCTGCAGCTACAACCTTCAGAAAGGCCCTCTAGTGCTAAAAAGAAATGACGGGAGTTATTCGCCTTAGCTGACTGCACTATGTGGCAACACAATCCGAGGCTCATGAGCAGCCCCTTCAAAGAAGTCAGTATTGCCCAAGAACCAAGTACGCATTGTTGTTGATTACGAAGTTCTCGAAAAATGGCGTATGTGTTGGAAATTAAACCAAACTTTGCCATTGAACCTCGAAAAAAGCCACAAAAGCTGCTCACCTTCATACGACAAGTTTCTCGACGCAAGCCGGACAGCGGGATGAACAGGCGGGTTTCTGAAGGGGTCGACGTTTAACCACGCTGTAAACTGCGCAGCAGTGCCGTGCGCCCTAGATATGCAGTATCTTTGTTGAAAACCCAGCCTCATGCTTTTTTACTGTCGGACAAAGAAGCTGGCTTTGCTGTTTTGCCTTCCGTTTTGTTTAGAAACAGAGACAGCTCAGCTATTAACTCTGTTTTTAGGCCTAGCAATACTCCAATTTTGAAATCTAAATTGGAAACAAAAAAACTTTGCAACTCTCTCAAACTAATTAAAGTGGCAAAATTTATTGAAAAACTAAGAAATCTAAATCTGGAAATTTCTTTTGCCGCTGAGACGCACAAGTTTGACTGCCAACTGCAGGTAAAAGTTACTGAAAATGGGAATTACCAAAAAGAGCTCGCCCTGTTTTTAAAAGAAGATTATCCTACTAATGACGATAATTTTTAGTACGAAAATCGGAGGCAGTTATTAGGTTTTAAAGACTAATGACAAAGGACTGCATGCTTTCTCGATACACTGCATGTTCAAGTAACTTCCTCCGATGTCAGAGTCCTCAGTGTTGATGTCCTCAAGCATCCCCCTTGGGAGCAATTTTCGTTCTCGACCTCCGGAGCAAACTTTTTGCTCCCGCTAGCAGGCGGAATCGCGCGGCTCACCTGGTGTACTTTAAACAAATATTTCACTCCGGCCAACCGGAGCACTTGCGTGGTGACGTCGGAATACTTTTTACTGGCCTTTTCCTTCGGCTCGCCGAACTGATTACGGGTTACCTTCAGAGCATTTTTCGCAAGTTTTTCACTCCAGCTATCCCGAGCTCTAGTGTGACGCCTCAGGAGTATCTTGTGAATGTACTTACTTCATCCGGACACAATTTCAGTGATGTTAATAAGTATATTGTAAGTATGCTGGTCGTTTCATCATTCATTAGATGAAGAAGGTCTCAATTCTCATGCAGCCACTGCAAAGTTACAGTCTATTTTTTCTGCAGAGTTCTAGCAGGTGTAGTCGAAGAAAACACTTGAGTTCTCATTCAATGAGTTATTCTAAATAACTTGCAGTTTCAGGTTGAGGACGCAGCCTTTGGGAGAAGAACCCAAGAACCAAACATTCAAATGCCACGAAAAATAAAACACCAGAATACACGTCATATGAAATCAACAGCACAGCAGTTTGAAGCGCAGCGCTTTGAACTGAAGCCTAGAATGCTGCAAACGACAAACGAAGAAAACGCCGCCACCGGGAACAACTCTTCAACATTCCCGAAGAACCAGATTCAATGGCGACGCAAGGAGGAGGAGGAAGAATGTTCAAGTGGAAAGACAGGGAGGTTAGCCAGTTCTAGACAGGGAGGTTAGCCAGGCTACCCTGTGCTGGGGAAAGGGGTGAGGAGAATGAAAGATGTTAAAAAGAAATGTTGCGAAGAGAGGGAGAAATTACGAAAAAATAAAAATTGCGACAGAGGAAAGGCAACATCAAAGAGTATAAGACACTAAAGTCTGTGTCTGAGGCCAGTTGTCCACAAAAAGCTCAGCAAAGCTTTCAAAGCCTTCTGGGCTGAGGATGGGCTCGGCCAATGACCCAGAAGCCTTTGTTCCGACAAAGGCCGATCATCTAGTCTATTCAGAGCTGCAGTGAGTTCTTGTCTTTGCGCGTTGAAATGGGTGCACTCACACAGAAGGTGCGCGATGGTTTCTTCGCAACTGCAGTAAGTGCATCTAGGAGAGCTGGCCATCCCAATGAGATAAGAGTTTGCGTTTGTGAAGGCCACTCCAAGCCACAGGTGGCATAGAAGAGTCTCCTCAGCTCGAGATATCCTTGGGGGAAGACGAAGCTGCATATCGGGATCCAAGTTATGCAGGCGCGCGTTTGTGAAGTCTGTTGAGTTCCACTGTACCAGTGTTAGGTCACGTGCAAGCGAACGAAGTCTTGTAGCTGCGTCGGTTCTTGAGAACAGGTTGACAGTGTATTAGGTACCATCGTGTGCAGATCTAGCGGCCTCATCTGCGCGGTCATTGCCATATATACCGCAATGACCTGGTATCCACTGATACACTATGCTGTGCTGTTTTTCGATTGCTTGGTGATGAAGAAGCCTTATTTCAGCTACTAACTGTTCATTAGGTTCATTAGGTCCATAATGGACAGCTACTAACTGTCCATTAGGTCCAAAAGGGTGACATAAGACATTGAAGTCTTCGAGTCCGAGAAGATAGACCAAATTCCCGAAGGTTCTTTCACTATAAACTCCAGAGCGGCACGTATGGCTGAAATTTCTGCAGCTGTCGACGACGTCAAATGCGAAGTCATGAATTTATTTGTGATGTGCTTCGCGGGAATAACCACCGCCCCTGCAGAGCTTACTGAAGACACCGAGCCATCCGTGTAAATGTGAAGGCGTCCGTTGTGCTTCTCTTGCAGGAAAAGTAATGAGGCCTGTTTCAGGGCACGATGTGACGACCTTTTCTTATTTTGGATGCCAGGAATTGTAAGAAGGGCTTTGAGTGGGTGTAGGCACCATAATGCTATCGGCGGCTGTGCTGCATGCGTGATGTGCAATCGAAGCGCTGCGCAATGCTGGGCTACCATTGCGCTGAACGCTGAGTGGGGCCTGGAAGTTTGAAGTGAGGCGAGGTGATGAGATGGAAGCGGAGAGAAATGTCTTATGTGCGTTCTCAGTGTCTACGCGGATGTATGCGTTGACTGGATAATCACGCGCAATGATGACTGTCGCTGCTGTAGACGCGCATCTCGGGAGACCAAGGCATATTCTCAGGGCTTGGGCTTGGATCGACTTGAAGACGCGCAAGTTTGTTCTTCGGATCCCGCAAAGCACGGGTAAGCTGTATCGCATATAACCAAAGAACAAAACAGTGTAGAGTTGGAGCATTGCTTGCACCGATGCACCCCACGTTTTTCTAGCAAGAAACCTCAGTACGTGGGTGAGCATGGTGAGTTTAGTTTTCATGTGGACAATGTGAGGGCTCCAGGAGAGGTCGCGATCAACTATGACTCCGAGGAATCGGTGGGTCTTCACGTAGTTGATCGTGTGTTCGTTGATTTTAGTAACATATGGGCTCATAGCCTTAAGCGTGAATGCTATAACGAGCAATTCTCTGATGACAGCTCTACTCCCCGTTCTTCCAGGTACTTTGTCGCTATTTTTGCCGCTTTCTGAAGCCGGGCACGCAAATGAAGGTGTGTTGCGCCTGACTCCCAGATGCAGATGTCATCTGCATATATTGATAGATGGACAGATTCTGGAAGTGCATCAAACAGGCCGAGTAGCGCTAGATTGAAAACTGTGGGGCTAAGAACGCCGCCTTGAGGCACACCTCGACGGTTGCAATGGTGCGTTGTTGTGCCATTTTCCGTCTGTACAAAGAAAGTTCGGCCTTTCAGATAGCTGTGGATTCATTGGTAAACCCGACCCCCTAATCCAACATTTTCCATGACATCCAGAATCGCTTCAAGTGATACGTTATCGTATGCACCTTTCACGTCCAAGAACAAGGCCGCAGATAAACGTTTCAGTCTTTTTTGATGCTGAACAGATGAGACCAGGTCTAAAACGTTATCGATTGCGGACCGCCCATGCCGAAAGCCCGTCATAGCATCAGGGTATACCTCGTGGTGCTCCAAGTACCACTCTAGGCGAGTCAAAATCATCCTGTCCATCACTTTCCCGAAACAGCTGGTAAGCGCGATGGGGCGATAAGAGGTCAAGTGCAGAGGAGATTTACCTGGTTTAAGCACAGGGACGAGGCGGCTGGATTTCCATGAATGAGGGATAAACCCGCTGCTCCACGAGTCGTTGTACACGGATAGAAGGGCCCGTCAAGCTGCTTTTCCGAGGTTGCAAAGAGCCATGTACGTGATTCCATCCGGACCAGGCAATGAAGATCGTTTGCATGCCGTCAGGGCCGCTTGTAGTTCCTCTAGAGAGAAAAAGGTGTTCATTCTTGAATATCTGGAAACTGGAGCGTTTTCTAGGTGGCGCGTGGTGCACGCGGACGCATGACCGGCAACTTTCATGCAGAAATCTTCTTGCATTTCAATTTTGGTGCAGCCTTGGTAGAGAGAAAGACACTTGAAGGGGCGATGTTGATGTGGCGATGTTCGTAGGCCACGGACAATCCTCCATGTCTGCGTCAAAGGCTTGTGTGGATCCAAAGATTCGCACAGATGTTTCCAGCAAAAGGATTAAAGTGAAATGATTCGAGGCTGAATTTTTTTCTGTAGACTCCTTGCCTCCCTCAAGTCGTGAATGGACTTAGTGCGCCTATACCTTCTTTCTGCACGACGACGGATCGCTCTGAGCCATTCCAATTCCGCTTGATGTTGACAATATTCTGAAGTATGTTGCATATGATAGGTCGCTTCTTGAGTAGCACCTCTAATCACATCCTCGAGGGTGTCAAAAAGAGGCGGTTTATTTTCTTGACACCTCTTTTCCGTCAGTAGCCTGAACTTTGTCCAGTCGATGCGAGTCGAAGTGTCGTAGTTTGGCGATTTTTCCAGGCCCTTCATCTTCAAATAAGTTGGTATGTGGTCGCTTCCATGAGTTTCATAGTCTGCGAACCACTTGACCTTTCCATTTAGGCTTCGTGACACAAATGTCAAGTCAAGACAGCTGCTGTATGTCGTTCCCCGTAGAAACTTTGGGCTTCCGTCGTTTACACAAAGCAGCTGTTGCTCCAGAGCAAAGGAGAATACTTGCCTTCCGCGACTGTCTGTCTTCTGACTTCCCCATAGTGGGTGGTGAGCGTTGAAATCTTCGGTGATGATCCATGGTCCAGGTGTGGCTGTTAACAGTGCACGTAGTCTTTCAGGTTCAAAACGGTTTGAAGGTGATATATATGCGCCTGCAAGCGTGAAATTGAGGTCTCTACGTCTAACCGTCAAGGAGACATACTGGCTGTCATCGTGAGGTGCTACACGGTGCTCGATATAGGTAAGGTCGCATCTGATATATACAATCACTTTACTTGAAGGCTTCGTACCTGGATAGTCGTATTGCATTGTGTAGCCTTGGCTCACAGATAACAATAATTGGAAGCTGTTTTTTAAATACAAATTGTCAGATATCAGAAATGCGGGACTTGAGGCCTCGGGCATTCCACTGAAATATCGAAGCTCCTTTGATCTTTTTACGAAAAGCTTGCAGAGACGGAGCCATGGTGCCTTTCCAGACTTGATAGCACCGGCTTCAGCGCATCGACTAACTGAAGTGCACTCTTTGCAGCCGGGCTGTCAATGCTAGTGAGGAGCATACGAATGGTATTCATAAGGGCCTTTACCATGGCTACGATTTCTTTGTCGCGACTATCACCGCATTCTCGTTCCGAAGTGATTGTAGACGAGTGATGCGGTGGCTCAAATGGTGGGTTTATCGTTGGCAGCGCTGGCCATGCTTCAGGCGAGCCGGTGATGCTCTTGTCTTGCTTGGAGGATTTGTTGTCGGCGTGTCTGGACGCTTGAGATGGTATGCCAGTGGTCGTTTGGTGAGGTTCACTCCTTGCTTCAGCACTGGGTCTCCTCAGGGGCCTCCGGTGACGAGACCGCCGGCGTCGTACTTGGGCAGCGGCCTCCCTGTGAGTTGAGCCATCCCAGACCATTAGCCTCAACACTTGCATTTCCTTTTTCATAATTGGGCAATCTTTTGACGATGCTTCGTGAGGGCCATGACAGTTTCGACATTTTCGAAGTTCTGCCTGGCAAGCGTCTGCGCTATGTGATTCTGAGCATAGCGAGCAAACAGCCAGGTTTGTACAAACAGCACTGACATGTCCCAATCTATAACATTTCCGGCATTGAAGGGGCTTCGGTACAAAGGGTCGCACTGTGTGTCGAAAATGGCCGACCTTGACTTGCGATAGAAGGCTGTCACCCTTGAACACGAGCTTCACGCAGCGTGATTTGCCAAGGCGACGAGCTTGCAGTATAGTTATTTCTGCAGACACCGGTTTGATGAGAGCAGCAAAGTCACTTTCGCTGATGGAAATGTCGACGTCGTAAATGACGCCTGCTGTAGAGTCGTGGCCATCAGGTATATATGAGCGAACATTGAGGTTATCCAACATCTTGACGTTGCTCAGCACTTCCAATGTGCTTCGTTGAGTGACGTCTACGGCGAGGATATTCTTGCGGCCATTGATCCGCACGTCCGCGATCTCTCCCTGGGCGAGTTTCTCAAGAACCCTAGACGTGACTTGACGATTGAGCCGGTTGAGACTATGAGCCGCATCGACCGGCACAAACAGAATTGTGTATATCGTGGGCTTTCGCGTCGTCGTCACATTCTTACGTGTTGTTGGAGACGGCCTCACTAGTCTTCTTTTTCCCTGCCGCCTTGTCACAGGCACAAAGTCGCCTTCATCGGAGCTTTCGTCGCTGGCCGTAGAGTAAATCAGCGTGTCTTCACTGTCGGCATCGCTCGGGTGGCCCGTACGCTTTCTCGTGGTAGCTGCGGAACGTCGATGGTTGCGGTGGAAGCCCAGGCGAATCCACGTCCATCGCCGCAGTCACTGGAACGGTATCTTCCACAGAGTCACAAAAAAACTTTGAAAAATTACAGATAGTGACAGCAGTGTTCTACGCCAGAATCACTTCGTTCAGCTCATTGCTTCCTGCATAATTTAGCAAAATTGAGAATAAAAAATTGATAAAATTGATAATACTGAAGCTACGGACACTCAGTAAATCCTACACACTCTGCGAGTACACGAGAATAACTAGCTTTTTAAACCGATCACACACACCCACCAAGGGAGGATGAGCCTTGAATATCAAGAAGCATATTGCATGTTCTCCGGTGTCAGACAGCCGCTACATGATGAAAACCCACCTCCAAGGCGCAAACAATGCTCAAAACTGGCCAAAATTTCCTATAAATTTCTAAATCGATAGCTCTACCTTTGTTGAATCATTCCAAAGAAATTTCCTATTAAAATAAACAAATTTTAGTGCTCTAATAGACGACATCAGGAATGCCCTCCCGATAATTTCTTATTTTACCAAACATTAAGGTGACTATCACAGTTGCATTTTAGTACAAGCTCATCGTCATATTCTAGCAGAGAAGGCCCTTCCCAGGCAGCACAGAAGGTTGGCCCAATATTGGGGATAGATCGGCATTGCCTGGACCATGAACGGCCCAGTTTTCACAACGTACCGCCAAGATTGGCTGTGCCAGCCAAATAAAACGGCGACGTTGGACCAGCGTTGACAACGTACCCTCAATACTGGTTGTGCCAGCCGAATAGAACGACTATGTTTGACCAGCATTAACAACATTGCGCCAATGATGGCTGTGCCAGTCTATTAGATTGGTTATATTGGGCCAGCTTTCAGAACTTTCCGCCCATATAGGCTGTGCCGGCCTATTAGAACGGACACATCGGGCCAGGTTGTACAAGTAGCAACCGATATGGGGGAGCCATCCAATAAGACCGGCATTATTGGCCCGCCGTTTGACCATTATTGCCGGCGTCAGCTGAAAAGTCAACATCACGATGTCATAATATTAGACTATGAGCCAATTTCGGCGTCTGCTGCTTTTTGGCACTGTTCTGGCCCCAATTCACGCGCCGATTTTTTAAGTTAGAGAGAGAGTAATATATGTGCCGGGCACAATATTAGAACTATCTTTTCGTCACTAAACCATGCACAGCTCGTTGAAATGCATAATGTTGGTTGAAGTTGTGCAAGGTAGACTATTTAGGTGAGAAAAAATTACCGATCAAGTTTCTCTGTCAGACGTGACGTCCGATGTGGTGCTATCCGTACGTATGACGAAGCTGCTGCGGATACCGCTGTTTTACGCGTGCATGTAGACGTCGAATATCTGACGCAAATCTTATCGTATCATGTGTCGCGCTAGCTATCTACGCGACCTATTCGAATCTGTTTTTCGTTCACAGCACAGTACGTGTTAACGGCACTTGCTGCTGCTTGACGTGTGAGAAGAGCGGGGGTCGTCAGTTGCGTTATGGTGACTGAATCATACAAGATATGCAGTTGCCGTGGTCTAACACACAGACGCGCGTGCGCACGCACGCACGCGCTATATTCATGCAACGACCATACGAATTCCCAACATCGCAGCGAACGGTTGGTAAGGTGTTGCGGAGTGTGTGGGCGTCGTAGGGCACCCTGTCAGTGCCCAGCTCGTTGCGAACGCGAATTTCGGCGTGGAACGCTTCTTTTTTATGTACTTTTTTTACGTGTGCCGAAAACGGTAGGCTGCGCGATACGAGCCGTACGACACACAAAAAAAAGAAGAAACGTGAATGCATAGGGCAAATCGTTAATAACAAAAAAAAACACGCACGCTCACGCCACTGCAGTGGCGTGAGCGTGCGTGTTTTTTTGTTATTAACGAAGCACAGGTGCTTGCATAAAAAATTACAGCCAAGAATGATAAAGTATTCATTTACATACAAATTACTATGAGCTGCTGAAACTCACGCAAAAGAACATAATTTTCTTCCTTGGATATTGATCAAGTGCCTTGAAATTATGCTATGTGAATTTGACACATCAACAGTGCATTATGATTCCCACCATAAGGGGCCACAATCTTGGCAAGTAATAGAAGTACTTTTCCCACCTGATGTGCACCTAACGTAAAGAGGCCTTGTTTCTCAAGTTAGCAATATATATATATATGTATATATATATATATATATATATATATATATATATATATATATATATATATATATATATATATATATATATATATATATATATATATATATATGGAGCACATCACCACTGGACAAATATACCAGGTGTAACCAGAAAAAGGCGCACCTGCAGTTTTATATTTTAAAAGAAGCAATGACATGCAAACCATCCAAAATAGATCGCCCGAGAAAGGAGCATCAATCAGTATTACAGCAGCTAAGAGCCTCCTAACAGCTGAAGGTAGTCATGCTGCTCTTCCATTCAAGTATAGTGTACACTGAGAAAAGATACTGAAGATACACCATCAGCAAATGACAAAACCAGAACAGACAGAGCTTTCTCTTATAATACAAACATTCTTTAGCTGAGGAGGCAAATAAGTCATTGGCACACAATAAGTGCACAAAAAAAGCTGTCGCACGAAGCTGTCAGCGCTTAGACAACACAGGCAAAAATACAGTAGACTGAAGAAGAAAAAACCCATAGCAAAAGTTACCATACTCCTGAGTTTTTGCTTTGCGTGCAAATGAAGCTAGCGTGAAGTTGAACACTAGATTAAAGCACCACAATCAACATCTGGAAGTCAATGCTTTAGGAATAATACAAAGTACTGAAGAAACATTCAAAGAGCATTCCTGTGAAGGCAAATATAAAAAAAGACTGAAAGCTCTGTGGCCCTGAACAAGACAACACCACAATCAATCTAAGAGCCCTTCGGACACACCAGCAGTTCTGGCCAACACTAAAAAGTTACAAAAACATACCTTTAATGCCTTTTTTCAAGAGAACTTCAAAAGAACTGTGCGTACACCAATACCAGAAGTATCGATGGAAGCTATTACTGATATTCAGCTCTTTATTGAAACACTGACAGAAGATACTTGTACCTGGATGCTGAATTACTTTGGTACAACTCAAGAGCGCCGACGCCAAGTGGCAAAAAATTTATGATGGAAGACTACAATGTGATCAAATGCACACGTCAACCACCAACCAAGGTCCTATGCTAGAGGGAATATCGCAAAAAATCTTGAACGTCTAATGTCATTGGCTCATACTCAGCGTTCTCAATCAAAATCACGACCTCCCACACAGCATACTATTTCAACCACCTGCCACCTCTCACCACGTCATGAAACAAGCTCGAGTATACACAAACCCTCCTCACCGTTAGGTAGTTAGATAGCTCCACTAGTGCTTTACTCTCGAAACACATAGACCAGGGCTGTAACTAGACGGGTAGTGAGGAGGTTCTGAGCCCCTGAAGTATTTTAATGCTCTGACTTTTCGTCAACAATAGCTTAATCTGGGCAAGTTGGTTCATCGTGGTTGTGTTCTAGTAACAGTGAGAGAAGTTCAGGAAGAGACAAAAAGGGCAGGAAAGAGCGCTGACTGCCAACTAAATTTTAATAAAGGTACTACGCCCACTTTTATACAGAGTACAAGGACAGTGCTCATGCACAACGACACATGTGAGACCATGATAATATAATCTTAACTGAGAAAAGAATACTCTCTCTCAGAATGGATGAGTGAAGGTATACTGATGCACTGATTCATGGCCTTCCTGACAAGAAAATGCTGTCACA
The DNA here is from genome assembly GCF_043290135.1 of Rhipicephalus microplus. Taxonomy (NCBI): domain Eukaryota; kingdom Metazoa; phylum Arthropoda; class Arachnida; order Ixodida; family Ixodidae; genus Rhipicephalus; species Rhipicephalus microplus. The sequence goes on along the minus strand of NC_134710.1, from coordinate 412,281,412 downwards.
GTCTCTATTTCATTTCTTGTTCTTGTTATTTTCAAAAGTGCCGCCATATCCACGAAGTGAATGATGATGAGTGGGCGAAGCTCTGGAGGAAAACCTGGTAAACCATGAATCTTCCGTACATTTTGCCTACTCGATTTTATTACAATGCTCCCCCTAGCGTACGTCGCCGCACTAAATCGAACGATTGCCTTCCACCAATGACACGTGCCATATGTGACATCATTCTTATTTTATAACATCTCGCATCTTTCATCATCAACTACAAGTACCGCCGTCTAGTTTATAACATCTTGCATCTTTTCATCATCAGCTACAAGTCCCGCCATCTAGTGAGCACTGAAAGAACTAAACAAGAGGTGGCTACATGCAGGAGACGGAGCCGCCATCTAGTGAACACTGCAAGAACTAAACGAGAAGAGGCGACATACAGGAGACAGTACTGCCATCTAGTGGACACTGCAAGAACTAAACGAGAGGTGGCTACATACAGGGGACGCACAGCCCACGCCTTAAGGAGCTTCGCCCCTAAAACAGTGTTTTATGAAACATAGAACAGCACTTACATTCTTTACAGTGTATGGCCATGCGACTACCATAGCCATTCTTAACATTTTAAGCATGCTGCTCAATCATTGGGGTATTGCCCAGTTTCTCTTATGTTTGCGTTTTCACATGTCAATGGTATCTCATACACAACATTATATTGGCCTTCAGTATACCTATTCTCGTGACGAATGGTGAAATAATGGCTATTCCTGTTGCTCTTTAGTACACACACTTTTGAAAACTTGCAAGGGATGGCAAATAAGAAGATAAAATCATATCGGCTCGCTATTTTCTTTATATTGTGAAATACCTTATGCACGTACGGCATAGCATGCAAAGATCTTTGGTCATTGTGTTTTTATTTTGGTCCTGTTTTGTTTAACTTGACTTTCTGTCGGAGGGTTTAGCACACGGGTGTGATGGTGCTGTTGGGATATCCAGCATCCTTTAGTCTTTTAATCTGGTTTTTAAGGCTTACCTCATCCTTGTGCACACATGACTTCTGAAAGGTGGCCTCAATGCACGTAGTGGCAATTCCTTTGTGTAAATTGTGTAAATGTGTAATTATGTCTTATGATCGGCTAAAAAAGATGTCCCAAGAATCAGAATAAGTGACAGTAGTCAAAGTTTTTGTCACTGCCTTTATACAAATACCAGTTTATTCGTTGCCTTCTGCAGTATTTTAGGGCCTCTTATATAGATAGGATGTTTTCTCACTTTTATTACATTTTTGTATTGATGATGCCATATGCTAAGGAGGTAGAATGTCGTTATGTTATTTCTGATAACTTCTAGCTTCTGAGCAAAGATAATGTTTCAGAAAAAGGAAAAAAGGCTAGCATAATACTAAGACATGGGAAGAAAGCAGAGTTTAACAAAAAAGGAATGCATTAGTTGGGAATGAGAAAAAAAGATAGATGACAGGTCAGTAATGTCAATTAATTTATGTTAGGACACATGAAGTGTAGCAGAGGGTGGCAGGTGATTAGTTCCAATGAGAGCGAGAAATTATCAGCCATAATATAAAATTGGCTCCTACAGGACAGGGAACATTGATTGGTCTTCCACCCTGCAGGGGACATATTATAGGCTTAACGCTAACAATGAGCAAAGCCTGTGAAATTAATGCTCCATGAAATGAGCGGTACTGCACAGATTGCTGTGCTAGACTTTCCATTTTGCATGTTTTTACCAGCTTATCCGGCTCGCTGTTAAGACACAAAGCTTCACCAGAAAAACAATGTTATACTTGGTGAGGATAATGCCAGTGAATCCAATGTTTTATCTACACCTTTCCTTGCGTAAATCCTCCTCCAAACTATACGATTTTTCTTGGAAATGTTCTGCTTACAGCACACCAACCGATCAAGTGAAACAACTTTATTGGGGTCCTGCAGGACGCGCCCTAGTATGCAGTCACCATTTCACTTCACGTTACAACATACTGGTGGTAAAAATATTCTCTGGCAGGGTACAGAAGTGCATGCACTGAGCTAGTTTGTGCAGCGCGGTCTGATCCAGAAAGCTGAACCTATGTTTGGTACAGAATTTTGTAACCACACGATGCTTGTACAGAATAAATGTAACCACACATAGCAACTTCTCAGCTTTTTTATGAAATGACCTCGCAGTATCTGAAAACATTTTTTTTGTTTACTTCATAGTTCCCAGTGAAATATTTCTCTTGTTCCTCTCATTGAATAATGGCATTTGGTGTGACTAAGGTGTTCCTAATGCCTCACTACGAGATCAGTAAAATGATTCTCCTTGAATTTGCTTCACAAGCATTTCCTAAGATATTGAATGACACTGCTTGCACATGTACAAACATTTGCTAGTTTTATTGAGGGTTGATGATAAAGGGAATCAGTTGGTGCATCCAAGCAGGACAGAGATTGACTGGCCCTGAAAAGGGCCGTTTAGTTATAGATCTTGCAGCTTGTTTCAGGTAGACAGGGCTTCATTCTGTAGAAATGCTAACTCATCACACTGGTTCCCCAGCATGAAGAACATAACTTGATGCTAACACTGACTCAGATGTTCTCAAATGTCATAGAGGGTACATGAAGGCTGGGTACATGAAGGTTGCAGTTATACTAACTGTACAGTCAGCATGCTTGTGTGATATGTGCATAGCTGCATCAAAGCCACATGTGAGAATTGCGTGAACAGCTGAAAATCTCAATGGCAGCACAGCTTAAGAAGTCTGTCATCTCTTTTTTGCCAATTTCCAATATCATCCTTCCCTTTTCATGCATCTTCTTTAAATATATCTGGGGTTTTAATTCCCAAAACCACGATATATTAATGAGAAGCAAATTTTGAACATCTTGTGTTCTTTAACATCTTCACTTGTTTGCAGCGCAACACCAGAAACACAGGACAGGGAAGGAGCAAAAGAGAAAGAAAAGACGGCGCCGACTCTGAAAAAGACGGCACTGACATCATGACACGCACATGTCTTGATGTAAGCTGCCCAAAGAGTGGCCTCCCGTGAGAGTAGTGAAGAATTGGGAATAGGATATACCAGTAAGGGCTTTGTGTGCAATTCACAAACAGTGAAAAAGATCCACCAGGGGTGAACCACAGGTACATGGTGCACTCTGGTTGAGAGACAGCAGAGTAAAACAGATGTGCCAGACAGGAGATTATAAATGGTTTTGTCTGAAGCTGTTGCCAGACCGAGCTCTGATTAAGCGTAAGGGAGTATTGAGTGCCAGGCCAATCTGATCCCATTCCTGTGATGGGATGCAATGTGATGACAGGTGCGAATTTCATTTTCTTTTTTTCCATGGGTTTAGGGACATAATTTTTCAGAGATCAGATGGAAATACCTCCGACATACATACTAACATTTATTTTTTACTTTATTTATTTATACATACTGCAGCCCCTATTAGGGCTATTGTAGGAGTGGACATACAAATGATCAGGGGATAACAAGCTGAAACAAAAACATGAGCATATGGCACAAATTTGTGGTTCATAGTACTACACAAGATACAGAATGAACAGAGCAAGAGCACAGAAGGCAAAAGAACATGGAAATATCTACTTAACACGCATGTGATATTGCACTCAGAAACTGCTCCAAAGGGAGCCCGCGGGTATCGCCAGGTAGCAAGTTCCAGAGCTCAATAGTGCTTATTCTTGGGCGTAGTCACGCCTAGCCACCAGATGGGGAGAAAAAGAAATGTTTCCCAAAACTTGCAATAATGTGTTGGTGCTACGCCTTGACGGAAGTATTGATAGGTGCTTTGGAAATCGGTACGCCATTTCTGTAATCGTAAAATATGCAACTGCATGTGGCACTGCTAGGGATAGCGTGACACTCCCAGCCATTTCGGGGTAAGCCGTTTTATTCTACATGAAGATGGTAATGAGCCCGTTCTCCATCACAGCAGTAGCTGTGGCTATTCCTTAAACTAGGCCTACTGAAGCGCCGACTAAACGTCTGCATGAATTTAGCGCTAGTACCGTACATAATAATCAGCACGTGCCTTGGGTTCACTTCGATGGTGTTGTGAATTCATCTTGCGTGACAATGGTTTAAGTTGCACGCGTGCCTTAACCATTACTGCAATAGGAGACCATGATTTATCGTCACGCATGGTGTTGCTTAGCTCGGTCCTCAGTGTTCGAAGCAGGTTCCGCCTTGTGAGTGCCAGAGAGGGACAAGAGTTGATTTCTGCTCTGTGTTTCTATAATTTCCTAGCCTGTATTATACAGGAAGCGGATAGTACTGGTGTGCGTCAGCTGCCTCGGTGCGCTCTCAACCGCCTGCCTGGTAAGACTGATAGCTCATTCTATCAGCGCCTTGTTGTACTCCCTCCTCACACTGCGACATGTCCTCCACTTGGAGGACATGATGACTGAACTAGATGATACGAAGCCCAAAACCACAATGTTTGCAAGCCACAACCCGAGCAAACAATTCATGAGGCCAGAAAATCTACCTGACTAGGCCTGGAGCAACAAGTCAGAGGCCAGAGAGCATATTCTTGGCTGAATGAATGTATGGATGTGGCTGTACCCTTTAAATCGGGCGGCGGCTAACGCCACCTAGCCGTAATGCTTAGTGAACTAACCACTACATTTATTTTTCCCCTTTAAATAGTAATGTTGGATGGGTACTTTGAAGTGAAGGGTTTAATTTTCAATCATGCCTTGACTTTAGCCACCAATCAGATAACCTCCTTCTAGATAAGTCTACACGCTTAAAGTCTATTTTGCCCTCCCTGTTCCTAAACACCAGTGCTTTGAAAACCTCTGCATCATCATCTTGAACTATAAGGTGAAGCCCTTTACAGAACATTGTCAAGTGTTCGGCAGTTTCTTCTTCTTCTCCACACGCACTTCATACTGTGTCTACCCTTTCGTATTCGGCCTGATATGTCTTGGTTCGCAATACTCCCGTCCTGGCCTCAAACAGTAGAGAACTACCCTGAGTATTATCATAGATCCTTTCTTTGGCAATTTCCTGCTTAAAAGTTCGATTGATCTCTAGTGCGGACTTCTTAATCATGCCAATTTTCCACAGGTCAGTCTGCGTTTCCTGCAGTTCCCTTTTAACCGATAGTTCTTTCTGGTTTGGCCACCTGCTGTTTTCTAAGTATTTACCAGTCAATTTCCTGGTTCGCTTCCTCCATTTTGTATCGACATTCTTTATGTACAAGTAGCTGAAAACCTTCATAGCCCAACGCTCCTCCCCCATTTCTCTCAATCGCTTCTCAAATTTTATCTTGCTGCTAGCTTCCCTGCCATCAAATTATGTCCATTCCATATCACCTTGTACTCCCTGGTTTGGTGTATTCCCGTGAGCTCTTAAAGCAAGCCTACATATTCCACGTTGCTTAATTTCTAATCTTGCTTGAACTTCTGACCTCATGCACAAGACCGCGTTGCCGAACGTCAGCCCAGGAACCATGACCCCTTACCATATTCCTCTCACAACAATATACCTATTGTAATTCCACAATGCCCTATTTTTCATCACTGCTGCATTCCTGTTACCTTTAGTCGTCACGTATATTTCGTGCTCCCTCAGGTACTCGGTTCCATTGCTTATCCATACGCCCAGTTATTTGTATTTATCTGTTATCTCTAGCGTGACTTCCTGTATTCTAAGCTCACTACCTTTGTTATTATTAAAAATCATGGCTACCAATTTTTTCTAACTGAATCTAAAATCTAACCTATCTCCCTCATTACCGCAGATGTCCATCAACCTCTGCAAATCTTCCTTGTTGTCGGCCATTAGCACTATATCATCTGCGTAGATTAATGCTGGTAGTGCCTGATGAATGAGTTTTTCTTGTTTGACTAAAGAGAGGTTGAAGCTAAGTCCACTTGCCTCTAATTTGGCCTCTAATCCTTGTAGGTACATCATGAATAAGAAGGGTGACAGTGGGCACGCCTGCCTAAGTCCACGTTTCACCACTGTGGGCTTGGATACCTGTTTTTCCCACTCTATAACTACATTGTTAGTTTTATAGATTTCCTTTAAACGATTAGTGACTCCATCTTTTACACCCAGTGTGTCTAGTATTCCTCACAAGTCCTCTTGAACCACGCTATCGTACGCTCCCTTGAATTTTTGTAGGCAGGTAGGAAGCTTCACAGCGCAGCGCCTGATCTTGTGAAACGGCGCAGCCATGCAGACAGGGCATTCAATCCCCTCCCTATTTTTGTATACTACTGTCCTTGTGTACATCGTAGAACACATAACAGTAATGATAGCAAACAGATCATTGATTCGGGTAGGCTTGGTGTTTTTATTTAAAATGGAACAACGAGGAAGCTGCTGAAGCTAGTGCCTGTATACAGCTGCTTTATATGGAGATGAAACTTTAACGAAAAAAAAATGTAATGTTAAACAATAGGCTCATAACAAACAACATTTCTCTGAGGGTGCATGGAATATATGTCCCATGCAAGGCTATGCATTGCAGTCCTTACTGCATTAATTATGTACACGTACTGCAGGACATGCAAGTGTATGCAGACATACGCTGACGAAATGACATTTTTTGCTACATACAAACGTGCACCGCACCAAATAAGACGCACGTGTTTGTATAGTGAAGGAACACTCGTGAATATTGATGAAATCACACAGCTGGCTTACAGTACAAAACAAACACCATTGCGAACAATAAAATGCGACGCTGTTTAAAAAGGCGGACCCAGGTTACGAAGAGAATTATCAGTATGGCATACACACCACGTGTCAAGCTTTTGCAACAACTAAAGAGACTAAATATGGAAAGTTGGCTTTGTAAGTTAACATGACAGTACCAAATGGAGAAGCCACACGAAAGGACAATTCATCGTGGGCTAAAAAATGTGTTTTAAATATTATACACAGCTTTGCAAGATAATATCGACGAGTTTTACTCGTCTAGGTGTCGGAGGTGTAGGCCTGATAAAATGCGATGTTGCTTCAGAGCCTTCTTTTCGTAATATTGCAATTTTATTCAACTCTCTCAAACGCGGCACCGTAAATTTCTTCTGTGTGCTCGAACACGGCAAGCAGGTCGCGGGGCGAAATCTTTGTAACATTTTATTACCGAAACAGCGATACTAGCAATGCTTGAGCTGCACTTGCTGTTTTCGAAATTGTAACCTCCTCAATCTCATCACTGTATACAGGAAACAGAGAAGAAAAGTACAGCAGTAGTACGTAGAGAAATATTCAATTTCAAGCCCTTTAGCAATATCATCTAAACGAATTGCCAGTTTACTGTTGAATTCTCGATGGAAACAAACAGCTGATCAGGGATGCAAGCTTGGCTTGGCACTGGCTTGGCCGTTCATACAGAGCCAAAAGCCGCTGCAGGAAACTGAATTGCGGATCGTATTGAGACAAAATATTTTATACATTTTTGTTTTCTTTGTTTCATTTCTGTAATTGCTATTGTGATGGCGTGGACAGCGCTTCGTGATCTCATGTACCGGCGCACTGTTTTTAGGTTTAGTATGGCGCACGATAATACATGATTGCGTGCTTTAATTTAAAAAGGTTCGCGAGTATGGCAGCAACACTGCAATGTCGGGAAGAGGATAGCAGTAGAACCAGTAGCAGCTGCATGCCCGGGTGGAGCGACTGATGCCCAGATGGAGGAATGTCAACCCGATGCCTTTTGTGTTGGCCGTTCTGACAGTTCCGCCGACTTTATAGAAAGAGACGACCCCGTCGCTTGTCCTCCGCTCTTTTCCTTCGGGCATCAGCGATAACATTGACGGACGACGCGTTCGAATTCACCGTGCGCGTGAGTATAGGTTGGTTTTTAATTCTAGTGACTTCTTGTTCAGATTTGCAACTTGTTAACTTCATCCTGATCACCTGTCACCGGCAATAAGTCACATACGTGTGATATTTAGGTGAAATAAATGATAACGCACATTTTCTGCTCCATTTGCGTGACTTAGCTACACCAGGACATGAGGTAAAGCCTTTGTCGCCTAGCCACTAGCAGGCAAGATCGATCACTCGCATCCTTCAGTTCACGAATCAACGCGCCTGCCTTAAAATTAGTAAGCTGCTCGCAAAGAAATCTTACCGAGGCAATTTTGTTTTCTATGAACAATGCACCGTAGATTCGTCTTGAATAACAAAAAAACTTGAAAAATAAATGTCGCAACCTTTTAGAAAACGCCGCGTCTAAGAGCTAGACGCGGCATTTTGTAAAAGGCTCGTTAAATTCAGTATTTTTTCGTAGTTTCTGCTTGAAATTATTATTGTCTATGAATTTCATGGCCCAATCTTTCACTTTGGCTGAAAATCTCGGCGGAAAAAACTTTGTTCAGTGTCCCTTTAAGGGAAGGTGTAGATGCCATCATTTCAGTCGCAAATCTTTTTGCTAGTCGGTTGGCTGGTTAACAATAAGGGTACTAACTAGAGTTCCAGATTTCATCAGCAACACATCATCATGACTTCATCAGATGCTGCATTATATACATTCTATCCTCGTTTTTAAATAGGTGTACCGTATGGTCCACTGTTACAGGAAACAAGCGAGCTCATGGACAGTGAGCCATGTGGTGCTATCTGGCAGCGAGGCTTGTGAATGGGACGCATGCGCAAAGAATCGGGGTACGTCCAGTTTTGTCTGCCATTTCTCCGCTTGTACGCATGACAGCATTGGAAAGCGCATCCGTATTTTAGCTGCGCAATTTATCTAGCCCAGTGCCTCCTGCGTCAGGGATTTCCTGTGAGCACAAAAAATGCATGATTTTATACGTTGCTGCAGTGTTTTGCAAGTTGTCACCGTAAAGCACATCATATTTTTCGCATAATGCTCGCTGCGACCAGCAAGTTTCGATGACTCAAAATGCTGTTCAGGTCTGATGTAGCAAACATTTTAAGCTCGTCCTCTTGACCATGAAATATTGGTTTATTAAATAATGGAAGGCAGAGTTGGTATCAGCTGATTTAAAGTGTGAAAATGAAAAGTGCGAAGGACCGTGCCTCGCAAGTAAGCCCCGAGAGCATGAGCAGAGAAGTAGCAGATGAGGATGCTCTTGCGCTGCATTTCCAAATCTCACCAGCACTAATGCTTGACAGACTGCTGGCCACGCACTAGTGTGTTCTTTCTGAAACAGGACTTTGGCCCTGTAAGCAAGTTCTTGAAGGGCATAAGTAAAACGTAGAATGGGCCCCCTAAATGCACCCATCCTTGAACCATTGGGCTTATGAATTGATGCGCTTTTCAAAATACAACTATTCTGAGCAATAAATTGTGACAGAACAGTGCACGAAGTTTAAAAATGGGAAAAAAGTCTTTAAATGTCCCCTTTACACATAGTGTTCTTGTGATGTCACTTCTGCCGTTGTCACCCTCTCCCGCCATGCCCGGGTACCTCCCTGGGTACCTACGGCAGTTCACGTGCTGCAGTGCAGTTTGTTGGGGGCTCGTCATCTGTTGCTGTGAACGATGTGGAAGCATTGTGGTTTTTTGTTGTCTTACTTTAACGAGCTCATTGGATCAGGAACGCCTCGCTTGTTCACTCGATACAAGACCAGATAATCAAGATGTGCGACACATACACTAGCCACAGCGTACAACGGCTGCCCGCCACAACCTATGAGGGCCTATTATCTTGCTTTCACTACAAATTGCCTGGCCAAAAAACAAGTTAAAGCTCAAAATCTCTCTAGCCGCAATTTTAAGAGTGGATCTGCGAAGCGCAGCAGCTCCCATCGAAAACTAGTCGCGCAGAGCTAGGCAAGTTTACAAGAGATATAATATTGGGAATATATTATCGTGGGCCATGCCACCAAAGTAACGATGCCCCCCCCCCTCAAGTGTTTTAAACAGTGCTGATGTTGAGCTTGAGCCTCTTTGATTGCAATTTGTTTATATAGTCGAGGAAAATATTATACAAGGCAGATAGCGACTTTGCCTGGTGTGTGCCACGGTAATGCCAGTCTTTATTTTTCGCGTATGCTTTAACACACTTTTCACTTTGTATTTTGCTTTTGTTGTACGCTATTGTACAGTGGAGTCACTGAACATGATAGATACTGTGTATAGAATTAATTGACTAATTAAACAAAATCCGGACGCCCAACTTGAACCGATCGGCTATACTTCAAAGTGAACTAATATTGTTTCCCAATCTTTATAGTTTGTTTCAATGCAATACCAAATCTCCGCGATCGCCATCACGATTTTAACCGCCTTCCTCGCCATCATGATTTTAACTGCGGACAAGTTTGTATGTACAGTATCTTGGTAAGCTATATCTGTTTGCAGGTAAATACTTGGCTATGGCACTTACCCGTAATGAAGTTGCACTTGAAGATGCCAATATTGCAAAGTTTCTTCAAGTAGCTTTTGTTATTCTGCACCAGCCAAATACGCTGGTACTTTAAGGAAAATCGCAATGTGCGTTCTCAATTTTAGGTTATAACTTTCAGCGAAGAAACACCCTAAGCTCTGCTCCCTCTGCGTGGACTACTAAAACAACTTGCCTCACTAGCAGCTCATAATTTTTTAAACTTGCATCGTGAGGCAAAACTAAACGGGTGCAAGCACGAGGAGACAACATGGCAGTTGTAGGCGATAGATTCGGTTGGTGCCCGGGCATGTTGGTGGCTCATTTCGGAAGTGACGAAAAGGCGCTGCGAGATGCACGTGCACACTTTGTATAGTTGCTGTATTGGACAGCAAACTTTTTTTCTTATCTGGGCAGTTTTACCGAAGGAAGCTTCATCATATGGCGTGATAAATGAAGCGAATCCACAGGTTGAACCAAATCATAGTCTCGCTGTGCTTTTGTACTTTTTATAGCTCGCAAAATTTATTTGTACATATAAGTGACAACTTGCCAGTAATAAGGCAGCACTCATTTTTTTACCATATGATCATCTCAGGTGTGCTGCTGCCTCAATATTTCAAATTCTAAGCATTTACACCATTGTATGCTAACTTTTCCTTCAAAGTGAGACAAGCCACATGTGTATCGTAGATCAAGAAGCATGCCAGTTTCCCGTACTTGCAAGGTAAACATCAGAAATGCACAGTTGATCAAAAAAATTAGTTTAATGGAGCATCTACATAGCAGAGCACCTGTGGCACCTCGGGAACAAGATAATGCCACAAATGTTACAACAGATAATTAAAAAAGACAGGGGACGTGCCGTGAACAAATAGAAACAAAAATAAAATGGCACGTGGCAGCGAGCGAAGGCGGCAAGGGGGGGGGGGGAAGCCGTTTAAGATGTGGAAGAAAAAAAACATTCAAAATTTTGGCGACTGAAAAGGGGGTGACATAGTGAGTGCGCTCATGACGAGAGTAAACACGGTTATTATTTTTTTTTTCAAATCGCTTTTGAAAGCCACGAAAAATCTGTATGTGGTGCAGCCTAACAGAAGGTCTGTGAAGGCAAATTCTGAATTCGTCGTTGTACGAAGGCCTATTTTTTTTCATGCGCACCATCCCCGCCGCGGTGGTCTAGTGGCTAAGGTACTCGGCTTCTGACCCACAGGGCGCGGGTTCGAATCCCGGCTGCGGCGGCTGCATTTCCGATGGAGGCGGAAATGTTGTAGGCCCGTGTGCTCAGATTTGGGTGCACGTTAAAAAAACCCAGGTGGTATAAATTTCCGGAGCCCTCCACTACGGCGTCTCTCATAATCATAGTGGTTTTGGGACGTTAAACCCCACATATCAATCAATCAATCATGGGCACCATAAATGGTGCTCAAAATTTGATTGCATATGTTGTTTTCATCCTCGCTGTATTCCGTGCTGTTTATGATGTAAAAAAAATGTAGCACGCTGAAGTGGTGCTGCTTTTGGGCAACAGTTGAAAATGGCGGGGTGCATGAATGCGGAATACTGCCGCTTACACTCAAATCACTCTTGTGGTCACCTCCCACTGTTTGCAGCATGTGTTGTGTATACACAGCTTCATATTTCCTAGCTAGAAATTTTTGATTTTAGGTGTTTCACGCCATTTTTTATGTAACTATTCCACGATTACACACACTGATCAGCAGGCTTTCAATTGCGCTGAAGGACACAGGTGCCATAAAATTCATAGTCGATTCTTTCAAGAAACCATATGTAAAGGCTGAAGCTTCATGCGTACATACACACACACACCATATTGTTTTTTGTACTTTATGAAAGCTGCGAAGGTCTCATGTGCCTCCAAGCGTAACCTGTCTTATTTAGTCTCCATCACCGCAAAAGTTTTTTGAGTTTCAAATAAAAGTACTTTGCGCATGGCCATGTTTGTGTGATCTTTTGTGTAGGTGTTATTTGAGCAGCCTACAGTGTTTACTTTATAAGCCTGTATGTATATGTTGCATTATAAGGATGCAGATTGTGTGTGGCTGTACAATATAGGTGAAGTGTAAAAATTAAGTGTGTCTATTGTAGTGTTCTTGCAACCAATCTTACCCCCGTATTCTAGAACGTCCCTCCACTCAACGCTTCACCTTTATTTGGATGGCTGATGGGAGCGCCGTCTCTAAGCAGAGAAAGTCGCTGCATGTCAGCAATAATCTGCTTTGATTCTCGAGTAGTGCAGCGTCGCTTTCAAACGAGCAGCGGCACAGTGCTCAACTCTGTCAAGTGAAGGGTGAAAGTCGAGTCGGGCAGCGTTTATGAATATGGGGGTTAGTTTTGTTGTCTTGTTAACCTGCCATTAACACTGGATTGATGCTACTTTGCTCTAGCTGTACAGTGCTCTCCAAGGCACAAGGAGGCACCACAGGGGGAAGGCTTGGAGCAAACCATGCGTGAGTTTCCTTTCATTGTTACACTATGCACGTATTAGGTGATAGCCTTTAATGTATGCTATTTGTATTGTGCAAGTTTTTGGGGACATACAACTTCTAACACTTATATGTTCTTATGAAAATCATTCAAGAATGAGAGAAGCTTGTGCAAAAATTATGCAAGAGTGTAAGAAGCTTTTGCAGAAGTCTGTGAAATGAAGTTTTGAAAATTTGTGGCAATGCGTCATTGTACAGTGGTCAACAGTCTTGCTCAGCATGCTTGACTGCAGAGCTCCCGGCTGCACAGGCGCATCTACGGAGTGCCTGATGCATGATGGGCCAAATGTGAACCTGCACACTGGTGCCTCTTATACCCGTTTGTCTGTTACATCAGTGTCTCTTGTAAAGGGGATCAACTGTGCTACCTTTTTTTTTCGAATGTAATGAGTTCTTTTGCCAGAATATTGTTGTTTTAAGGTAGAGGCTCACATTTCAATAAAATACTTAAGATTCTATTTTTCCTTCTAGACGCTATGAAGTCACTCCATGTGTTACAATAGAGTGAACACTGTTATGAGAAAAGCTACTTTATGGAGTTAACTCACTCCATATTGACTTAACACACAGAATCGGTGAAAACTACACTTCGTTCCAGCGGCATTAGGAATAATATTCATTTGCATACTTCTGCCCCACCGCGGTGGTCTAGTGGCTAAGGTACTCGGCTGCTGACCCGCAGGTCGCGGGTTCGAATCCCGGCTGCGGCGGCTGCATTTCCGATGGAGGCGGAAATGTTGTAGGCCCGTGTGCTCAGATTTGGGTGCACGTTAAAGAACCCCAGGTGGTCAAAATTTCCGGAGCCCTCCACTACGGCGTCTCTCATAACCATATGGTGGTTTTGGGACGTTAAACCCCACATATCAATCAATCATTTGCATACTTCTGTTTTTTTTGTTTGTTTGTTGGCTGGAGGTTTGGAGTATAGGGTAGCCAGAGGGCACTGTGTAGTCTTTCTTCATAGGGCACTGTGGAATTACAATAGGTATGATGTTGTGAGAGGAATATAGAAAGAGGTCATGGTTCCTGGGCTGGCGTTCGGCAATGCGGTCTTGTGCATGAGATCAGAAGTTCAAGCAAGATTAGAAATTAAGCAACGTGAAATAGGTAGGCTTGCTTTAGGAGCTCACGGGAATACACCAAATCAGGGAGTACAAGGTGATATGGGATGGACATCATTTGAGGGCCGGGAAGCTAGCAGCAAGATAAAATTTGAGAAGCGATTGAGAGAAATGGGGGAAGAGCGTTGGGCTAGGAAGGTTTTCAGCTACTTGTACATGAAGAATGTCGATACAAAATGGAGGAAGCGAACCAGGAAGTTGACTGGTAAATTCTTGGAAAACAGCAGGTGGCCTAACCAAAAAAAACTATCGGTTAAGAAGAAAGTGAAGGAAACGGAGACTGACATGTGGAGAATGGGCATGATTAAGAAGTCCGCACTAGAGATCTATCGAACTTTTAAGCAGGAAATTGCCAAGGAAAGGATCTATGATAATACTCAGGGTAGTTCTCTACTGTTTGAGGCCAGGACGGGATTACTGCGAACCAAGACATATCGGGCCAAATACGAAGGAGTAGACACAGTATGCAGTGCGTGTGGAGAGGAAGAAGAAACTGCCGAGCACTTGATAATGTTCTGTAAAGGGCTTCACCCTATAGTTAAGGATGATGGCGCAGAGTTTTTCGAAGCACTGGGTTTTAGGGACCGGGAGGGCAAAATAAACTTTAAGCGGGTAGACTTAACTAGAAGGAGGTTATCTGATTGGTGGCTAAAGTCAAGGCACGAGTAAAAATTAAACTCTTCTCTGCAAAGTACGAATCCTCAAACTCACTTTTTTAAGGAAAAAAAATAAATATAGTTTTTGGTTCTCTAGGTATTACGGCTTGGTGGCGCTACCCACCGCCCGATCTAAAGGGTACAGCCATATCCATCCATCCATCCATCATCTTCCCAATTTTATGAACATCAATTGATAGGCGTATGGGAAGTAGCCAGCATGCTGAAACAGCGGTGCAAGCTTGCAAGATGTTCACCATTGCATGCAGTCAGTTGCTGTGAGCAACCTACTGCATACAGTTAACTGCGAGTGGTGAACTAACGCTGCACTATGTGTGCCTCCTGGAAAGCTTCAATGGTAAAGTGCCACAATCGTATAGTAACATAGATAAAATCGCAATTTGTTTGTTGAATAATTTTGCAACAGAATCAATGGAGTTTTAGATAAATTTGTGTATCTACCTGGTTCATCAAAGCTACAGAGTCAAATGCGGTATATACTCGCGTATTATGTGTACTTTTTTGTCGATCCGGTTATGTGCGAAGCTAGTAGGAATCGCTGGCCTAAAAGCCCAACTGGGAATATATGTTGCAGGCGCTGTCACAGCTGTCTCAAAGCGGATTGTCATTTGTTTGCTAAGCCTGTTCAAATGCCTCCATTTTCTTGAAGTTCTTCCGAACATTGCTCACAAAAACCAGTTCCCACGACAGGGTTATACCAGAGAACATAAGTACTCTCCAATAATTGTCAGGAACCCAACGCAAAGTAAGATGCAGACAAGGAAGCGCGATGCCAACACAGTGCTGTGTGTGTCGTCCTTCATGTGTGTGTGTCCCCATTCCTTGTCCCAGTCTTCTATTGCGTTGTGTTGCCTCCAATATCTAACCAACACACCCAAGATTCTATGCTAAGTTTTATTCAACGCACTCTTCTGCTGGCTCCCATACTGAATATTGCATGTCGAAGAACTCCACGCTGATGTGCTTGGCGGTAGCACGGTTTCAGTTTTCTTCGGTAAGCTTTATAACAGCAATCTGCCTCGTATATAATTATTGTAGCCTATCACAAGGAACGGTAAAAACGCAATGGCCAGATGGCGAAATCGAAAAAAAAAAGAAAATGAGTGCAAAAACCTGCCTCATCTAGTTGATGTGACAGGTCCTTGCACGCGTTCAACATCTGTGCTGTGTCTCGGGAATACATTCTTGCCGTGGAAGAGGTGGGAAGATAGGAGGCAAACCTTTAGGCATTTCGGACTACACATAAACAGGTTTCGGTTTTCAAGTTCGATATTCTAGGGAAAGCATAAAAGTTCATGGAAGAAGGGACCTTGCACTCAGCCCATTTTGTGTAAGACTGCACTCGCCTGCTCGACAAGAGTTGTGACTGACCAGAGCATCATGAAGTCAAATGTGTCTGTGTGTGTGCTGGCAACGTGGCTCGGGCTGGTTGGGGAGGGCAAAGTATGCGAGCAAAAAATTTCTTGTAGTAAAGCAGGCTGGATAATTCTACTGGTGAGCAAATTATGTGAGGATGCAAATTGTGCGAGTAAGTATGGTATGTACTCTTGTATGTTTCAGCTCTGTTGCTACGGATCCTGCGGATCCAACTTGGCATCTGGCAGCAACAAAGAGAGGTTCTGCAGGAGGTGCGACAGCTGAAGCACGAGGTACGGCTCTTGTCCGTGCCTCAGCACGCCCAGCCAGCACAGCCCCCTTCTGACCTTCCCCGGCTGCCTGCTGGTACAATTGGAGAAGTGGAGGCAGCAGAGGCAGCTGTGCACAGTTAAGCTGTGGCTGCGGCTTTGGTGTGTATTTTTTTATTTTTATTATGCCTATGTGACATGCAGAAATTTAGTACTGCTTTAAGATACTGTGTTTCGGGAAACAAACTAGTCAGGTAATCTCATGAGCCACTGTCCTACAGTCGAATATGAATTTTTCGTATTGAAAGAGGCCAGAAAATTGGTTCAAATTAAAAGAAGTTCAAAATAATGAAAGTTACCGTAACTACATGAATCTGACACGCACCTTTTTTCCGGTTAAGAGCGTTCATAAATCGCATGCGCGTTAAAATCGAGTACGAAAAAAAATGAATATGGTCAATGCATTGCTATCGCCACTTACAAAATGGCCGCCCCCTACGTGCGTCGGCATGGCGCGTCGGTCATTTCTGCCTATGTATTTCCCATGTGCGGCACTTCATACGTGTGCTGAGGAGTTCGTCATCTTGTAGTACATTAGCATCGACGGCATGATAGAGCCGACTCCAAAAACTCGACGAGTGCACCACAATGCTGCTTCTAAAAGAAAAGTCATCGCGTGTGCCGGAACGGACAGACATCGGGCCGCATCGCGGTCATTCGGAGTTCCCGAAATGTGCGTGCGGGACTGGTGGAAACAAAAGCAGAATATTGTCGACAGCAAAGATTCACGCAAAGGCTTCAGTGGACCACAGCAGGGTCGGTTTCCACAAATTTAAGAGCTGCTCGGCGAGTATGTGATTAAGCGGTGAGCGGCACAGCGGCCCGTGACGACAGAACTGCTCCAAGTGCAGGCTATGCAGTTAGCCTTAGAAAAATGGCTAATGCAGAGCCATTTTAAAGTGAGCAGGTGCTGGCTAACAAACTTTATGAAGAGGAAAGACTTTTGCCTCCGAAGGCGAACGGGCATATGCCGGAAGTTGCCGGAGGAGTACGAAGAAAAGCTTCAGAGTCTTCAGAGGTTCCTCCTAAACTTGCGGCACAACAACCGCTACCTGCTTGAGCAAATCGGGAATGCCGATCAGACGCCTCTTTACTTTGACATGCCTGGCACCACAACCGTCGAGGAGAAGGGGGCGAAGCAAGTTCGTGTAATGACATCGGGCCATGGTAAAACTAGAGTGACAGCAATGCTCCGTTGCACGTCAGATAGGCATAAGCTTCCCCCGTACTTCATATTTAAACGAAAGACGCTCTCAAAAAGAGTCGTTTTCCCGAGTGGTGTGATCATGCGGGCCAACGAGAAAAAAGGGTGCGCGTTGCAACCGATGTCTTAGTTTTTTGGTTTTTTTTTTGTCGTGGAAACCGGGTGCGCGTTACAATCGAGGGCGCGGTAGAATCGAGTAAATACGGTAAATGAGCGGAGGGCTCACCATGCCGTGATGCATGTGCATGGAGAAGTTTTAGTCACAAATTACAGGACATCCATAATTAATTAAAGTAGTCAATACATGTCTGTGCACGTTGGCCTTGCAACGAGTAAACAAGATTTGCGTGCAGTTTGCAAAGCATTTGTACTTCGGCTTCAGTATTCTCCTGGCAAAAGAAGTTGCGCGCGCATTGTCCAGTGCTGGCACTCTTCGAAGACAACTGTGTTTCCACTGTTACCATCTGCGCTGCAGCCGGAGCGTGGCCAGCACATGATGAGAAAGGAGGAGCGTCTCCACCTGGAGAAAAGCAGATCGGCATTCGAAAGAGAAACACTCCGCGGCAGCTTTTTTTTTTTGCTCTCTTCATGCGCGGTGTTGAAAGGAAAAGGGTCTCTACATAGCAGGAATGAAAAACAGGGAAGCGTGACACCAGTGCGTTGCAGATCAGCATGAGAGAGGGCCAACTCTCTGCGACAGCCTTTTTTCCCCTCTTTCTCTTCGTGCGCAGTGTTAAGAGGAGAAGGGTCTCTACGTGGCAGGGACGGAAAAAGGCGAAGCGTGGCACAGGAATGTCGCAGATTGGCATTTGGCAAACATTCCACCGCAGTCTTTTCTTTCCTTTTCTTCATTTTCTTCTTCAAGCACAATGATGGTGTGTCTGAAGTGCCACCGCAGTATTGGGCGGGGTGCTGAGAGCATTTTCGGAGCGCGGTATAGCTTTGATAGGACCACAGCGTCAGTTCGAATTAAGTGTGTTGGAATTAATGAGATTCGACTGTATTTACTATAGTCTGTGAAGTCCGAGTTAACTGTCCTAAGCTAGCAGACGGTGTAGGCGGCATCGTGTGTTTGATGGGCAGTGACTAGCAATAGTCTGCTTAAAACAGACATTCAGTAATTTTGTTCATTTATCACACTATTTCGTGTCTGCTGCGGCTCTCTCTACTTTGAGCTACAGTTCACCCTGCCTTGTGTTAGCCGATTTCTTACTTTTTTAAAAATCTAACATGCACCCAATTTAGCAGGGTGAAGAAAAATGCACCTTTGTTTATTGTGATGAGATTTCTATAGCGACATGCCTCTTTGTTGGCTATCACAGAAAAATATAAACAGCAAATGGTGCGACCATCTAGTGCGACCTTTATTTTTCTATCAGTTTCATCTATGACCAAGATTTGGTCGCTCTAAGGTTGCCTCTTAGTACGCCTTGATCATGTTCATTTATCTTGTTGCGCTCTGCTTACAATGCATTGATTAAAAACATGTCCAAGCTTCTTTTTGAATTCCACATATTTTATCGTTGTTCACCTGTAGAAGCTACTCCTGGTTAACATTCAGGCAAAGACATTGTAACCTCGAAGAAACATGTATTGGAATTTGAGCACTGTACAAAGTAATTATTCAATTTCATAGCTAGAATCAATATATATAAGGGTTATAACAGTGTTGTATTTTATTATTCAAATGGTGGTTTTCGGACGTTAAACCCCACAAATCAATCAATAAGTGTTGTATTTGATTTCATAACAGCGAAACTGCATATCAGAAAAGTATCTGAAAGGTTCTCACACTGACTTTGAGAGGGCTGATGTCGAAACCATTTTAGGTAAAGTGAGTTGAAGTTAGCGTAAAAAAACAATGAGATGTTGTGATGCCCAAAAATTCAAGTTGTTGTTTTCAGTTTCCTCTTCTTGCAAATTTTTATCATGAAAACATTTCGATATGCTGTTGCGTTTACCCCATCTATGCTTCTTGCATTTTTTTAAAGCGCAAGCACCTCCTGCAGATTGGGGGACGTGGCCTCCGAGAAATTGGTGTGAATGCCATGAAGGCTGTATTGGCACATGACGTGCAAGTGCTGTATAACCTTCATGGCAGAAAAGGGAAAAGGGCCTTTGTGATCCTGAGGCTCTGTAGATTAGTGACAGGATATACTTGTTCATTGTTTTATGTGTGTGTACCCTTGTGTATTCTCTGTACTGCAGAGCTTCATGTGTACTATGGTATTTCTGTTCTTGTACGCAGATGTCATATGCCAAAAAGCACGGTGCGACCAGGCGGAGGCCCTCAACTTTATTAAGAGGTGGCAGCCAGGGTGTGGTGATCGCTGTGGGGGCAGGAAGCGGCGCTTCAGAGAAGCATTTGTTGTGGAGCAGCCCGATGATCCCACTCTCAGAGTGCAGATTCAATTTTCTGTTGCCCCAAGTATACAGGGCTGCAAAGCTACAAGAGCGGGTCATCGAGGCATATTGTTTAAATCTTCCGGTAAGAAAAATTCCCTGGTTACATAATGGCAAGCCAATCATTAGCCAATATTCGTCGTGCAGGAAACATCGGTGTAATAACGGCATTTGATTGGCTGCAATGTGGCCCTGGATTGGTCCAATGTCGGTCGTACATCGGTGGCCAATATTCGTCGTGCAGCAAACATTGGCGTAAAAATGGCATGTGAATGGCTGAAATATGGCCCAATGTTAGCCGAACATTGGCATCTTTGTCGGCAATACGATGGCCTTTCGTCGGCCCAATGTTGGTTGCATACTGGCTAAAACATGGGCAAAACGTCGGCCCATGAAGGTTCGAACGTCGGCCCAACATTGGAAGAAGTTGCACTTCCGACGTCGGCCCGACGTAGGTGCCGATGTTAGCCGACGTTCGTCCAAGATTGGTCCGACGGCGGCGTGCTGCCTGGGTTACAGTTTGTATGGTTGCGGCCTGTCTTTAAGCGAAGCGTAGCTTCATACGCTTTGCAAAATATTTTCGACATAAGTTGGCATTGTTCTTGTTTTTTTTTTTGCACTGCCCACTCTGCTTTCATACTTGTCGTAGTGAACATTTTTTCGAAGTAGTTATTGCAGAGTATATATTTCTTCTAAACGAACAGCCTCAAGTACAAAGTAATGAAATGTTCACTACAACGCAACAAAATCAACGAGAAATAAAAGGTACGAACATTGTGCCACCTAAGCAAACTGCATTTTCACATATACTGACAAAAATAAGGAAAGGTAGACCACTTCGCTGAACTTTCAAGTCCATGCAAATGTCTATAGGCCCCGAAAGGGGATGTACGCGTGGGTGTCATGGCGTTCATAACATGCGTACTAGGCTTGCAGGAATTTTTTTCTCCTGTTCTGTTCTTAGGAAGCGTTCTTGCATTGTCCAGGTCAAAATAAGTCACAACTGTTTGTCAGAGAGAGATAAAAAGAAGGTTTTTATTCTCAAAGAGGACGTAAAGGCAAACATTTCAAGTTTTACCTGTTTGGTAAGGAAAACGTTACTGCCGTCGTCTGTGAAAAAAAAAGTGCCATCACGACCAAGGCAGCAGCAGGTTAGTACTCTCTCCCATCAACAACATAAAAAATGCGGCTAGTTTTATGAAAGGGTGCCCTTTCCGTTCTGCCTTTTTTTTCAGTACCATGTCCCCTCCATCTTACAATGTTGAGCCGGCCTGCCAATTGGATTAACTTCACTCCCCCCGGCTGCCTCCACTGAAACGCAGAGTGCCCCATGACTCGTTCTGTGAACCCCCCCTCTCTTTTTTTATCATTCTGCGTGCCTAGTCTCCTCAGTTCCTTTCGCACCTCTCTTTCTTGTCCTGAAAGTGCCACGTGCCCGAAGAGTCCAGAATACTTCTAGATTATTATGTCAGATACCACTTATCTATTCGAAATAAGTTATTCACCAATATGAGTAAGTGTACGCGTTCTAAAAGTTTGATTGATATGCGGGTTTAACGTCCCAAAACCACCTTATGTCTAGGAGAGAGGCCGTTGTGGAGGGATCCTGAAATTTAGACCACATGGGGTTCTTTGATGGGCACCCAAATATGAGCACACGGGCCATCAGCGTTTTCGCCTTCATCGAAAATGCGGCCGCCGCAGTCGGGATTCGATCCCGCGTCCTGCGGGTCAGCAGTAATAGAGGTTTTACCAAACACAATGCCCTACCTCAATTTAGTATATTTATAAAGAGTTACAGGTATTCGTGTTTTATTAGTTCAGCTTACACGGTTGATCAAAATAATTTGTACGCAGTGGAAGACCTCGACTTGGCGTTTATACGAAGGCAGACAAATATTACCCCTCATGCGTAGTGCCAAGTATAAAAAAAGATTTAGCCAGTTAGGCTTACTTATACCAATTATAAACTTTTCATTGAACACACAGAAAACTATGATATTTTCTATTGTTGTATATCCAAACAGCGTTGCAAATTTTAGAGTGGCTTGATTCAATTCACTGAAGTTATGTTAAGACAATAAACACGTTTTCCAAACAAATTGTTTTCAGAATCATTCTGACTTTTCACTGACGTCTTGTAAAATTAGCCTATTATTGAATACATGTTTGGTTTATCAATCCCACTTCATTTATTTTTACCACTACCTGACAAGAATAGGAGAGGTTATTCAAGAAGAGCTCACTCACCAGTTTTGCGCTGTATAACCGACCACCGGGTTACAAGGTGTCGTTTGCTGCCCAGAACTACTGCCCACAACTCCCTTTTGTCGATGACAACCTTCGTGTGAGCTTGTAGTCGCCTGTATTATCTCTTAGTGAACATAATGTTTTCTTTTTCCCGAAGACGGCCGAAGGCTTTGCACAATCTTCACTGCACTGGCTTGGTTTGCGCTATGTCGGTTTGTGAGGAACAGCCGCCCGGCAGCGAGACCACCTACGTCACTCCTTCAACAGCCAATGAAATCTACTGAGCGATGTGCCGTAGCAATTGGGCAGAATCCACCGGAGGACAAGCGATCCGCCGGAGCAGTTGTGAAGCGACCACCAGAGCATAATCAGTGAAGAAGCCCCTTGTTCCTCCGGTTTCCTTTGTTTTTCACCCGCCCCAGGAAAACGGTGGAAAACGAATGTATATAATCGGGTACATTCCGGCTTGAACAAGGCCACCGGAGCAGAGCGGGAGCACCATCTTTCAAATGCTCCCAGCTGGGTATATTTCTGTTCATAGTGTAGACGTAAAAATTTGTATTCGCTTCCAAATGATGCTCTGCCCCAGTGCCTTAAAAACGCATTGATTTCTTTGGGTCGATAGACTTCCAGAATGCGTCAGGTATGTCGGTTCGTGACTTTCTAAAATTGCTTTCATTTTATTTAAAGTCAACGGTTGCATCTTGGCATGAGCATCATTACATACAAAAAAGTGGCATTTGAAAGTTCTTGTTTGGCACAAGTCTTGAGCAATATTTTTATCGCGCATAAAGACCACCACATTGAAAAAGATCTTCACTTGCTTCTTGTTGTGAAGGTTTGTAGGTTTATCGATGATTTCATAGTATTTCTTTTATTGTCCTGATGCAAATTTTGAAGTTTTTGTCCCTGTCTTGTAGGTTTCCTGAAGAATCTTTGCATCCCCACGAAATCACTCATTTGCTACCATATGGTAATTTTATTAGGTTCATAGTCCTAACACTCTGTATTCGGAGCAATCATTAGTGCGCTGCCTGTTCTTACCGAGAAGTGGAAAACCCATTCAATTACCATTCCCTCAAGTTCATTCAAAACTGGTAAAAAGGGGTATCAATATTGTGTGCATTGTTAACGCTCTTAGGAGGTCATTCCCGCACTCGATGGAATGCAGTTTCAAAGCACAGGTCAAACGCCTCTTGAGCGCTGGTTACTCAAAGGCACTGATTTCTGGTGTTGCGGAAAAAGCTTCTGAAACAACTGAAAAATAAAGAAGGGCAATCTCAGCCACAAAATGCGCCAGTTCCTAAGAACTGTGTTCAGTTTCTTATGTACAAAATGTTTTACGTAGGCTCAAATGATTCCGGAAACGTGCTGGTATCACTGTTCTATTTACCACCCCGGAAAACGTATCAAAGATTTGTAAGTTGGTGAATTATCCAGCTGCTAGTAGAGTAAGATGCTCTGTGAAACATAGTACGCTTTTTGTTCATTGTGCTATAGATGTGTATTTTCTTCCACTCTCATTCATTAGGATATACATAAGGAAAGCCGGAAGGTACTTGAAAGACCGTTTTAGAGAGCATAATAATAATTCGCACAATGTGGTTCGAGCACACCTTGGAAAGTCACTACTGTGACTGCGGCTCTGTGGGTTTCTTTGAGAGTTGCGAGGTAATGGGCAAGCTTCACTCACCGGCCACGCGTGAGATAATTGACGCGTATCACGTAGGTAAATTTGATGGCACATATGTAAGTTTCCCATCAGTTGCGCTATCGCAATAAGAGTTTGCGTATCTCGGTCATTTAAAGCTGTGTACTTGTTTCCAGCTCAGCCAACAAGTGAGAAGAGTTATGTTATTATTGTATCGCAGTGGTTATTATTTGCACTCTTTTACGCATGTCCATTTTTCACCTATATATCAACACGTTTCCGCTAATAAATCATTGTTAAATGTCAGTGGTGTTTTCTGTCCTCGTTTATTGCTTTCGTAGTTAGGCTGATAAAAACTGTGAAAGTGACACACGGCTACTGGACTACGCCGCAATTATGCCCCTTTGCTTTGCAATTTAGAGAATGTGGCTTTCCCAAAGTCATTTTCATTTGATGCCGAAATGGCGGACAACCCCTTCTGCAACAACTGTAGTATAGGGAGGAGACATCAGAGCACATCTTCTGAAACTGTCCTCGCTACAATGCGCAGAGAAAACTACTTGAAATCACGATATTTCGCATAGATCGCTAACTGATGATGGCGGAAAGCAATCTGGAATGCCGTTCTGAAAGATCATCGCGAGTGAAGGCGATGAAAGCAGTTCTCAGCTTCTTTAAGGCAATTGACTTGCACCCGTTATTATAGATTGATGGTGTTGCAATGACGGTGAGGGGTGAGATTTTGTTTATGCGTGCTTACCATTATCTCTTCATCTCTCCATCTTTAAAACTCCAACATCCCTTAGCTTACCGGTCGTTTTAGACTAGTTACATTCCTGCCTTTCCTTTTACTTCTGTTGCTTCGCCTGTCGTAAAAAAATGTTTGTAAAGCACGTGACCTCTATCTCTGGCGGCAACGACTACCACAGTTACAACATGTTGCCGTGAAGAAGGAAAGAGGAATCTCCACAGCAGGAAGGGGAAGTCCCAGCTAAACACTATTGACCCCGAGATCAAGTGGAGTCACCGCCTGGTGGCCACTGGCTGAAGCTCACCTAGAGTGGATTGCTCTCGGCGTTGTCTGCTATCCACATAGGCTAGCACGTGCGTGTACGTAATGCTCGTGCTCGAAGGGCAGTTTGTCTCAATCTGTGAGAGCAAGAGAAACTGCTTGCACCTTTGCCTAGCCCTGTCTGCAGACACATTGGAACTTACTCGCCTGTATATGTACAACAATAAGGGTGTATAACAGGGGGACACAATCTCCCCAATGCTATTTACCGCGTGCTTAAAGAAGGTTTTCAGAAGCCTAGAATGGGAACAGTTAGAGATAAGAGTTAATGGAGAGTACCTTAGTAACCTGTGCTTCGCCGATGACAATGCATTGCTAAGTAACTCAGAGGACGAATTGCAACTCATGATTACGGAGTTAGACAAGGAGAGCCGAAAGGTGGGTCTTAATAATTATCTCCAGAAAACGAAAGTAATGTATGACAACCTCGGAAAAGAGCAGCGTTTCGAGATAGGTAATAGTGCATTTCAAGTTGTAAAAGACTATGTCTACTTAGGGCAGGTAATAACCGCGGAGCCGAACCACGAGATTGAAGTAACTAGAAGAATAAGAATGGGGTGGAGCACATTTGGCAAGCACTCTCAAATTATGACAGGTAGATTGCCACTATCCCTCAAGAGGAAGGTATATAACAGCTCTATCTTGCCGGTACTTAGCTACGGAGCAGAAACCTGGGGACTTACAAAGAGGGTTCAGATTAAATTGAGGTTAAATTGCCTCACTCTTGTTCTTAGATTTGGATTCGAATAAAAAAGGCCAGATTGTCAAAATTATTCCAGACGCCGTGCCTCACATATCACGTATTATTTCAAGGAGAACGTCATTTTTTTTCACATTATCTCGAGAGCTTTAGTGCCGTTCTGCTAGACCTACGGAAGGAATGAACACACATTCGCTTGAAAAAAAAAACTTCATTTCATCAATTAATCGAACCTTTCCATCCCTTTGATGCACATAATCATTATAAGAAAGCTGCGGGCTGAACTATTACCTTTTTTATACTGTTATAGGAGTAAGAACAAGCGCGCTTAAGCGCTGTAAGTTACGTAGCTTTCCTGAATAAACTTACCAACTGCCCTACGTTTATTCGAAGAAGAAATGATTAAGACAAAAAGGTGGAATGAATAATTGATGTGTCTTCGGGTCCGTCACCCAAAAATATTGAATTTCTTCCTTTTTTTCTGGGGTAGTAGAGGGGGTTGGTATTGATGGCCAGCGTGCATGAAGAATGAATTTAGTCATGCTCAGCAGCACATAGTAGACGGCACACAAGCTCAACACCTAAAATAAAAGTACAACAAAACGTGACACACTGCAGCGCGATAGTGCAGACAGTCGCCAAGTGCGAACAACCCTTTCAATGGCAGACTGCGTTTCTATCTCAAGTAAAAGTAACCTTCGGTGAGCTTCGTACGTCCGTTTAGCAATTAACAGCATATTTATTACGACTGGGCAGCAGTCAACGCATTTTATTCGCAGACAATCAGCGCACAGCACTCAGAAAACGCACCGTTGCGTGCATTTGCATACGCGCCGCCAGCCGCCTCTCCACCCTAGCACGGCGATGGTGCCGGCCCATATAGCCCGATCTCGGGGCGAATAGTAGGCTTTCAACTTTTGTGGAGGCAGTGTCGCATCAGCGTGCACAGTTATTTTGCAACAAGTAGGTGCTGCGAGCAGCGTATCAGCGTCTATTGCATGAATACCCAGTACTGTACAGGAACAATAAACGAAGAAACGTGTTTGATAAATGCGCCCTGGCATATTGATAGCAGCAGTAGTGCATGCGTGATTCAGCCATGTAGTATCTTATATGAAGAAAGAAGGAAATGCTGGACCAGTCATCTCTCACGTAGACGGCCCCTTGTGTGGGACTGTTAGGTACCGTTGCATGGCTACACATGCGTAGGTAAGCTTGTGTGTCTCCTGTCTTTACCGCAGGAGTGCGCCATTGCAATTAATAGTCGGCGTTCGTGTTTCCTTGATTCCTCCTCCGGTGCTTGCTTATCTTCTTTTACCATGACTCTGTTTGCCCCCCTTTCCTGGCATTGCTCGCGTTGCGTTATTTTTACAACACACCGGTCATGAGAAAATGGGCGAGAAATCATCACAGAAATAGGGTAGACTTATTCTAGATCAACTCGTCTCAAGCCATGGCATTGTGACGCCTTCGCTGGATTGCCACCGCAACCAACGCATTCCCTTCCGAACAGAGCGCATTTCGCCCAAGGCGCTGTACGTTTGACTCACTGGCTGACGTGATCGCCATCCTCGAGGAGGCCAAGTACCACAGTGATTACGGCATCCTCGTGCTGCTCGATGTGAGAAGTGCGTTTGACTGTTTGCCCCACGCATTAATTTTGGACGCACTTCGTGACCTCGGTGTGTGCAGGCGGGTGTTTGACTACCTGGAGAGCGTCTGGGGCGACCACACTCTTCGCGTTCGTGTTGGCTCCACAATCAGCGGTCCTCAACCCGTCAGCGGGGGCGTACCCCAGGCCAGTATATTGAGCCCTTTTCTGTTCGATCTGGCTCTTGCTCAGCTATCGGACTACACCCACGCAACACGGCGTGTGAACCACATCTAGCGATTTACGCTGATGACATTGCGCTGTTTGCCTGTGACCCCGGTTGCAACCGGGCAACCCTTCTCGAGTTCCTCCAGATGGCCATCGACGCGGTTGATGCATTCCTTGGCGAGATTGAACTGGCACTCACCGCCTTCAAGACGGAGGCACTGCTCGTCCAACCGTGAGCGTCGACACGCCACTCCATGCCTCGCCTGTCACCCCGGGGCCTCCACATCGAGTGGAGAACGAAGGTGCGCTACTTGGTTGTGACCATAGACAAGTGGCTTAGCTGGCGACCGGCCGTCAACAATCTCCGGACGAGCAACCGCAAGGTACTCGGTGCCGCACACAGTCTCCTCGCGCGAGGTCACGGCTGTACCCCTGCCCTTGCCCTGCGAGTCTACAACGCAGTCACATCGGCACGCGTGATCTACGCGGCAGCAATGGCTTCGTTAAGTGCTTGCCAGCTAGCTGCCTTGGAGAAGGACTATCGCAACGCCGTGCGGGAGTACCACAAACTTCCCCACACCTCCCATGGGGGCCCCACGCTTGCCGAAGCGGGCGAAACTCTCATCCCTGCTGTGACATAGCGGACACTCAATAATGTACTGCGGCTGACAACCACAACGCAGGGGCAGATACTTGTGAACAGGCATACTCTCTACCTTTGTCATTCATGGTGCAGCGGGTGAGTGAGCTCTTGATGATTGTGCCAGACGCCTATTACCACAGCTGGCCGGCTATTCCACCCTATGGCCACAACCCTCTGGTGATTACCAAGACCATTGGTGGCATCAAAGCGAAGGCGCGCACCCCGCTGGCAAGATGCAGCACAAGTGCTCCGCCCTCCTTCATGAACAGCTGAACGGCCGGCTGCTTGTTTACGTCGACGGGTCAGTGCTTCATGACGGCTTCGCGGCCGCCGCCTGCGTTGTGCCGTCAGTCTGTACGGTTCTCAAGTGCCGCCTCTCCTCCCTCGCCTCCTCCACTGTGGCGAAACTCGCCGCTACAAACTCGGCAGCCAATTTCTTGGGTGAGCGGGCACCCGTCAGTGCTGCAGCCATCATCTGTGACTCCCGGGCGTCCTTGGCCGCGATGTCGCGCGAGGAAAACGGCAGCCTCCTTTCCCAGAGAGTTGCTGGGAAGCTACACGCCGTGCAGCAAATAGGCTGCGACCTTTAACAACGCTGCTTGTCTTCACACATCGGAATAGCCGGCAACGAGGCGGCCGACTGTGCCACGAGGAATGCGCACGATCCCGACAACGGCATCACCAACTTCGTGTGCTCTGCGCATGCCGGCCGTCTCCTCACCGCCCACTACGTGCGTGAGCGTCATCCCTACCCTCGCGTAGCAGCTAGAAAGTCGCTGCGGCGGCTCCCTCGCAAGGGATTAGCAAGACGAGACCGCGGTTTTCTTCTGCGTCTCCGCACCGGAGACAACTAGACTGCCGACCAAAAATATCGGCACTCCAGGCGTGGCAGACCATACTGCATGGACTGCGGCGACCTGGACACTCTGTACCACTTCTTGCGTCATTGCCCGACTGGTGACGCGAGCAGACAAGTGACGCTGGCAACGTACGCAGCTCTCGGCCTGCCTCGGACAACAACTGAGCACCTCCTGTTCCCGAGCAGTGGCCACGCGCATATCAAGTGTGCCCTTTCAGCGCTGCTGGACTTTGTTGACGGAAACGGACTGCGTGAGCGAACTTGGAAAATTCGCACCCCGTGATATTGGTAGACGAACTGCGCGTGGCCGTTCCTTTTTGGTCTCTTCGCTCACTCTCTCCTTCCTTTTTTCTCTCTCTATTTCAGTGCATTACGTCCCCCCATTCCCCTTCCCCTGTGAACCACTGCTGATGTGTCGAACTTAGCGGCAGACAGTAGCGGGGTTTACTTTTCTTTTCTTTTCCAATTTTAGGAAGTAATCGCCCCACCCTCCCCATTTTCTTTGGCAGTGCACGTTGCCCATGAATCTTACAGTTATACCTGACCAAGATTTTCTAAGATACACTCTTAAGCCTTAATATAGCCATAAGTGAAGTGTACGCGGGAAGTAGAGACCTCTAGCGGGGTGTAACAAAAATGTGCTTTTAGTAGTCACCTTGCCGAGTTGAAATAAACCCCCACGGAAGTTGCAGTCGGTTACGTCGTAATAATAAAGCTAAGGTCCCTTCATATCCGAGGTTGTCTTACCCAGAGACTATTCATTATCCATACAATTGAATTCGCTCAATTTTATGACATAATGCCCAGAAAGTGCAATTCAGGTCGGCGGTTTTCTTATACAGGTACACGTTCGTGTCTCTCGTTTTCAATAAAAATAGCTTTCTGGCGAATATAAGTGGAGCTTGCGGCTTCACGGCTCGGAGAAATGGATTACCTTCCGTAGAGGCGACGAACCTGCAGTTCTTATACGTCGCCTAATAATTACATTATCAGCAAAAAAACACTAACAAAACAGCCTAACAACACGTTCTTGCACATTTGAATTGCGGGCGCGCCGAAGTTTCAGGGGCAAAACTACTATCTATAAGCTTGTCAACGAGTATAGGTATGTTCAGTGTTTGATCTGCCGGAGTGTTCATCAAGTGATACCCATTCATACGGACAGAAGCGGCGCTGTCCTCAAAACCTAGAGAAGAACACAAAGAAACCATCGCTGTAGACGGTGCATTGGCGAACATTGTTTTACGTAAAAGAATGTGCGCTAACTCCAGCTGGGCGCAAACAATAAAAATCAAGTTTCGAGCCGAAAATGAACAATTGCTTTACGCGTGGTAATTATCATTCTGCCGTAGAGCCACACCAGTGCTTCAAACCGCTTCGGAAAAAAATACCCTATGCAGTCGTTGTGTCAGGCAAGGAGTAACGCCACCATACGTCAATTCAGTGGCAGAAGCGTAAAAGATATCACAATAGGCCTTATTACCGCTTCCGGGCCCGGATTCACAAAACTCACTTACGAAAACATTTTTGCGCAAGAGAAATTTTCTTGCGTAAGTCGATTCACGAAACGAAAAAACGTCGTAAGAGGCCATAGTTGTCACATTGGCCACTGCAAATAAAGCGCGCTGTGACTGCCCGGGAACATGTCAGCGATGGTGATGCAGTTGCTATATTTGCTTACGTCACCAAAAAGTGCTCGTAAGTGGATTCACGAAGCGAAATTGTGCGTAAAAACAGCAAGGCTGAGAGAAAATCCTAAGAGTGGTCCGGACCACTCTTAGGAGCAATGTGGCTACTTAGAACCTGCTGCCGCAGCGGTATACTTTGGTGCCCTGGCTGGTTTTGAGTTAATTCAAGCCCATAAAGGGCTGCCTGATGACTGCTGGTGCGTTTTTATTTCTTTCGGCGCTTTGAGCTTCGCGTGTTGTTTCCCTTGTACGCAGTGGATGGTGTTGACAACCACCATCACCCAATAAGTTCGAAGTCGCAGTAATTGAAGAATTCTATTGGGCGTCAATGACATAAAACTACGCATGTAAAGATTTGTGGTTGGATGAAAACCAATGTGATACGTGAATGGTCGGTGCATTCGAATGCGACATGGCATAGGATCAACCTTATTTGTTATGTTGTTGTGTTGCGCCCCATCTCATCCAACTAAAAGTGCGACTCGAGATCTTTGCCTCATTGGTGGAAATTACCACCAAAGAGGTTAATGGGAGCACATTCTTTGCACGCTATTGGAAATAAAAATGAGGGGAAGTTTTCAGTGAGTGGTTCCTAAATATTGTGCTCTCGTGTACTTTCATTGGCTCTAACTGTCCAATGGTTGTGATCTCTGAAATACAGCTGTCGATACACTTTGGGACGATCTGGAACAAAGCGTACTTTGTAAACCAAAACGTATTAGGGGTGCGCGTGATTACACATGGAACTACAAACAAATCATGCATCTTCACCTTCACTGTTCATACACCGATATGGACCGTGATATTATGGCAAGCAATCGGAATGAAATGACCCTAGTAACTTTGTATGACACCAAAAATATGCAAACCCTCACGATTCTGGAGCAAACCTTGGCTGAATTCATCCCTGCGTCAATTGCCAGCCATTTAACTTGGTGCACGAACATCATTCAAAAGTAGAGCGAGCCACTGACATGTATTTTCTGCGACGTAGCGACCACTTGACCTGAGAATAATAGCGTTGCAAAGGCGAATCCCCTGTCGCATGCTCTGATCGAAGCAGACGACAAACGTGAGCAGACGACGGCTTGGCCGACAGGCACAGCTTGTGATTGGTTGTGAAGCAGTACCCTCTACATCAGCTCACTCCGTGACGTTGCCAAAACACTTCTTTCATCTGGCACGCCTGTCCTGTTCGTCATATCACCCCCCTCGCCCATAAGAGAAAATTTTGTCACGCCGTGAAAATAGTGCAAGTACTTTCTAAGAACTGTCTTATCATCTTATGTGCTGCGCAGTTGTCGAAAACAGCATATCGGTCGGTGCGACTTTCAGCAAACGCTTCTCGCACGAGTTACTTCAGCGTTTGACCGGATGTGTTGTGATTACAGCAGCTCTTTCGCTGCGTGTAAGCAGTGCGGAAAGCTGTGGCAGTGCAATGGTGTACGGTGAAGCGTAGCGAAGCCTGTGCGTCGGTGTGGTTATCAAGCGGGGATCGGCGTCGATGTATCGACGGCAACTAGCACTCGAGAAGCCTGCAATGTGTGTTTGTGTGCCGGTAACAGTTCGTTAGCTTGACTTTCCAGTCTCTCAGTTTGGTGCTGTGCGACATTTCGGATTGACAGCGTTTTGACACGTTACTTGAGTGACCCCAAGTACGTACGGAAACGTATGAACTACGCGCTCGGTTCTTGCTTCGCCACTAGTTAGCCCGTACGCTTCTATTTACTTGAGAGCAATGTACTGTTCGGGAGTGAAACGATGTTCGTTGTGAACAGTGGTGCTGTGTTGACGTTTCAAGACTTGTGAACAAGCTGTGCTCGTGTGACCGAAAATCGAAAGACAGCGTTGATAACTGTTTTGCCCTGCGGAGTCGTGGTGGGGCAGCTTGGCGCTTTTGTTTGTTAAGTCGTCACTTCTCCTTTTTGTGATAACCATAGTCCTAGCGCTGTGATGTGATCAACCAAAACGGCGAGATGCTACATTCTGTTGTGGATCGTGTTGCTTTTGAAGCGCGCCTAGACTGTTCTTCGGTAACAAATTGAGAGTTCTATGTGGCAGCGAGAGCCCGTGAACGTCAAGCTTCCCTCCAGCCCCTAAAAAAAGCAAAGATTTCACCGGTGCCTTGCTTTGGATGAAGTTGTAGGCCAATATCGTCTAACTACAGGTTTCAGAGTTCGTCTGGCCATCGTTTTGCACGGCACTAGAGCCTTGACAACAGCCGGTCATGGCCAGTTCTTACACTTTATCAATGAACGTGCACGCCTGGCCAGCCCTTCATTGCGGTCATTGGCAGCTTCCAGTCTGCAGATGCCCTTTGCCTGTTGGCCGCACTTGGTTCCTTATGACACCGACGGCTACTAAATGCTGCCATCGGTGAGTTCACCTTGCAGAACTAAATTTCACCGGTACTATAATTCACGCTGTTCTATAACGTGTGCAAGTTTTTAAGCCCATCAGATGTAATGTTTCTCTATGGTAAGTTGAAGCATGAAAAATGTACTACTACTGTTATATACATACATATATTATGGAGCAAATACATAAAAAGTTTTTTTGTGAATTGATACAAGTGAGCTCTAGTTTAATTATGAGGTTGGGCCTGTCGATTGACCACGTTTGATAGTTGGAACGTAATGTAAATTTATTTTCAGGAGCCAGGTTGCACTTAAAAAGTTTATGTTATTTTGGAAAATTAGTTCTTTAGACGATTACCACTGTGGTAGTACCAAACTTCTGTAGGACATATATAGCGGTACGTGAGTTTTACAAGAGGCTTCAGTTTATTTCAAAGTGATTATAGGAGATTTTGGTTACTTTAACGAAGTGATAGCTTCCTCAAATAAGTATTAGACGTGAGTGCTTTTAATGATTGTTTTTGAATATCTCGTTTTTGGCTCTTCACAGATCGCAGAGATTGGTTTGTTAAGGTCCTGTGGTGCATCGGTTGCACATTCTGGCACATCAATCCTCATCATTACTTGGAGCACCTGTACAAAAATAGGAAGGACACGTTCTCCCTAACTGTGCAAGCCTATGTCACTGCTCGGACTGTTATCATTCAGCGGATCTGGCGTGGAAGCATGCATGGCAGCCTCATCTGGAAGGATTGCAATCTGCTTGGGAGCTTCGAGGGCACAAAACTGCCTAACGGCTGGCTGCAAGGTTAGTTTTTCTTTAATACATACGATTACGTGAACACCACTTACTGTGCACAAATTGAAAACCCAAGCATGGTTGCTTTCAGTGGATACCTGTAATACTCTTACACATAATTCTTATTCAACATTTACAGAACTAAATTGCAAGATACTTGAGAATGTTGAAAGCTAAAAGCCTGCAGCTTATGAATGAAACTCCAATAATCTGAGACTCAAAAGCTTGTGCTTTGAAGCGAGCACAAATACTTTGATTCCTTATTGAGCTCTCGAGCTTGTGACTCCCTCTGTGGATCAAGTGCTCTGGAAGGAAATAGCAAGTGGGTGAAAATTGCCTGGCTGTTCACAACTTGCAAGGAGAAAGACCTATTGAAAGAAGCCTCAGATGACATAGGGCCAGTAACTGCATCTTTTACCTAATGTAGCTTTTTCTCTCTCAGTGCTGTTGCTTGTGTTTCAGCCGAACATGTTCACCACGATTGCATAGAGATATATATTTTTCTACAAATTGTACCTGACCTAAGTATGCATTGTTGATCTCTGAAGGTGACGTTCAGTGTGTTTCAAAGCCATGGCTTCTCATTTCTCTGTCTGTGGCTAGCCTATTTCAGCAGCAGAGCGATGCAGCTAGCACACATGCAATCCAATTCATGGAGCGCTCCTTTGGCGTTCTGTGCAGGACACAGCATATTCATCCGGCAATACACTGGTATCAACAATAATGGTGAGTGTTGGTGGCACCTGTAGGAGCCCGTTGTGTTTGTTGCGTATGATTATTTCCCCTGATGAAGTGCATTTTTGAAAGGTTTTCTTCATTTAGAATAATAGATGTCAGTAACAAGCACACTCATAATCCACAAGTTCTTTGTGTCTTCTAGACTGCCCATTTGCTCCTGTATGCGGTATGGTGAGCTGGCTATGTTAGACAGCCTTAAAGTTATCAACATTGGCTGTTGTGTTGTAATGCAGTCTAACTTGTGTTTCCTAGTGAACTTATTTGTGGTCTACTTCTCGCACCTAGTGTAAAGTCGAAATAAAAGAAACTCTATTGGCTTTTTATGCCTGTCAGAAGTTTTATGCCTTCATCTATAACATTGTGGTTTTGCTCTTGTATTAAAATAAATATATTTTCAGCCTTCACTGTTTGTGTGTTGAGGTTTGTCATTGGCTTTTGAAAATACAATACCTGTAAATATGAGCACATAATTGACAACTATACACTCTTGCATGTAGCATGGTTGTAACAATGATCTGTATTTTTCTAAGTTCCAGCAGTAACAAGGGGTTCGGTGCTCCGCGGTCATGTACAGTGTATCAAGAACAGAGCACAGAAGACCAACAAGTATAAAGGGACTGCCAGTGACTGTTCTCCTTCTCACAGTTTACAACAGCAGAAAGAGCACATTGTGATGTCAGGAGCAGCTGCTGCTTAACTTCTTAGCAGTGCATTATTCAGCAGTTCCTTTGCTTGCATTCCAAACTATTTAACTTTTGCATGGAAGATACCAAACTATGACAGGAATTTAAAGGCTGCTGTAGTGTTAGTGGGCAAATATTTTTGAGCTGAAGTTTTTAACATGTGTGTTAAGTGCCTGCGTGTCTCTAAATTTACATGCCAGAAATCACAGCATCCATGGTCGCCAATGGTAACTGTGTTTGCATTCTTTGTAGTACAAGAAGTAAAGCCATGGATGCAGTAATCATGTACTTAGTCGATGTAATCCTTCAGTGTACACTCATTTGTATAGCACCAATGATGCCATGAGTGTATAACCTCTGGGAAGTGAATATATGTGGATTATTTTATTTGGAAGGAAGAGGATCATCACTACTCCTAGTATATCTTAACAGTAGATTTCAGTGCTTGGGTATTATCCCCCTGCCTGTCCGTCCTTCAACAGCTACTTATCTCCTGCGTAAGTGTAACTTTTTAAATGTATACTTTACTCGGATAGGTTTGTTCATAATGTAATGCAAGTGACTTATCATCTATGCAGCTCTACTCAGACTAGAAATAAAAGTATTTATTTTTATATGTAGCTATAGCATGCATTCACTTGTGTTTTTCTAGGTGCCTGTACAGCTGTTTAGCCCTACAAAAGTGCTGGTATACTCTAATATTGAATCTGGTATCTTAAAATAGTTTGTTAGTGGAAGTAAGACCGTGTTTACAACCAATATTACTATCCTCAGATGAACTGTGAAAACTCTGGGGAAATTTATTTACAGTTTTTAAACGCTGTGAAGGCAAATGTTATGTTCTTTTATTGTGGTCCCTGTTTCATGCAAATGACACATAAATACTTTGCAGTGGCATAGTATTAGTTGTTATTTTACACATATGTGCTGAGCAACATCGCAGTTGAGGCCAGCAGCAAGACATACATGCAGTGCACTGGAGCATCACCTCACATAGTGTACAGTCTTTGCCCACCAGTAAACTCAATATTTTTCAAGCAGACTAATAGACAGCAGTATGGGAACTGTGTTGGTGTGCAAACTTTGAAGTCTTCTTGAGGAGTGTTTTTCATCATTTTTGTCCAAGTGAAGTAGCTACCCAAGGCCACAACTGGTGGGAATGTGGTGGTTTCCTCACTCCAAAAGCACTCCTACCAGCTGCCTCAATGTTAGCATGGGGTGAATTCACGAACTGGAAAAATAGTTGGTCCTTGTTTTCTTGGCCGAAAGAGTCACTTCCACCGTTGAGCCACCACGACGCGCCAGAATAGAAACTTTTAGCTAAATAAAGTTGATTCTACTTTTGAGAAGCGTTTTGGAGAAACGAAATGGCACCTATAGCTGTCAATATAAAAACTGTTTGCACCAAAGAGCTTAGTAGCTTATAATTGTATTATTCATGTATTGTCTAGAATTTACTCGCGCTGTGCCAACTTTCAGCCCAAGTGTCCTAACATGCTTTGTTAGTGGGTTGTGAATGAGCCAAGCTATGTAAATAAACAGAGTGATATTGCAGGCATGTACAAAATATTGATGCACAGCCCTTTTCTTTAGCATGAC
The DNA here is from genome assembly GCF_043290135.1 of Rhipicephalus microplus. Classification (NCBI taxonomy): domain Eukaryota; kingdom Metazoa; phylum Arthropoda; class Arachnida; order Ixodida; family Ixodidae; genus Rhipicephalus; species Rhipicephalus microplus. Next base: position 412,244,631 of record NC_134710.1, on the reverse strand, counting down.
ATTGTCAAGGGCTTTATTCTAGTGTTTTTTATAAAGAGTGCTTGTCACTGGGCATCAGCGGAAAACCATGCATCAAGCTTTTGCGAGATGGTTCGAGAAACACCATGTTCAGACATAACAGTGCCGGTGGATTTCTCTCGTAAGTTACTTTCTGTAGTATATTCAAAATGAGTTTATTAGAATTGTTGTTTTATAGCCATTCATTTTTATATTTACACCTGAGTGTGTGTATGTATGTATGTATATATGTATGTATGTATGTATGTATGTATGTATGTATGTATGTATGTATGTATGTATGTATGTATGTATGTATGTATGGGTGTGCATATGTATGTGTGTGCGTATATGAATGTATGTATGTATGTATGTATGTATCTTTTTAATTAGAATCCGTTTATCATTGGTGAGTAAGTTTGGTAATGATATGGCTGAATTTGTTTGTAGTTATTTCTCTTTTGAGCCATTACATATTTCAATTTATTTTGTACTGCATAAAAATAAATGTAACCTTACACAGAATATGTGTGTTCCAAGCAGTTGTTTTATTTACCAACGTACAGTCATGGGCAAGAAATTGGGTAAAATGGAACGAACCTGCGAAGATTAGTTTAGAGCATAGCTACTCTACATGGCATATCTCGTACACATTGCATTGGTTGAATATGTCGATTTCAACCTTTCAATTTTAATCAGGATAAGCAAGCTATCACCCGTCGTTGTATATGTGTGTGATATTTATGCATATGGTGATACCAGTTCGCAATTACAATTAAGGCCACAAACCTAGTCAAGCTGAATGCACGAATTTTGTCCATGCACCTTTCATCTGCACTGGAACTGTTGTTAATAAAAAATAAACTTCAGTTTGGAAATTTATTCTAGTAACCAAAAGCAGGGTATCTCTTTATCACACAAATCAAATTGCCATTGTTCTGTTCCATTCTGGACAATAGGGACCCTCTCAGCAGAACTCGATTAACTGCTATAGTTCTTTTTAACCATTCACAGCGACATTACACTGAAGCGTGCAGCATGACAAAAAGCGGGAGAAAAGACACAAACTAATCACTCTGTTCGCGTCAGCTCTAACTGTCCGTGCTCTTTGGTCTTGCTGCATGTGATGATGCCCACCAAATTAGCACGAAAGCGTGTCCCTACAAAGGCAGTCAACTTGGCTGCAAGCAGTTAGCTCACTGCATGTGTAGATTTTCTTCAAAACACCGTGAAGACTGATTGCTGATCGAATATCCAAACACTTGAAAAGTAATATACCAGGTATGATATTGGTATTTCAGCACTGGACACTTTTGCGATAAGAGAAAATGGAAGAAAAAATTATGAACCCTAACTTGTTTAATTTTTGAAGGAGCACAGTACAGCGCTTTTGGGTCAAAAGGGGAGTGAAAGAAGCAAGTGCGAAAGCCTACTTCTCAAAACATTAGTACCCGCCACCACGCATAATGTCAGGCCGGGCAACCTCTTGAAAAAAAAGTGCTCAGTGATTCTGCGATTGGAACCAAGTACCTCGTAGATTGTAGTTGAGTGCTGTAACCGCTCGTCCACTGCAGCAGTGCTTGCATTCGCTTTATTGCTGATATATCGTCATTCCTTCGAATGAAGCCAAATGCAAAAACGTCCGGTGAAACTTTGTCAAAAATAGAAAAACTAGTTTGAATGCGTTTGCCCAAGGTTACTAGAAGATAGAAACCGCCACGTGTGACTGTATAACCGTGCGCTATTTATTCTTGTACATTACCGTCATGACGTTGGGATAGCCGGCTCTAACGTAGGCTACGTTCTCATAGTTTGCCAAATATAAATAGGAAAATAAAAATATATAACAGCCTGTGACAACGCTAATCAACTATTATGAGTTCACTGTTACTAGGGTCACTTTCACTAGATGAATGCTCAGTTTGCTTCTATTATCGTTATTTAGGAAAGTTTTGGCTCATTAACTCAACTCTCCTAATTAGCAATGATTCTCACATCTAAGGACAGTCACACTTCATCTCGCTTTCTGAGTGGCTGTCACTTCCATATAACGCGTACTCCACTTTTTTTATGCTCTCCGAGCAGCTGATCCTGCTTTGCGGAGACTTTCCCTGACGTCTGCTGGGCCAGAAAATTGTCTTTATTATCTATCGATTTCAAGCTTTCGCGAAGCCGAAACGAGAGTCTCTCTCTCTCTCTTCATCCTTTTCGCACGTGTGATAACGTCTCTCGACCTCAAGACTTGTATACACGTCCCTTGCTTTGTTTGCGCACTCAAACAACACTGGACGAAATATTTGCACCGTGTTTTGTGGAAAGCATTAGCACTGAGATACCTCCTGACGAGTCTCCCTCATTTTACGTAGACATATACCTAAGCGCAAGCGTATGCGAATTCTCGCATTCCGGCTTTTTAAAAATGCTGCGGTGCATGAAACCAGCGAAATTGCACTCACAATTTCATTTGATTACTGCTGTTATCTATTTTAGCACAATTCGTCTGCAGGCACCAAAGTCGCTCACGTGTCTTGTAATAAGAATATTGTAACAAAGGCTACCTTTGACTATAGGTACAAAACACCCTTACGTTCACCACTATACCGTGCTAGATAGCACCGAATTAGTTAAGTAGCAGCGCAGCTTCAATGAAATGTAAGGTAAGTGGTCGCTTTAAATAAGAGCAGACATTCAAGGCACATTTTCAAACATTGCATGCATCGATTTATGTGTGGTTTCATTTATGTGGTGCACCTGGAGTGTTGTTTACTTGTACTTGGCGAGATAGTGCATGGATTGCTCGGTGGCTTAAGGCCATGAAGCAAATATTTTTTTTAGCTACAGTCGTTGATTAAAGGCGAGTGCTTGGCTTTGCACAGCCCACCAAAACGTCTATCACAACGTACGCGGCATCCCGTAAGCGCTCTAGCAGACGCTCGCGGAACTGAAACTTAGATGCAGCAAATCATTGGCTATCATCGTATACTCTCGATGCTAGACGCTTTGCGTGCTACCTTGATATTATCGGCACACACTTCTTTCTTTCCTTGTCGTTTCATCGGCTATCGTCTGTCCTCCTTGCCCTCTTAAGTGCCGAATAAGTTAAATTCATACCCGCGCTATAGTAATCCCTCCAGATAAGAGAATATTTGGCTAAGAAAATGCGTAGCCAAAGAGAAAGCTTTGTGAATTTGGGCCCTGATTTCAATAACAAATTGGGGGCTGAGCAGTGTTGCGCAACCATTGCAAATGGCTGAGAGATAAGTCAATATCATCAACAACAACAGAGGTGGTGGCTACGAAGGTGCATGCACGTATTTCTACGAACGCGCGCTGTAGGCCCTTCCAAATGGTAATTACCGTTGCGCCCGTGAATGCTTCACAAGTGCCTATGTCACGCGCAAAATCGATTCTTAGCTGACAGCACTGAGAAGCGAAATATAGCAAGCGAATGGGAAAGCGATGAAAACGGGGACCGATGGCGCTATTGTATTGTACTCATGAGGACAAAGCTTAAACGTCCCCCAAGGTTTTCGGTGTACAGATGACCAGTTAGAGGTTCTCTTACAGCTCTGATAAAATAGGGATGCTGTAGGTTGCATTCACTGGCAAGCGACTTCATTACTACCATTTTCTTGTATAGAGACACTAAACCGTTGTTTTTTTTTTTTTTCAAGCAAGAGCTCCCCCACGTGAATGTTGATTCTGATATGAACGCTTGACTAATGAGACTTACAAAGCGAGCGCGAGGCTTTTACGACAGGGCCCTAACACCCATCCAAACTTGTGATGTCAAAATGTGGCTGTATTTACAGGTCGGAGTAGGCAATGCACACAATGTCAAGAAGCACTTATACCTCTTCCTCTCTGGCACACTGGCTGATGTATTGTGACACAGCTTCTATATGTCCATCCCGCAAAAACAAAGAAAAGAAAAAAGTGTGATGCAAAACAGAAAAGCTATTTTTTTCAAACAAGCGCAGGTCACTTTGGGCCGAATACGTTGTATCAGGTGTGGCAAGAGAAGGTAAATTGAAATTTATTTGGAGAAGCCTTCCTTCCGTTGTGGATGCAAGGAATAGGGTGATGATTAGAAAAACGGCATTTGCTACTGGCAATGTAGTCGAACTGGCTGAAATTATTTTTGTGAGTGGGCTTTTGTGATCAAAGAAAGTCAAACAGCATTGCAGTTAAAATATGAATAGGGCTCCGTGTTTTCAAAGTTTATTTTCTTGAACTTCGGAGGTTGTCTTCTCCGAGTTCACTTTTGAGACAAAATTCGGTGTTATTTGGAATTTAATTCTCGTAACTCCAGTTCTCCTGATCCCAGTGTTTATTTTAATGTTGCGGTATGCTTTAATTATTTTGATTTCTAAAAAGCGTTTGATTGTTGCTAACAATCTCAGGCCGAATTCACAAAGCTTTCTCTTGGCTACGCCATTTCTTAGCGAATAATTCTCTTATCGGAAGGGATTACTATAGCGCGGGTACGAATTTACCTTATTCGGCACTTAAGAGGGTGAGGAATACACGCGATTACCGATAAAACGACACGCAAAGAAAGAAGTGTGTGCCGATAATATCAAGGTAGCACGGAGAGCGTCTAGCATCGAGAGTATACGATGATAGCCAATGATTTGATGCCTCTAAGTTCCAGTTCCGCGAGCGTGTGCTACAGCGCTTACGAGAAGCCGCGTACGCTGCAACAGACGTTCTGGTGTGCTGTGCAAAGCCAAGCAATCGCCTTTCATCCAAGACTGCAGCTAAAAAAGAAATTGGCCATCGAAGATCCATGCACTATCACGCCAAGTACAAGTAAACAGCACTCCAGGTGCACCACATCAATGAAACCACGAATAAATCAATGCATGCAATGTTTGAAAATGTGCCTCAAATATCTTCCCCTGTTTAACGCGACCAGTTATCTTACATTTTTATGAAGTGGCGCTGCTACTCAACTAATCCGGTGTAATTGAGCACGGCATAGTGGTGAACGTAAGGGTGTTTTGTACCTAGACGTAAAAGGTTGCCTTTCTTACAATATTCTCATTACAAGACACAGGAAGCACTTTTGTACCTGCGGACGAATTGTGTGAAAATATAGAACAGGAGTAATCAAATAGAATAGTGAGCGAAATTTCGCTGGTTCCATGCACCGCAGCATTTTTATAAAGCCGGAATGCGAGAACGTGCATACACTTACGCTTAGATATGTGTGTACGTAAAACAAGGGAGACTCATCGGTAGGTGTTTCAGTGCTAATGCTTTTCACAAAACACGGTTCAATTAATGCGTCCAGCGTTGTTTCAGTGAGCAAACAAATCAAAGGACGTCTATGCGAGTCTTGATGTCGATAGACGATATCACACGTACAAAAAGGACAAAAAAAGAGAGAGACTCTCATTTCGTCTCCGCGAAAACTTGAAATTGATAGATAATAAAGACAATTTTCTGGCCCAGCAGACGTCAGGGAAAGTTTCCGCAAAGCAGCGTCGGATGCTTGGAGACCATAAAAAAGTGGAGTACGCGTTTTATGGGAGCGACAGCCACACAGTAAGTGAGATGAAGTGTGGCTATCTTTAGATGTTAGAATCAATGCTAATTAGGTTGTGTTGAGTTAATGAGCAAAATCTTCCTTAAATAACTATAATGGAAACAGACTGAGTATGCATTTAGTTAAAGTGACACAGTGACAGTGAATTTATGATATTTATTTAGCAATGTCATAGGCCAATACAATGTTATTTTTATTGATATTCGGCAAACTATGAGAGGGTAGCGTACGTTTGAGCAGGCTATCCCAACATCATGACAGTAATGTTCAAGATAAGTAGTGCACGGTTATAGAGCCACATGCAGTGGTTTATATTTTCTAGTAACGTTGGGCAAACGCATTCTACTTATTTTTACTATTTCTGACCAAGTTTCACCGGACGTTTTTGCATTTGGTGTCATTCGAAGCATTGACGATATATCAGAAATAGGGTGAATATAAGCACTGCTGCAGTACCCGAGGTGTTACAGCACTCAGCTACAATTTAGGAGGTACTGGGTTCAATTCGCAGTGTCACCGAGCACATTTCCTTAACGAGGTGGCCCGGCCGGAAGTTTATTTTTAATAACGAGAGCTTTCGTACAAATAAAAGGTTGATGGACAAAATTCGTGTATTCAGCTTGACTAGGTTTGTGACCTTAATAGTATTATTCAACCGGTATTACAATATGCATAAATACCACACACCTATACAACCACAGGTGATAGCTTGCTTATTGTGATTAAAATTGATATGTTGAAATCGAAATATTCGACCGACGCAAGGTGTACAAGATATGCCATGTAGAGTAGCTATGCTCTAAACTAATCTTCGCTGGTTGGTTTCATTTTACCCAATTTCTTGCTCATGACTGTACGTCGGCAAATGAAACAATTTCTTCAATTGCACACATTTTGTGTAAGGTTACATTTATTTTTATGCAGTAAAAAACAATTGAAATGTATAATGGCTCAGAAGAAAAAGAACTGGAAACAGGTTCAGCCAAATCTGTACCAAACTTACTCATCAGTGATAAACGGATTCTCCTTTAAAAGAGACATACGTACATACATACATACATACATACATACATACATACATACATACATACATACATACATACATACATACATACATACATACATACATACATACATACATACATACATACATACATACATACATACATACATACATACATACATACATACATACATACATACATACATACAAACATACATACTACATACATACATACATACAATGGGGTGAACATATTAGGATGAATGGCTAAAAAACGACAATTCTAACACACTCATTTGAATATAAAGAAAGTAACTTACGAGACAAATCCATCAGCACTGTTATATCCGAACTCGGTGTTTCTCGAACCATATCGGCAAGCTTGATGCATAGTTCTGCTGCTGCCCAGTGACAAGCAATGTTTATAAGAAACACAAGAATAAAGCCCTGGACAATGTCATGCTAAAGAAAACGGCTGTGCATCAATATTTTTTACACGTCTGCAATACTACTCTGTTTATTTACATAGCTTAGCTCATTCACAACACACTAACAAAGCATGTTAGGACACTTGGGCGGAAAGTCGGCAAAGCGCAAAGAAATTCTAGACAATACATGAATAATAAATTCTAAGCTACTAAGCTCCTTCGTGCAAACAGTTTATATTGACAGCTATATACCCAATTTCGTTTCCCAAAAACACTCCTCAAAAAGACTTCAAAGTTTGCACATCTACACAGTTCCCACACAGCTGTCTGTTAGCCTGCTTGAAAAAAAATCAGTTCACTGGTGGGCAAAGACTGTACACTAATTATGGGAGGTGATGCTCCAGTGCAATGCATGTATGTCTTGCTGCTGGCCTCAACTACAATGCTGCTCAGCACATATGTGTAAAATCACAACTAATACTATGCCAAAAAGAGATCCAAAAATTGTTTCGATAATTGTTATCCAACCTTTATGAGTCTAATGCTTACTACGGCCTTGCAGTGGCCAAAAAAAGAGAGTAGTAAAGGAGTGAAAAATGGTATAGACTGCTTGAGTTTTACGGTGGCAGACTAAGTAGTATTGTGATAAAAATATGTGCCAGAAGTATTTCGAGAATAATACGTATAACTAGTTATAGATTATTTGAGCACCTCCAAGCACCGGTAGCTGGTCTCGGAGAAGAGACCAAAACGTTATTTAAGGCCGTGACGACCGAACGTTTGAGGGATTTGCCCCAGCCCCGGCTGACGTCGTCGTGTTGGCTGGCTTTGAACAGACGATATACTGCTGTGTTAAACTTTCTTGTTTCACAAAACGACTACCTCCTTATTCCGCCTCTGGGCGCAGGCTTCAGTGACGTCATTCGGCTGCACACCGCTATCAGCTACACTACCATAACGACACAGTGAATTCATAACAGTACACAAGGTAACTCTGCCACTTCACGCCCGCCAGCACTGTATTCATAACGCACTGGAAGGTGGCGGAAGCTGAGCAAAGGCCGAGAGGCATGACCTTAAACGAGAGCAGGCCGTCTGGTTTTATAAGCGCAGTTTTTTCGTGGTCTCTCTAGCCGACTTCAATTTTTGATTAGCCTCTTTTGAGGTCCATCGACGATAATTAGCGTTGTGTAGTCGATATAGGGCGCCGTATATCCATGGGAGGAGATACACGTCCATCTTCGTGACTTTGTTCGGGCGACGATAGTCGACGCAGAAGCGTAAGGTTCCATTCTTCTTCTTCACTAACACCAGAGGTGACACCCATGGACTCTTAGATGGTTAGATGATGTCGTGGCATAGCGTTTTGTCGACTTGCCTCTATTATCTATATGGCCTCGCATTCTCCCGTCAAAACTGTGCACGAGCTCTTACGTAGTGATCTGGCACTTTCCTCTGTTATTATGTGATGTTTCGCGACTAGGGTTTGCCAAATTTTTTATGACGACGAAAATCTGTCCTTGTATTTCAGGACCAGGACCTTAAGTTCTTCTTGCTTATGGTTTCTATGGCTTCGATTGGCGTGGAAAGCTGCCTGAGGAGCTTGGTTCTTCGGAGTAGGTTCTGTAAAAACAGAGAAGGTGAAAGTATTGATGGCTTTCCTAATTTGTCTATATAGGTGACCGTCGTACCTTTGTTCACATGCTTGTACTCGTTGCTGAAATTTTGAAATTCGTGAGCATGAGGGTTGCTTTCCCTCTCCGCACCTCGGTGATTTCTCTTGCGGCGCAAATCTAATCACTAAGGAATAGTTGCTTGTTGTCTTCAATGGCGCTTTCAAAGTGCGTGGGTGTTCTGGCACCGACAGAAATGATGACGCTTGAGCAAGACGAAATGAAGACTTGGTCTTTCATTATTTTCTATACATGATTGCTAGGTGCCGTGGGAATCACCAAGATGTTTCTGAAATTAGTACTATAAAGTCACATCTCAGGTCGATGACAGCACCGTGTTGATTTAGGAAGTTCATTCCAGTGTCACATCTGCGGAGATATAATGAAGGATCACAAAACTGGCAGAAAACGTCCGGTTATTGATGGTGACACTTGCTGTGCAGACTCCAGCCGGTATTATGGGTTACCTCCAGTGGTTCAAATTTCGGGGCCTCTCCAAGTTGTTCTGACTTCTTTAATCTTCATGGCGAACGGTCTACTGACGATGAAATAGACGACTCCAGTGTCGACAAGAGCGGTGATGTAATGGTCGTCGAATATAGGACGTCAAGGTCACTAGTCTGTTGTATTGTGTTGCGGTTACGTCGAAGCGTCAGGTTACGGCAAAGTTAGTTTTGTTCATTGCTTCCATGTTGTGTTGTCAGGTCGTCTTCTGTACGTGAAGTTTTGATGGCTTGGCTACGTTCAAGTTGCGGTGCGTTTTGTAGCTTTCATCGTGACGTCATTGTGAGGGGCAGAGGACCTTTGGCAGTTCGTCGTACAACAATTGAACCTCCATCGGTTGCAGCCCTTAGTTTTCCTGCTACGGTCTAGTCTATCGGCCATGTTCGGGCCAATGTACGGCCGGCGGTGCTGTTACATGTATGGGCCGGGTGGTGGTAAACGAGAAGGTCCCCTTGCTGACTTCGGCGAGATAGTCGGCGATGTAACACAGTATTTCACCCCGCTGTGGACGGGGCGCGTTGATGGCGAAACCACGTAGTCCCATCTGGCAGTAATGGCAGCGGTGGTGCGGGTGCCCGGCTTGACCGCAGTGGTAGCACCATGCCGGCCGGCAGGTAAGTGGTATGGCGGTGAGGGTAATGGCGGTGTACGGCCGAAGAACTATGGTGGGGCAGTGTCTTGACGCGGGCGTTGAAGAGCGTTGCGCCACACTGCAGTGGCGTAGCTCACAGCTACCGGTACATGCTTCGGTGCTTCAGGGATTCTAAGCGACTGACGAACTCCTCCGTGGACGATGTCACCGATCGAATCAGTTTGAGGCTGCGGCAAACGTAGCAGTGGCGGCAAACTGGCAAACAGGCTGCGGCAAACGTAGCTCCTACCACAAGATCACTCGATCGGTCTCGCGCAGGTCGTCAGAGATGAAGCCTTCGTTGCAGTTGAATTATCCGGGCAGTTGTACTGCGTTGCCCGCATCTTAAGCGCCTTTTCTCTAGTGCCTTGGTAAGAAATTCAATAACATTTTGGTCGAGTTTCGTACAGGTTCTGTACACAGCTTTTGCTTGATCCTTTGCATCAGAAATCGCATCTTCTCCTCATTGATGGCGAAGTCATCGTGACAAAACAGCAGGGTCATCGCCTCGATGATAATGGTCATATTTTTGTTAGGGAGTTGCATCCGCGTCTTCAGCGGGGTGGCTACCCTTTCCTTGCAAACGACGTTCGTGGAAGTGCTCAGGAAGGTCATCCGAAAAAGACCCTAGGTACGTAACGTGGATTCGTGGTTCTCGAATCACGTCTTCGTGGCGTCTCTAGGAAAACGTATAAGCGGCGTAGTTTTTTATTTAGAATACCAGTTACTCAAGCTGGCGGCTCGGTTGAATGTTTTGATGAAACTTTCCGGGTCCTCGATTGATGATCCGCGAAAGGTTGATGGATCCTTGGGCTGCAGAAAAGGATTGGGGCAGGCTGCACGGGGGTGGTCATTGTTGCTGCTGTCGATGATCCAGGGCTGCATGGTTGTTTGAGAAAGGCACATGTACTCTGGTTGTAGCCCCCTCTGCCTGCAGCTTGTTTACTGGTCGGGGTTGGCGTAGGGGTCTTTTTTGCCACTGGCCTGGCTTTGCGGCTTGACGGGGGCGTCCGAAACAAGAAAGAGGCAGCACCTCCAGCAGATTTCAGGAGGTCGTGCCGCAGACGGAAGAAGTAGACTGGGCGTTCAGGATAAACTGTTTATTGGGCCGAACTTGCGGTTACGCAAAAGGAAAGGCAGATTACTATAAGACACTGGCACTGATAGCGGTGAACAAAGCATCGTCCGTCAATCAACTGGCAAGCGGCTAAGCGCGTCAGTATTTATAATTTATACATGTGCCGTCAAACATTACAGCCTAATCAGTGGTCTTCGCGCTTAGCTTTTGAATAATCTCGAGTGTTCGGGTCTTGCGCACCATCTTAACAGAATAGTCCACAATAATCGTGAACCTTCTAGAACAATGAGGCACAGTTTGCGCTGAGCATTCAAGACAGGCTTTGTGGGCAAAAACCGAATGAAACATATATGTAAATAAGAAGTGCACGTGAAAATTTTGTATTTAGAATGTATCAGAATCCTTAATAGTTGTACTTTTCAGCATCTTGCATTTCACCCATTCTGTTATATTGCATAGGTGTAGAAAGGACTATTTCTGTGGCTTTGTAGTTGTCTATTAGCTTTGTTGCTCGGCCGATTCTGACGTATATGACAAAACCGTTACCAGCATATTATGTTAAGCTTTTTTGTGAACATTGCACGTTCTTTTAAATAAATTAGGGAATGAAATAGACACCATTACATGCGAATGTTTCTGCATTATTGTGAGAAGGTAATGGAACATAGCATATGTTCTTCCTTGTTATGCTTACCACCTGCCTTTTCATATTTGAAAAATCTTCCAAGAACATATATGAGAGAAAAGAGGTAGCTCATGAGACACAATTTAAGGAAGAGCTCTTTTTGCAGTTTTCTCCGTGAAGGCGCAATAAACATTCCCGACTTTCTTGTCTTAATGAAAGAAGCATAAGATCACTAAGAAAGTAAAATGGGAGGGGAAAGAAATATTGGTCTGAATAAAGTCTGCGACACGCCGGACGCTACCTGCGGTGCCTCGGTGCCGAGCTAACCACACACCCTTTGTCCAGTGGAGCTCCTTAGAGGCACCTTCGTTTGTCGACAGCAGAAGGGGAAGAGCCTGCAGAAAAGACCAAGGAACTCGCAAAGCTGATGCTTAGTGTTGGGTCATAAGAACTGCTGGACTGCATTAGCTTTGTCTAGATGAGGTTTATTTCCGCAGTTCAATATGACGAGGCCAAGAAACGTCGCCTCGTGCACCCAAAATTCGGACCTGTACATGTTTACCAGTATTCCATGTTTTGCCAAGTGCTGAAACAAAATATCACAGATGCCCCTCATGCCCCACTGGTGAGCTGCATCACAAGCGGAATGGCCAGGCACGTAGTCACAAATATTGTTTGAAGGGGGGGGGGCACCTTAATCATTTCGAAAGAGGCACCTCATTCAATGGGTAATTTTTCGCTCTCTACGCTATGGTGTAAACAAATTCGGAGGGAAGGAGAGAAATGCCCACCCCCCTCCTCCAAAAAAAAAAACAGTAAGAAAGTGACCAAATAAGTGAAGCTAATAGAGACCACATTATGTTTGATGTAATAAAACCAGCGTTTTCAATTGGATTAAGTAATCTGGGTAATTTGTTTTTTTAACATTAGCATGCCATAATTGGTTTGTGAGTGGATTATAGACCATACTTAACTCTGACGGGTAGTATAGGCTGCTGTGTGTTCTTGTAGACACGCTATTTTGTTAAATATGCCATTTCCTGAATTTTTAATATAGTGCCATACACGAAGTAGGAAACGGTTGAAGAAGAAAAGGATAATGGGTGTGTTACACTGCCTAAGAGGTCCTTAGTGTGATGTTGGCATGTAACAATATCTATTATACATATTATTTTCCTTTCTAATAAGTGTATTTTCTGACGGCTTGATTCAGTGGCAGTGCCCCATACGTGTTGAGTGAAATTAAGATGTGTCGCCAATGGCGAGTGACAGATTAATGCTTTTACGGATGTTTATAGAGAATATCTGTTACCTATTAACATGCCTACGATACGGCTATATTTTTTATAACAAGGTGCACGTGTCGGTTCTAACGTAAAGTGCTGCAGAAATAAATTCCTAGTACTTTAATTTCATTAGCTATTTCTATGTTTCTGTTGTTTAATACTGAGATAACATTGTTTGGAATGATTGTTTCTTTGCCGTGAAAAATTACCACTTTTGTTTTATAGCAGTTTATTTTGGGATGATTTCTCATTGACCATGTTGACATGTTGATTTCTCATTGACCATGTTGACCATGTTGACATGCTTCGAAAGAACTAATTCTCTCGGTTCATTAGTGTGGTGTAACATAAATATGTAATGAATATGGTGATGTTGTCTCCATACATTATATACTTAGCAATATTGTATATCAAGACTACGTCATTTATGTATAAATTAAAGAGCAGGACACTTAGGATACATGATGATGGATGGTAGCGCAGACAACGAACACGGACAAGAGAAGGCACATAGACACAACACAGCGCTAACTTTCAACAACAGTTTATTACACGCAGATCTCCGTGGTGTATGCGATCCACCACGCCAACGTCGCACGTGCGTAGCTCTAAAAACCATCAAATATAACCAACGCGCGTGTTCCAATACTTTACAATTTTATATTTTTCAATCTTTTTCTACTTTTTCTTTCTTCCTTTTATCCCAAGAAAGAAAAAGTAGAAAAAGATTGAAAAATATAAAATTGTAAAGTATTGGAACACGCGCGTTGGTTATATTTGATGGTTTTTAGAGCTACGCACGTGCGACGTTGGCGTGGTGGATCGCATACACCACGGAGATCTGCGTGTAATAAACTGTTGTTGAAAGTTAGCGCTGTGTTGTGTCTATGTGCCTTCTCTTGTCCGTGTTCGTTGTCTGCGCTACCATCCATCATCATGCAACCATACCAACAAGCCCAAATCGCCACCCTCATTGACTTAGGATACTATCTTGCAGAACACCTGTTTTCGTATTTCCAGAAGGTAATTTAGATTGATTTATCTGTACTTATTGCCTTCATTGAGATAAATTTGACCTAATAAACTCTAATGGGATGCCTCTGATTTCACAGTTCTCTAGCTTTCCTAGTAATATATTATGATTGATATGATGAAAGGGCTGAGCATAATTGACAAATATACCTATTTTCAACAGCTTCATTTCTATGTTGCTGAGTTTGTAATCTTTCTGATCTAAATGTGCTAATTTCGTGTACTTGATTTTTTGAAATCCGTACTGATCTCTCGCGATTTTCTGAAATGAAAAAATGATTTTTTGGAGAATTTTTGAAAAATTAGGCAATATTGATATGCGGTGGTAATTTTGGGTGTTTAGCTTGTCTGCCTTTTGATATATTGGTATGACTTTGGCTGTCTTCATTTTCGAAGGGAATATACCTGTAGTGATTGCTGTGTTCTATATGTTTAACTGAAGAGGCGCTATATTGTGAATCATATGTTTAATTGGATGGATCTGTAGGCCATCTGCATCGCTGCTTCAAGAGTTTTTCATTGACATGAGTACTGTGCATATCTCATCAGCGTTATTTGGGGAAAAAATATTGTACTCGTGATTGAGCACGAAGACGGGTTGGATCGAAGGTTTGTGTGCATTTGTGTTTGCGTCTTCCTGTTGAGAAAATACTCAATAAGAGCGTTAACCGTTTACCATATTAGTACCGTATTCTAATTGGCCACCTACGTCAAATATTTCTATCGGTTCTGCAGTCTGAGTACGATCCATGATATAATTAAGGTTCCTCTACATTTTTTTTATTTTCCTTCACAAATTGAACGGGATTCAAGAAAGAAGTTCTCTCTAGCTTTTCTTATTTCCTTGCTTAGCCTATTTGCATACACCTTGAATTTATTAAGGTCAGCAAGTTCACGAGCTTTGATAAACCCGGCACACAACTTTCCTCGTTTTTCAATTTTCTTTATCAGCTCTTTTGTTATTCATGGTTTCCGAGACAATTTGAGGGTTGGACAGTTATGAATGACACTTTTCCTAGCTTAGAAAAGCTTACTGCAAGACCACTAAATGTAGGCAGCCTTCTATCGAGAAAAACTGTTGAACAAATCAAGCGAACTCTAGTAAGGTTTTGAAAAAGATATTATTTTTGTTCGGATTGGTCAATACAAGAAGAAAAAAATTAACAACTGCAAGACGATATAAAGGCGAAGCACTTCATAACGTTAAGAACCTAATAAAAGTAGCAAGCTGCCACGGAAAGAGCTCCGGCAGGCAACATGCCTTCTCGCGTTACAAAAGCATATTTTCCTTCATTCCCTACGGAGTCATCAGTCCAATTAACGTCGGTGGCATTGGAATCTTTCTCGCTTGCTCTAACATTTCCAGCGGCAAAGGTAAACCCACCAGCCGCCTGTCGCGGCATTACATGTTTCCAGACGTCGTTGTTATCACCATCCCTCGTGAAACTAAACAGCTTCTCCCTAGCATCTCTAGCAGGGGTTGGAACTCAGCCCAAAGCTAGTCTTTCGCATCTTCGCTCACGTACAACACAAAGTTCTGACAACGTTCAGCTACACAAATTTAGAAAAAAACGTGAAAAACTGAACGCTGATGCTTCCCAAATTCTCGGGTGTCCAGCTTTCTATACGCAGCGAAGCTCTGTTCAATGTTACGGAGACTTCATGTGTGCTCCTTGCGCAAGCGCACGGCCACTTTGGCGACCTGTCAAGCTCTCCCCACAGCGTTTCGAAAGAGTTTGGTGACTGGAAAAGCATTGAAGGATTCTGGTGTAACGTGCTTTCAGTTGTATCGAATTCGTATATTACACGAACTTTGATGTGAGTTTAATTTTCTCATTTCAAATCGCTCCGGGATTAAGCGACCCTATACTTTTATAAAAAAATTCAAATGTAATGGTAATGTAATGATACGTTACAATTTTCGAAATGTAACTGTAGCAATTTCTTTTTAACGTACAGTAACTTGTAATGGGAGTTCGTTTCAAAATCGGGAGAACGGGTAACGTGCTTTCTTTTTCGGTTTTAGAGGAACGTGTACCACACTGAGTAGGAATTTTCAGAGGTCCCCACAGGCGTTGCTGTTGCTAAAATCCAATGAAGCAGCCCCAAGGACAGAATATTTGTAGTACTGAGTACAAATTGTAGTTTTTGAAATGAAATTTTGAAACCTATTTTTCCTTTGATTTTTCAAATGGCGGCATGTTAGAAGAAAGCGTTCAATATTTTCAGGTTCTATATACCTAGAGCACAAAGCGGAATGTGCCAGAGAAGACCTGCTTAAGTATAAATTGAGAGGTGGTATACGACACCGTAATTTTTCTACGGAGACTTCCACTTTACACGTGGGATGCCAGTTATTATTTGATGCGAAGTGCAAGTGCGAGAATTCTGGATTCGCTGTAGTATTATTGGATGAGTTCCCATGAAGGAAAACTTTCCTGAACCTCACTGCTGTTACTCATGATGATAAAAATGAAAGCACGGATAACAAATCAATCAAAAGTACAGCTGTCGAATGAGTCGCAGGAAATTTGCGAAGAGTTAGAATAATAGCCGTTACTTCTGCTTCAAGTATCGGCGTATATTCTGGGAAGCGCAATAAAAAAGACCAGGATAATAAGAAAGAAAAAATACGCACACTTCTTTTCTCGTCCCTCATAGGTGCATCGGTTGCAATTACAGTATTACTACCCTAATTGAGCCAGGTGTTCTAATAAGCCATCTAAATCTTTCGGTGTGGTGGTGATACCAGCTGGATGAATCACCCTGCGAGTCAAGCTGTCACACGTCAATACGTCTTCGGCGGCAGAACTTGCGGCTCTGCGTGGCGCCCTAGAATACATCACATCCCCGAGATCGAGTAAATGGGCTCTGTCTTCCGACATGAAATTGGCCTTTCAGAGCATGCAGTCAGTCTTTCGACAAGGTTGCCACGAACAGCTAACGTACAAGGTTGTCAAGCTTCTTCGACACGTCATATAAAGAGGCCGCGAGGTTAATTTTCACTGGCTACCTGGCCATTGTGAATCAGTGGCAATGACTTTGCAGACAACGTGGATCACACATGTTATCAAGAAGATCACATCCTTTCGATTCCTCTGGCAAGCACAGACGCTGCAAAGCAACTTGGTCACCTAGCACATAGCCTCTGTCTACTGGAGTGAAACTCCACAAGCATGAGGAGACATAGAGACTCCACCAAATAAACCTCGGCTGGGAGTTCGACCTCTATCCGGGCTTTTTCAACTTGAAACTTCGCTCCTTTGTAGGTTTTGGTTGGGGGTTGCCTTCACAAAATCATAAACAACCCTCATTGAATTGACCAACATTGCGGAATGCGATGTCTGTCGCACCGAAGAAGATATCGGGCATCTGTTATGCCATTGCCCTCGATTGGCATCTGAGAGACAAAACCTTTCTGACGCGTAACGACAATTGGACGATAGGCCACTCTTTCTGCAAATACTGCTGGAGCACCGTCCTCGTCTTTCGTCGGCTCAAAGGCAGTGAAAGGCCTCTTGCTCTCCTTGAGGATGATGGGCTTATGTGAACACCTTTTATTTGTATTGCCAGCACTGCAAACGCGTCAACCAAGCGACTGGCATTTTTTTTCTTTTTCTCATCTCTTCCTCTCTTCCTCATCTTTATACTCTCCTTTACCATTCCCGCAGTGTGGGGTAGCAAACCTCCTCGAGGGTAAGCCTCCTTCTCCAACAGGGCAAACGGTGCTTTTGGTAGACATCAGCAAGGAGTATTTCTTCTTTCGATTTTTCATCAACCTTCGTAGCCATCACATGCTGGAAGAGCATCCCGCGACCACCAAAGCGTAAGCTCGGCAATCAAGTTTCAGCGTATCTCAATTGTTATGATTTGTGTGATCCGCCAGCTTTTAAAGTGTGTTCGAGAATCGAGAGAGTGAGTGCCTTTATTAGCTTATTATAAAAATGAAGAAAACATTTAGATTAATTGTTTATATACACTTATAGCACAATGCATGTACACTACATTTATATAATTCATTCGCATTCACATTTCGGCAAAAATTGACGTGTACCCCACCCTTGTCGATGCACTACTTTGCATCCAGGGAGGCTCAAAATCAGACCAAGCACCACTAAGAAAGCTTTATTCCTTTGTATCTCAATAAAAGTACTCGTACTATGTGACAGAGTGACGAGTGTAATGTTTTCTCGATTAATTGGCTTAACAGCCTTTACGTATTTGCTTCAAAAAAGGCATGTACACAGGTAGCCACAACGATTAGGTGAGCTCTCGCAAACGTGCCATCCAGGAACTACATGCAGTGCTGTTGTGCTAGCAAGACGGACTCTCTAAAGTAGTCCACTGGTGGTGGCAGATTCATCGCGCATAATATATAAAATTCGGTGCAATATAAGAAGAAGTTTCCAGTACATATTTTTTCCTTATCAGTAGGCCGGATGAACGTGCAGAAAAATACATACGTTTAAAGCAAAAGATTGATAAATGACAAACATAATTGCTTTGCCAGTGCTTTCCCGCGGTTGAATATGTTTCCTACATGTCCTAGTCTAGGCTGAAATGTGAAGAAAGCCTCATGGCGAAGTTTCC
This sequence comes from Rhipicephalus microplus, assembly GCF_043290135.1. Taxonomy (NCBI): domain Eukaryota; kingdom Metazoa; phylum Arthropoda; class Arachnida; order Ixodida; family Ixodidae; genus Rhipicephalus; species Rhipicephalus microplus. The sequence goes on along the minus strand of NC_134710.1, from coordinate 412,226,233 downwards.
CTGCCTTTTATTTACCCCTCTCTGAGCAACGCACTGGACAAAAATGAGTTTGTCACTGAAATAAATCCACAAGTCACATCAATTAACTAACTTGCTAAGAGGTTCACCGTAATCAACAGCTGTGGTATGTAAGTAAAATCTTAACTAAACCCATACGCTACTTTTTATGTCATATTTTTTGCATGCTACAAGGCTTTTGTCATGCAACGCCACAGGGGTTCTCACGCATACACTTCAGAAAAGTCTGTAAAATTATACAAGTAACATATAAGATAAAATTCGACTCTAAGTTTCCCATAATACTTTGCCCAGATAAAACAAATGTAAAAGATGTTTACAATTATATGAAATGTGGAAACTCATTAGATCCGGATATCCTAGAAGCCATCAACAAAATTTCGGTAATACATTTAGATACATGAATTACATCAGAGAAAATACATGGTCACATCTCGCGTACAATTCAAAAAAACGCGTTCATCAAAATACTGAATTATGTAACAGTTCATTCCCGGCACACTGTAGTTTTTTGACGCACATTCATAACCCCCTCATTACACGCGACACACATGCTAACAATTATCGAGTCGATTGAGTTGAAATGATTTTACTAGAGCTATGTTCGTGGGCAGTATGACTGTACAGTACTGTAAGTACATGTATTCAGAATATTTTGGCATCTAGGCACTGTCGAATATTTTGGCAGAAAACCTATGCCTAGTTAAAAAAAAAAGCCAGAAAACTCTGCTGAGATTATGCATTCAATTCCTTATGGCCCTATTTTAGAGTCAGGGAAATTAGGCCACCACATGCATGTTTGGTTTTTAAAGTTTCTCAGCAATGTGAAAAAAAACGGTCACGTTGACTCTTCCCTAAGACTTCGCTAAGACATCTCGATAGATTTGTTGATTGCTTGGTTGACTTCATCAACACCTCATTCAAAGCACCGATCATCTGTCTGCATTAGATCGCCTGTCTGCGTGAATATTTCGCGTCGTTTTTTGGCAATCCTAGAGCTTATCTTGTGTATTCGAATGGATGCATTTTGGGAGATGATGGCAATTCATATAATTCAAAAAAACTTTCCCACTGATAGGAATTTGTGTCTGTATCGATGAGTTTATCTGGAATAAGACCTTCAGTCTGCACGAAAGACTTATCACATGCAATGCTTTTGGGGGGTTCTTTTTTTGTATGTCTACATCGATCATTTCTAAGTGTATTCCAGTGTGCGAATGACTTTCCACATGTCTCGCAAAGGCAAGGCTTCTCGCCTGTGTGAGTTCGCCGATGAGATTTAAGATATCCCGATTTGACAAATGCCTTTGGACATATGTCGCAAATGTAAGGTCTCTCACCCGTATGAGTGCGTCGATGATCTTTAAGAGATGTGCTTTGCGAGAATGATTTCTCACATATTTCGCAAACGTAGGGCTTCTCGCCAGTATGAGTTCGGCAATGAGATTTGAGATTCCTCTGTTGCGCAAAAGACTTGCCGCATATATCACAGACGTAGGGCCTTTCACCTGTGTGAACACGCAGATGATTTGTAAGGTTTGTGGGCCTAGCGAATGACTTGGCACATATCTCTCAAACATGGGGCTTCTTGCCTGTATGAATGCGTCGACGATTTGCAAGACTCGTTCTTTGCGTGAATGACTTGCTACATATCTCACAAACGTACGACTTCTCGCCAGTATGAGTGCGGCGATGGTCGTTGAGACTCCCCTTGTGCGCAAATGACTTGCCACATATATCACACACGTAGGGCTTCTCCTCCATGTGAGTACGTAGATGACGTTTGAGGCAACGCCTCCTCTTAAATGATTTGTCACAAAGGGTACATTTGTAGCAGCATTCTCTCAATGAATTTCTTTTCCCTTTGGCATTTTTGTAGCCACCACTGAGTTCTTGGTGTCCTCTTTCAATGGAGTCGGTAGAATTCCTGCAAGTACCAAAAAACGACACTAATTATTGCATATTCACTCAATACAGAACAGCAGCATTATGTTTCAGAACGCAGCTCCTATGGCTTCATCATGGCCACTTGATTATGATTTGATTATGGCTTTCGCCCTCTTATCGTGCTCCAGCCAACAAATCACTGACACACGGGATAATGAAAGACAGTGAGCACAGAGCACAGGTCTAGGAACACACAAGATGAGAGCTGGACCTTTGCTGGTTCTCACCAGGAGTGAAGAAAACCAGCGCAAGGGTGTACTAATACTGTATTATAACATTGCTGGAATAGCATAAGCTGAAAAGGGAAAAACCGTGGCGTCGAGGCCACCAGTTTGTGATTTTAGACAGCTTCACCTGCATTAACCACTATAATCACTTGACCATGCCAGTTTATTTACACAGCTAAAACATTTTCGCTATGTAGCAGAGTTACCAAGAAATAATTTTAGCGTAAAGTACACAGTATGCCATTATGTCTACTGCCAAAGCAACTCGTCAGAAGTTATTCAGCGCACTTCACAGAACCTTATGTCACGGAAGGCTCGTTCACACCGAATCAGCCAAAGCGGCGAAGAGCAATTATGGCATGTACACTCCAAGCGCACATCCGTAAAGCGGAAGTGCATTTTCAGCAAAAGCGGAAAAAAGTACCGCCTACCACTTCGTATAGATGGTTAGCTAGTGAAGCTGCAACCTGCGGCCAGAGGTGTTACAGACGTCGCACCCGAAACCACTCAACAAACTCCTGTCGTCAGCCTCGGTAAACACGTTTCCGTTATTGCCTTGTTGGCGCTGCTCGGCCTAAAACACCACTTCCTCGGTTCGTCGTTACGGTGGCTATAGAACATGGCCACCAGAATGCCGCCACAATGACAATTCGGGTCGGAACACCACCAGATTCTCATTGCGCAGTTGCTTGTTGCGCATCATCTTCTGAGACGGTTCTTGTGCCGAGACTGCTGCATCGGCCCAGCGAACGTAAATTATCTCACGGATCAGCTATCGGCTCTGTTGGAATATTGTCTCCTCTTCGGGCGTTCGTACACCCGAAGAGCAGACAGCGAAAAGCAGCAGCTGACAAGCTCGGGAAACTGGATAGAAGCGTGGCAGAGAGCGCAGCTGATTCAACGTGTATTCATAGGCGTATATGCCAAGGGGGCAAAGGGGCACTGCCCCCCACCCCTCATTGAGGAAACTTTGTGATCGGGAGGGGGCTAAACCTCCCCCACTTTCGAAAGTGCTCACAATTAGCTGCACGCTGGGGAAACGAACAACTATGACAAGGTTTTCGTTCACCACAGTTATCACTCAGTTATATTGTTACGATCAAATGAAAATATTTTCAGTGAACGTTACAATATAGTGAAATTTTCCCATTGTATCTGGTGTGACGCTTTTCCTTGAAGGCTAGTTGTGGTGCGGTTTACCTGTGTGGCGCTTTCCCGCCTTGTGCTCTGACATTGCAGAGCAGGCTAGCGTTGAACAGGGGCCCTCTATCATTACATCACTTCATGTTATAACTTTTTTCTCGCGCTCAAAAAAACGAGACAAGAAAGAGACGGGCGAGCGCTAACTCTCCACAATTTTTTTTAAAGGAAGCAAACATAAAAACACATGAAAACCCTCTCAGTGCGGGTCTCCAGGTTGGTTGTGCGCGATGAAAAGTAATAAAAATAAAAATTTTCTGGTGTTCATACACTTCCAATGGTCAATAAAAAGCAAGTATTACAAATTTCTGAGGCGCCACAACAACACGTATATTCTGCTTGTGCGTCTTTTACTAGAACAGGCAAACATAAGTATTTTTAAGGACCGTAGCGCTTATCACGCTGCGCTGACCATACAACGCTTACACGAAAAGGCGAGTGTTTCCAACGCTTTGTTAAGGCGGGAAGGTGGTGGCACCTACGCATCGCCTTGCGTTCTACACTTTATAATCTCTGAGACGGGTGCGCACCCGTCTCAGAGCCACGCGATTTGTTTTACAAGAAAACTGCCAGATGGCGCTCATGTCTCACGTGTGACGGGACTTGATGCGCTCGTTTGCCTCCGCTGCACGCTCGAGGCATTCTAACGCAGTGCCATCAGAATACCATTCAGAAATTTTCTTACATACTACATTCCATGAATGTTTTGTTCACTCTCTCCACACACAAGACTATCGTCTTTAGTGCTTCGTCACTAAAGAAATTGTCCTGCTCAAAAACAAAAAAATTTACCGCTTCTAAAACGCGTGTTTGTCGGTATAAATAAGATTTGTGTATCGCGACGAGTGCTTTGGTAATACTGTAAAAAGAAAAATGCTACAGCACATGCCGGATCACGAAAAAAACAATAATTCCGTGCTTTCTACAACGCTGTGTGTCGTCTGCTACGGAGCAAGATCGATGGCACCGGGAGGGTATAAAGCAGTCGCTGGTTTCATAGCAGAAGACGGTTATGTTTTTTGTGTGTGTTTGCACAAGCTTCTTTTTCAATGTGTCAGGCTTTTTTTTTCGGTTGTGAACCTGCAATCTCGTGAATTCGCGCACGTTGATGCACGGTTTATCATGCCAGAGTTTTTCAATTATAAGAGTTGCTAAACTGCGTTCCAGAATTTGGACACTCAGTTGGCCCAATTTTTCGGAAGCTAGCTGACGTTCGCGCCGTCTGGAAGCAACAACACAAAACTCAATAATGCGTTTATTAGTGTGCCTGCCGATTAATAGCTGGCGCTACAATGTGCTCACTTCCGACAAGGGGGCCAATGACGTGTTCAGATTTTGATACATTGGGAGTTTCGCACCTTGTATGAATGAGAAACTCTGTTCTGTGCAAGTTTTCTGTAATGGAGCCCAGTGAAGTGACATGAGAATGCGATCATTTGTTGCCGTACGAGCCTTGTGTCACCTCGATGGCCACACCACCAAGGATATTCAGCAAAAACAAGAGCGGCCACATACCGATTCACGCAAAATGATCTTCCACTTCCTCACGTACTGGCACAACAGGGAGCCTGAACGCTGCGTGGAAGACACGAACAGGTTTGTCGCCGACATGCTCGGTGTCGGAGAAAAGAGTGTGTTCAGGGTAAGAGAAGAAGTTAAGGCTTCGCATTTTTCGGGTGGCAAACTGATGACGCCCTCGCTAAAGCGCCCACGCCATTCTGGGGAGAGAAGACGCACGCGAAGTTTCACAGCTTCACGTTGTGTGCGCTGAGGTCATGTGTGTACGAATTTTTTCGCCGCAACGAGATACCGATGGTCGAGAAGATAACTGCCGAGTTCTTGGAGCGTATAGAACTCCCATCACTAAGGCGGTGTAGTGTGCGTCGCCTGCTTGCCCATATCGACTGCCTGCTTGCCGATATAACTTGTTGCTTATCGACCGGGATGACATCACCGATTGGCGGAGTCGCTACCTCTGTGACGTGGAGCGTTACCGGCCGGAAGGCCGAAAGATCTTCTACTAGGACGAGACATGGAACGCAGCGGGACACACTCGGTTGATCGTGTGGACAGACACCGTGGCGAAGAAGCGCGGATGCCTATTCGCTCGAGCAAATGGCCTGACGACGGGTCTAAAACAATCTTCTGGGAAACGTCAGCGCCTGATCGTAACGCCCATAGGCAGTGCGGATAGTTTCGTCGACGGCTGCTTCGATGTATTCCCAGGCCACAAGACAGGCGACTACGACGAGGAAATGCACGGCAATCTTTTTTGGGCTGGTGCATTGACGTTTTGTTGAAGTTGCCAGGTGGTAGCGTCATTCTTTTAGACTATGCCCCTCACCAAAGCCAGCGAGAAGTAATTGTTGATGACGGCCTGGATGAAGGAAGAGATACAGTAGTGGCTCACAAGCAAGAACCCCACCTACAGTAAAAGGATGATAAAGAAGCAGCTGCTTGACCTCGTGGCATCTGTCAAGTCACGCTTTCTGAGCAACATCATACACAACAGAGCTATAAGGGCCGGTTGCATTGTCCCCAGGCTCCCACCACACCACTGAGAATTTATTCCTATTGAGCTTGTGTGGCCCAACGTCCAAAATGGTGTAGCTGTGTACAACGGAGACTTCAAGCTGTCCACATTAGACGCCTTCTTGAGACATAAAATCAAGCAGGTAACGGAAGACCATTCAGGAAGACCATTCAGCTCGTAATAAACGTGGAGGCAAAGTTCCGACTTGACACAGCTGGGAGTGAGCACATTCAACCCCTCATCATCCAGCTGGGTGAAGATGACGCTGATGAAAGTGAGGAAGGCCGCGAGCTCTCTGGCATTGAGCCACTTGACGAAGCGTAGCGGCTTCGTAATAAGGAAAAACCTTTTTGCCCGGTGGGTTTGCAGGAGCCAACCATTCATTCCGTGACGTCCCAATCAAATAAGCAGTTCCATTTATGGCGTATTCCTTTCATACATATTCAATTCCGTCAAGCAACGTCCCTCTCACATGACGCTCAATTGGGGAAGTGGCATAGAAACACATTTCAATGCTGACGTATCTGAATTAAAACGCTGTTGCTAACCCTGATCCTCTTTCGCGAGCTCAAAATGCTCAATCAGGCAGCCACTGTCGAGTTTAACACGCTTTATTGCTCTGTTAGCAGTCTGCATTGACAATTGAAGTGTTATCATGACCATCGCTGGTGAAATAGCAGCAGTCAACAAGAAACTTACAGCACTGTTAGCAGCTTGCATGCCAACGCACATTCATGTTGTTGCACTGTTTATTTTGGTTATCTGGCTCACACAAGTAATGCAATAAGAAAACAAATACAAAACATTATTAGCTTAGCGAGGTCCAAAATGCTCGTTCAGGCAGCTACCGTCGAATGTGACGCACCTCATAGTGAAATGCAGTAGTCAGATCTCACTTTCCGATTCTGTTACCAGTCTGAACTGAGAATTGAAGTGTTGTCATAGCCGGTGTTGGTGAAATAGCAGCAGTCAGCATGAAACTGAAAGCACTGTTAACAGCTTGCATGCCAAAGCACATTCATGTGATTACCTTATTTATTTTAGTTATCTGGCTCATACAAGTAATGCAATAAGAGAACAAATATAAAACATTATTAGCTCAGTGACGTCCACAATGCTTCTTCAGGCAGTCACCGTCGAAAGTAACGCACCCCATAGTGAAATAGCAGTAGTCGGAGCACACTTTATGATTTTGCTGCCAGTCTGCACTTAGAATCGATGTGTTGCCATCAGGGGCGGATTATCAATGGTCTAAAGAGATTCAAGAACCAAGCCTTCCAGTTTTTTGGGGCCCCCCAAGGGCCAGGAAAAATGGCCAACTTCGTTGTTTTGTTCTAAAAAGTTTAACCTCCCTGCTGGAGTGCCGAAAACATGTCTGCAATGAATTTGTTTCCTTCTCCTATAGCCCTATGAGAGTGAATATTGCCTGTAAAAATTTAACAGTATTACATGTTTAAATGCGAGCGATTTGCGCATAAATAACACTATGTGTGGTTTTTTTAGTGTTATTGAAGACATTTCTGTGAAAGCTATTCAAGGATCTCATTATTTATGGGCGCCACCTATTCCGGAAGATTTGGCCCACCCCCTTGTCATATTCAAAAATATTAATTTTGGACCATCTGTATTGTTGTGATTAGTAGGCATATACAATATGCATAAGAACAGTATAATGAGAGGGGCTTTGAGGTGTGTTGTATGAAATCAAAAGTAACTATACGATTGGTAGTGTGTTTACTCTAAGCACGTGCGAACAGTGTCTGAAAGAGGCCCACCTGTCAACTTCAGCAGTGCTCGCACACAGACAACCAAAGCGTGCGCTACCCAATCAGTGAAGCTGAAGCAGATAGAGAAAGCCATTTTTCACAAAGGCGCTCCCTGATTTTTGACGGGAAATATTCTCTCTTAAAATGAGGGTAAGCAATACTGTAGATACCATAGGTAAAATCAAAAAGAAGAAACAAGCACGGTGCTTCGACTACACCTATAAATGTCGCACAGAATGGTCTTCTTTCAGATTGATCGATCCAATGTTTCACACAGATAATAATGCTGTCCATTTGTCTATGTCTCCTCATATAGTTATTTATTACGACGACAATATCCCCGCGTGCTCCGCAAGAAAAAGAACGCCCAGGTGATAATAAACACTACACAGAGGCTTAGAAAAAATATGGCTTGTGCTATTTGCAGCTAAATCTAAAAAGCGTCAAGTCTTAAGCATGACCAGCAGACAAAGCAGAGGAGAAAGGGTGTGGGTGAGGGGGGAGCCCTCCTTCTTTTTTTTTTAAACGGGCCCTCCACACTGTTAATCGGGCCCTGCTTGTCATCTTTGGTGCTGGTGAAATAGCAGCATTCAACATGAAACTGACAGCCACTGTTAGCAGCTTGCTTGCCAAAGCGCATTCACGTTGTCGCATTGTTTATTTTGGTTCTCTGGCTCACACAAGTAATGCGAATAACATAACAAATGTAAAACATCATTAGCTTAGTGAAACCCAATTTGCTCGTTCAGGCAGCCACCGTCGAATGTGACGCGCCCCGTTGTGAAATAGCAGTAGTCGGAGCACACTTTATCATTATGTTACCAGGCTGCATGAAGAATCGAAGTGTTGCCATGGCCAATTTTTAATTTATTAATCTGACTTGGGCAAGTAACGCAAATTCAAGCACTATTTTTAACATGATTAACTTTGCTAGCATTGTGTTGTGATATTTAGATACCGGAAAATGCTCAGCAATGTTGAACGTGGTAATATAATTGTAAAGAAAGATGTGGCTGCAGCATGCGTTGCAAAAATAAGCGCAAGAATAACAGAAATGAGAATAAACATGTACAGACATGAAAGTGCTTACATATTCACACATTCACACAAACGCGAGCACAAAAACTGATCCAAAGTACAAAAAAGAGTAAAATAATAAATGTGCGCTAAAACGCACACACATTTAACGCAGACGCAAGTAGAATAAACTATTAGGAGTCAGTTCATAAGCAGCTGTGCCTACTTTATTGTAGTTTTTTTAATGTACATAATGGCTCTGTTCCGTTCACTCTCATAGGAACTTTTTAGTAGCGACATATCACAATAATCGAAAAGCAGCACTAAGCTTTGTTGTGTGAAAGCAAGTCGATCGCTGCTGGCAGCGAAACTTATGCGTGATTGCGACACAGCAGGCATTCTACAGCTTGCGCGTGTAGTGAGCGCAAGCTGTAGTGAGCCACAAAGCGGCCCAAATTCGTGCCATGCTCCCTTGTAACGGCAGCAGTGTATCAGTCATAATTTTGTATTAACCGTGTGGCTAGCATTAAGAAAACAAACACTGCTAGCAAACGTCTGACCATTATTAATCCAATGACATTCTTTGAAGCAGCGCGTGTAAGTCACTGATTGTTAGCACTGATGGAAATCAATTGATCGACGGTGCTACAAAACACTCGAACGACGCTGATCGAAACTCGGCTATGTTATCACATTGCCGCCACCCATCGGTCGTTGCTGCCATCAGCCGGCAGCATCGAATCTTCGCGTTGGGGCTTGCCGTCGCAAATCTTTTCTGTTGGTAAACTCGTAGGTTGGTTTCATCCACGCTAGATTTTCTCATTTATTTTGATACAGGTTTTGCTCTATCACTTCGCCACCTTCAACGAGAAACGGAGGGACACAAACACAAACATAGCCGCCGCTTAAAGTATATACCGGGATTTGGCACACTCCCTTCACCGTAACTTCACTTAGGCGCAAATAAAACACCATGAAGCAGATACGCACGATGTTTGTTTGCATTGGTATGTCGCCGCGGAATCCTCCTTTCAGACGAAGCGCAGCGCAGCGTCACCGATATTTGCTGCAATCTCCTTTTGCCGGCTCACGGCTCAAAACAATCACATGTGGCACAAATTGCGTATCGCAAGTTAACAATAATATTTCTGGTACGCAGATTACCACACCTAATTCAAATTCACTTTGGCAAAGGAAGACGCACACAGCCAACGGAACTCTGCCCTGTTCGAAATAAGGGCGCCCATGTTAGGCATGTTCTTCGTCGGCTGGGTCCGCAGCTAGAGTGTAGTCCGGCGCATGGCGTCACCTGAAGTGCGCGTCTATTGGTGGAGGCTCATGTACATTCGACTTTGAGGAGAAAATTCCACTGCCTTTTTACGTTGACACCCGACTATAGATCGTTGCGAGCACTACACTGAACTTCTCTATAAAAAAGGCACGTATATAGATCTTTTTTGGGCGCACGTTGTCCGTGTCCTTATAGCTTCAAGAATCTGCTACCTTCAAACACGAAGCCTCTGCATACAATATAGCGCGACCAAAACCGAAGATGAACACATTGTCTTTAGCACGTTAAGGAAATACGGTACGCGAATACGGTACTTGACGATGGTAGCACTCCTCTCCTCTAGCTCACTGTGCTTAAAGTGCGTCTGAATAGATGTGAGAGCAAGATGACGAGACACAAGAAGAGAAGGCGAGAACGCGAGCGCTCGTGACGTCATTTTCTCAACTCGTGTCTCGTTTTTTAGCGCACAAACCTATTCTAGAATGAACCCACACGCCCACGAAATATGTTATTGAGGTGCCCCTCCCCCTTCCCTTGATGGACAGGTGGATCATTAGCAATGCACAAGATTATAGGCAACAATACTCTCGCGAAGGCAATGTCTCGCGGAAAGATTTTTTTTTCTTTTTCAGCTACAGCTTGAGTTCTTTCTTTGCCAGATGCTCAGATGCTCTTGTTAGAGGCGTTATTCAACAACTTTTCTCGAAGAGGGAGCCTCGAGGGAGAACGGGAGTCTGAGGAGAAAGAGCTGCATCCAGTTGGTCACAGTGCGCCCCGCGCTCCAAACCAGGCACTGCGCCGGGCTCCCGACTGGGCTGCAGAAATTAGGTGCCTCTCTCCTCTTCTAACCACTACCACCAACCCCAAACGAGCGAGCCGCCGCTTGCATCCCCCGGGGGAATCGGGGACTGAAATTTGAGCACTTGTTTGCGCGTCAAGGCTGTTTTATGAGAATGTGCCCGTTTCAAGTAGCTGCTACAGTTTTGTTGCGAGGCAGGATTCATGCGACCATAAAAACTCGTATTGAAATTGGTTATCCTCAGCTTGCCTGAATGGTTCGTATGAGCCGTTTTGCGAGCGGTTCAAAACAGTGGTCTTCCGCGTGGTCCGCACACCCGTGGATGCTGAAAACCCCTATTTAAGCAGCGACTCTGGCCTTTTTTGGGGTGAACGGACTCGGGGTCAACAGTGCATCTCACCACCGGTGACCAGCCATGCAAGCCGAGGGGTATGCCATCATTTTCCATGCTTTTCATTTGTGACTTAGCGCATTGTGTAAATTGAAGTTGTATTAGATAAATAAAGCCCCAATGAGTGCTCCGCGAAATCATCGTGTCGACTTGTCATGACTTTCCTGTGCGAAATTGCTCCCACACTTCGTCTGGATGGTCATCAGATGTGTCTAGCCTAAAGAACTCCGAAGTTTCACTACAATAGTGTGGGGCACCCCACGGTAACATTAAAAAAATACTTTTGTGGTGTTGGGGTGACAATACTGGAATTAGGAGTGGAGAAAGCACAACGAGCGAGAGATGGAAAGTGGTACCGTAGTCACGTACCGTATTTGAATTTCATATTTACGTAACATTGCTCCACTGCGGTGGTCTAGTGGCGAAGGTACTCGGCTGCTGACCCCAGGGTCGCGGGATTGAATCCCAGCTGCGGCGGTTGCATTTTTGATGGAGGCGGAAATCCTGTAGGCCCGTGTTTAAAGATTTGGGTGCACGTTAAAGATCACTAGGTAGTCAAAATTTTTGGAGCTTTCCAGTACGGCGTCTCTCATGATCATATGGTAGTTTTTGGACGTTAAACCCCACACATCAACCAATTTACGTAACTTTCTAAAACTCTTTCCCGAACGCAACACTACCAAGCAAGCAGCGCACTTCGAGAGACGGGAGACAGGAGGTGCTGTCGCCGAAGACACCGCAGCGTCGAGACTGGTGCTGACGACAAGGCGCGCCACGGCACTTCGCCACTAACCACACGGCGTACACAAACGCCGCAGACTGAGATTGCCAGCCGCGTCATATTCGATGTATTCGGCGGCATCTTCGACAAGCGACCCGATCCAAATGTGCTGCGCGATTGGCAGGTATTTGTCGAAACGTCAAATATCATTTTCCAATTGCTGGTTCTGCTTCGGGTTTTGTTCAACTTGAAACGCCTGTTCCTGAGCTAACACGGCGTCGCAATGAAACTTTTTGCGACCTCCTATCGCTTGTTTAGACAACTGCCACTAGATAACAACGTCAGAACCATTAGTGTTTCTCAATTCCTGAGCAAGACCACTGACTCGGTGTGCCCCGCCGTGTCTCTCTGTGTGGCATATCTACTCACGCATATGAGTGCACACTGATATTCATACTCACGACGACACAAACTTATGAGTGCTCACTAGCATTTTACTCACGACTGCTCACACTAAGTACTCACTCATGTTCATACTAACGCCTACTTGCCCTCATGACTACTCACTAACGTTCATACTCCCGACTAGTTGCACTCATGAAAGCTCACTCGCATTCATACTCACGTCTACTCGCTCTCATGAGTGCTCCATCACGTTCACACTCAGGTCTACTCAGACTCATGAGTACTCACTCACGTTCGTACTCACAAGCACTCACCCTTATGAGTTCTCACTCACGTAGACAATCAATCTTACTCACACTCATCAGTTCCCACTCACGTCCAATCCCACCCATGAGTCACTTCTACACACTCTCATGAGTACTCACTCATACTCACACTCACCACGTTCAAATGAGCGTGAGTATGGCGAACTATGGCTCTAGCATACGCATGAAAAAATAATTACAAGTTTCTATTGCCGACAACGTGGAACATCGATTTAGTGCGTGGCTCCTTTCGCAGTGCATATAGACCATTGGGTATTTCAACGCATGAAAGAAATCTTACCTCGGCGTACACCATCGTATGCATACGGCAGTGTCGGGGACGTCGGAATTGTATTTCGCGTTAAGTCGGGCGTCTTTGTTGTCTATCATCTGCTCCACATAATAAAAGTGTTTATCGAAGTTTTCTTCTTTGATTACGCGTGCTTTTCGACGTGCCTGTCCAGGTGGCAGTCTTTTTCGAAGCGGTATACTGCGTGACGTTGCAGGACGTGTGGCGCGAGAGCTCTGCACGTGGGCGGAAAGGAGCGACGGTGCGGCGGTATAGCTGTGTGCCACCGCTGCCCGCTTTTGCTCACGTCATTTGCGCCACAGCCGAAGGCCCGAGAGCCGCGAAGTATGTGCGGCGCGCTCTCAACCACAGCCGCGCAGTAGTGGCGGCGCGCCGCAGTTTATTGCATTTTTACTCGAGTGCAGTATGGGAACATAAATTATATCACTTCACATTTTTTTCCGTACGTATAAGATTTTTCAGAGCAGCACTTGCCGTGTCTTGTCTACTTCTTTCTGTCCGTTTTTACATTCAGTGCCAATAATGGGCTGTAAAAGAGCTTCTGACGATAATAAAGCGAATGCGTCTTTTTCTCTCTGTGTTTCTCGTTTTTCCTTTGCGCTCTTCGTGACGCTGGAGTGCTGATCCACATGACATCAGTAGGACATATATTTACTCGCGAACGGTTCGTATAGGAGGAATGTAAATTGTGAATTGTCTTCAACCCTGCTTTGCCATGCTTCCACCTCCCGCTGCTGCTTATCTCGCATGATCATCACACAACGTGAACTTTTGCTTCGCGGCGTTTTGTGAGTTTCCAATTGATCAAATGGAAATTACAAGAATGTAGCTGACAAGCTCAAAATTATGTAGGCACAAAGCTTAGCGCCCCCGCATTGCACACGTGCCTAATGAAGACATAAGTGTGGAAGAGATATAGCCTTTAAGAATGGCAGGGAAGGGAATGTAGTGGAGTAGAGTGGAGAATGCATTCAAAGGAACAGGCGCTCGATCACTTCATTCTCTCAACGCACGTATTCTTTACAGCGAAGAAGACGCAGCTCTCCAGAAAAAAATCCAGCCCGATTCGGTGGTTTTTGTATATGTTTTGAGTGTGGGAAAAAAAACTGAGACTCTTTGCAGGCCTTTATCATTACCTTCATGTTCCGCATTAGGTTTGAATCGGACTTTTTTACGCTCCTTGTATGCTGTTTTCGCGAGTAAAATATCGCGAGTGCTAGCGAGGAACACTGCTGAAGCATGAATGAAACAAGCTGCTCATCTCCATTGCAAGAAGATTGCGTGCGACGACATCACTTAACGTGCCATGCTTGCCATTGATTCTTCCTCAACCGTAAAGGAAGCCTTAGTAAAAGTTGTTGGGCTAGTTCGTGCATCTTTTATGAAATTGATATGTTATTGCGCATGTGTGGCGCGGTAGCTAGACTGCAGCGGTTTTGCGAAAATAAAGTTGTGAGTCGACTCTCTTTCCTTTTGCTTATTCTTCCACGTTAGTTTGCGTAATCTAATTTTCTTGAAAGGAAGCCTTGTCTGTTTTCGGTGGATGAAGGAGTATTAAGAGACACTGAAGTAGAACCCTTTGTGGCTCGGTCGGCAACTGCGAACTTTGAAGATAAGGGCGCGGTCGCGATTTGTGGCCTACGCGCTTTTTCAACGGGCATTACGAAATGGCTCGTGTGCCCTTCTACGTGCTCTGATATCACTTCACGAACACTGCTGGTTCCGGGAGCGGTAGTATTCTCGTACATAGGCGTTTTGAAGATTCACGAGATCAAAATATAAAGACTTAGCTGCAGCTTTAGTTGGTTATTTGATTGATACGTGGGGTTTAACGTCTCAAAACCACCATATGATTATGAGAGACGCTGTAGTGAAGGGCTCCGGAAATTTCGATCACCTGAGGTTCTTTAAAGTGCACCCGAATCTTAGCATACGGACATACAGCGTTTTCGTCTCCACAGAAAATGCAGCCGCCGCAGCTGGAATTCGATCCCGCGACCTGCGAGTCAGCAGCCGAATACCTTAGCTAGTAGACCACCGTGACGGAGCAGCCTTAGGTCATTATGAGGCTGCGTGCTTCTATCGCACGCCTGATGCAAAATGTAAAGTAATGGAAACGTTGTCTGAGCAAAAGGCTGTTCAAGTGACCTTGAACTTGACGTGCTCGCCTCAGAGACTTGAGATCAATACTGTTCTGAGTTTTTAAAAGTTGATAACACTTCAATGTGGGACAATTTAGCCTCATCTTTTCAGAAGCTTGAACGTTGTAGCGAGTTTGTCTGTGTGGATACACTGCTAATCAAGTTTTCTAACGTGCATCAATACGCATTATTGTATGTGCTTAAAATGTATTAAATGGAACCCAATAAAACTATGGCACAATAAAGAAAGAATTATTCTCACTCATCGCTTAAAGCGACTGAACGAAAATCATTATTTCAAGTGCAAAGACAATGCTTCTTCATTTATTTGCAGCAAAATATAATTAAAAGCTATAGTGAAAGTGGCTGAGAGCTACTCTTCCGCACTGCGTCGGCTGCATTTCTGAAAAAATCCATCCAGATTATAGAAGTTGAAAAGTCCTGCAACCTTTAGTTTTGATGACCAATCCTCTTCAAACCCTGAAGCTATAGGAAATGCCTTTAAAATTACTTCCAATTTGGTTTTTTCTACCGATAACATTACCACATTTTCCGCGTGCAGCAAACTACTCGTTTTTTTTATTCATGAATTAGGCTCCTCTGGAGTACACAATCATATAGCAATTTTGAGGTTACGAAATACTCTGGTTGAGACAGTATTTCAAAATGTTTCTAAAGTTATATTGAGAATGGTGCGCTAATTATCTTGCCATCATAATCTTCGCGAGTCTTCAGCTGTGAAACTTGGCAGTTTGTGCGCCGATGTTTAAGTCCTGAAACAAGCAAATACTGACTTCTAGGCTAACATGTTTGCTTTCTATTAGCTCTAAATTTTTGGAGCATATATTCAACAAATACATTAGAGAATATCTAAACGCGCACAGGATATATACTTTCCCGATCATAGCACGGCTTTTGTGCTGGCTATTCGATTGTTACAGAGTTGTTTCAATTTACGAACGACATCACTTCTTCTCATAACGAGCGGAAAAGAAATTGATGCTGTATTTATTGATATATTTAAGGTCATTAACATGGTTTGTGAGGCCAAGTTTCTAGCTTGTTCACAATTTTTCTTTGCCACAGGAGCTGGTTGATGGAATAGCAGGCTACGTGCGGTCACCCTCAAAATTTGTTATGTCTAACCACGTGGAATCATCAAACGTACAGATAACACGAGGGCAGCCTCAAGGCGCAGTACTTTTGTCCCTTTTGTTTAAGGTTTATATAAATAACGCAACAGAAATGATCAGTAACACTAATATTAGGATGCATGCAGGCGACTGCGCTATCTCTACAACCACCTTTAATATTCAAAATCAGGATGAGCTGAATAGCGTTGTCTTTTTTTTGTCGTCTTGTAGCTGGAGAGCACTCCGAAACAATCTGCAGCAAGCTCTTCAAAAACTTTGCTATCTCCGACGCATGGTGAGCTACTGGAAAAATGAATGTGAACTGACAGCGCCTACGGCTCTGACCACACTCGAATGTGCATAGGTTGTTTGGTCACCACACCATAGACATGACATAACTATGTTAGCATCTGATGCAAAAAGCAATAAGGTTTATATTTTGTCACTATGACCAGCATTTCCCACTACTTGGCATGCGCATGTTTTATCACTACAGCCTCTCTCAAACATCGGCACACTTCCAATGGTGTCATGCTCCTGCATAATATAGTTCACACCGGTTAGAGTGTTATAGCACCCATATCCTTCGTTGCATATCGTACACACCGTACCCGGTGATCTAATCTTAAGATTGTACTGACTAGCTATATTCAAAATTTCTTTTTTCCTCGCAGAACGTGAATTTATGAAATGGGCCTAATGAGTGTCTGTGCAGACTCAGTGGTGAGCATTAAAAAAGGGTAAACACGTATTTGGTTAAATTGTAATTTTTCAAGCTGCTGAACATCTGTATTCAAACCTGCTGTATCTTAAAAACAGAGGCCGCAGTATTTGTAAATAAGTAACAATAACACATGTTGCTATCACTTTGACTGCATCGCCTTTTTGAGGAACCATTTTTTAATTCTAAAGACAAATTTGTATCCTTACCAACCCTTGGATTTACCCTTTCTCTCAACTCCCATCCGCCCCGTGGTGCACCAACATCTACCCGCGCCTTTACCACACCGCCGCCGGCGATTTTTGTACCAGCGCACAGGTCTATAGACGTCACATTCTGCCTAGGTGGCGCTGCCAAAAGCGCCGCTGCCACCGCCCCCGTCGCCACGCCGGCCATAACTGGGTAGGGCGAAGAGAGCCGTCCGCAAGTGAACGTGCGTACGACCTCCTATTTCAGTGGTGTTGAAGCGCGGTTTCCTGAAAATCAAGGGCCTGACAAGCCTCTTCCTTCCATTCAAGCTCGCTTCAGAAAAGTTGAAGGCACATCAAAGTGACCTGCGGGTACAAGGCAAAAGATCTTTGTTATTTTAGTGTGCTGCAAGAGAGCATCGCACAACATCGCATTTCAGTCAAGCACCCTAACGCGAGTTCTGTAACACCTATATACGTTAAACTTGAGCCTAAACGTGATGCAAAAGTATTGAAGTGCATATACGAGCAATATGAAGAAAATTGGTACGAAGTTCGCTTTATTCAGAATGAATTGTCCTGGCAATTTTCGCCTTAGCAGTTGCCTTCTCGATCGATCCCTTGCTTCCTGTGCGTTCAAATCTTTTGTTACGCGTGCTAGAATGTTCAGTTGATGGTTCTCTTCCATTTGTATATACTGCAAATGGGGACTCATGCGTGTACACTTTCTCGGTATACAACGTAAGGCAAAACTGAGGCCTCCTAGGTTGCTCCGGCAATCGCTCACACCAACGGCAAGAGAAACCTGTTTGTAGTCACGATCATTTTGTTATTTACCTGTATGACGTACGTGTGCGCATTTCCTACAGTTTAAGCCACAACTTGATGCCTTCAAAGCCATACGTGCATAATGCTGCATAGTGGCGACAACTACAGATCTTCTGCGGTCGTAGCGTGTGCGATGTTTGTTGCTCGCAAAACTTGTCTACTGTAGCACGGTGTGCACCGCGGTCAGAGGCACTGTTAAGCTTCGTTATCAATGTTACCATGGTTCTACGTCAAGCCTATTCGAAGCAATAACAGGACACCTACATAATCACACTTTGTCATGCGACCAGCTGTGAAGAACGCGAGTAAGTCGCTTACACAGCATGCTCGCAACGGTCCGCATCCAGCGCCCTCACCGTTATGCTTCGCGAAAGCTGTGGAAATCGGTAAAATTGAAGATGTTTACGTTCGTGGCAATTCACAACGCAACAGTATCTATAGGGTTGACTGGGGTACTTCAATGTTGGGCGTGGAGCTGTTGCGTCTGCTCTTGTTTTCACCGTTGTTCTGGAGGTCAAGAAACAAGTACTTCATGCCAGTTCGCCGACGCGACCGACTAGCGGAAAGAAATTCGTAGCTCGGTTTCTAAGCGTCGAATGCGCTAAAACACGTGATGTTAAAATCTATGGTTGTTTCGTACGCTGTAGTTGCCCCTGGTTGCGCAGCAAACTGTGCAGAAGAGTCGGGCTTCGTACCACTCAAACCTGCGTCAACCGGTGGCGCTTCGTGTTCGCAAAAATGCAGAGTCTGTCGTCTATAGGGTGGAGCGGAGGAAGACGCGCGACCTATATTCTCAGTTCTGCCGGAGGTAGCGCTCCCGGCCCAGAGTTTTCGCGCCACTAAGTGTTGCTTAGAGTACTTCTTGGCAGTGCACGCAGGAATATGTAATTACATATATACTCTCTTTGTTCCCCCAGTGCGACATTTACTTTCACTTTATTAGGACATATATGCTATTTTTAGTCAGCCAAGCAATACTGAGTAGACGCGCCATCTGGCAGCCGTAACTCACAGCTTTAGGTAGAGGCCATCTCACATATCGGCTTTCACTTAGGCTATATTATTATTCATTTTTCTGACATCTGGATCAGCCACAATGAAATTTCTTTAATGTCTTTAGAAAACATAACGAAACTGAAGTTATTCTTGAGCTTCATCAGACTATAGCTCTATGAAAACACTCCTACTCAACGATTACTGTGCATTGTTTCGCAAGATGACTGGTGGCTCTTGCAAACCCTCACGGCTTGGAGTAGGCAGTGCGTTGTTATAGCCGCTGCTGCTGGTGGACGCTGAAAGTAGAGAATTGCTGCTCCCGCTTCCACTCATGTCTGGACAATCTGCAATCCCAGTGACTTTGCCATTTTCCGACTGTAATTCATGAAGCCATATACTTAAGCACCAGAGAAACTTTTGGGGCAAGAAGTCTAAGCTCACTGATACAGCTCAAGGAACACAACCGCACCGTCAGCTCATGCACTTCTTTCTCTACAGGTAAACATTCACTTTAGGCGAAATACAATTGAAGCCAATTCGCATTTTTTTCATGGTAGATTACCTGAGAAAAATAAAACCAGTATTTTCTTATGTCTAAATATATCGTGATGCAATGTGAATAAACAGCAACGCAAAGTGCGACGGAAAGGGTGCAAATAGGTCAACAAGGCTCACATACACTGAATGCCCCAGTGGTGAGGAAGAAAAGCGCAAACTGCCTAAAGGTCCTAACTAATTTCTATTGCTCCTGTTTTTGCGGCGCAAGAAAAAATCTTCCTCAATAGGGAATAAGCCATCGCACTGGAAAGCCATTACTGCATTCGTTTGAAGGACAATGAGCGAATCTAGATTTTTCCAGGCAGGCTCATATTTGGTGAAACAAAACTGAAGCAGCCCTGAATGTTCGGATTTCTCGCCACTCAAATTTAGGAAAAAATAATTTAACTGAAAGGGCGACAACTTCTCTTTCTCTTTAGATATCTAAGTGTTCCATATATAATATATACCTTCTCAAAGCAAGTGCGGACCTGTCTAACTACGTGGTGTTTCCGGAAATGCGTTCAAAGTCCTGCAAAATCAAAAAATGTGATATTTACTCGCTGCCTTCAGAACTGGTTTTAGATTCGAATCATCTTATAAGCGACCTACGTATAATGGCGTCCGCGCTCCACTGCGCATATGCATCGCTTGGCTTATAGATGGCGCTGACTGTCACTCCTACTTCTAAATTCACATATAAAACCCCAAAAAGTGAATGGAGGGAAGGCCGCTGTGGTAGCTCAGTGGTTAGAGCATCGAACCCGTTATTAGAAGGTCGTAGGTTCGATTCCTACTCACGGCTGGTTATATTTTCATCCACTTTTGTTTCTTCTTATTTACATTCCATTGGTTCTAATAACTTCCCCTGTACATTACTTGGCATTACTGTCTCTTAGATCTCAATAACATTGTGTTAAAACACGGAAAAACGAGCCCTTAGGTATACACTTCTTTCGCTTATATATATATATATAATATATATATATATATATATATATATATATATATATATATATATATATATATATATATATATATATTGGAAGAATTACAGTGCCTCTAGGGCTGGGGCACGGGTGCTTACTCGGCTAGAGAAAGAGGATAAGCAGGGCACAATAATAACAGCTGGCCAGCTGCAGCATGGTCGTTGTCTCTTGGTTCTGTCTTATTCGTTACTGTGACGCAGTCGACGAAGACGAAGTCTTACGTCTCGGCTTCCTCGTCCAGGACACAGGCCACAATGCAGCCATGGTAAGCGCAGCTTGAGGATGGCGTCCAGGCCTCCTCGGCAGCTGTTCACTCTTAGACACTGCCACCAGCATTCGGTTACGTCGTCTAGGCCCCCTCGGCGATTCCGCTTTACTGTTGACACCTCAGGCCAAAGAACGCCGTACACGGGTCCTTAGCCATGAATTCTGCTATGAGCAACGGGACCATTGCGTGCTACGGGAACCCAGCCCACGGCAAATCGGGCACCTAACCCAACAGTGTCACTGACTTCTTCAGTGCTCTGACGCAACTGTCATAGCAGCTTCAACGTTTGGCGTCGGTGAGCTCAGGGGTACAACCAGCTGACTTCCCATGTACGGCTCTTTTGAAAGTACTGAAGTTCCTAAGATTTCAGGAGGGCGCCAATACGTGGATGTCGAGTCGCGATTATCAACGCACTCGGTGCTGGTCATGCCTGCCCCGACAGCCTAAAATGGCAAGTGGCCATGGATCATCTTCGGCATGTTGCCAAGGCATGGCATAAATACGAGGGCATAAAACACCAGTGCTGTCTTAAGTGGAGCACCAGACTCATCACTGTTGTCGGCCTGATCCAAAACACACGTTTGCTCAACCACATGCATAGAGAGAACGAGGCTCGGGGGCACCTTTTCGTGCCTGCAGCTACAAATGGCAGAGCATCCACAGGCAGCTAGGAATTCTGCCATCGAACGAGCACAGTAATTGGCTTATTCTCTCAGCCAGTGCAGAAAAAGGACCTCCCGTCAGCTTTCCGTGACCAGACCAACTTTGTGGTTCCTTCGCATGCACCAATGTAGTAGCGTTGACATGCACGAGAACGAGCCACTGAAAAGAGAATGTGGCCTTTTCCGACGGCTCATGCCCGCGTCGACGGAATCGGTGAGCTCACGGCTGTGGTGCTGGCGGGAGCAGCACTTTCTGCTCTGCGTCAACAATATGACCCAGTCGCCCTCCAACTTACGCCCCAGGGAAACCGACACTCACCGGTCAAGTGGCGACGAGCTAGCACAAAACGCCGAAATGGTACCTTTGTACAACATGACATCTGTAGAGTTAGGTGCAGTGAAGATGGTGTTACATTGTATGACCGTGGTACGTCACTATCAAAGAACAACTTTCCTCCTTGCACCCATGGAACAGGAAAGTTCAGTCGTTTCAGCCCAGAAACTACCGGGCCAAAGCATGAAGGTCAGGTCTGGCAGCCTGGCTGACCTCAAAAGTATGCTTCATTGGGCAAGTACGTGTCTGCCAAGCACGTTAACATAAGCAAGCACGGCTTACACTTCAGCCCAAAACAGCGGCAGCGTAATCTGCTACTAAGCGTGCGACGACTTTCTCCACTAAGCCAGTGGTGACCTCCGGAGTCGTCATTGCCGTACTTACGAAGCTCGTCACTAGGTGGTCGACGTTGACCGCCATCACACAGCCAATTTCGCCCCGCACAATGTTTGGCAGTAAGGCAAGGAAGGTCGCTTCGCAACGGAGCCCTCGAATGACCAACCCGACAAAGCCAGCGCTGCCCCCCAGAAAGATAGGCAGCATGGCAAGGCAACTCGCGGCGTACGCAAGATAGACTATCGCGGCACACGCAGCGCCACCTGCCAGAGACAATTTGGGTTCATGGACGCCGCAGTCACAACCGAGTGTAAGGATTACACAGTCACTAGGGCTAGAGAGAAAGAGGACAAAGAGGGGCAAAGTAAGAACAACCAGCCAACAGAACAAGCGTTCTCTCTCTCTCTCTCTCTCTCTATATATATATATATATATATATATATATATATGGGAAAGAAGTGTATACCGAAGGGCTCGTTTTTCCGTGTTTTGACATGATATTTATGAGATCTAACAGACATTAATGCGAAGTAATGTATAGGGGAATTTATTAGAACAATTGGAATGTAAATAAGACAGAAATGTAGGTGAAAGAATAACTAGCCGTAAGCAAGAATCGAACCTACGACCTTCGAATAACGCGTTCGATGCTCTAACCACTGAGCTATCACAGTGGCCTTCCCTCCACCCACTTTTTTGGGTTTGTATGTGAATTTAGTATATATATATATATATATATATATATATATATCAGCTTTCGAAGTTGATTATTAGACGTAAAGTATGCGATGTAAGAAGGTATAACATGGAGAGAATTGAACACGCTCTGAAAAACGGAAGAAGTGTCAAAGCATTGAAGAGGAAACTTGGGATAGGCAAAAGTCGGATGTATGCACTAAGGGACAAAGAAGGCAAAATAACTACAAATATGGATAGGATAGTTAAGATAGCGGAGGAGTTTTACAGGGATCTGTACAGTAGCCGAGACAACCACGACCCTAATACTATAAGAACTAGCAGTAACCCAGATTACACCCCACCAGTAATGATAGAAGAAGTCAGAAAAGCTTTGGAGAGCATGCAAAGGGGCAAAGCTGCTGGTGAGGATCAGGTAACATCAGATATGCTGAAAGATGGAGGACAGATTGTGTTAGAAAAACTAGCCACCCTGTTTACGAGGTGTCTCCTGGCGGGAAGAGTACCAGAGTCTTGGAAGAACGCTAACATCATCTTAATACATAAGAAAGGAGATGACAAGGACTTGAAGAATTACAGGCCGATCAGCTTGCTCTCTGTAGTATACAAGCTATTTACAAAGGTAATTGCTAACAGAGTAAAGAAAACATTAGAATTCAATCAACCAAAGGAACAAGCAGGATTTCGTACAGGCTACTCAACAATTGACCACATTCATACTATCAATCAGGTAATAGAGAAATGCTCAGAGTATAACCAACCACTATACATAGCCTTCATAGATTACGAGAAGGCGTTTGATTCAGTAGAAATATCAGCCGTCATGCAAACACTGCGGAATCAGGGCGTAGATGAAGTATATATAAACATTCTGGAAAAAATCTACAGGGGATCAACTGCTACCATAGTGCTTCATAGAGAAAGCAACAGAATACCAATCAAGAAGGGTGTAAGGCAGGGGGACACAATTTCCCCAATGCTGTTTACCGCGTGCTTACAGGAGGTTTTCAGACGCCTAGAATGGGAACAGTTAGGGATAAGAGTCAATGGAGAATACCTTAGTAACCTGCGCTTCGCCGATGACATTGCATTGCTGAGTAACTCGGGGGACGAATTGCAACTCATGATTACGGAGTTAGACAAGGAGAGCAGAAAAGTGGGTCTTAAAATTAATCTGCAGAAAACTAAAGTAATGTACAACAACCTCGGCAAAGAGCAGCGCTTCGAGATAGGTAATAGTGCACTTGAAGTTGTAAAAGACTATGTCTACTTAGTGCAGGTAATAACCGCAGAGCCGAACCACGAGATTGAAGTAACTAGAAGAATAAGAATGGGGTGGAGCACATTCGGCAAGCACTCTCAAATTATGACAGGTAGATTGCCACTATCCCTCAAGAGGAAGGTATATAACAGCTGTATCTTGCCGGTACTTAGCTACGGAGCAGAAACCTGGAGACTTACAAAGAGGGTTCAGCTTAAATTGAGGACGACGCAGCGAGCAATGGAAAGAAAAATGGTAGGTGTAACCTTAAGAGACATGAAGAGAGCAGAGTGGATTAGGGAACAAACGGGGGTTAAGGATATCATAGCTGAAATCAAGAAGAAGAAATGGACATGGGCAGGGCATGTAGCGCGTAGACAGGATAACCGCTGGTCATTAAGGGTAACTGACTGGATTCCCAGAGAAGGGAAGCGGGTTAGGGGGAGACAGAAGGTTAGGTGGGCAGATGAGATTAAGAAGTTTGCGGGTATAAATTGGAAGCAGCAAGCACAGGACCGGGTTAACTGGCGGAACATGGGAGAGGCCTTTGTCCTGCAGTGGACGTAGTCAGGCTGATGATGATGATGATGATGATGATATATATATATATATATGTTTTATATATGTTTTATATATATGTTTTTATATGCGCCTGCGCAAGTTCTCCTTTTCTTGTCCTATCACGCGTGTTCGTTTTTCGCGTACTTTTGAAAATCGGTCATCAGCCAGTAACAGTGCTATAGTACGTCAATGGTTCTCTTACATTACATCATCGTCGCATGTGTGCATCAGTCTGACAAAGACCGGTACCATGGCCAAAATGGCAGTCTTTTCCGGAACAATTTTTCCTCTGTACATAATATATTCTTTAAAGAAACCTCTACATATACCGATTAACAACAAGAAATTATGCAAAAAAGTATATGATAGAACAATACTTACCAGAGCATACGTCCGCCCACGTCCTTCGACAGCTTCCTTCACACTGGTGGAGTACGTTCTCGCCGCACCGCTCGACGACATGCCCGCCAGAACGCCGCCGTAACCAGAGCCCGCCGGGCGCCGGCGTGACTCTTGCAGGAAAAGGTGTCAGGTGAGATCCGGTGAGATAGAACAATGCCTGCTATGGTTGAGGCTTGGGCTAGTCGGTCCATGCCTATAAGAGGGGAACAACTGCGCGAAAGTCAGTCGGGATGTGCAAGATGTAGGAGGCACCCCAACAACGTTGAAATACAACCAAGTTTAATATTGGCATCTAGGCACATCTGTGTCATCGAAAAGAAAAACCTGTACGGTGAAAAAATCTACAAAGAGTATAAGATAATAGGGTTCTCCATTGAAAATTCTATTTATTTTCCGATGGTTACAGATGGCATGCTTAGGCAGCTATTTTTGATAAATTTTATTTCTTGTGATTGAATTATTTTTCTAGTCCTACTATAAGTGTCTTTTTTTTGCTATTACGGTTGTTTCTAAAAAGATTGGTCCGCAACCATAATCCCTGCAATGAAGGCCGCGATGGGCACTAAGACGTGTATTTATGTTGTAGTATTGCGTTTTTAGTCGCCTATCAAGACATGTTACTGTTTGCCCTTTATAATTCCTTGAACAGAACGATAAAATTGAATACACGACACCTTCCGTGCAGTTCGCAAATCAATTTACGTGCTCCATGGAACATTCCTGTGGCTGGCATCCTGTTTTGTTTACTTTAGAACACCTTAGGAATAATTTTTGGGGAGCAAAGAACATATGACTCTCACATTAGCATGTTTTCTCATCTTTTTTAAAGTTAGGCGCTATAACTGCTGGCTCTAAAATATTACAATTGCTTTTATCTGTTTTGTATATTTCCGTTATCTTTCACTCACCCCATCAAAAAGCCTTTACCTTTTTGAGAATTGCTTCCCCTATGGTCACTAGCACATGCTTTGAATACGCTACTGCTTGAAGACGGTCTGTCTGTTTGGTAAAGCTAGCTGTCCTTGAGTGAAAACTTGGTCTGT
The DNA here is from genome assembly GCF_043290135.1 of Rhipicephalus microplus. Taxonomy (NCBI): domain Eukaryota; kingdom Metazoa; phylum Arthropoda; class Arachnida; order Ixodida; family Ixodidae; genus Rhipicephalus; species Rhipicephalus microplus. The sequence goes on along the minus strand of NC_134710.1, from coordinate 412,200,207 downwards.
TTAAAACGTTCGTGAAGCAGGTGAATGATATGGACCTTTTAACGAGCTTTGAATGAGCCGAGTCAAAACAATTAAGTGGCTTTATTAGGGCGTGGTGCTCGTACGCCTTGCATATGTAAGCTTCAAAAAACAAAGTCTAATATTTGAAAGCTTTATGGCGCTTTCCACTGGAAATTGGACGGTTTTAACAATTATTTGTAAACTCTCTTGAATTTTATAACACTTGAAACATTTGATGATCCTGGCCTCTTTCGTCCATGTGAAGAATTATGATTAAACTTTGTCATTGTAACAAAATGTTTTTGTAATTCTGGACATTTGGATGTTCGGCTTATATTACCACGTTGTTTGAGGGCAGGAGCAACGTTGTTTAGTAGATGTTCAAGTGATGAGTGTCATTCTTTTTTTTCCTGAAATGCCAATTGACGTTCCTCAAGGAGAAGGTAGTTGGCTTTCGAGTCCACTACCTTCTCGTAGGGCCTTCAGGACATTGACAAAATAAATGGCATGCCCTACGTAAGGACGTGCCGAGATGGTCAGGGAAGCAAGATATCAAGAAGACCAGCAGGCCTTGTTCAGCCAATCGAACCACCTCGCAAACCGTTCTAGAAAATTAGGATGGACCTACTGAGGCCATTTCAAACGTCTAGGTGTAGAATAAATGGATCTTCGTAGCAAAAGAGCCGACCTCCGGGCAGCGCCAACCACCCGCAGACCTGTCGCGTCACCGAATGTCTAAATGAGGTCATCGCCTACATGCTGGCTATGGTTGTTAACGTTGAACACAAGACGTGGGATGCCATCCTTCCGTGCGTGAGCTATGTATACGACTCTGCTGTCCAAGTTATGACGCAGATGATGCCATGCAATTTGGTCAATGGAAGAAGCCTGGTGACAAGATTTGAAGCCATGCCACCAACATTACCGACAAAGAAACTCTCGACATCACTGTCTACCTTGTCAGCGTTGACTATATCAGACAACGTGCCTGTCTGAGCATCAACACAGCGACCGCTAGGCGACTGCGGGGGGAGGGGTGTCTGGACGCCAGTTAGTCGACATGGGTTTAGTGCAAAACTACTCAAGTAATACTTCGAGGCTCGGACCATTAGAAGTGCTTGAAAATATCGGCGTTGTGGACTACGAGGTAGTGATGCAGAACTATGGATGGCACTTTCAATACTATCGATAAGTCTATAGCATCGGAATATTCATTGCGCTATTGATTCTACGTTTTATGATACTGCCGTTAGTGTAAAATCATCTGCTTGAACTTTTTCTAGCGTAAACTTGGTTCCCGGAGAGTGGGAAGCAAGAGAAGCAGACTGAAAGAGAAGAATGTTGACATGCTTGCACTCCTTCGCCTGAATTCCTGACTGGCACTTGTGTACTAGGTTCTATAATTCAGGACTACAGGAAACGAGACTCTTACATTTCACGGTCCTGTGCGACTTCATTTTCTATTGACTTTTCAAATTTCAAAGTAAAGATGTCAAAAACAGGTTTGTTAAACTGTATGTTGTTTCTTCTGAATGTGAAATTAGAAATGAACATACAGCCAAACCCACTTACAACAATAGTCAAGTGGAGCGAAACCTTCAGTGTAAAACCGACAATTGCTATAAATGGGTTGCATGAAAAAAAGCGAAATATGATGGCTGGCTGCTATGTAAAAATCCGCCAGGCCTGTTATCAACACGCAGCACAGTCACAGCGAAAGCTGGAAGAGCGATATTTCTGGAGCCATTTTTAACACTATTAGAGCAACTACTACAAACATACGTGCATTCCACCCACTAAATCATAAATCAACAAATTTTTGCGAAGTGGAGAATTCTCCACAATGTCGTTATTTGTCAATCTTCTAAAAAGCTTGGTGCTCACTACGTGCTTGTAGGGCATTCGACGCACTTTGCTGATTCGGCGGCTGACGAGGAAAAATTATGCCTGAAGTTTTCCTAATGGGTCGGAGCATTCAACGACCCACTCTTTCTGCGATTCGCAATGTGTGAGGCCTGGTTGTTACTTGACTGTTTAAGAATGCTTTATTACGCATGTAACGAGATTCCTTATTGATATGACACCTGTACAGGGTCAGCTTGCGACGAAGCTTCAAACACGGGCTTAGTTTTGTGGTAGAGTGTTAGGCTGTCACGGCAAAGACCCAGAATTGATTGCAATTCTGTTCTTGGCATTTTTTATTATTTAGTTTATTGTTACTGCGCTTGATAGTGGTTACAAAAACTAGTGGTGGTGGTGGTTTTCGTCAGAAGAAGAATGTTCTATTTGTCATGAAATTATATACAAAAAATTCTGCGAAAACACCCGGATCCGTCGCAGATATGGATAAATAAATATTCTTTACAGACAAGGCATGTTGTTAATCAATTAGCGAGTAGAATGTTTACACATATAATTCCATCACAGCTCACAAAGACAAATACGCTCATGCAATAAAAAACAAAGAGAATAATGTGAAATGTACAAACATTTCAAAGACAACTATTATATAGCAACTGGTAACCCGCCAAAAGAAAGTTTCTTAAATGACTACTAGATATTTCGCCGAGACTCATTTAGAGTAGGCATACCATTTCAAATTCGAATAGCTACAAAGCGTATTCCTCGACTGCCGTATACATTGTTTAGTGCTATTGGCTGAATGGGATTTTGTTGTTCTGCCTGCTGAGTATGACCTCTGGGTTTCAATAAAATCGATGAATAGATAGTATGTTATTACTTATATTTCGTGAAGTGACATTGTGCTTTTTAATTTCCTAACCATAATAAAGGCATTATGCTGCGGTTTCTGAAAAGTTTAGCCGACAGTGCATTATTGGGTTCTTATGCAATGAATCGCGCTACTCATTTTTGCAAAATGGTAACGACCAAGAAATATGAGGCATGCGTGTACTTCCATGACTCAATGCAATAAGTTGGGTGAGAACAGAAATCATTCAAGTGTAAAATACGAAGTATACGTGAGCTAAAGTAGTTTCTAGCCTTCCATATAGTAAAGGCTCCAAAACTTGGTTTTTCACACAAATTGCCTATGTGTGATTTCCAGTGAACTGAATGCTTCTTTAAATTAAGAGGTGAAAACAACCTACCTTTTTTGTATTTCGTGATAGGCTGTTTTGTTTGAACCATGAAAAGTCATTTACAGTTCTCCTTTAGCTATTGATACGACTTCCTGAGGAGCGTGATGAGTTATAAGTAAAGCAGTGTCATCTGCATACACGGCTGCTTGCATAAGGGTTCTGGATGGAGAATATACATTAATGAAAAGGGAGAACAAAATCGGCCCAAGTACTGAACCCTGCGGCACACTAGTCTCAACGAGTTTCGTGTTTGATTTGTTACCAAGTATTTGTACATAATGAGTTCGATGGAACAGACAACTGCGAAAAACCTTTGAAGACATTTCCTTACATCCATAGCGTTGAAGTTTGTTAACAAACATAGCACTGTGTCGAAAGCTTACTTTTATATCAAGTTAAATGCCGAGGACGAATTGGTTATCGTTTTATGCAAGGCTTACTGTTTCTGTCACAAAACTCACTGCAGTAGCCGTACTGTGTTCTTTTCTAAAGCCATGTTGATTCGGAGATGGGATACTGTACTTTGTAATAAATTTCATCATTATTTTGTCAACGACCTTCTAGAAAAGAATGTTCACACATGATAAAATTGCAATGGGGTGGTAATTTGCTAGGTTATTGGAACATTCACCTCGGTAAATGTTTGTCACCCTTCCTATTTTAAGCTGCCCCGCCGCGGTGGTCTAGTGGCTAAGGTACTCGGCTGCTGACCCGCAGGTCGCGGGTTCGAATCCCGGCTGCGGCGGCTGCATTTCCGATGGAGGCGGAAATGTTGTAGGCCCGTGTGCTCAGATTTGGGTGCACGTTAAAGAACCCCAGGTGGTCTAAATTTCCGGAGCCCTCCACTACGGTGTCTCTCATAATCATTTAGTGGTTTTGGGACGTTAAACCCCACAAATCAATCAATCCTATTTTAAGCTTCATGCTCCGGTACAAGCCTACTCTGAAGAGCTGGTTGAAAATAACAGGTAGCGGTATAGTTATTGTTTCAATAATGTCCTTCAATATTTTAACTAGTACTCCATCATGTTCGATGACTTTTTGTGATAACATCTGACGGACAACTGCACTAATTTCAGCTTCAGTATTTTCACAAAAAGTATCTCCGTTGCTGTAGCCTCGAGGGACGAGCAGAGCCAGAGTAGCCGAGAACGAAGAACAGTCAGACGGCTTATTATTACATGAATACGGAGTACAAAAGAGCCTGGGCGTCCGGTTCACAACATTTATATAGCCATGAAGCACCGGCTCTATCAGCGTGACGTCACACAGGCTTCGCATGACACCACACCCGTGAACTGCGGCGAATGGTGACTATTACTTTTCGTTTGTACTTGTCGACTGCTTTCCTATAGTTACGAAATAATCTTTAGAGACTTGTCGCTCTTTTTTATATCAACATACGATACCTAAATTTGACAAAACAGGTTGTCGCGACTCTTGATTTACTACTGCCTTTATCATACACCCAAGTTTCTTTGTGTCACCGTTCTTTCTCGTGATAAGGCTACTGTTATAGTCCTCTTTCAATCGTGCTCTTCCTCCTCCTCCTCCTTTTTCGTTTTCTGATCATCGACAATGATTCATTGTGCGTGTTTCTGTACAATTTTTATAAGAACTGTTATTTTTATTTTTCTTACTTTTGGTCAGCCAATGTTCTCAAATCTACAAATTTCGAGTATTTCTTCATTCATCCAATGAGAAACTGGTGTAGAAACGTGCGCTCATCTGCGAAATTCGCCCTCTGTTTTTATGCACCGTGATTCCAACAGTGATCAGAAATTCGCGTAGGCTGCGTTCGCATCTCTATCAATTGAACAAAAAAAACTGTGTTTTTTTGGATCGCCCGTGTACTCTTTTCGTCATCAATGCTAAATGGTTGGGTAGTTATATAATACCTTGCGTCTACATAGGTGGCCAAAACACAAATAAACGTCGCGAGATGGTCTGACATGTTTACTGATATTACTTCGGCCGTGACAGTTTCACTATTATAGTTTGTTGATAGTGTCGTTTTCGCTATCAAAATGTTGTCAATTTTTTGGAGACGTTTGTGTAACTCATGTTGGTGCTAATGTAAGTTCTAAAATTGTGGCTTAAATATAAGTTTTCATATACTGTGACTTCTTATTTGCTTGTGCCTGGTGTATTAAAATCGCCACATAGAACTTGTTTTTTTAACTGCTCTAAATTAGGTTCTAATTCCTCCAGAAATAGCTGATTCTGTCTCGAGACCATATACGACACCCACGATTACGTTATTCCACACCTCAACGAACAATACCTCTAGCTATCCTAAATGTGTTTCCATAAATTTTCGCAAAATACACTATCGGATGAGATATGCCACCAGACATCAGGGAGAAGGACATGACCGCCAATTATCCGGGCATGCTAGAAAATTCGTACGCCTTTGCGAAACCACAGCAAGCCTTATAACATCAATGTATGCCATTATCTGCAGATTTGCACACTGTAAGTCTTCCAAGTCCCATTTTTCACTGAAATTGAATTTTCGAAAGGGCATGAAAGCCACCGCATTAAAGCCACAGCAGCGGCTTTGCCGCAGAGCTGAACTCTTCTGCGGCAAAGCATACCAAAAATTCCAGGTTACTTCGCGGCAAGCTTGTGCTGCCGGCCTGAATTCAGTACCTTGAATTTGAAATGCGGAGCATTTCATAGTTGCACCTACTCGAAAATCCGGCGTCACCGGTGTCGTCTACACTCCCACTGCGCATGCTAGCGTTGCTCGCGTCTCTTGCCGCTTGCTCGCGCCTCGTGCCAACTGTCGCATCCTCTATATCTAGGCACTGTATCGTACGTTTGGATTTCAGACAAGGGCGTCTTTACTTGGTTTCCGCTTGACTCGAGTAGATGCGATGGAAGCAACAGTACCTTTAACCAGTAGTTGGGCACAACCCAACATCAGCGCTTCACCACTTGTTGACGGCAAAGCTTTTCCTTCATTCAGTGAATAGGAATAATAGACTAAATAAAAAATTTGCACTACCAAACTATACCCGATTGCGCAGAATTCACACGAAACTCCAACCACCTTTCGACGCGTTTATTCAAGTTCCCCCTTGGGAGAAGTCGGGTGACTTTTTTTTTAAAGATGTCATCTTTATTTTCAAGGATTTAAAGTCCCATCACCTCTCTGCATGGAAACCCAACAGTCAGAATACATTGTTCTAACCAATAATGCGGCGTATGGGCATTGCTACAAGCGGGTTGTTTGCTTGCTTGCTTGTTCCTTTCTTTTGTGGCTCTCACCCACTGAGGGGGATAGGCCAGGAAGCTTGTGGTTAATGCAAGTCAATACCGATAGACTTTCTAGATTAGGGGAAAATTATTACTGTGTTTTGACTGTGAAATTAATTTGGCGCAATGTCAGAAAAAAGAAAAAAAAGGGGGGGGGGGGAGAAATAATAGAATCTGTTGAATATTTGAGGTGGAATCGTTATATGAAATGCTCCTGAAAGTTGAACCATTGCAGTGTATCAGCTAAATAATAAGTGGTAGTGTGGCTAGTAAAATTCGAGAGCTGATCGCTGACTCAGCAAGGTAATCTTCTTGTGTTATATACGAATTCGCAGAGAGCCCCGCAGATGTTCCTGTCGCTGTGTCCCATTGAAGTGGCCCCAAAAGACAGAATATTGGGAGTATTAGGTGATATTCCTAATTTTCTGAATAAAATTTCGAAGCAGTTTTTTCTTTGATCTTTAAATTGGCGACGTGTGATAAGAAAATGGTCGATATGTTCAGCTTCGTTACAGCTTGAGCACAGAGGGGATGGCACCAGACCAGACCTGTTTAAGTAGAAATTAAGAGGTGGTACACGGCAACGTAATTTTGTTATCAAGACTTCCAATTTGCGCGTGGGACACCATTTCTTATTCCATGTGAAGTGCAGGTGCGAGAAAGTTGAATACGGTATCATGATTTTTGATGAGTCTTCAAGAAGAGAAAGTTTTCTAAACCTTGCTGCTGTTACATAAGCTATAGGAGGCATGATTGGCACAATCGGAAGATGAAGAGATGTTCGCGCAAGTTTGTCAGCCATCTCGTTTATAAATATACTACGATGGCCTGGCACCCATATCATTCGCACTAGACGAATGTTGGCTGGGATTAATGATTTAAAAGTCTCTAGTACTGCTGATGTCGACGACGATGATAAGAGTGAACACACGGAATACGAGTCAGACACAATCACAGCTGTCGAATGAGTCGCAAGAAGTTTACGAATAGCTAGTATAACGGCCATTAATTCCGCTTCAAATATTGGCGTATAATCTGGGAGGCGTAATGAAAATGACCAGAATAATGAGAGAGAAAAAATACCCACACCTGCCTTCTCGCCACTCATAGATGCATCCGTTTGATTTACTATATTAGTACCTAATTGAGACAAGTGTTGTTCTAATAAATCAATCAAATATTTAAAGGGCAAGTGTTTAGCGTTCATGGGGAAGATATCGTCAAATTTTATTTGCACTTGCCCGATTGATTTAACAGATGGTGTGATCTCGAATATATTAGGATTTAAAGCATCTAGAAGTGTTTGAACAAATAGCACTTGGGGTTTATATACACGGGACCAATGCTCATTGAAAAAGACACCAGGCTTGGCAAAGAATACAAATTGTCGCCTTCTTAAAGTGGATTCAGAAAATTTTAAAAAGCTGTTTACTGTTAAAATACGAAATCTGCAAGCAAGGGTGGGTATCCGAGCTTCTTGATACAAAATAATGTTAGCTGTGAATTTTGGCACACCTAAACAACTACGTAGGGCTTCCCGCTCTAAGAGAATGAGGGGGTTTATTTTGTATGCTGGTCCACCAGAGAATAGTACACATCCGAATTCAAGAATCGGACGAACGTACATGCGATAAATCATGATCAGCGTACCTCTGCGAAGACCGGAACGGAGGCGGCCAAGCCTACCTATCATCCCAACAGCGCGTGTAGCCTTAATTTTAATATATTCAATGTGTTCACGCCAGCTCAGTTTTTGATCGTACAGTACACCCAGATATTTAATACAATTAACCTGGGGTATTATTTCTTGATGGTACTGAAGAGAAATAGTAACTGGTGCGTCCAACGGAAAAAACTAATATTGCACTTTTAGTGTTCAGGTTCATATGAATTTTCTGAAACCAGGTTTCCAATGTTGCCAAATAACTCTGTAAAGTCAAATGTAGTGAATAAATATCGTTGTCAGATGCAAAGAACGCGATATCATCTGCATATAAATATACTTGTACCTTATCACTCTGAGGTATTGAACTTAACAAAATGTTAAATAGCACAGGCGATAGAACAGAGCCTTGAGGAACACCTCTCGTTTCGCTATACTTCGGCGTGGAAACACCTCGTTGGAAGCAATAAAATTTTCTGTCTTTTCAAAATTCGTATATCCAATTTGTTATGTACTGCGGGATCGTAAGCTCTTTCAGGACATTGATAAGAATAGGATGTTCAACACTGTCTTATGCCTTGGCTAAATCAAGGGTTACTAGGGCCGCATATTGTCGTCTGTGCCGAGCAAGCTTTATACGAGCCTCTAAATCAACATGCGCCCACCATATAGAGTAACCTAATCTAAATCCAATTTGGCACGCACTGAGTATCGCATTATCTGTTATGAACCTCGTAATTCTAATGTAAAGTATTCTTTCTATTAACTTAACTACGTGTGATGTGAAAGCGATTGGCCTAATGTTATCTATCTGCATTCCTAGTCCTTGTTTTTTAAGAAGCGGTATTATTTTTGCAAGTCTCCAGTCAGGAGGTATCCAACTATTTTCAAGTGAATAGTTGACAACGTTAAGGAAGTCTTCAAGACAGATGTCTAATGATATTTTAACATTTCTGAAGTGACGCCATCTGGTCCAGGACCTGTGTTTGGCAGAATACGAACGACGTGCACAAGTGCATCCCTTCTTACTTCAATAAAATTATTTCCGAATGATGGTTTTGCACACTTTATTTTGATTTGAGATGTAAATCTCTTCTCCTATCCTATTGCAATTTCCGTTAATGCATCTTCCAAATCAGTTAGAGAAAAAATAACTGAGTCAAGATTTACGTGTGCTGTAATAGCTTTACGATTGCGGAGAAATCTGAATAGAGCTTTCTTGTTGCCACTCTTGAATAAGTAGCTGTACCGTTTTTCTTCATAATCGTCTTTCGCTAATGAAACTGTTCTCCTAAAGGTAGCTTTAGCAAATAAATAATTTCTCCACATAGTGGTACGCTGGTTGGTAAGGAGTTTTTTCCATGCAGCGTTGCGGCGTCTATTATCTCTGGCGCAATCCGCATTCCACCAGGCAGATAAGAATTTTCCCTTTGTTGAAGATATAGTGAACTGTGATTTTTTATTGTACACTTTAGGGTGGAACAAAGGCTCATAGCTTTCATATTTGCTTCCATATTGGGCAAGGAAGACAGCGTTGACTGTAAGTTTTTTTAAATTTAGAGTAGTTTACAAAACTTTGCACCTGGCGATCTACTGTCACTAAAGGAATGCTGACTTCAAATACCAGGGGGCAGTGATCACTACTTGTAGCAGTATCAATAACAGTTCAAGATGATATTGTCACACTTGAGCTAGCAAATGTCAAATCTAAGACGGACCTCGAATTACTTCGAACGAATGTCGGAACTCTGGAGTTCCAACAAATAAGGTTATTCCGATTAGTCTAGTCCCAAAACCGTTTTCCTGATGAATCAGTGCGAAATCCCCATGAAACGTGATGCGAATTGAAGTCTCGCGCAAATAGTATACTGTTTCTGCAAAAGCTCACAGTTACGTCAAGGGCTCTTTCATCTTGTATTCCAGCCGGAAAGTAGTTGTTGACTATAGATAGTGGCGCGCATCCGGGAAAGTGAATTTCCATAACCAATACTTCATAATCGTGTGATATTTGTTGGTAAACTAAGTGTGCTTTATGGCAAATTTTGAATGAAATGAAAAACATTAATCCTCCACCACGTGAGTCTCGGTCCAGTCGAAAGCACTGATAGTTTTTTAGATAGAAGTATTGATCAGCAGACAGCCAAGTTTCTTGTAAAATTATGACGTCTGGAGATTGTTGAGAAATGAGGTATATGTCTGTAGTTGCAGAGAGAATTGAACGACAGTTCCACTGAATTACTCTAAGGTACCCTATGATGATAAGCAAGCAGTAGCCACTGCTTGATCTAAGATACTATCTTTTAAGCAGTCCGCTTTAGTCCTAGGTTCCTTCACACTCTTTTTTGTTTTTGGATGAGAAGAATTATTAAGTTTGCTAGTGGGTGATCTGGTGCGTTTCAAAAGGCGAGCATCCATATCTACATCCCGATTAATTATTGATTCTGAATCAGATATACCTTCCTGCTCAGTTGTGTTAGGACTGGAAAGCATTGCCTCATTATCGATAGAGACATCTGACTGATGTTCGGCAGGTTTATTAATTGAAGCACTAGGAGGTTGGATACGCTTAGTTATTCGATCAGATGCGCCCGACATCTGTGAATCCATAATACTATTGAGTGAGTCAGACATACTGAATAAAAATTTTTTCTAATACTTTTTCTACGGCATTTTCTACCATAGCAGAAATGGACTGAGAAAGTGATGCATCCATAGAAAGAGGTGGACAAGCTGCTATATCGGCATACCCCTGACTCCTGCTTTGAATTTCTGCGATTGCTTCTCTACGAGAGCATCGTCTCCTTTTAATGATTTCAATCACCTGAAGTTCATTTGATCTTGCAGGGCAGTTAGGATCGTCTGCAGCGTGATTTGCCTTGCATAAACAGCATGTCTTATTGTCTGATTGACACTCAGCAGTACTACGACCAGCCCCGTATATGGCCCCGCCTATGCGGCATTGAGTCTCCAATCGACAACCTTTAGTACTGTGTCCAAAGCGCCAACATTTAGCACATTGCAGCGGACGGGGAGCCAAAGCTTCGACCTTATAGATAAGCGGCCATGCCTTCATCTCCGAAGGGCGATCTGTTCCAGCGAATGTGGCAATTACAGTTTCAGTGGGAACTTTCTGTTGGTTTTTCTGTTTGGTACAGCGGTAAACAGAAACAACACCTGCTGGGGAAAAGATGTCCAAGACTTCTGCTGGGCTTAGACTTGCGTCTACCCCCCGAACCAATCCTTTGCAGCAAGCTAGATGAGGTGGGATAAAAGAGCTCACCGGATGTGATGCAAAAGTAGTGCACTTCAGAAGGTCTTGAATGCAAGCCTTGTCTGGTGAGCAGCATAGTATCCTCCCGCGTCCAAACTGACGAACCTCTGCTATCAGTAGAGAGTGGGGAGTGATCGCACGAAGTTCCGTTTGGATTGTCTTGGGGTTTTTCATGCGGATGAACCCACCGGTGGTCGGCACCAAAGTGACAGGAACGCTACGGGTTCCATTATGGAGAAACAACTCCAGGGGAAGATCTTGAGGGGGAACAGAGGCTGACCAGTGGGCAGGCCTCTGGCCCGGAGAAGAAACAGACATGAAATAAGAAGAACTTACACTTATCAATGCACTAAAATAGTTGCGGAACAAGAGGTAGATCTAATAAAATAAAATAAAATAAAAGTAACCGCCGGCTACTTGACCGCAACCCTGAGGATGGAACAAGGAACGCAGGCGCAGGCACCACCAGTGAATATTTAGCAGTACCGTGAGATTCGTGTATGGCGATACAGGTTTTACCAATGAGAAGGTGCAATAAGAAGCACCATCAACATTTGTATGTTTTTACGGTGAAACAACCCACTTTCACCGTAAAAACATACAAATGTTGATGGTGCTTCTCATTGCACCTTCTCATTGGTAAAATCTGTATCGCAATACACAAATCTCACGGTACTGCTAAATTTTCACTGGTGGAATGCGTTTTATATGCCCCAAAATGGCTTCATAGAATAAGTAAATTCCGTAATTCTGATTGTATGCTACGGCCATTGTTTGTTTGCTGTATCACCGGCCACCAACAGCATAGTTATTCACAACACTAAATATAGCAATTTGGGTATTAAGATTACCGACAACACTTCCGACGGCCCGATTCATTCCACTATCAATAATTGTACTACTATTTTGATGCCTGGTATACTATCGATAGTTTACATGCACTATCTATAGTTCTAAAAAACTCTCAATGATATCAGTATTCAATATTTCAATAGTTATGCATCACTACTACGATGCACTCTAAGACAGTTTTACTAAATCTTATTGGAGCTATGCATGAGTTTAGGTCATTTACATCGCGCACATTACACGTTTTATTAGAGTTAATGAACATGCAACACTTAGATATTTGCTTGATCTAATAGGACGAAAGCATTAAACAGCTCGCTTCACAGAGATTACGACATCGCCGTAAGTGTCATTGATTGGGAGAGAAAATAGTCACTGCGTTACTGAGCGAAAAAATACAGAAAGGTGCAAATAAAATAAAAAAAACATTTACGGGTCCGAGTGAGCATCGAAACCAGGCTGTTTGAGTGGCAAGCACGTGTTCTACCACACAGCCACGCCCCTGCTTGAAAAACAGTGGAAATTACAATCTTCGATCGGAAATGCATGAATTTTAAGTTGATGTTCACTCTCCCCCCCCCCCCCCTCCTAAAACATACACATCCTTTATAGAGGCTTCACAATACGATGCCTAATATCACAGCTATTAAATGTTACAAGCGCACGTTGCCATCGAGCGTCAGAACATGCGATTATCATAGCGCCTTTGGGGTTTTAAAGGCAGCCACCCATAACAGAAAGCGCACATGTCACTGCGCATATTTCCTTAAGATCACGCAGTGGTTGCATAGGAAGTTGAAAAAACCTTTCACGCTAGTGCTTTCAAGCATGCTAACCATTACGCAGAATGCTGCCATATGCAAAATCTTTCTTAATACAAGCGACTTTTAACTTTATGGATTACAATGTGGTATACAACATTTTAAATTATTGAGTAACCTAATACAAATAAAAGCATCGACTAAGTGGTTGCAGTGCATGATGGAGTTTAACGCTGTGACGTACAACTATTTAAAGCAAACTTTAAGGGCCCCCCAATTGTATTGTAGCCCCTCCGCGGTGGTCTATAGGCTAAGGCACTCAGCCGCCGACACGCAGGTCGCTGGGTCATATACTGGCTGTGGCGCCTGCATTTTTTATGGAGGCGAAAATTCTGTAGACCTGTGTGCTCACATTTGGGTGCACGTCGAAAAAACCCCAGGTAGTTCATATTTCTAGAGCCCTCCGCCGCGGCATGTCTAATAATTATACAGTGGTATTGGGACATTAAACCCCAATCAAACAAGTCAATCAATTTTACAGTTCTTTAGCAGTGCACGCAGTTTTACGATTCCATGAGCTGCTTTGGGCATGGGCGCGAGACTTTTTCAAAAGGGCGTATTGCACCAGTGCTTGTTGTTTATTTTGATTTATTCATGTTTCACCCAGTACTACTGTTGGCGACGTTCTATGACGACCGGGTGGCATTGTTTCGGAAGCTCCACCTTTCCGTAGGATCGTTCTCTTGAAATTACGCGCCAGACGCGAGCAGTGAAGTTTGTAGGATAGCTTACGCGAGCGCCAATGATAAGGCTCGAATGTTCAATAACGCATGCATAAATACCGACAGACGTCCCCGCAGATCAGATTACTTGACGCCGACGACAGTTCATGAAGCCGTCAGTTTAGAGTGTGAATCACTTGCAGTTTTTCTTCTAGCGTCGTCGTCAGCGTTACGAGCACGTGATAATAATAAATGCGAACCATTACTTCCCGTACTATAGACACTTTTTGTATCTATCTATCTATCTATATATCTATCTATTTGATGTATTGATATATGGGGTTTAACGTCCTAAAAGCGCCGTATGATTGTGAGAGATGCCACAGTGGACGGCTCCAAAAATTTCGACAACCTGGGTATTATCTATCTATCTATCTATCTATCTATTTATCTATCTATCTATCTGTCTATCTATCTATTTGATTTATTGATATATGGGGTTTAACGTCCTAAAAGCGCCGTATTATTATGAGAGATGCCGTAGTGGAGGGCTCCAAAAATTTCGACATCCTGCGTGTCTTTGACGTGCACCCAAATCTGAGCAGACAGTCGTATCTATCTATCTATCTATCTATCTATCTATCTATCTATCTATCTATCTATCTATCTATCTATCCATCTATCTATCTATCTATCTAGCAATCTATCTATATATCTATCAATATATCTATCTATCTATCTATCTGTCTATCTATCTATCTATCTATCTATCTATCTATCCGCTTGGATGAGACGACTCACCGCATTTCTTGACCTTTGAAGGAGCCGGCAGATGACCCGCTGACAAAAGCCTTGGATGCTTAACTCTACGATGCGTCTCTTTCCATAAGGTGGTACTCATGGCAACAGTTTGGATGACGAATGTGGGGTCCTTGAAACCCCCGATCTTTACTCTTTTCGAGAATGGCACTGTACAATAGCTGTCCAATGGTTGGGCTGTGCCGCGATATGCTGCCATTCAAGATTTGCTGTACGAGATAATTTCTTATTGTCACCAAGCCCGAAAGACCACGAAACAAAGCAAAGAATTGTCAAAAATGACAAAATGGTACTGCGCCTGCGTCGCAAGCACGCGTGAAGCTTCTGAGTGCCCAATTTTTCTGAGAGAGTTATAATAAAGAATCGCATTCTCACGCAGTGAGTAATGTGTACAAAAGGAGCGGTGTGCTTCCGTGCGAGGTATTTGGTCGAACAGCTTAGGGAATTAACTTTTGTATCCTTGTGGGGCCTCCAACATTAGTGCACTTCGAACAGAAATGTGCTCGCCTGTAATTCGCTGCAGTATTTTACAAAACAACGTGACCAGAATACCAGAATACGCGCTGATGGTCGAGCGCCGGATGTTGATGGAGGTAGTTTCGATTCCCGACTACTTCACGTTCGAGAATGTTCCGTGCATATGTCATGGGTAGAGTTCTATTGAAATACTGAAAGTGGTGGCGCCTCTTTCAACCTTCGTGATTTTCTCTGGTTTCCGGAAAAAACATTCCTGATAGCCCCGAATATTAAAAAACTCGAAAGTGAAAGCCTATGACATCTCTCACGTCTCAATCCGCTTTAATTCACGCTCACTTGTTTTAATCAAATATAATGCATCCAATTAATGGATTGACTTCAATCAGGAATAATGGTTCGAGTAGTAGAAGACGACACATGAATATTTGAAATTCGAATCCTACAAACTCTTGGGTGGAGGCTCAACTCCTACCAATAATAAGTGCGGGCTCTCGACGTGACAGAACCACGATATAGAGAGAGAAGTAAATTTTATTATATAGATTTGACATAGAGCTCCACCAAAGTAACGCCTTGGGTATGTAGGCTCATTCGGGGTTCTTTAACGTCCACTTAGTATACTCGTTTCAAGTATCTCTTCTCTATCGAAATACGGGATGCGCGATTAGACTTGAAGATGCGTCTTTCGGGTCAGTAGCCGAGCATCGAAACCACTGCACCACCGCAGCGGCCTTAATAAATGATTTATCCTTAATAAACCGAGTTTGTTTTCACCTTTTTTCCTCGGCTCTTTTCTGCAGCTGTTGGACGCTTGGTGGTTTCATGCATGTTCATAGACACATGATATTTGGACCGAGTATTACTACGTGCGTTAGGCGAACGAGAGCGCAATAAGCAACGCTGCTGGCTGAGCTTAGTGATTGCCTAACTCGACATTCAAAATGTGATCACGCCGCGGATCGCCTAGGAGTAACGTGCACTATTTGCAGCACGACGAAACCCGACAATGATGTGCTGTCGTCGCATCAGCGCTCTGCTTTTTTCATTGTCTACACAGCGACTACAGAAGTGACACCTTATACCGTCCACATCGTTTCGAGATGCGCGCCGTTGAAACGAGCGAAAGGGCAGGCTACCGGGTGTTCTGGGACGAGTGTGCGCAGTACGCGCTCCCGGACAGAGCCGGGCAGCCGCCAGAAGGCGCAGCGACGCGCCTTGGCACGCGCTCCCGTGGTCTCTAAAATTATGCACTCGACTGTACACAGCGGCTTGCTGAAATGTTCGCTTGAGTCATGGGGCCATTGCCACAGCACCGAACTCGCATTGCGGCATGTTGGATTGTTGTCAAACCACACATTTCACGTCCAGCGACGAGGACAGATTAACGCTGCCGCACAAAACACCCTCACAACACCGCGACACATAGCCGTGCAGCTCAAATGCGTCACTCAGAAGGCGATGGTTATCCCGAGACTGCTTCGCTTCACTATCGCTCACACACGTCGCTGGTGTAGTCTCCTAATTTCCACTGGCATTTCGCAACACGAACGGCTCTTTTTTCGGGTGTTCTTTTTCTCTTTTTTTATTTCGCCGTGTGCGTCAGTTTCTCTTTTACTCACGAGATGCCATTGCTGTTCAAAGGTCGAAGCAGAGATCGCTCGAAGGGCATATTTTCTTGGTTCGTAGCGTCCGCTTGAGAAGAGTTCCCACTATTTGTTTCTGCTTTTTTATTACAGACAGTAGTCTTTCTTTGGGACCTTCAACGCAAAAACTTTGGTCTGTCTGTCTGTACATTTGTCTGTCCACTCCTAACGGCCCCTGGTACTTGAAAAGACTGACCCCGTCTGCAGCGCCCAACAATGTTGCTCAAGGTTCAGCGTTCAAACTTGTGGAATTTTCTATTAAGAAGCAATGACTGTGCAAGTCTGGGGCACCATAACAACACGTATATATCCTGCATGTGCATCTTTTACTAGACAATGCATACCTAAGTAATTTTAAGAACCGTAGCGCTTATCAGGCTGCGCTGACTATTCAACGCTTGCACAACCAGGCGAGTGTTTCCAACGCACTGCTAAAACGAGACGGTGGCGGTACCTACCCGTCGCCTTACGTTCTACACCTTATCACCTCTGAGACGGGCGCGCACGCCTGTCTCACGGCCACGTGCTCCGTTTTCCAAAAAAACGGCCAGAGGGCATTCATTTCTCACGTGTGACGTGATTTGATGCGCTCGTTCGCCTCCGCTGCACGCTCGAGGTACTCTAACGCAGCGCCTCCAGAATACCATTCACCATTTTTTTGCGCAGAACATCAAATAAATGTTCTGGTAACTCTCTCCACACTCAAGACCATCGTCTTTCGACGACATTTGCAGATTACATGCATATACGGGGCCATTTTTTTTTCTCCGGGTCTCCTCAACACCTGGTTTTATTCCTCACGTTTATGCACGCCACGCCTGCCTGATACGTTATCTGAAAGGGTAAACTGAGTGTACATGTGGTGCTGATCTCCCGCATCGAGGCCTGCAGGCTCTTCTTCAAGCAGCATATGGTATTTGATGGTAAAACAACATAATTGATTGATTTGTGGGGTTTAACGTCCCAAAAGGTAAAACAACATAAGCGAAGTAATTAGTGGTCGCATACTGGTTGAACCCGAGCCCAACTGTCTGAAGGGTGCCCTCTGCAGCGTTCCGTACAGCAGATATCATTCGATGATACGAAGAAATAAATAATTGATTAGCGCGTTCTGATTTGCTAAGCACTCTCATAAATTTGTGCTTTCGTGTAACAACGCACTTCTTCCCCCTGCGCAGCAGAATGCATGCCGGGCCCCGCCGTGGTGGTCTAGTGGCTAAGGTACTCGGCTGCTGAGCCGCAGGTCGCGGGTTCGATTCTCGGCTGCGGCGGCTGCATTTCCGATGGAGGCGGAAATGTTGTAGGCCCGTGTACTCAGATTTGGGTGCACGTTAAAGAACCCCAGGTGGTCAAAGTTTCCGGAGCCCTCCACTACGGCGTCTCTCATAATCAAATGGTGGTTTTGGGACGTTAAACCCCACAAATCATCATTAGAATGCATGCCGGGCAGCACTGAAGGCAAACTGCAGAGAGCTCCGGAAAAAAATAAAAAAGATAACATGCGAGAGGAGGTGAAATGAGAGTTTTTTGGTGATCTAGTTCGTGATAAATGACGTCTGATCGTGAATTTACCTCCTTTCTGCGCTAATTCGTCCACGTTATTTTGTAAGGAAGTGAAATTAGGGTCGCAGAGCTATATTACTCATTTTTGTTACACCCTATGGGCGTAGAAGTGTGAATAAAGGTAATATCACGCCCTAAAATGCCCAAATCAGCTAGTTTGTGTTTACAATATATATATATATATATATATATATATATATATGTATGTAAATATATATATATATATTTATATATACTTGCACTGACGAAGGCTGGCCCACCAGCCGAAACGTATGTGATTAATAAAAGTGTTTCCTCGTACGTCGTGCTTTCTCGCTTTACTACGGAGCCAGTGCGCTCACATTCCACGCTATGTGTATAAATATACATATATATATATATATATATATATATATATATATATATATATATATATATATATATATATATAACTTTGAAAGATATAACAGACGATAATGTTAAGGAATGTATAGGGGAAGGTATTAGAAATAGGAAGAAAGAAAAGTAGCTGAAAAAATACCTTGCCGCGAGAGGAATCGAACTTACGACCTTCCAATAACACGCTCAATGCTCTAACCACTGAGCTATCACGGCGGCTATTGCTCCAGCCACTTTGTTGGGTTTATATGTGAATTTAAACGTGGGAGTGTCAGTCAGCGACATCTGTAGCCACCGCAACGAGTGTAGAACATCTTTTTATGTGCCTGTGTGGCGTCACGTAGCACGTGAACCTATTACGAGTGGGCAGCTGACCAATAGTACATCGTATACAACCTAACGGCACCAAGTCTGCCAGTACGAGACCCTCGTTTATGAATAAGGGAAAGCGGTGTTTACCTAAGGGCTCGTTTTTCCGTGTTTTGACACAATAATAATGAGATATAACAGACAATAATGCCAAGGATTGTTTTGGGGAAGTTATTGAAACCAATGTAATGTAAATATATATATTTATATTATATATATATATATATATATATATATATATATATATATATATATATATACATACCAAGAAGTGGAGGACGGGCAAAACAAAAACTTTTTATTTTTCCTACGCTTCAGCAGCGGACCGGCCTTCATCAGGGAAAAAAACAGTCCTCCACTTCTTGGTATTTTTCCACTGGATCCAAGGACACCTTCTTTTTCATATATATATATATATATATATATATATACATATAAATATATATATATATATATATATATATATATATATATGTATATATATATATTTATAAGTACGTTATTCGGTGTCGGTTGGGTAGTATGGCTGGGTTTCAATTACGGTATTCCACATTTTTGCTTATTAAAAATACTTTCGGTTACGTGAGCATATCAGCTATTGGGCTCGTGAAAAGTGCGTCTCAGGAATATATATATATATATATATATATATATATATATATATATATATATATATATATATATTTGCCCCGCCGCGGTGGTCTAGTGGCTAAGGTACTCGGCTGCTGACCCACAAGTCACGGGATCAAATCCCGGTGGCGGCGGCGGCTGCATTTCTGATGAAGGTGGAAATGTTGTAGGCCCGTGTGCTCAGGTTTGGGTGCACGTTAAAGAACCCCAGGTGGTCAAAATTTCCGGAGCCCTCCACTACGGCGTCTCTCATAATCATATGGTGGTTTTGGGACGTTAAACCCCACATATCAATCATCATATATATGTATATATATTATGACAAACCCCTCTGGGGTGCGTTACGTTGTCTTACATTGCTTTTTTCGCATACTCTAATATTTTATTGCTTTCTTTCTTCTAGATGCTTATGATGGTAGTACTAAACATGAATGAGTCCCGAGTTTAGCTTTTATCTTACCGTTACAGGTGGTTACGATTAGCCATAGCGAGAAAAAAGGCTTCATGAACCACACCAATGACCGAGTATGCTGTCAACAGGGCGTTCGGGGTTTTAGATATTTTTTTTTACCAACCTTGCGGCTGTCACACAAATGCATATTGGTTTCACAACTTGTATAAGACTGAAATATATTACCAACGCACAGAGGCTGAAAGTTTCGGCCTAACGGAATTCAGTACTTTTCGAAGATTTAGAGAATGCACTTTGAAAACAAGAGTGATTTTGTGGGGTTTAATGGACAAACGTTCACTCCCTTTGCTTCAAGATCCTGTTTTTTTTAAGTGTCGTTGACACACCCCTGGAGAGCGTGCGTCTTTTTTAAAACAATTATGCTCTATTTGGTATTGCTAGTCAACGCGAGAGCAGGGTACATATCTCTAAAGATGAAAAGCCTGGTGAGACAACGCCTGCACGACTGCATGCTTTGAAGGATGGTGGCCTTATAATATAGTCGTGAACAAGTTCTCGTGTTTGCTACGCACGGTGGCATTTGCAAACAATTTCAGAAGAATGGTCGTTCTTGCCAACACTCACAGCTTACATACCCACTTTTGGAGTGCATTTACTTCGTCATATCCTCGCCAACGCTCCGCCACTTATAATTTTCCACCTCAGAGACAACGGTCGGGCGGTATTTGCGCCGTGATGACGCCAGAATACTGGCTCCCCCTTTGTTAGCGCTTCAGCTGCGCTTCATTTATTGCCATCCGAACCGGAACAGAGGAGGTGCTTCCCCGCCGAACACGACAAGGTGGTTTAGTGCTAATTTTCACGGCACGCGAATGTTACGCGTTCGCGTCAACATGGTTATTCTCTTTGTCTTTCCGCTTGCGAGCTGAGAAGCATTCGTTACTTCGTAGCCGGGAGGCGCTTCGTCGTTAACTTTGTTAGGGGTCGCGAACGAGAACATTCTTTCGACGCTAATCTTGCCAGATGCATCAAAAGATGTTGAAAGAAAAAGGCGCTGTCGATGGCGTACGAATGCGCGTATCGTTTGCTGCTCTATTACTGGATGGCTTAATTGAGCTCCGAAAGCCCGTATATGACGACCGCCACATAGTACGGAACACAATAGGAACGAACACACAAGGAAGAGCCTGGGTTCATTAGAAAAATAAATTAACATCTGCTTAAGGCTTGATGCCGAGCTTGCGTGTCATGCTTCTTTCTCGCCTCGTAAAGTAACTATAATAGTCGGAACTAGTGTCAACTTCAAAAACGGTGGCTTAGTTCCAATGAATGCGGTGTTTTTTTTTTCATGAGCACATACATACGTCGAGGCATGTCTAGCAGCTGCATCAGATCATCATGCCTTAAAGGCCAACTCCAGCGATTTTTCGACCATGTCAAGGTAATGATGTTTCTATGTTCCTAAGACGCTCTTCTCACGAGCCCAATGGCTGAAATGCTCAGAAAATTTGAAAGTATTTTAATAAGAAAAATTCTTCAATATCGAAACCGAACCCAGCCGTACTACCCAAATGACACCCAATGACGTAATATTCATCAAAAACCGGAGGCCGTATACTGGTCCCGCCGGCGCAGAGACTGTGAAAACCACACCAGCGAAGCGTCAGCCGATCAGCACAGAGGAATAAAGGAAGCTTTCCCGTGCTATACCCATGCCAAACCATGCTGCCGTCGCCTTGTGGCCTGCACAATAAACGCTGTAGTGACCTAAAGAGCGATGCCTGCAGCTGCATCACTTCCATTGACATGCAAAACAGAACGTCACACAGACAGTGTTGCCAATAATTCTGGTAAGCGAAATGAGCTTTTCGAGGCAATCTTCGAAATTCTTTTGAAAATCATTCGCGCATCTCTCAGGACTACAATTTGGCATAAATGACGGAAATATGAAAAGAAACGCACCCAGACAATTTCATTCATATCCGTTGACCTCGAACAATCGCCGGAGTTGGCCTTTAGGTCTGGTAGGCGCGGCACCGCAAGGATTAGGACCCGCAAAAGAGAGAGGCTAATAACAGAAGACGTTCGCGGTGAGAAATGAAGTGAGGCAATCGTTGAACAACATGGCAATGAATTTTGCGCGAGTGCTTGCCCGAAGGGTATTGACTGAATGAATGCCGGATATGCTACTTGCCGAACTAATTAGTCATCCTGGAAACCCACAGCCAAAAAGTTCGAATACTTGGAGATTAATTTGGACAAACGTTTAGGCAGGCATTCAGGGCTAAGTTTGTGCCGTACAAAACTAGTGTAAACATTTTCACGGATCTAAACGTATAAGTTAGGCCGTCTAGCAACTTAAAAAGGCAGCTAATAGAATAAGTATAGCTAAGATTTCTCGGTTCTTTTTAAATACAGACTCCACAGAAATGCACATACAAAAAAACAGTATATCACAGATCGATAAATGTAATCCGTAAATGGAGGTGACAGTAAGACAGTGACGCGGAATAAAAATCAAATATATGATTTTTCATTTAGCATTAGAAGGGGGAAAATGGAAGGAAAACCAATGCTATCCTAGCATCAGTGACGCGGTAGCATTTCATATGCGAAGAATCAATGACTTCATTGAAGAAGACTCGCAAGTTTGAAGACACCATGTATTTTGGTGATAGGATAAAAAGGATAGAATTAGCAGAGGTCACACACAATATTTCTAAATTCAAATCATAAGTCACGGAAAATGCCTTTGTTGCTAAGCGGACATACACAAGATGGCTATGATGAGAATCGTCATAATGATGTTATCTATCATAGATCAAAAAAAAAATTCATGCAGAAGCCTGCGAGGGTGTCTCGTTATTAGCGAATAAAGCTTGCGGAAAAGAGTTTTGCATACTACAGGCGTCAATAACAAACAAACGATACTCCGTGCTGTTGTGTCTACTTGTACTACCGAAGTTTGCTTTGCGAATTTCTTCAACTATCCCTAACCACCTTTCCCCAAGATAATACGTTCAGCCAATACGTTCCCTTAATACTCCGGTGTTCTGGCACTCAGCATATCACGCCATGCTCTTTAAATTAGTTAACGCGTCTTATGAGCTAGTACAGCGATGCAATAACAGGCTTCTATAACTCTTAGAGAGTTTTGACAAACTCAATTGATTGATAGATATGAGGTGTTTAGCGTCCCAAATCAACCATATGATTATGGGAGACACCGTAGTGAAGGGCTCCGGAAATTTCGACTACTTGGGGTTCTTTAACGTGCACCCAAATTTGAGCACATGGGCCTACAGCATTTTCGCCTTTATTGAAAATGCAGCCACCGCAGCTGGGATTTGATGCCGCGACCTGCAGGTCTGCAGCTGACTACCTTAGCCACTAGGCCACCGCGGCAAGGATTTTGATAGACTCAAGAAGTTCAGTACTTCAACGGATGGTGCAAGTATTAGAAGAAGCCACGTAGGACCTGGAAAAGCGCACTTTTCTTTGCCTTACGTGTCTTCTTCGCACCTGTCTAACATTTGCGTAATCAATTCAAGTTCAACTATGCACCAACCAGCCCGACAGGAAACGCTATCAAAGAGTTCTTCTTATAGACAAAGAGCGTGAACTTGGCACACCCCAGTACGATACTGTATCCTGAATAAATTTACACAAACAGCTCATAAGGCTATAGGCATGTAATTGGAGACCAAGAAGGAATTCTTGCCCTGCTTCATATTAATAATTACTATAGATTCTTTCCAGGCACTGGAAATCTCACCGGAAAGCTAAACAGCAATATAGAGAGAAAGGGATCTTTTAAAGTTTCAAACGGCAGATGCTTCGACATTCTATATACGACTCAGTCGGAGCCTCGGGCGGACTTACTGCAGCAGCTTACGATGCATGCAGGTTGATTGATATGTGGGGTTTAATATACTAAAACTACAATATGATTATGAATAACGCCGTAGTGGAGGGCTTCGGAAATTTCAACTACCAGGGGTTCTTTAACGTGCACCCAAGTCTGAGCACACGGGCCGCCTCCGCCTCCATTGAAAATGCAGAGGCCGCAGCCGTGATATCATCCGCGGATGTATGCAGCCTGGCGAAACAGAAAGTTTCGTTTTATGCCTCGTGCTTCGCACATTTTGCCGCAGTTTTTCTTTTTATTCTTGGTTGGTGCCGTTGGAAAATTTCAGATGAACTGGACACATTTTTATAGCATGCGCCCGGGAAGATCGCTTCGTCTTCGAAGATGTAACCTCGTTTGTTCAGCAACGTAATTGTAAATGTTTCTCGCCCTCTCTCTTCATTATACATAATCCCGACTTTAGCCTTGTTAATGAACGAGTTGACCCGTGATACAAACTTACTCCAACTTATCCTGCGAGTCTGCCGGCGCGTCATTATTCCTGGTATATTTACATTTTGGAAGTTCTATAGATTTTCGGTTGTCGGCGAATCTCTCCGTGGCCTCAAAGCTTTGTTTTGCTTTTTGCGCGGTTTTCAACACTCGTCATTCAACAATAGAACACGTCATTTGCAAGCCAGACTATCAGCATGAGGGATACACTAAGACGCAACGTTGATCGAGAATGCTGTGAAATATTCCACAGTGGCCTTAACGCTTGAACGACGCGATACTACTGAGGCTTTGTAACTGCCCTCAGTTAGCTCTATCGACCTTCTACCGAGGAGCCTGTGGTGGGATTTCAATCTCATCTGCGGTTTGCGGCAGTATTAGGAAGTGGTCTTTCTCATACGGATTTTGTTCATCTCCCATTTAAGGTAAGGTAAAAGAGTTCGGGACATGATACTGTGATCGTTTGGTGATTAGATTTTATTGACAATGTTATAATTCGTGACTTCTTTTTTATTGAGTAGACATACTCCACCGGTAAGCAGATTTCGTTATTGAACAATTTTTATTTTCCTTCGGAGCACTCCTCGAAAGTGCGTCAGTACACTGTAAACACGAATGAGCCGAATTGGGCGTTTTAATTGGGCACTTTGCTTTGCGTGAAAACAGCAATGAAAATAAAAAAAACAAAGTCAGTAAGCTCACATAACGATGGGTGTTGTGTGTTTTGAAACTCCTGTGAATATCTCACAAGCTTTGCGCAGTGAGACTATTCAAGCGAGTGCACCTTAAAAAAGGCAAGTTTGTGCGACGAATTTTTTTTAGTTGTGACAAAGCATGAATGAAACAGTGCTTTCAAAGAGAATTCACTAAAGCAAAAACAAACAAGCAAACAACCACTGTTATCGTGTTTTCATTTAATAAAGTGTGCATTAGGGCCAAAATTGATTTTTATTTATTTTCTTTTCATGCCCGCAATAAGAGGTAGTAAGTAAACTTTACGATAACAACTTGGCATTGTTTGAATGGACAGCCTCGCAGAGAAAAAAATTACATTGCATATCAAAGTACAGTAGCATCATAAGTTTGTATTGATCTAGCTTGAAAGATAAATTATGGTACAGAGACATAATCATTACCCTATGATGTCACAGACATGTGGTTAGTGACACTGTGTTCTTGAGGAATCACGTGCATTTTATGATATTGTCACTTCATTAGTCACATATGAGCACTTGAACTTGCCACGATAACATATGAATATTTATGTCAATGAGAAGATGTGCCACTTATTCATGGCTATTGTAATTGCATTTCTATGAGTCAGGTTAATCTGTTGAACCTTGTTATTTAGCCACCGTGATCATTCCTTTTGGTTATTTTGTTTTACATTTTGTTGCCATAGTGCTAGGGATCATGAGTATATTGACTATTGAGACAATTTCTGGCAAGGTAGAAACTGCTGGTATTGTGTCTGGCTCTACTTTTTTTATCATTACAAGTGTGCTGTTCATTTTTGCCATAAATCTATAACAAGTCACCCAATCAGAGACCTAAACAGAGTGGCTGGGGTTGTTCAATAAGCTAGTGTTCCATGTGTTTCATTACAAAGTGTTACAATTGTTAGTGTTTAACGTCTAAAAACTATCATAGGATCACAGTGACACTGCAATGGGGAGGTACAGAAAATTTGAGCACCCGAAGCTCAATAATGTGCATACAAATCTAAGGACAAGGACCTCAAGCATTTTTTTTTCATCGAGAATGGGTTTAATAACAACATGGACCTTACTCACAATTGCATTCCTTTACACTACATTGCTAACTAGACTGAGATACAAAACCGTCGGAGTATACTAGCACACAGGAGAAAAATTCACTTCTGATGTTGTTTTGAATTTCTTCACTATCATATATTTTCACCCTCTGTACTTTAAGTTTAAAGTTAACAAGGGCCTACTTAGGAGCATCTCAATTTTGTGCTTGTTTTATGTTTTGTTGGAAAGCCTGCAATGGTACTGTCAAGCGAGATTCAATGGTGAGGCATTAATATGTATGCATACAAAAAGCGTAATGAGCTTTATTGTATCCTTTTAAGAAAGACATTTATGGGAAAGCAGGAGGACTTGCTCATTTACTTTTTTGTGTACAAGGCAGTGTATTGTGGGAACACTTCTCTGTGCCTCACTGTACACTAACGCGGACATTTCGTACATCCTACATCATTTGGAATGATATTCTCACTATGTTTTATTACACACACAGAGTGTTTTGCATGGTACTGCATAGAACCTATCCAATAGCATGCCAATTTCAAAATTACGCATTGTTAAAAATTCCAATAGGTAGAACCGGCTTTATACAGCAAACTTTTTTCTAAGATGGACAGTGGGACGAGTTGATGAGGAATAGGAGTTAAAGAAAGAGCGGAAAAAAGGCCCATGTCATAGTGAAATGAGAATGAAACGCAGAGGACAATGCGCTACTAGAAAGGGAAGTGTGATGCCAACCACAGAAAGATGCACACACATTGTAGGAAAAATTTACAATATAAAAGTTTCATGCAGTTGCAGATTGAGTACGAACGTGAATAAAATACCCATACATGCGGTAAACTTCAGATTATTGCCACATTCCATTCCTCAAGCTTTGTTACTGCCCCAATACACTACACAATTCTTAGCGCAAACCGCGCCTGCAGTTTTCGAGAAGCTTCGGGACTGTAGTAGATCATCTCAATAAGATCACGCCCACTCCACGAACTGTACAGATTATTCTGTGATACTCGTCACTGCCAGCAATAACGCTAGAGCATTCGATGGCAAGAGCATGAATGGCGACGCACTTCGCCACTTGTCGGTAGTTGATCGACAGCCGATGCTCTGTGCACTGCTATCTGCGCAAAACTGCTACTGTAATCAGACTTTCCGTTTACCGGGCGCAGGTTCACCCAAATAAACAGTTAAACCACAACATGAAGCCTCCTGTCTTCGGCCACGTTACGACGCCGTGACACTATAGTACTTCGTTGCCCTATTCTCCTAATTTCTACTTCTATGTTGGTTTGTTATTACAGCTTTTCTAACTCTGGACTGGAGTTCTTACTGCTTTACACTCTGTATACATTTGCCATTAAATTATTTTTAACCTCAGGGCATATCAAGCTCTAGGACACAATATGCTAACCACAGTCTGATATATATGAGAAGTTTTATATTTTAGGCCTGTGATTGTGTAATTTAGGTTCTATGCAGCCCAGGTACTTGAAATATTTTTATGTAGGAAATATGAATAAGCCATGAAGTCAGGAATTAAAGATAAGGAACTTTTTAGGTTGTAGATGACATTGGTGAGCATCGAAATATTGTAAGCATTTTGGTACTTATTATTTAGGCATCGGTGTATTACAGCTGTGTGATAATGCCGACAAGTTCCCAAGCATAGGTATTTCCTGAATATTTCATATTTTTCAGACAGGGGTGAGTAAACCTGTGAAGCCATATACAAATCCAATTTTGTTAATTTGTTGCTATGACCGGACATAGTTGAGACTCACGACACACAAGAATTTAACACTAAAAGGCACACTGAAGCACAGGCAGGGCTCACATGAGCCGCACAAACAACTGTTTATTCGGTAGAAGTATGACAAACATATATAGGCTGAAAAAGAAAGAAAAAAAGAAAGAGCGTAAACCTGCACACTGCCCACCACAAAAAAGCAACCATCTGTGCGACATCGAATCTGTTCGTGTCAACTATCTAAAATATCCATGCAAAAAAGCATATTGATCGTTGGACAAATGAATAGATGGTGCACTAACACACCTGTTTGCACCAAGCATGCGCATCATAAAATCTTCACTGATTTCTTTTTTCTTTGCGTCGTTGGATCTTGATATAGTAACGGTGTGTTTTTTAAATTTCACTTACAATGACACTTCATGCAATGGGTAGCCAAGTTACCAGGGTGATTATTGTGCTTGCAGTTGTAATCATGCTCGCGTAAACGTGAAACAAGACATCTACCAGTTTGCCCAACGCACCAATTTCCGCATGGCAAAGGTGTACCATATACAACGCTTTTTTCACATGGTACAAAGTTGTTGACATGCTTAACACAACATGTGTGGTTGTTCTTGTGGTTGTTGCAGTTTACTTGGTGACAAAGTGTAATTGATATGTGAGGTGTTGTGAAGATCATGGGTATGCCATGCCTACTTGCAAACTTTTTTCTGTCCGTGCGAAATGCCATGGACGTAGGGCATTACGGTAGGCCTGTTTTCTGACTTCTCTTTTAATCGTGCGTTCGTTTTATACGTGTTTGCGATGTTTTTTAAAAGCCTCTCGGCCAAGGAAGTGATCAAGGCATCAAGGTAATTGTGGTCCCCGAGTCTATCAACTTGTTTCATCAAACTTCGCGCTACCATGTGGTCACACGACTTTTGGCACCTGTTAAATATGCACGTGTACCCCACTCTTCAGTCTGTCTGTTAGTGTTCAATTCTAGTGCACCGTGAGTGTCAACCATGTACAACTATTTAGCCATTTAGCCCCTACTCTGGCCCTTATGAATGAACACTTTTGCGAATTTTGTTAAGGGCATGTACAATGAACTCAATCGGTCTCATTTAGACTTTTATGCAAAACTCTGAAGTTATGATCATATCACACAGATTTTATGCCATATTTCGAGCTAATGCAATAAAGAAAGAACATGCCTACCTGGATTGTTGCATATTTCATAAAAGTAATGCTAGCCTTATTGTACAAATTTGCTAACCTTCATGTGTAGACTGACACCAAGTTTCTTGTACATCTCATTTCTTTGAATTGTGCTTATATCCTTTGGATTGTGCACTGGGAAGTGCACATGTTGGTGTGTGTTATGATGAAATTTTTTGCTTTAGTTTCATTTTGCTATACTGCGATGAATGATATATGCTGCTTGGGCCATGCTGTGTATGTTCCTAGTGTTTTGTGTTTCGTATAGGTACTGCATGCAAATATGTAAATATACATATGCTTCAACTGACATGACAACAGATGCTGTCATGAATAGAACAAAATATTTCAAACACTGCATCTTTAATCATTTTGAGTATGCATTAGGAATTGCTGAAATGCTGTTGGCTCAATGTTATGGTTTGTGCTTTTATTACCAAGCAAGTAAAGGGGACGTTTTGCTCTTCAGAATTATTGTGGAAGATATATAGATGAGAGGCAAAGAGGCAGAAAGTTTTCGATTTGTTCATGCATACATTAGTGGGTGCTTGATCATTTGTTGCATAATTGAAGTGGCGTGTTGCATAAATAGAGTTTACCATAATATTTAGGTGACAACACAGTGCTACAATGAAGAGGATTGTCCAGTTTTGTGTCTATTTGCTACACTCCTCGGGGTTTCTGTGTTATGACTACGAAATTTTGAATGGCAAAGAAGCCAACCTGTCTTCTATGCGTATGGTATACTAGCAATAAAAAACAATAAATAAGGAAAAACAGCTGTTTCCCAGAGGAAGGCTGTAACGCTGCATTTGTTTTTATTTCGTGCGACATCATCTGTGCAACAGGAATACCAAGTACACGTGGTCGTTCATAGGATGAAGTGTTTGTAAATTAACTTCGTTATTTAGTGGGTTACTTGTCAACTGCTCATTCGTCGTGGTTGTGATTGACATTGGGCATGCCTTAGGCGTTGCCTTTCATGCATTTGTCTAATATTTAACAATAAAGGTTGATTGGTAAGATTCTAGGTAGTGGACGAGTGCTAAATCAACTAAATATTGTGTTTGAGTTGGAGAACCACTGTGTGGCGAGCTAAAATGCGAGTTGCGAATAAGTGCTGATGGCGGATATAGATCATCATTCAGCTGCTCATAAGACGTTGCTGCCTTCGCGTTTGGAACCCGACAGTACACGTGCAGTAGACACTTCGAGTAGGCGCATTACAGCGTCCTTGTAACTTTGGCACCTGCATAGGCGTACACACAATAACGCGGGGGGGGGGGGGGGGCACCGTCTCACGCAATCGCCTAGGGAGGGAGTGTGAAGTCCACTCCCTACATTGACTTTGTTGGGAGTGTGGGCGCTGCGACAAACCTTCGCCCCTCCCCTCTCCCGCTGAACAGGAATCCTGGGATGTATTGATTGGTATGTGCGGTTGAAAGTCCCTAAACCACCACATGATTATGAGAGACACCGTGGTGGAGTGCTCCGGAAATTTCGACCACCTGGGGTTCTTTAACGTGCACCCAAATTGGAGCACATCGGCCTACAACATTACCGCCTCCATCAGAAATGCAGTCGCCGCAGCCATGATTCGATCCCGTGACCTGCGGGTCAGCAGCCGAGTACCTTAGCCACTAGACCACCGTGGTGGGGCTAGGAATTCTGTGCATGCTTATGAGCCCCTGCTAGTGTAACTTTCATTTTTTATATGCTATGGGAAACGGTGGCGTTGCTGAACGCGCCTGTGGCAGACGATAACGAGAGACGATGGCACGCTCGTGCTCAGCGGCTGCTGTTAGTCAGTCGCATGAGAGCCTTGAAATCATTAGGATATTGCTCAGTGTTTCGTCCTCGTCTCAGACGATTCTGTGCGGTGGTAGTCCCTGAAATCTATCTACAATGGAAACACAAGCGGTCTCGAACAACTCAGATCACGCCGCTGCCACGGGACGCGTGCAGGTCGAGGCACAAATACCTAAAATAGCTCCACAGCATATGGCCTTGGAATGCACACATGTTCAGCCATCTGAAGATAACTTTTGTCACGCAGGTATCCACAAACTTCAGGCCAGTGAAGCACTGTGGATGTTTTTTTTATTTACAACATACTGCGGTCTTGAAAAAGACCAAGCATGAGAGGCACAAAAATTAAGTGGAAAACACACGGAAGCGAGATAGATGAATGGTGTGCACAAAATACAGAAGATAAGTACATTATACAGAGATATATAGATGAGCCTAAATACAGGTTAATGCGACCTTCAGAACAACGGTGATGGGTCTATCTCCCTATGATACATTCACAATTGCGATAAACAGTAAAGCAAGTCGAGTACAGACTACAGTACAGACAATATGGCACGCACAAAATGGCACATAGACTGAGATGTGGAAACCACTTCAGGCAGTGAATTCCACTCCGATACTGTACGTCAGAAAAACGAATTCTTGAACATGTTTGTGTGGGCTCGATACGGAAGCAAATGGTGCGTGTGCCGATGTCTCGTGGGGCGCGATTGAAATGGTTGAATGTATACCGATGCATTTACCTTTGTGAAACCAGTATAAAGAGCGAACAGCAGTTTCGGCCTATCGATTTTTCGTCTATCTTCCAGGGTTGAAATGCTATTCGCCAGCATTAGAGAAGTTGGCGAGTCGGTGGTCCTATATTTGTTGAAAATGAAGCAGATAGCGCGTCTTTGCACCATTTCAAGCCGGTACTTATGTTTTTTTTAAGGAAGGAGTTCCATACGACCGAAGCGTATTGCAGTTTAGGAAGTATTATCATTTTGAAGGCCAGTAATTTGACATGAGTTGATGACGCTTTGAGTTTATGCCGTAAAAGGCCTAACTTGGGTGTGGCAGATGCGCAGATGTTTTCTGTGTGCTTTGATCATGACAGAGTATTGGTGAACGTTATCCCGAGGTATTTTTACTGGCTTTTTTCTACCACTGGTGCACCATTTAATGAATAGGAAAACTTAAAGGGTTCTTTTTCTTTTCGTTACACTAATTAGAACTGTTTTGTCAGCGTTCAAGCTCATACCCCAGGTAGTGCACCACTGACCGATTCCCGCCAAACAGCTGTTTAACAAGACTTGGTCATCGGTGCCCGTGATTTCCTTCAAAATAAGACAGTCGTCGGCAAACAATTTTATGGAAACTCTCGGGTCAATAGCCGATGTTATGTCGTTGATGTAAATTAAAAAAAGAACCGGTCCCAAAACACTGCCCTGTGGAACGCCAGATGTCACACCAAGTCTTTCAGATGCGCACCCGTCGACTTCCACAAACTGTGTTCTCTTTTTAAATATGATTTGATCCAGTTAATAATAAATGCAGGAAGGCCCAGAGAAGAAAGCTTAGTGAGTAGTTTATCATGGGGTACGCAATCAAAGGCTTTACTGAAGTCAAGAAAGACTAAATCTATTTGGCTGAATGAATCTAAAGCTTGTGCGATTTCGTGAGTGGTTGTAACAAGTTGAGTAGTGGTAGAAAGGCCTTTGCGGAACCCATGTTGGAACTCGGAAAGGACGCTGCTTGTTTCCAGAAATTTGTTAATAAAAGAGGTGATTATGTGTTTCAAAATTTTGCAGTAGGTTGATGTTAGGGAGATGGGTCGACAATTTTCCATTTTCAAGCTATTTACTTTTTTAAAGACAGCCACAACGCGAGCTAGGCGCCAATCATCAGGCGAGACTGAGTGGCGCAAGCATAAACGAAAGATGGCGGTCAAAATGTCCGATATCAGCTCGCCATAACGGCGCAAAAAAGCATTTGGAATTAGGTCTGGCCCTTCTGA
The DNA here is from genome assembly GCF_043290135.1 of Rhipicephalus microplus. Taxonomy (NCBI): domain Eukaryota; kingdom Metazoa; phylum Arthropoda; class Arachnida; order Ixodida; family Ixodidae; genus Rhipicephalus; species Rhipicephalus microplus. The sequence continues at coordinate 412,167,398 of NC_134710.1, read as the reverse complement.
CGACTTTTCATTTATATCCAGCAGAAGTGCAAGAACGCCTTCGCAAGATATAAATTCAGGATCAATATCAGTCACATTCGTGAACAGCCCGTTTGTTTCAGTCTGGGGAGAGAAGACCGAATGGAAATACTCGTTCATTGTATTAGCAATGGTCCTCGGTTGAGTTATAAGGGCGTTGTTTTGTTCAATTTGCTCCAAGCGTTTTTTACTGCCACCCAGATAGCACCAGAACTTTTGTGGTTGTGTTTTTATAAAATTTGGCAACGTGGTCAAAAAATATTTCTTTCTGGCTGTAGATAAACTTGCTGAAAGCTGTGTTTTAAGACTCTGAATGAGTTCAGCTCTAGGTGGTTTTGTTCTCTTGGTGCGTTTCAGTTTCCGCTTTAAATGAACGATATTCCTGTCTACCCAGGGACTAGCTCGGTTTGTTTTGATTTTTTTACAAGGGACATAGGTACGAATACAATCGAGGACCATCCTCTTAAATTCAAGCTATAGTGAGAGGGGATTTTCATTTGATACGTTGTCGGCAAACGCCCAAAGCTCGTCTAAGATTGCCTGGTCGTCAGCACGGGCAAAGTTACTAATAACTTTTGCCTTGGGCTTCGCGTTTTTAGCACAGTTTTCAACGGAACAAGTAATAAAAACGAGTTTATAGTCCGATATACCCTCTTCTATGCAAACATCATGCTGTAGCGTATCTTTTCTGTTAAAAACGAGCTCAAAATTGTGCCACCATCACCAGACGGACGGGTGACCTCCTTTACCACTTGGTCCAAGTCACATGCCATCATGATGTCAAGAAGTGGGTTATCATCTGTTTGGGAAAGGTGGTAACTCGTCTAGTTGATTATAGCATGTTAAAATCACCCGCCATAATAACCTTGCCCAGATTTTTTGCCGCCATATAATCCAAAAGCATTGTTAGAAACTCGGGTGGAGAAGACGGTGGCCTGTATAGTGCGCAAACTGTAAGCACATGACCCCAGAAAGTTACTTTCAAAAAGAGTCTTTCGTGAGAATCAATCTGGGGAATCAGAGTGACTGAGAATAATTTTTTTAATATGACAGTAACTCCTCCTCCCCTAGAAGAGTGGTCGCGACGGAATATTTGGTGCGAGTCAGGTACAATACAGTCGTCGCTGACACCATCGTGCAACCATGTTTCACTTATGGCCGTCAGATGGGGATCATATTTGTACAAGAGACTTTCTAACTCAGCAGTTTTATTTACTATGCTTCGGGCATTCATATTTAGGATCCTTAGTTGTTTTGGTGCACCGCAAGCTTCCCGTCAAGGCTCGCCAGGTGTGACTTTGTTTGCAGATGCCATGTGCGCAGTACCCGGAAAGAGTTTAACACGAGTTACACGAGTGCTCAAGGCAATGCGTTGTTGCCTAGTGTCATCTCAGGTTTAATTTACGCCATCGACCTTCAGTTTATCATAGATAAGCGAGACGCTTTTGCCGTTTGCCTTGTCGGCTTTCGCGGATGGCCATAACAGTTTGCGCTTGCGTAGTGTGGATTTACTGAAATCGTTTTGGATGAATATATTACTACCTTTGAGTTTGCTGGCACTACGTAGGATAGCTTCCTTCTCTAGGAAATCCTGAAAATACACGATCACTGGTCTATTTCCAACTCGCTTCCCGAGATGATGAATTCTTGCAACGGATGTACTGGGTTATTTGAGTATTTTTGTGAACACATTATCGATGACTTGCGTACGCAACACTTGATCACTTTCATCAGCCTGGTCCTCAGTACCATAGACAACAAGATTGGACTGTCGGCTGCGGTCTTCAAGGTCAGTTAGTTTGCTTATCTGTTGCTCAATCGCATTCTCAAAGGAAAGTACTTTATCCTGTAGTGTCTGAATTTGCGAAGATTTTTCGCGTACATCGTGTAATACATTATCCAGTTTGGTCCAACGATTATTTAACAAAGTGACAGCATTTTCGGTGTCTTTCAGCCTACTTCGAATATCAGAAAGCTCTGTTATAATTGATGACTGACCCTTCCTTAGTTGCTCAAACATTTATTTGACTGTTGGACCAAGATTTTCTTCTACGTCACCACACACGGCGAGTTTACAGGCATGAAAACAGCTATTCGCAATGAGAACACATGTCTGTGGGCACGGCAGAACAAGGAGTGTACGATCATCACTGCGTACTTTGGAATAGGTTGAACTAACCTGGACAGTGAACAAGAACAAGAAAGGAGAAGTGCTCAAGTGAGCACACGTTTACTATTTTTCTAGTGGCACGAAACGATGAGCCGAATAGTTTGAAGCCGAAGGTGTTTACCATGGCCTGCATGACACCCTTCAGTTTAGGCAGTGGCCTTGCACAAGCGCTGACACATGCCGCTACTACGGGAACGAAAGTTTGAAGTGTCGTCGACGTGTTAGTAGCTGCTTTGTACATATAAACCCCCGTGATAAACAAGACAAGCTAGTGGTGGCGCTGTGGTGTGTGATTGTTATCGTGTTTGCTTTCAGTGCGTGTGATCACGAGTTTGATTTCTGCGTGCAAATGTCATGTTTGTGCGTGAATCCGTGGACGTACGGTTTATAATATGTCCAGGCGATGAATAAGAGCAATAAATGTCTCCGCAACTCTGATTTCGTGCCTGAAATACTATTTTATTCGGCCGCGCATAAAAGGGCGTTTTCAAGGCTCTCAAAAGAAGCAGAAAGACTTTTTCTGCACTCCATTCAAGCCCCCAAATCTAGTTAAATAAAAACACCAACGTTAGCTCCTGAATTCCCTCTTTTGACCCTATTTGCTTGGTAAAGAAGCCTTGTAAGCCTTCTGTCAACACAAATCGGACGTGTATCTCAAAAACGGAGCTATTTTGTCGGTGATACAGAGTTATCAAAGCTTCATCACTCCATTCTAAATCAAATACAAGCAATATCTGTCAATGAATGGGTTTAATAAAGCAGGCTGACCACTAGAAGTACTTGAAGTGGACGGCTTTCGCTTCGATAGGTGCCGCCATCCTATTCTACGTATTCTCTTAGCACGCTGGTGTCCACACGATGAAAACGAAACTTCCCAAAGACCCTACAAAAACACCGCAGACAAGTGTGTTTGCGAAAACCTCATATTTAAGGGCGTTTCACTTCTTACCTTTGCGATGCACGCTGGAACACGAGCCAAAAACACCCTAAAAGGCTAAAACATGTTTACAGTGTAAGACACGAACAGCCGTTAAAGGACCTTGCTTTGGCACAAAAAGTACCGGAAACAATCAACGAGATTGAGTTTTGCCAGTTTATTGCGTGTCCAAGTTCAGCAGTGAGTAATCTTGAGTACGTAAGTTCTGTAGAATAAGCCCAACCACTGAATGTATTGGCTCTCCGCACTCATCATCATCACCTAGATCATTTTTTTCTTTTTGCTTGAAGAGTTAAAGTACGCACTGGTATCGTAACGACAGGAAGCTCGGCTGAACGGGGTGAAAGATACTGCTCTGAGAAACCTGGGTCCGTTCGCCACAAATACGTTGTTAAAAGTACTGAGTGCTGCAAGCGTATCAAAACGCTTTCTGCTTTCTTGGAATTTCGCACGAGTCGTTTCGGTGCCAGGTTTTAACCTGGCGAAAATTCTTTAACTATAGAATCCTGATGGATCAATATGGAAGGGGCGGGGTGAATGACCCAAAACCACTGTATGGTAATGACAGACGCCGTACTGTAGGGCTCCGGAAATTTCGACCATCTGGCGTTCTAAAACGTGCACCCAACTCTGAGCAGACGGGCCTACAGCATTCCCACCTCCATCGAAAATGCAGCCGCCGCTGCCGGAATTTCAACCCGCGAGTCAACATCCGAGTACCTTAGCCGCTACAGACCACCGCGGCGGGGCTCTATAGATTGCACCCGTCCTGTCAGTCTGATTAGCTGCTTATGTAAACTTGTACAAACCATGATTGACGCTAGTCTTCAATGGTAGCTGAAACGCACCGACCTACTCCCAGAAAACATGGCTAGTTTCCGAAGTAATCGGTGCATGAAGGATGCCATTTTAGATCTTGTTGCACATATATATCAGAAGAGGAGTTGTGGGAAAGTCACCGTAGTAGAGTTTCTAGACATAAGTAGGGTTATTACAAAACTAGCCGTAATTCGCACGTGCTGCATGGGTTTATGTAGTTTGACGTCTTTTCACGAACTTTGAGGTGGATCTCAAAATTCTTAGAACCAGGAAAGTTTTATTGAAACTGCCTATGGGAAAAACAAATACCATAAAGAGTATTCTGGTATTTCCTAAGTTAGCGTCCTCAGCCCATCTCTGTTGCCTATATGCCCTTGGCAAGGGCATATGGGAAACGGGTTCGTGTATTCAAGTCACTAAGCATTTGCTACAAGCAGGCGTAACCAGAATTCACGAGCTTTTTTTAGAAGCAGACGTATGATTTTCTCACATCACAAAACTGCTGTACTATGTTTTACGAGGAAGTACTTCAAAAAAATTTTAAGATCGAGATTGACTGCAATCGCTTACAACTTGTGTGAAAGCACAAGTCTCGGGGAGTTTTTTTTTAGACAGGCAGCTGTCGTGGGCTTGGTAAATAAAATTATGAGAGGGGAATGCCAATTCTTCGAGTAACATTCTTCGTTGATTTTCCGGTTTGAGATAGAGCAGTTCAAGTTTTTTGTAATAGGCCTTCATTCGGAAATGATTAGACGAAGATTTGTATGATCTGCTCTAGTACAATACAGCATCTCTCGTGATTTAAAAATTATCCAGAGAATGATGACCACAAGCTTTCGGGTGTCTTCGCTTACCACGCACATCTTCAAGTGTTTTGTTCATAGCGGAGTCCCGTATACCAACTTTCAAAGGTCTTACATTTTAAGAAACCTTTAGGCACAACTTTAGATTGAAGACACAACACCCACGTCATCTTTTGTGCCTGGTGGTTCAGGATTAAAGTACAGCCCACAATCTTGCGGATATAATTCAAAATCTTAAAATTTACTAAAATTTACTATACCTACTCATGAACACGGTTCCGCATGCGCAACTCATTCCCCATGGTGACTCGACATTTCAGAAGTTATGGCATTCATTCCTAAAATACCATACCTGTCACAACGCTAATATAATGTCATTTACAACGAGTGACATTAACCAGGCTTAATGTCCTTTTACCTGCGTGCTGTCAAACGACCAAAGCAAATGCCATTTTGAACTGGTGGCCATGACCTTTGGCCTCCTGAGCCATGAAATTTGGGAGAAGCAAAACTGTACTAAAACTTGCATCAAACAAGGATATATCCACAAAAAACTTTTATGGGTTAAAAGGCTCTCTTAGAGCATAGACGCGGCCGTTTTACACAACTTGCCACAGCTGCAAGAGTAGAAAAGCAAGATGGCCGATAATATAAGCGGGCATGAGTACAGTTGTGAAGTGAACTGAGGCGGAGTGAATGACTCACTTCCCGGTTGCACAAATGAGACGTCGGCACCGATTTCACGTAGTCACCACTTTGTACAACACGACACGTGCAATAGAACGATAAACATCCGAGATATAAGCAACAACGACAACAGAACCAGTTTGAAACATGGCCGGTGTCCAGCTGCTGTAGTTAAGAGTACTTTTTTATGATTTTTAGAGACTTTCGCGCTTGCTAATATGTCACCAAACCAGTAATAAGTGGACCTAGTAAATAATAAGATATTTACAAATGATAAATTTTGCTTCTACGTAGGTTAAGGGTCATCTCTCTAAAAGGCCCTGGCGTCGAGACAATTCATTCGGTACAAAATCAAGTACGAATGTGTTTCGAAAACTCATTCAACAGAATATGTTATTTTCGTTAAATGACATTAGTTTTACCATGTGACCGCAAACAAATGACGTTACGATTGAATGATATCCGCTATAAAGAACATTACATGTGCCGTGTGACAGGGGTGTAACTCGAAAGTCCGGCACGCTTGTCATTTCAATGAAACAATTTACTTTGATCCATCTTTACACAAACGCTGATTGTAGTAACGATTGCAGTGTTGGGTTATGTCGAAAACAAAGTTCTACGTCAAATTTTAAATACCTGAATGCCAAGAGAGAAAAGCTTTTCGGCTCGCTCACATTACAACATCCACAACGGCAATACTACGGCTATACATTCTGACTACTACTACTAACTACTACGGCTATACATTCTGCTTTACGCTTTATGTGTGTCAGGAAGGACAAGTAATGTGAAAAAAGAGAAACACAACGGAAAGACAAGAGAATAACTGGGCGCAAGGCCTAAATAGAAAAATTGGGAGAAAGAAGGGAAGGAAGAAGTGCACGCGGGGACGCCATATTGAACGTGCGCGCGCACGGGTGAAGAAGACGGCGGATCATCGAGGCAGCCTGTGGAGTTTTCGGCTAAGTACTCAGTGGTCTTAGTTCTAAGTTTTATTTGAAGTCTTTAGTTGATTTTCTTCACTTTTGAATTTAGCTCATTATTTTGCGCTGATGTCGACGAATTCTCTTGGCCTGGCGTGATCCGCCAGGTCCGCGTCACTGTCACCAAATGAATTGCCGTTAGAGTTATTCTTCGGCAGTGGAGTCAGCAACATTCCTGTCACACTGGTGCAAACAAATGGAGATTTTCAGGCTCGCGAAACCCCAGGTTGTCGAAATAGAACTGAAAAATCACATTGAACAACTTTCAGACCATCACCTACGTGCACAAATTTCGACAAGGTGCCATAGTGTGTAGGCCACCAGACCATACCTGTGTACAAGATCTGCTTAAGTGTACTATGTTCTCGTCAACCCCGGTAAGTTCTTTCATTCCGCCTCAACTCACGTGTACTAAAGGACTCGTAAGGGGCGTCAATTCAAAACTGAGTCCAAAAGACACCCTAAGCAAGCTTTCGGGAGCAGACGTAATTTCCGTTTACCGTTGCAGTCACCTGATTATTACCAGGAGGATACCAACCGAATCTGTCATCGCTACATTCGTGGGCACAACTTGCCCGTCGGAAATAAAGCTATGGCCTCTTATCTTTCGAGTGGAGCCCCTCGCTTTCCGTCTAGTCCCATGTAAAAACCGCTGGACATTCCGCCATAGTGCGAGAGAATGCAAGTCAAATCTTCGTTGCCGCGTCTGCGGCGAAAGCCACTCCTTAAGCGAATGCTCAGAAACATCATAAAAATGCTGTCTTTGTGGAGGCAGTCACTCCGCAAACCATTCCGAAAGCTCCACTCACTCTTAGGAAATACAAATCCTAGAGATTATAGACCACTGCCACTGCTTGCACAGGGAAGCTATTGATATATTCGAAGACAGGGCCTTCAGCTATACTAGTGCAGCAAGGCGACACATTTGTAGTCTAGACTCCAACCTGTCACAAACTATGGAATCTGCTGTCGAAAAGGCAATGGCTGAGTTATTATCTAACCCCAGTGACTGTTTACTCAAATTGTTTCAACTCAGATGATGCAAGTAGTGGAAGCTCAGGCTCCCACAATTCTTCAACAATAAGACACCATCGACGCCACTCAACTACATAACATGGTGCTGGATAAACTGTCTGAATGTGTAGATAATGCTATTAAACCTGTTCCACAGGTGCAGTCAGATCGTTGTATTCCTCAGCCAAGGAAAACTAATGCCACAGATATGAAACTTAAGATACGGGATAATAAACTTATACAATCGCGAATCTCTGCGAACCTAACGCGAAAAACTAAAAATAATGAGTTGTTGATTGCAAAAAAAAGATACCAAGAAAGACAAGGCATGTGCCTCTGTGGTACGCTAAGCACCATGGGTCAACTAAAGGTACTTCAGGTGAACTGCCGTTGTATATTCTCAGGCTAAACCGACTTACATTAGCTCTCTAACCAACTAGACCCTGATATAATTCTACAAGAAACTTGGCTTACAGCTGATAAAATTCAATTTTTACAGGATTTTGTTCTTTTAGAATACAATGTCGAACACGTGGTGGTAGTTTTATTAAACTAGTATCAACTAAATTATGTCACAAAGTAAAATTGGCTTTCAGGATGTCGGAACCAGATTGTGAAATAGTAGCATTAAATTTGTACTTTCCAAGATACAACCTTTTTCAAGCATAAACTGTTATTTTTCTACTGGTGTACAAAGTACAAGTCACCTTTGCAGCGCATTGGCAGCTGTAAAAAGAAAACGGTGCCCACAGGTGACATTAGTACTCATCATTTGTCTTTGGTGAGAAAGACAGACCTGTGTGGCAGACGGCTGTAGGAGTGAACCATTGACTAAAATTTCTCGTTTATAAATAAAGGATACGTAACACTTGTCCAAGGTCAGATTCAATCAGTGTGACATTTCAAGTTCTGTACCAGTGCGATTAATGTTTTTTCATTGTCCGTGGTTGACTCTGCAATTAGCAGCGACCATCTTCCAAGAGTTTTTGAAATTTTATGTCCAATAGCATTTCTAGAGCAGCAACCTGGAGTAAACCATCAGAACTTTCAAACTTGCCTGAGTTCAGCCACTGAAAAACTTCAGAATGACAATGGTCAGAAAATTGCATGCAAGATCGGCTCCATACTGGAGGGATGTAGGGCAAGCAGGTGTTTGGTGTTTCGCAACACCACTGACCCGAGCCAAAGGGAGAGGGGGGGTTCGACCTCCTCGCAAGCCTAGCCGTGCGCTGCTTAGCCGTGTCCAGTGAAAAGGGAAGCCTGGGTGTTGAGCTGACTCCGCGTGATTGGACCTTTAAGGCCCCCCGGCAGAGGCAACACACCCCTTTGGCCCCGGCTTCACGTAGACGGCACGCCTTGGCTGGACCACGCAGAGGAAATCGGCAGTCGCCTTTTCCTATCTCTCTCCTCTCTGATCTTCGTCTTTATCTGTTTCTTTTTTAGTCTATCCTGTCATCTTCTATCATCCATTCACTTCCGAATTTCCAGGCGGCAAGGGTTAACCTTGTGCCGTTCCCTACCTTGGGTAGTTATATCTGGTTATAGCGGAGACGTACGACTGGCGCCTTCAAGTTTTCCACCTTGTAGCGTCCCGCTGTTGGGCTCGGTGGTCGGTGGTGACCATCCCCACCGAAGATCAAATGCTCCACATGGCAAAATCTTTTCCCCTTTTTAATGATCGGTCCCTGAAAAGGAACTGCACCGACGAAAACTCCAAACTAACTGAAACCGATTGTGACCACTTCCCACGCTTTCTAGTCATACACATTCTTGCAGATAATGTCTCTGTTGCAGGACTGCTGGTTTTTCTGATAGCTACAACCCTTGCTAACCTAATAGGCAAAAAGTATGACGCAAAAAAAGTGTCATCTGGTGTTCTTCTTGTTGAAGTAAGCCAGAAAGAGCACGCAAACACTCTTCTGAAACAGAAGCAGTTTGCCCACCTCGGCGTGTCCATCACCGCCTACCGCAGTCCTAACACTGTTCAAGGCTCACAAGGTTCACAACGTGATCTGATGCGAGAAACCAAAACTCGCCTCCTTGAAGGCGTTCAAGAGCAAGGCGTAGTAGCCATCTGTCGGATTACCATCAGGCGAAACAATGAAGAAGTTGTAACGCCCCATGCAGTACTAAAATTTAACCGCTCCATCCAGCCCGAATCTGTCAAAGCTGCATTCCTCCACTGAAAAGTCCGCCCCTACATACCCAACCGTAAAAGGTGCTACAAATGCCAGAAATACGCATGGGTAAAATAACTGTCGCAGAAAACAAACATGTGCAATTGTGGTGATCATGAGCACCCAACCGAGAGCAATACTTTCACGCACACAGTATGCCCTAAATGTCGCGGGCCACACACAGCGTACTTGCGCACATGTGAAATTTTCAAAAAGGAAATGGAAATTATCCATATAAAAGTAGCGAAAAACATCACATTTTCTGTAGTCCGGAAGAAGGTCTTACTCTTCTCCGGAAGATCGTACGCTGACGAAGCACACCGGGGGCCGGCCAGCGTCTAGCAACTGCCGTCACGCAGAACAGACTTCCTGATGCGTGTACATCTCGGCCCTCCACGAACGAAGAAGCCGCAGGCTGCACCAACGTTCGAAGTAAACCTTCATCAGACTTCGGAGACAACACAGACAATCGAAATCCTGCCGGTCAACCTCCATCAGACCTCGGAGACGACACAGACAACTGAGAGGGCATAAGTCCCTATTCAAAAACCCTCATCAGCCTCCGAGGGTTCACAGGGGCAATGGATGTGACCGACGTCCTCAGCGTCTCCGATGCTCGCGGAATGCCTCCTAGTGAAACGGAGCTCAATAGAACGCCTCAGAGAGAAGAAACACCATCCAGTCCAAGCACCTGACAAAAGCGGTGAAGTCTGAATAACCCTCCTTACTTTCTTCATCCTTAAAAATGGCTGCCGAGAGTGTCATCTGTTGGAACTACTGAGGTCTACTGAAGAACCTGGACGACATTTATGAAATACTTGCGCAACACCAACCTAACATACTTTGTCTGCAGGAGACAGTCTAAACTCAACACGCATTAGCTTTCTAACAAGATATGTGGTATACCGAAAGGACAGGCGCGGCACTGCCCATTCATCCGGCAGTGTCGCTATCGTGGTGCAGAAATCATTCCAGCCTCAAAGCCTCACTCTGGTTACTCAATTAGATGCAGAGGTAATACAAACCCTTATCTTTGAACGAATGACAACTGTGTGCTCATTATATATCCCGCCAGATTGTCACCTGTCTACTGAAGAGTTTGAAACACACATCGACCAGCTCCCGCATCCATCCCTCCTGGTTGGAGATTTTCATGTGCACAACCCGCTAAGGGGATGCAGAAGAACACAATATCGAGGCTCCCTAATGTAAAACTTCCTCTTGTCTTCCGGCTCCTGTTTATTTCGCAAAAAACAACCAACATACTTCAACGCAGTGCGCCACTCATACACAGCCATAGATTTTGCTATCTGCTCTCCTTCGCTCACGGCAACCACAGAGTGGGTTGTTATTCATAATCTCTACGGAAGTGATCATTTTCCTGTCTGTCTAAAACACACAGAAAGTACAAGTAAGACGACTACAAATGTATTCAGGATTAGAGAACGTAATGCTGACTGGATAAAATTCCGAGAACTTACAAAACTGTCGCGTTCCTCTATTGAAACCTAGACATTGCTGACTGTGAAGCAATGTGGTATTTCATATCATACACGCCACAGAGCAATTAATCTCACAGACATCTGACAAGACGCGAAACAAATAACGGCCCTGGTAGATTGCGGAGTGCAAAAAAGCTCGTGAGAAGCAAAACAAAGATTGGTCGAAATTTCGCAGGTATCCAACAGCTGACAACTTGATAAATTTAAATGTGTGCAAAAGCAAATGGTAGGCGTTTCCGACGAGAATCCAAGCGGCAGAGCTGGCAGTCCTTTCTCTCTTCAGTTAACTCCTACACTGATACGCATAAGGTTTACAACAGAGTAACACTTCAAGGGCACAACACTCATCGAGTGCTTCTCGTCAGTACTGCTGGTGATACTCTGGAAAACCAGGCAGGTGCCATAGGCCAACATTTTGAGTACAGCACATTACACAGACTACATTAAACGACACAAGCTTGCTGAGGAACGTTAGCCTATCCGTAATAGAAGGTCATCTGCTGGAGGCTGCAATACTTTGTTTACCATAGTCGAATTGAAGGCAGTGCTGGCAACATGTGGCAACTCAGCAGCAGGCCCAGACCGGATTACTAATGGCATACTGAAACACTTACACGAACACAGGCCTGATGCAATTCTCTTACGTTTCAACAACGTATGGTGCTCTGGGCGCCTATCCAAGGCCTGGAAAGAGGCAGTTATCGCACCTATCCTTAAACAAAGAAAAGAAGCCACACTTCCTGCTAGTTAAAGGCCTATTGCCCTGACTAGCTGCTTGTGCAAGGTATTTGAAAAATATGGTTAACCACCACCTTATATATTACTTTGTATATAATGGCCTCCTTGACCGTCGTCAAGCTGGATTTAGATCAGGCTGGTCGAAAACTGACCAACTGATAGTAAACGAATTATACGTCAGGGATGCCTTCATTCACAAACAACACTGTCTTTCTGTATTTTTTTACTTAGAGAAGGCTTATGACAGTACATGGCGTTATGGCGTTCTCCGTGACCTGCAATCTCTTGAAGTGTCAAGTAACATGCTAAATGCAATTGAAAGCTGCCTCTCTGAACGTACGTTCGTTGATTCTGTTGGAAATGCCGTTTCAAAGTGGTTTACGCACGAAAATGGTGTCCCCCAAGGTGGCGTTCTTTGTTTCACACTATTCATAGTAAAAACGAACTCCATAAGCACTATACTACCTAAAACAATCTCTTACTTTGTATATGTAGACGACATTCAGATCAGCTTCAAATAGTGCAACCTAGCCATCTGTGAACGTCACATTCAGTGGGCAGTAAACAAGCTCTCAAGCTGCGCAGACAAAATATTTTTGGTTTTAAGTTTAACTGCGACAAGACTGTTTGCTTACTCTTGTTTAAAACTTCGTGGCATAAGGCCGTCCCCTAAAATTTATAGAAATGGACACAATATTGCTACTAAGAAGAATGATAAATTTCTTGGTGTTGTAATGGATGAAAAGCTCATCTTTGTGCACGTACCAAGCAGCTACGATTGAAATGCTTGAAAGCCTTGAACTTGCTCAAGATTCTTTAGCATCAGTCATGGGGTACATATTTTGACTGTTTATTAAACCTTCTCAGCAGTGTAGTGCTCTAACGTATTGATTATGGCTCGGTTGTGTACGAACAAGCCTCGAGATTCGCACTTAAGATGCTTGACCCAGTGCATCACCATGGGCTTCGTCTGGCTAGTGGTGCTTTCCGAAGCACCCCAACAGCCAACCAGTATGTTGAGACAGATCGGTGGTCACAAGAACGACGACGGCAGTTCACAAGCATCAAGTATTCAACCAAGGTGCTTTCCGATGTCAACCACCCATCTCCCGAAACATTTCATGATACATCAAACGCCCACCTGTTTTTGAGGTGGCCATCAGCTACGCCAACATATCCCATCAGAGTGACGTCACACTTTGAAAATCCGCATATACCAATCTCCAATATTCAACTAAGCTCCCACAAGGACACTGCGGCACCATGGGAAATTTGGGCTATCAATTGTGACTTGTCATTCCTAGAGGTAGGAAAGCATGACCTCCCAGTCACAATAGATCAGCATTTTATGTACTTGCATGCAAAACTGGTGTTCAACTTGCAAACTGGCGAAACTTGCAGGCAAATACAGGTGTTCTGAGTACTACACTGGTGCTTTTAAGTCCTCTGCCATCACATGTGCTACATATCGTCCGGCAAACTCTGAATCAGCAACAATGAACAAACATACCAGCATATTTACTGCTGAGTGGTAAGGCATACTGCTAGCTATAAGGCACATCTCAAAAAAGAAAGAACCAGCCTTCATCATATACACAGATTCCCTGAGTGCAGTGATTGCTTTGTCTTCCGCAAAGACACATAAAGATCCAGTGACTAATACCCTTCTTAACTGCCTCATGTCAGCCTACAGATCCAAGATTAAAATCATGCTATGCTGGATTCCGGGACACTGCAACATAGCTGGCTATGAGGCAGTGGACCGACTTGCGAAGTACGCTGCACTCAGACCATCAGTAGACGTAGTCGTCCTCCTGTATAAGGACTTGAGGCTGCTAAACAAAAACCGAATGCGTAGGCAATGGGAAAAGGAATGGAACGCAGCAACTCAAAACAAATTGCACACAGTAAAGCCAACAATAAGAAGATATGCTCTCGAAAAAGGTAACAGACATCAAGAGGTTGCACTGTGCTTACTCAGGAATGGTCGTATACATGCAACACACTTGCACCTTTTAAGCAACTCTCCAGCCCCGCGTTGTCGAAAATGTGGTGATGTGCTATCTGTCGTTCACGTTTTCATTATGTGTCCGTACCTTGAACCAGAAAGACTGCGTCACTTCCCAAAGCTATACAAATGCCACATATCACCTAAACCTTTATTTTTTTGTCACAATCGCAAGTTTACCACAAAAGTAGTTTTAAAGTTCTTAGCTGATGTTGGCTTCCTACATTCCATTACATGTTCTCACTAATCTAAGCCCTCTCTCAATCTTGAGGGAACCGCTGAGACTTCTTTACCTAATGTATTGCAACACGCACTCCTTGTCCTGACAAGGACCACTGGCGACACTGCGTGACTTTGCGAAACCCCTAGGTTTAGCCCTTTTTAAACTTATCACATGTAGTCAATACACCTAAGTTTAATCCCTATGCAGCATTATTTTATTCTTGCCACCCTGAGTAGATTTTTTCTAAAATTAAACTGACCAAAAGCCCTGTATTTAGCGATCTTTGGTGTGAGTTGCCCTTGCGCCACAAAAATCTACCATCATCATCATCATCATGGAGGTATGTAGGAAAAATTCAGAATTCATCGTTCCATCGAGTAAGCGACTCCCCTCTCGTTGGTGAACTGATGAATGTACGCGCAATTACAAAAGACGGAATGCCACCTGGAAGAAGCTTCTGGATAATCACTGCCTAAGAAATTGGAAAGACTATCAGTTTTTTTGCCGGCGTATTTAAGCACACTGTTAAAAGCGCTAAATATGTGACAGTCGACATTTCGATTATGTTTTTGTATCAAACAATAAGCGTGCTTTGTTCGCGTATCTGCTGTCAGAAAAGGTACTGCCAACAACTTCAACTTTATATACGTGTATCTTGACGCCGCAAGAGATGAACACCTCGTTGGAAGAGTAACTAAACGCTTAGAATGTCGCTTTCGTATGGATCTCTCGACTATTCGCAACATGCAGGTATTGATGCATGAATTTACAAAAGTTTCCGTATTTGAATTGACTGAAAGTCTACTTTGTTTACCAACGACTTCCCCTGGACTGGATGGGACTACAAATTCTAAGTTAAAAGTTTTACTACAAGAATCGCCTAATATTCTTTTACTAAAGATATTGTGAATTATTCGTTGAAGAACTCAAGGATACCGCAACAAATGAAAACTAGCTAATATTACGCTATTGCTGAAGAAAGGAGACAGCAGGTACATAGACAACATAAGGTCAATCGCCTTGAGGTCAAATCTGGTGAAATTGATTGAGAGAAGTATCCATACTCGAATCAATAGATTTATTGACGATAGGTTGATTCTAAGCTACTGTCGAATCGGGTTCATGGCTGGGTCTTCCATTTGAAGTGCTCATGTTGATTTAGAAAGTCGTATACAGCTAGCCCGACGGGACAACAGGTATGCAGCTGTATTTACTTTGCATATCGGTAAAGCATACGATACTGTAGAGCATGGTATTCTGATAGATCGACTGAAATCCCTCACTTACCAGGCATATATAGTAACGTGAATTCACAAATTTGTTTTGTACGGGAAGTTATATTGTTTCAAAGGTGGCTTTTTATCAACTATGCACACACAAGCGAGAGGACTACCGCAAGGCTCAGTGCTGTCCCCGGTGTTATTTAATGTGTAATGAGCCCCAGTCCACGAACCAGGACATAACAACTTATGTTTATGCAGACGATATCGCCTTCATTGCAACGGCAGTCCCCATTCGGACGTTATACGTCCACCTACAGTCTTATTTTAACACACTGGAGAAGTGACTTGATGACAATCACTTCTTAGTGGATCCCAGTTAATGTGTTGTTCATGTCTTCCCCTTTAAATATCCCGTGCACATCTCAATATGTTACCATTCTGAGGACATACCACTGGTTTATTCTATTAAATATCTTGGGGTAATTTCTAATGCATCTTTAAACTGGCGCCAACACATTTATTACATAGCTGAAAAGGGTGCACGAGCCATCGGCATATTACATAGGATAAGTAACTGCCCAATAGACATGAGAAGAGATATACTAGTAATGCTATATCGAATGTATGTTCGTTCATATTCTGGAATTTGGTTGTGTGCTTTTCTCTGGTGCCCCAGCCTACAAATTCCGGCCTCTCATTCTTTTAGAAAGAGAATATATGCTTAGGCCTTGGTCTCCCTCGAATAGTTTCTGAGTTTTATGCCTATAATCGAGAGTTCCTTCTATTTCGTGCATGTTTAGTATCTTGACCATTCAGACGTATTTAAGAATTTATTACTCATCACTCCAGCAGTCGAAGACAGTATTCATATCCTCGCCGGAATTATTTTTTGTTGTTTGATGGCCACGGTTTCACACCCAACCAATTATATTTGTAGAACCTTTACTGAACCCGCTGAATGAACGTATCAGCAAGATAAGGCCGACTAGTGACAATTCAGCCTGTGTAGATATTCAATTAGACATTTTCTGTAATATTGCAAAGTTACCCCGCCTTGACACTCTTGAAAGTTCATTGCAAGACCACTTGCGGAGCATCAAAACGAGTATAATTATTGCTATAGATGCATCACAGTGCGACGAAAAGTCAGCTGTATTGAATATTCAGCCCAAACTTGGATTGTTTCTATTCGCTCCGACTACCTGATTTCATACCCGTTTTTGTGGCTGAGTTTTCGGCAGTGGTACTCGCTTTAAGAACGTTGAACGCCGAAATTTCATCGGCTGTTATACTTACAGATTGTATGTCTCTTTGTGCTGCACTTTATGTTGATGCTGAATCACATGGAATAGAGGCGTTTCGTGCTTTAATACCCTCGTATTAGGAAAAAGTTATAATAGTTTGGGTGCCGGGTTAAATGGTTGCTCTTAAAGGAAATGGCCAATTCTTTAGCGAAGTCAGCAATCAGTAGGCCACTTTTACCATGTTTTCCACCATCCCCTTATGTAACCGCTGCGCGATTTCGTAGGCGCACCAATATGGAAAGCTCCGCAGGTACATCACTTACAAACTCCACAAAATATCGACACTTATTATATCCCTCGCGCCGATCTTCTTGCAACACACGTAAACTAAACGAGTCAAACACACGTAAACGAGCCAAAACGGTCTTAGAGGTGCCCGGAGTTCCTGCCGGCACCATCAGCTCACTCCTCCGAATATGAACGACGTCACCTCGGGGACGGAGTGCTCTTCCACACCAGCAAAATCAAGAGCGTTCACGGACGCGGTGAGAGACGCTCGGGTGTCAGTGGCCGGCATCTCACATCCCGTCCGTCCTAGATTCGTTAAGTACTGAGTGGGACGTTATGAACGCACGTGGGACTTGGCTGGAATAGGAATGGTAGATTATTTCGCACTGGGGACGTTGTTATTTATTGATGGATTTATTTTTTCTGTGTGTAAACATGTATATTTCTATTTAAGTGTTGTCGCGGATCTAAGCGCTGTTCAACAATAGTCGCTTCGAATCCCAGCGCTCATCACTAATTGTTGCAGACCAGGGTCTACCCGACGCTTCCCCGCTGACGTCGGTTGCCGGAAAGTCAGGAATACGTCAGAACCGGCATCTTGTGGTGGTGTGGCGTAACTTCGAGTGAGGAAACAAACGCTGCAAAGATGTGGAAATGAAATACATACAGGGTTATGGCACCAATTACATTTATACAGCATAGAGAGTTTGAGAGTTTCACAAACCACGAGCGTGGTGGTTGAACCGTTACATGGTTCAGAGCCACGTCCAGCCCTCTCCAGCATCGTTTTAAGTGTCTCGGGCTCTTCCTACCTGACTGAAGTACAAATCACACACAAACACAAGATACCGCTCTCCAGAACAACAGTCAAATCTACACGATCCGCCGAATAGTTATTGCATCTCCTAACACAATGCTCCTCCGGTCCTAGTTTCACTGAGGAGAGGAGAAATTGGGTTTTCCCCCTGAACAATTTGGCGGTTGGGTTTCTTCTTCCGCCTTTTCCTGCAAAGGCAGCCAAGGAGTATATACTTGAATCGCGGAGGCACAACCTGTGTGGTCGGTCTGCTTCGCCATCTCGCTAAACAAGCCGACCCGGAGGAATTGCTTGTAGGGACATTGGCTCACGGACCGTCTTCTAATCCTTTTGTCGCTCCCCGCCGCTGGACGCTGGTTCCGAGAGAACTAGGGTTCAATTGTGGGAGCGCTGTTTGGCTACATTTCCCTGCGATAAAATGGCGCCTACTGACGAAGGTCATAACAGCTTCCCCCTCGCCAGATGAGTCACGGAGGGCAGCAGTCACACCTGCTGCTCGAAGGGATGACGAAAGTGTCCGTAGTTGAATGCCAGGAACTCGTCTTCGCTTGTCGCATTGTCTGAGTAATTCCAGAAAACTTCGACAGCGTCTCTTAAACTCGACCACATGCACAAGCAAGCACTCGGCCCCCTTCGAACAAGCGAAGCCAGAAGAGGGATGGCAAATCAGTTTTCCTTACTAGTTTAGACAAGAAGCTCACACTCAAAGTTCTCAGTACTCACTTCTGCTGAGAAACCAGACGTGCTACCTTACACATTCACTTAATACGTTGGGCAAAAAAGAAAACTCAAACATCAATTTTGATACATTGTGAAGAGCACCTCTGAAAAGCTTAGAAAGAGTGGCTGAGCGCGTTTCAGTTTGCTCTGATTACACTTAAGGTCAAAATGATATTTTTGAAGAATCAAGCTCCACCTCACAAGGTGACGGTTTGCAGCCAAGGGGACAATAGTCTGTCTCTACTTTAATATTAGCACCTCTGAGATAACACTGCAACTGATGAGTGGCCTACACAATGCAAGCGCACTCCTTTCCTGAGGCGCAGTATGTTATCTCACGGGAGCTCAATTTCTAGCTCAAGTAAAGCGAAGCTTTGCTTGTTGCCACTGTTGTCCTGACATAGAACGTCACCTAGGCCTCGATCTCCCACGTAACACTGAACCGTTAATTCTCGGTCATGAAAGGGAACTCTTAAACCCGTACGACGATCAGTACGGCCCCTTTGCTTTCAAGAAGGCTGCCTGCTCCTTTAAATCACTGACCACTTTCATCGGTTCTGTCAAGCTGAGAGCATCGGTCAAGTACGCAAGCGCTGAACAAACTTGGATTCAGCGAGCACTACGACTGTCCTAACCTCTGTCTTTGTCTACGGCCGCCAGTAACTATTTACTGCTGAATCATCAGGCTCGCTAGCCTCCCAAAACCTTAACCTACGCTGTGACCTAACGGTTTACCTCAATGTCTAGGGAAAGCTCAATGATCCGCTCAAGTGATCATACGATCAATCAATCTTCAAAAAAACAACAACAAAGCATAGAAGACAAACGCTGCTTTCTAGCAGGTTCAGTGGGTTGAAGTTACCCGTGTATGCTAACACGTTTGATAAAAAAAACCGCTGAGCTCTCCTATGCGTTTTCAATTATTCTCATTTCTACAGCGTTGCAAATTACATGGCACTATTAACGGAATGCATAATCCCTCCCAGTATGTGTAAATGCTCCTTCATACGTAACTTTGTAACCCCCGTGTACGACAACAAAAAAACTAACCCTAGGTCAATGCACATCAAAATGTACCTCGCAACAACTGCAGTCGTTTTATGATAAAACCATTTACTAGAGGTCCCCAATTCCCATAGCGCGTAACAACAACTCTACCGTGTCGCGCCAAGCTTAATCATATTACAAAATCATTCGCTCCATGATAAAATGTTTCCTCAAATGCTTATTACCTCAAAATCCACATGGCATTGAAGGCATAAGATATTACACTAAACCTTAAAAACTCTCGAAAATAACACTTTTTTGTTTTAGGGGCGAAGCTCCTTAGGGCGTGGGCTGTGCGTCCCCTGTAGCCTGTATGTAGCCACCTCTAGTTTAGCTCTTGCAGTGTTCACTAGATGTCGGTACCGTCCCCTGTATGTAGCCACCTCTAGTTTAGTTCTTGCAGTGTTCACTAGATGGCGGTACCGTCTCCTGTATGTAGCCACCTCTCGTTTAGTTCTTGTAGTGTTTACTAGATGGTGGTACTTGTAGCTGATGATGAAAAGATGCAAGATGTTATAAACTAGAAAGCGGTACTTGTAGTTGATGAAAGACGCGAGATCTTATAAAATAGAATGATGTCACATATGGTGCGTGTCATTGGTTGAAGGCAATCGTTCGATTTAGTGCGGCGACGTACGCTAGGGGGAGTGTTGTAATAAAATCCGTTCGCTGTTGGCGCGCGCTCGGAGTCGCCGGATGGATAAGGCTGCACAGCGGAGAGAGCGCAAGGCGTCAGCAGCGCGCGCTCGCAGACAGAATCCCGATGTGCGAGCGCGCGAGGCAAGGGACATCGCAAGCCATCCATCGTCTAAGAACAAATAAAAGTTGATTTGTGTATATACACACACAGCGTTTCTCACGTCTTTACATGATGATTGACTGGGCGAATTACACGGAAAATTCACAGTTTACCGATGAATCCCTCCGGAGCTTCGCCCATTCATCATCATTCACCCCGTGAATATGCCGTAATTTTTTTAACTTCTCGACATATTCCTACTAGTGACCAAAGCACTTCTAGTATGGTGGTTTTTCTCCTGAAAACATTACACCGCAACTCGTACCCTATAAAAATTAAAATGACTCAAATATAATCTCCAATGTTACACTAAATAACCATAGTTACACGCGCGTGCAGCACTTGCTCAAACTGACCACCCCATTTTCTCAACTAGACTCTTTTCTACACCAAACGATGGGGTCACGGTCCCGGCGCTTTTCGAACACGCCAGAGGCTACAAAACGCACGTACACTAGGCTGTGTCCTGCTGTCACGCCTCATTCTGCACTTCGGCCGTCTTTCCTCAGGAATGTGTAAGGGACGCCAGAAACAGGGGGAAGTTGGGGTCATTGTCTCTTTGTGCTCACCCCACCGCGGTTCTTAGCCCCTGTGCTTTTTCGAAGTTCACCCTTCAGACGTCGCTTTCCTGAAGTTGTCAACTCGGGTCTTTCCTTGGGATGACGCACCAAGTTTTCCTCCTCCACACCAGCCTCGCCGCTGGCGGCTCCATGAACGCCACCATGGACGCTTCCTGAAACTGATTGATGGCCTACCCCAATGCCTTTCTCCCGACAAGGTGTGACCTGTCGTGGGCTTAAGCAGTGCCGAACGCTTCCGCTTCTTCTTCCCGTTCCTGCGATGTTCGCGAAGCACCTCGATCGTATCGCTGCACTGCTGAAAGGTGGCGTTCTTGCTCTCATCGGCCACTGCGCTAATTATGCCTACATTTGGCGATCTCTAAACGTCCTCCTGAGGCACGGGGAAGGCTTCCAGCTCCTTACTGAGCACATTAGGGCAGCTGGCACTCTCGTAATCCACGCAAGGAGCGTCTTTTGACATCGTCCCTACATCCAGACCGGCCAAGGCCTCGTTCTCAGCATACTTTACCTTGATGGATTCTAGAATACGCGGGCTTTTCTCTGGTGCGATTTGTTCCTCTCGCGCTTAATGACGCGCCTCAACTTCCGGTGCTTTGCGACGCTCCTCACTTTGAGACTCCGGTCTGAGTCTCTGTTTCTTTTTGATAACAGAAGTTCCGAATCTCCTGATTAGCTCTGCTTTAACTACTTCGTAGTTCGCGTCCTGCTCACTGAGTGGCGCAGCAACATCCGCTGCTGCACAGGGCAGAACCATGAGTAGCTTCTGAGACCAGGTGTCTCAGAAGAGTCTAAGATACAGGCCCATATCCCATGATACCTCCCATGGTTGCATGTACCTAGACATCTCGAAATCTGCCTCATTGTCGAGAAGAGGTCCTCCTCGCTGGGGTCACAACCTCTTACTCAACTCAATATCTTGTTCGAAAAACTTTATCTTGAGGCCTAGTCTTTTGTCTTCTCCCTTTCCTTCCATTTGGGCTGCTCTTAACTTTCTTTCAATGATGAGGTCCCGTTCTTCGCTTAGTTCCTCATCATCGGCCCCCAAATCATGAATCGCTTGTATGATTATGGGTTTTCGTGCCAAACCTTTTGTTTCGATCCCAATTCCTCACACATCAGCAAGAAATGGTGATCATCGATGGGATACGAAGCTACAAGTGACAACAACAGTCGGCCCACGAGAAGCAGCTGTCTTGAGACATGGATAATGTATAGGTGAGTGCTTGGCTTGGTAGCGTGGCGTAATTTCGGGTGGAGGAAACGAACGTTTGACATGCTGGATACAAAAAACAAACAGGTTTATGGCACTATTTACACTTATTTGCAGCATAGAGACGTTAGCAGTTTCACAAACCACAAGCGTGGTGGTTGAACCGTTATATGGTTCAGAGCCACATCCAGCAAACTCTAGCGTCGTTTTAAGCCCTCTCAGGCTCCTCCTCCCTGATTGAAGCACCAATCACACACAAGCACAAGACAGCGCTCTCCAGAGCAACATTCAAATACACGTGGTCCGCCGAATAGTTATTGTATCTCCCAACGCAATGCTCCTCCGGGCAGAGTTTCACTGCGAAGAGGTCGTCACAAAGATCGTCAGTTTCACAGACGACCTTCGACGACAGTGTAGCTCTGACCGACTGGACTTGCTTTACGCCATCTATCGACGCCGAC
Source organism: Rhipicephalus microplus (assembly GCF_043290135.1). Taxonomy (NCBI): domain Eukaryota; kingdom Metazoa; phylum Arthropoda; class Arachnida; order Ixodida; family Ixodidae; genus Rhipicephalus; species Rhipicephalus microplus. Next base: position 412,144,926 of record NC_134710.1, on the reverse strand, counting down.
AAGAGCTATCGCAGGTGTGCCCCATCCTCGGACTCCAGTGACCGTGCTCCCATCTTTCCTATCTCTTCTATCTCCTCGGTTTGTTGTTGCTCGCTATGGCTTACCACTTCACGTCTCTTCCTCTTCTTCTTCTTCTTCTTCTTCTTCTTTTGTACACCTTTTACTCCAACTCTTTTATCCCTCCTCACCCCCATCCCTTGTGAGCTACTGTTGAGGTGTCGCTCACTGAAGCAAACAGTTACGGGGCTCACTTTTCTCTTCCTTTCTCTCTTAAGAATCACTTCTCTCTCTCTCGCTAAACAAGCCGACCCGGAAGAATTGCTTGTAGGGACATTGGCTCACGGACCGTCTTCTAATCCTCTTGTCACTCCCCGCCGTTGGACGCTGGTTTCGAGAGAACTAGGGTTCCGGGCGTGGGAGCCCTGCCTGGCTACGTTTCTCAGCGACAGCGTGGCGCCTACTGACGAGGGTCATAACAGTGTGAAATGAAGGGTGTTTTTGTGACACACCCAGTGCACCTCTTCTTGTGTTCATTCCCCTACCTATAAAAACGTTCTGAGTAAGAACATATCGTCACAATATGTAGACCGACATGACCACTTCAGACGGTAATTTTATGTGCCTCGCAACAGTGGCAAAGGCAGGGGGGCTGTCTTATGAGGCTTCAGCACACACCCCCTCTCCGAAAATTTTCCTGCTTTCATGCATCACCTAACCAGCGGAGTTGCAAGGGCGGGCGGCGACTTATATAGCTCTACTCCCCCCCCACCCCTCCCATGCGTTTGAAATTGTTTTTTCGTGCTCTAATACCCTGCCCTCTCAAATAAACACGTTCACTGAAAATCACCTGGCATGACGTATAAAATGAATTTTTTCAAGCTCGACAAACCAATGAAGTTTGAAAAGTTCTAGAAAGGGCCTTTCTGCTAAATTTCTTTCAACCATGCAGCTTGTGAAACGGAGTTTCTGTGACGGAAAGTCACTTCTTCAATCCATGGTCATGTGGAATACCGCGCACCATGCTCCCTCACTGAGCGAAACACCGGCTCCGCCACAAAAGTACTTGTTTTTTAGAAACGCGATTAGCAGTGAAAGGGGGTGTTCTTCCTCGACTGTTGCTGTTAGGGTAGGTTCATTGCCCCGCCGCGGTAGTCTAGTGGCTAAGGTACTCGGCTGCTGACCCGCAGGTCGCGGGTTCAAATCCCGGCTGCGGCAGCTGCATTTCCGATTGAGGCGGAAATGTTGTAGGCCCGTGTACTCAGACTTGGGTGCACGTTAAAGAACCCCAGGTGGTCAAAATTTCCGGAGCCCTCCACTACGGCGTCTCTCATATACATATGGTGGTTTTGGGACGTTAAACCCCACAAATCTAGGGTAGGTTCGTTGTTCTGTATCGCATAATGGCGACAAATGCTTCTGCTGCAAGGGCACAGTGAAAGTTTTGACTGCAAAAAGCTTGGATAAGAACCGAGGCAAGATACCGTTTTCACGCAGGAAGCTGTGCGTGTGCGAGTGACCTACGTGGTCAACTTAAACTGCCTGTCTCTCTTGATTGCTGGAAAATCCTCCCCTAATTACAATGGGGCGTCGGCAATGTTCTCAGAGTAGAGTTTTTTTTTTACATTGACACGTGCATAACTATACCCAAGATCATAGTCTTCTTTTTCACCCAGAAGAGAATGAAGGAACACGAGGGCAATTTCAGCGCAGGATATGGTCCTGTTATTCAGTCTAATTCATTTTACAACAAGGTGTAGTACACCTACAAGAAGCTATAGTGTGGGCTTCGTATTGGCTGGCCACCAAATCTTTGCCGTTCGGGACGCGCAGTGATTTGGCACTTCAGTTGTGCTGTCATGTCGCAGAACAGAATATTGTGATTTTTTTACCTTTACCAAAGCGCCCAAGTCGTGACTCCAAAGCCAACGAAAGTGAGCACATTATATATAAAATGCCGCATTCAACCTGCAGAGGAGAGCTCGCACAGCCAGAGAGGAAGACGAAGCGCTTGCCTGGTCCTCTTTACGAGCACCTTTCATTTTTAATTAAAGTGAGCTCTTCTATATCAAACTCCTGCTGTGTCTGCGTCGTGACACTGGTGGAGGAGCTGGATATATGTTCAGGACACCTTCCAACAGCCCGGGATCTAGTCCATAAAAACTTTCGCTCGTCGAAACACCCGTTCACCGCACCAGCCGCCGCCTGTTAGGCCTGAGCCCAGAGTTCGGTCCTTGGACGGAAAACATCACCGCGTCGAGAAGCAGTTGCCCCACCATGACGAGCCCAAGCACGACACAGGTGACTCTTTTCACCCCTAAAACTCCTGTGGACTTCCATGGCAACACATATGAGGACGCAGATGACTGGCTTGAGGAGTTCGAGCGCACAGCCAACGTTAACGGGTGGAACGCCGCACAGAAGTTGGGGTACGTATATTTTCCTCTTCAAAACGGGGCTCGCACGTGGTTCACGAATCGCGTGTGGTCAACGTGGGACGAGTTCCGGCGGAAGTTCCTGGACACCTTCGCAAACACCGAAAGGCGGAAGAATGCACCTTGAATCACGGATTCAAAAGCCCAACGAGTCTGTTGCTATGTTTGTTGAGGACATGGCTCGTCTCTTTCATCGAGCCGATCCCGATATGTCTGAGAACAGAAAGATCAGCCACCTCATGCGTGGTGTTCAAGAGCAGCTGTTTGCTGGTCTCGTACGAAACCCACCTTCAAGCGTCGACGAGTTTTCGAAGGAGGCGACCGCCATAGAACGCGCGCTACAGCTACGGTACCGCCAGTACGACCGTCCAAACAACAGCGGACAAATCAGCGCAACCGCCGTGACCACCGTGACTTCTGACGAGCGTTCTTTGCGTGACCTGATACGCTAAATTGTGCAAGAAGAGGTGAAGAAGCTCGCCACCACACCGAATGACTGCGCGATTGCGTCGGTCACGGTCACAGAAGTTGTTCGCCAAGAAATAAGGCAAACGCTTTCACTTCCCGAGCCGAACACTGAAATAGTTAGGCCAACATATGCAGATATTCTCCGTCGACAGCCTAGATCTAACGTGCCGCCACCTCAAAAGTACCACCAGCAACAGCCACCGACAGTGCCTTGGTACTACAGGGAAACGTCCACGCCGATGCGACCCCCACTCCACAAAGCCGACATATGGCGTACCCCTGACTACAGGCCCCTGTGCTTCCATTATGGGGAAGCAGGCCACATCGTGCGGTATTGTCTACATCGCGTTGCCGGGTATCAATAATTTTCGTCCACTACCCCTCGGCGCTATTTCGATGGAAGACGTAACGTTGAAAAGAGCGCGACGATCCCGCGAGACGTTTCTCCTGGGTTCCGGTCACGCTCGCCCTCCCCAGGTCATTTTCCTCGATCAAATAGGGGTAGCACCACGGACATGGCGAGAGGAAGATCTCCCAGTCCACGCCGGGGAAACTAAAAGCAGCGACCTTAGGGGGGAAGGTTGCGAATTGCCGAAGATTTGAAAATCCCCCCTTACCGCCGCATGAAGTGCCGCACATTTCGAATGAACCGACGAAAGACGAGATTGTCATCGCCGACATTACACTTTCAATTGACGGTCACGACGTGACCGCACTGGTCGACACTGGTGCGGACTTTTCAATAATGAGTGCGAATCTGGCCGACCAACTCAAGAAGGTAAAAATGAAATGGACGGAGCCGCAAATTAGAGGAGCCGGAGGCCAGCTGCTGACACCTACCGGAAAGTGCACCGCATGAATCAAGATCGGGGATTCATCATTCGTGGCGCCCTTTGTTATTCTTTCTGAGTGTTGTAAACAGGCCATTTTGGGTATGGATTTCCTGCGGGAGTATGGTGCCATTATAAATATACCGGACGGTGTACTGACCTTCTCAGCGGACCATAGCGCAGCGCTGCAGCGCAAGCCCATGCGCGTGATTGACGACGTGACTATGTCACCATTGTCATGCCGCCTCGTCTCTGTCACATGTAACACACAGCATAGTGGAGAAGGTGTCGCGGAACAAATATCGACGCTTTTACTCTCTCGAGGAATCGCTATTGCCAGAAGTCTCGTCAGTGTAGTGTATGGGCAAGCAGAGGTCCTGTTGACAAACGTCATCAACGAGCGTCGACACATTGCAGAGGGTACCTTAGTTGCATACTTCGAAGAAATTGTAGAATTCCGCGAGTGCTTCGCAGTACAACAGGCAGAGACGCCGGCCGCTTCAACACCACTGCCTGTCGACGTGAGCACAGATTTATCGCCAGCGCAGAGGCAGAGTCTTCTAGATATTCTCGGCCAGTTTGAAGATTGTTTTTCGTCGACCGCGAGGGCAAATCAAACGCCACTGACAAAGCACCGAATTATAACGGAAGAGACGGCAAGACCAATTCGACAAAATCCATACCGCGTGGCACCGAAAGAACGCGAAGCAATCCAAGAACAAGTCCAGAAAATGCTCAATGATGACATCATTCAGCCGTCAAAAAGCCCTTGGGCATCACCGGTAGTGCCAGTTAAGAAGAAAGACGGCAGCTTACGCTTCTGTGTGGACTACCGCAAGCTGAACCGCGTGACAAAGAAAGACGTATATCCACTACCGCGTCTTGACGATTCACTTGACTGGCTGAGGCATGCACGCTTCTTCTCGTCGATGGACCTGAAAAGCGGTTATTGGCAAATCAAGGTCAATGAGCGGGACAGAGAAAAGACTGTGTTTGTTACGCCTGACGGGCTTTACGAGTTTAAAGTCTTGCCCTTCGGATTGTGCTCAGCCCCAGCAACATTTCCGAGACTGATGGATACCGTCCTATCAGGTCTTAAGTGGCAGACGTGTCTGGTATACCTCGACGACGTCATTGTTTTCTCACCAACATTCGAGGAACATCTAAGACGGCTGCTATTAGTATTTCGAGCAATACGGTCTGCTGGCTTATCGCTGAAACCTGAGAATTAAATTTCGGTTTCAAGGAACTCCGATTCTTAGGACATGTGGTGAGCCATGAAGGTGTTCGTTCGGACCCCGACAAGATCGACGCCATCCGAAAATTTCCGGTGCCAACAAAAAAGAAGGCCGTAAGACGTTTTCTTGGCCTTTGCGCCTACTACCGCAGATTTATCGCCAATTTCTCGCACATAGCGTCGCCCTTAACACGCATAACGAGAGACGATGTTCCATTTTTATGGAGCCAAGAGGAACAAGCAGCATTTGACGGTCTACGACAGCGCCTGCAGACACCCCCTGTGCTTGCTCACTTTGACGAGGATGCTCCAACCATGATCCACACCGATGCCAGCAACGTAGGTTTAGGCGCTGTACTCGTCCATTGGCAAGACTCAGCCGAGAGAGTGATTGCATATGCAAGTAGGACGCTTTCCCGTGCCGAGTCCCATTATTCCACAACGTAAAGGAATGTCTTGCTGTAGTATGGGCAGTTCTGAAGTTTCGCCCATACCTCTACGGCCGTCCCTTCCACGTAGTCAGCGACCACCACTCTCTTTGCTGGCTGACCAACTTGAAGGACCCATCCGGTCGGCTAGCGCGCTGGAGCTTACGCCTACAAGAATTCGATATGACGGTCGTGTATAAGTCGGGACGACAGCACTCCGATGCTGATTGCTTTTCCAGGTCGCCCATAAAGCAAGATGATGTCTCAGAAGATGATGGCATGGCATTTTTAGGAGTGGTCGCAACGGTCACCATTTCGTCTAAGCAGAAAGAAGACAGTGAGTTGCTCCCTCTTATTAATTTTCTTAACGGCCAGTCTACAAGCGTTCCCAAAATATTTGCAAGGAGCCTGCCATCATTCTGCTTGCGCAGTGGTGTCCTATACAAGAAGAACTTTGCCCCCAGCGGAAATGCCCACTTACTTGTCGTCCCGACATCCATTCGCGATGAGATCCTGAGCGCTTGCCACAATGAGCCAACCTCCGGCCACCTCGGATACACGCGCACATTGGCCAGAATCCAACAAAAGTACTACTGGCCGAAGCTTCCAGGCAATGTAAGGCATTACGTCTGCACGTGCCTCGACTGTCAACAACGAAAATCGCCACCTTTAAAACCAGCCGGATTGTTGCAACCAGTTCAAGTGCCCACCATGCCTTTTGCACAAATCGGAATGGATATCCTTGGACCATTTCCGACTTCGCATACTGGAAATAAGTGGGTAATTGTCGCCACGGACTATCTTAGTCGCTACGCAGAAACAAAGGCTTTATCAAGTGGAACCGCAGAAGAAGCGGCACGATTTTTCATTGAAAATATCGTTCTGAGGCATGGTGCTCCTAGAATTATAATAACAGACAGAGGTACCGCTTTCACTGCCATGCTCCTCAAGTCTGTGCTTGGGTTGAGTGGAACAGCGCATCAAAAAACTACCTCCTACCACCCACAAACCAACGGCTTAACAGAATGCCTCAACAAGACAATTGCTGATATGCTTAGTATGTACATCGACGTGGATCATAAAAATTGGGACAACGTTCTACCATACGTGACGTTTGCCTATAATACGGCGCAGCAGGAAACTTCACGGAGCACGCCATTTAGTCTTCTTTATGGCCGTGAAGTGACGACAATGCTTGATGCCATGCTTCTGCACGACTGCGAGGATACAGACACGGATGTTCAAGCCTTTACCCAACGAGCTGAAGAGGCACGGCAGCTAGCACGCGTGCGAATCGCCCGACAGCAGAGTTACGACGCACAACGTTGTAACCTGCGACACCGACACGTCACTTATCAACCAGGCGAGAAAGTGTGGGTCTGGAGGCCTCTTCACCGACGCGGCCTTTGTGAAAAGTTACTCAAGAAGTACTTTGGTTCCTACAATGTTGTACGGCGCCTAAGTGACGTGAATTATGAGGTCATCCTTGAAAGTTCCTCGCGAGCTCAAAAATCTGAAATCGTACACGTTGTGCGGATGAAGCCATATTGCAGTGAGCCAGTTGCGTAATACGTCAACTACATACACCGCGTATTCTGTAGCTGAGCATCGGGCCGATGCTCTTCCTGGAGGGAGGCGAATGCCGCATTCAACCTGCAGAGGAGAGCTCGCACAGCCAGAGAGGAAGACGAAGCCCTTGCCTGGTCCTCTTTACGAGCACCTTTCATTTTTAATTAAAGTGAGCTCTTTTATATCGAACTCCTGCTGTGTCTGCGTCGTGACAATATGCGTACATAATTTTGTTGCACTGCAACTTTCATTTCTTAGAGCACGTGAACCTCTTCGAATTTCATATGGGAGGGTTATGTAAGATGTTTTTGTAGAAAATAGATTTTTTTCTAAAAGTGCTAACATAGTCCGACTCTTGTCGTCTGCGCAAATTGACCCTGAGTCGAAGCGAAAATACTTAGGTGTGGCTCAGCTATTGTCACGGGATCATGACATTGAAGAAGAAACCACTTGGCGAGTATAGGATGAAACTCTTTATTTAGGTGAACCTTCGCCCGATAAATACCAAAGCCAGACTACAAACGCCACACACTGTGCTTTGAAAATGGCGCACAAATTTGGCCGTCGATAAGCAGATATTTGTGGCGTCGTGCTGTCTTTTATCCAGAACGCATCAAACATTCCAGCCTTATTACTGGTTGTTGCACAACCTCTGGAATAATCTTGGTCGTTTGAGTCATGCGCGCATCCTTAACAAATCGATCTACCACAACCGTGAGGAGCCATCTGCCCCGAGCATGGCGGACACTCTGTGGGTTTTAACCTTCCGTATCAAAATACTACTAAAGCAGAATTAATAAAGTACTTAATCGAAAAAATGGCAGATCCCACGTACCTTAGAATCAACGTTATGCGCAGCATGTGGAGGGGAGGTGAGCGTGTCAAAAGTTTTTTTATTGAGCGCACGTTGTAAAATGACGATAAATATATGTACAAATGTCGCACGCAAAGACATATTTTAAGTGTTGCAGATGTTTATATGACCAGTTGTTTGCACTTCCGCAACAATGCCAACAGGAGCATGCGTATTAGCAACACCAGAAGCTCAAATGAAGCGCTGATGCTCGCGAGGATGCTCGCCCTGGACACTTCTACTTCCATAAACTTCAGGGCATGACACCTAACCACAATTAACGTCAACCCGACGTGACGGTTGTATCAAAGGAGTACATATGTAATGTTTATAAAATTAGATAGGCAGCACTGTGATCACTATTGACGTTTCACGAAGATTAGCGTCCATTTGGAAAGTAGTTCCTAGACCTGGCATAGCTTTGTGGTGAAGTTCTTCCTTGCCACGCAGAATGCTTGGATTCGATTCCAGCTGGGACCCTTACATTTATTCTTTGCATTCATCGGGTCCACACTAATGATGTAGGGTATCTCTTAACGCTCGCGCGTCAAAATTGCCCGTGTGTATTTTTGTCGATTGTCGGTAGATACTAAGTGTCAATGACGTATGGTACATTCACGCATATCAGTGGCACATACTCGCCAGTTGGTATGCGCCAATGTCTGGCGGGAAGTTTTTGATGATGTATGCGATGGGAATGTGTTATTTTTCATATTTTGACTAGTGTGTTATATTCGTCAAACTATCTGACTCTCTCATGCTAATTTTAGTTCACACTATATTCAGAAAAAGATAACGAGAGCCCCCTAACCTAAGCGGCTAGATAGATAGATACGCTCAAAGTGGCCGAAGTTCCCTAAAAATGCTTCAGATGTGAAATCTCAGAGGTAACAAAAACAAATCAGCGAAAAATAGCATTCATTAGCGCGCATCATAACCCTGAGCGATTGCTCTTTATATCTATTTTGTTTCTTTCTGAACGTGCAGCTTACTTTCAGCGTGATCGTGAGCGCCCGCGGGGCACATGGCAGCGTTCAGCAGCGGCCGCAGTAACTGAGCAGACCACGCATCAACCAACGGCCTCCGATTGTATTACGATTCCATGGCGTGGTCATTTCTGTCCATGGCATAATTTGTAGATCGAAGAGGAAACGATTTCTTGCTGACTGAGAGCTAATCGTAAAATTGAAGCCGTGTGTGGGCGATATAACGTTTTGCTCGCTTGTTCTCGAGAGCTTAGACAAGCTATATCGGTAGTGATTTCTGACCACGCTGGAAAGTTGCTGCAAGGCCTTTTCAGGCACAAGCAGGTAAAACAGGGGGTGGGAAATGCTCTTGAAAATTTCTTTCTGGTATGGGTAAAATACATAAGGATAAAAGAAACTTACGTTTAACACTTAACTTCATATCTGTTCTTGAACACTGTGACAGTGGACAGCACCACCTGATATAAACATAGGAATAGGAGCGTCAAATGGATCTTAACAGCTAATAGACAGCTTCACCTCCCTCACTGTGAGGTCATCATTCGCGGCGTTACCAAACGAATTCAGCTATTCGGCATGGTATGTACGTGTCTTTTATCTACGGTTTCTATTCCTCATTTCCTAAACTAAATGCGAAGCCCCTGCTTTTACATTCAGTGCAAAATAATGGTTCGCCCTTTGAAAACAGTCTTTAAATACATTTTGTCTTTACTTCTGTGAAACTTTTTCGTAGTTGTGTCCACGTGGTGCGTCCGTGGCAGCATCTACACCCAAGGACATCACAGTTTTGACATTGTGTATAGTAATCCTTGTTAATTTAGTGACATTGATTTTATATTTAAATGCTCGTTTGCAAGTACTTGTGTAAGCATACAGCAGAGTGTGTTTCCGGTGCCCTATGTTTTGCCCTTGTTTGCAGGGTACTTTGCTATTCTTTTTTTTCTTACCGTAGAATGAGCGAAAAAAAGATTAACATTTTTGTGTAAAGAATCTGCAACAAAGCGGTTGTCCTTGTTACGAATTTTCGTGGGCTGCATTTTTTTCAGGCTCTTCTTGAGTTTAAAACTGATCAGTGTCTTAATTAGCGAGATAATCGGGATACTTTCTGTTCTTTTACTCACAAAAAACACAAGAATTAGAAAATATTAATGACAGCTATTTTTAGAAAGATTTCATGTGCATGCTAATATTATATGTCTTCTGAATAAAAAGCCATTTTTTCTTTCTTGATTTTTCCCAGGATGAAAGAACTGATTTGTAGTGTCGAATACGAATCGGCACTGATAATGCATCTGTTATTCCTGTACTTAGTGTTTCGAAAATTTCAGTGAGACAGCCGCGATGTGACGTGAGCCCCCTTCCTTCCCCTCTTTCACTGAACAGAATTTCTGGCTACGCCTCTACGCCACTGACTCGCAAACCTTTTAAGAGTTTATGAAAGACATGAACTTAGAAAAGACTGATAGCAAACAAGGTATGAAATTCAGAAGGCATGCGCCATAGCAAAAAATTTACATCATGATACCATCATCAGTGTATTCCAAATCACTGTAAAAACCGGCAAGGTCACAGCTGATTGTTTGGCACATGCAGCGCATCAAAAGAGCAATTTATCCAAACCTTTCGCGGCCGAATGTTTCTTGGACAAACCACGTGGTCGATTGCACAGAGAGACTTAGCTCGCAAGCCAAGCACGCAGCTCGCAATTATATATGATTGATCATGGAATGGACTTTCGAAGTACAATAAAAATTTAGCGTTTTGTATTTGATCCATTTCGTCTAGGCACTGCCCACACGAAGGGCTTCCTATACAGGATAAATAATGTAACTGTGCGGCATGCACGTGTGAAAAGGCAGATGAAGATGTGGAACACTTCTGTCTACATTGCGAAAACTACGCTGTTTTCAGGGAAAAAAATTATAGAATCTAAACAGGTTCGATACACCACCGCTATCACAAAGGTTTAGGGTGCATGGCCAACAAAAACACTTCAAAATATTGCTTTGCATGCTCTAGTACAGTTTTTAGAAGAGTCAGAAGTATCAAAAAATATTGATTCACTTTTATAAATATGGTTTGCATTGAGGTGTTTCTGGCCTCGTGTTTCGCGCTGCTTCTCGTATTTCAAGACAACTGTATTTGAAAGTGAGGGTAAGGGCCCAGGGACTGCTGTGTGATTGCATTATATGAAGGACTTTTTCTCAAGGTGCGAACGTTTCTTGAATGTATTGTATGTGAACATTGTTGTTGACACGTAGAAATTCTTCATGATGTAAGGACATATACTTTAAAAGGGCATTTTCGAGCGTGAATTCTACTGTACTGTTATTTGTGCCTCAGTTACACAAAATACTACCTAAGGAAAGAGGAATAGCCGGAGCCATGTATAGGCACTAACCTCTCCTTAAACACAGTCAATGGAAAAAAAACACAACCTCGCCCCACAAACGATTGTAACCAATTGAAACTCAGTGAATAATGTATGGTGCTGGGAGTACCACTGTTATTCACCCCTAATTGCGTTTGTTCAGCTGTTGATGCTGTGGGATGTACAAGGAACAAATTGTGAGAAAATTATTGAAAATTGTGGCTCAAGTGGCCACTGGCTCTAGGACTGTTTGTCGGTGCACAAAACGTTATTCGACACGTTTATAAACTGTGATAGAAATACCATAAAATGATACAGCACTATCATCACGATATTTACAAAAAACAGCATACTGACTGAAATATTCGTGTTTAGAGTTGTCCCACTTATTGTAGACACAGTACATTTGTACTAAGTTCACATAAAGGCTATAAAGAATTATAGACAGATTATGGGACCTCTGACTTTCTATTGCAGCATTAGGTCTCTATATAATTTGAATTTGTGCTGTGTGGTGACAAATAGAGATATTTTAGCTCGCAGCTAGACACCTTTTTAGGCTCTGAAATGTGAACTGCGATGAGCCGTCGCCCTCCCCGCTCAGGAAGAGGAGGGCGAAGATTCAACACGGCCCCTCTCTCTTACCAAGTCAAATTAAGGAGCAGCTTTATCGCCCCTTCTCTTTTCCTACATGACTAAAGGGGTGACTGCCTCCCTGCCAACTTACGCAAGCCAATGTGTGATGCACCAATTCCGTCGCATGTTAACAATATGAAAATACCTAATGTACACAAAATCCTCAGTTGTAGTATAATACCCCTGTAACAATATTGCCAACAGTTTACCTTGTAGAATCACGATTCAATTACTAGGGACGCCATAGTGGAAGGCTTCTGAATAGTTTTCCTACCCAGGGTTGTTTACGATGTGCATACATCCAGGCACACTGGTGTTTTTTGCATTTCTTCCTAACCTAAATGCGCCAGCCACGTCCGAAAATTATTTTTCTGTTTGGAGGGATCGCAAGCTGGCTAACGTTTTCTTTTTTTTTGTGCAGAACAATTCTCTTCAAGGAAAGGCTCAAGATGCGCACGCAAGGGGAATTTCGTGGGCTTTGAGTGCTGCCCGGAGAGATTTGTTTTCCCGACATCCACACCTTAGGCGAGGTATTTTGATAAGAATGAATTCTCAAATCTGTACACTTTTCGCTTTATTTTTAATTAAAAGAAGGCTTCACGCTTTGTAGTGTTTCTCACACCAGTACGCGCAAAAACGATGGAGAGGCAGAGAAATTTCAAGTCGCCACCACTGTTACGCTGGGTTCGTTGACCGCAGCGTCATTTGATTTCTCGCTGCAGAGTGCACCCAGGAGACCGAACCTATTGTGGCCGCTATGTGCGCGTAGTGTCAGCACTTGAATATTTTTACATCGGGTTCATAATGAGCGAGAAAGTGTGTCGAGTATGAAGTTTAAGATGTGGTATCTCTGTTGGAGCCTACCAAAAATGTAACAAACTTTTAAATGCGAAACACTTCTTAGCAAATCTACCTAACCTAACCTAACCTTTTGAGCTCTCTTTCTCTCTTTTTTCTTTACGTATTTCTTCGTTTCTTTTTTTCTTTGTTTCTTTCCTTCTTTCATCTATCTATCGATCTTTCCACCTACATCGGAGTGCTGCTGCGACTGGCCTTCGCCGGCACCAGAATGAAGCATATTAAGAGGAAAAGAACGGCAGGGAGGTTAACCAGCCTATAGGCAGCCGGTTAGCTGCCCTGCGCATGTAAGGGGATGGGTGAGACGAAAGATAGAGAGAAGAGAGGGAAGAGAGATAAACACAGCACATTAGGCACCACACGTGCGCACTCTCAGTCATAGTCCAGTCTTGCCTTTCGTGGTGTGTGACATTGCTGTTACAGCCGCCTGTTCAAATCCGTGTCGCGTAGGAATTTCAACGGTGCTTTTGTCGCCTTCTGTTGCAATGTCTTCTCTCAGGCACTTGAAAAAACAGCGTCCACAGACATTGGGCTGTCGTCAATGTGCGGAAGAATAGACGCCAGTGACTTTCTCTGGATGTCATACAACGGACAGTCGCACAGGATGTGGTGTAGCGTCTCTTCGCAATGGCAGGCATGGCAGAGAGCGTTGTTGGCCATTCCTATGACAAATGAATAAAATTTCATAAATGCCACCCCTAGCCTAAACGATGAAGAAGGGCGGCTTCTCTTCGGCCTAGCACAGTGGACATGCGGAGAGCCATCAAAGAGGACCGGTGGTGTTGACGATACGTCTCGTTGCTTGGTGAGTACCATAGTGAAAACGTGATTCCACGCACAAGTCATCGAAGATTACTGGCAGCATCGGTCCGCAAAAGTGGTATGGTTTATTCTCGTGTTGCTTCAAGAGCTGCTCGAGCGGCAGTATCGGCATGTTCGTCCCCTATGACGCCGCAGTGACTTGGCAGTGTTACGACCGTCGTAATTATTAAAGTTTTTCGGCTTTTGTGAACGGGACAAAAATATTTGACGCATTCCAAACAAGGGTGTGCCGTCAAGACGGATTGATTTCCTCCCGTCAAAACCTGAACGAGGGGTTCGGGACTGGTTCGCGCAAAATAAACACACGAGCCAAGGAAAACCATTGTGAGCTCGACTCAAGAAAGGCCACTGTGTGTGCTGCTGGCAAGGCTTTCGAGGCAGACAAGGAGGCAGCTGGGCCATTTTAAAGGTCACCGAGGATCTGAAAATCTCAGAACCAGCATGGTATTTGCAGTTCAGGCTGCAAGCTAAGGCCAAATTGGTTGTGGCTGCATCTTGCGAGGTCAAGCGGAGCCCCGGGGTATGTGCAGCTAAGCCACAGCTTTAAGCAAACAACCAGGAATGGAATGCGAGGGTGAAGAAAAGGATAATGCGCTATGTGCTGCAGCCCTTGCCGGAGCCCGCCTCGACGACGACGACGAGGGATTAGTCGACCCCTCCTCCTTTCCCCTTTCTCCATAAGATAGGCTGAATGGGGTGGCATATTTTGACGATATGCCGGCCCACCACTACATTGTCCTACCCAAACAGTCAAGCAAGTTTGACACGTGTACTGGCGGCCAATTTTTCGAACCTCACCCAGCTGCCAGAAGAATCTTGGAAACCAAAATCATCGGACGTGCGCGAAACTTGGTGACGTGTACGAAAACGTCGGTGCAGTGCTTTGGTGAGCATATTTGGACATTGTGTGGACTGTGCCCTCTCCACATGAATTGTGTGGTGTCTTTCCTCTCCTTCGTGGGTGGAGCACCTTGACCATGGAGTGCCGTATTGGCTGAAGCCGCGGACAGTGCACCCAGTGTTGGCAACGCGGCACTATAGAAACGGAAGACTCTTGTGTATATTCAAGCTCTGCAGTTCAACAGCTCTCATGTACTGTTCTGATCACTTGATCACCTCTTTTCTAACTCTCAGTTACTAACCATGTAAATAAGTTGTTGTCGTTTTTACGAGCGCCTCATCTGACTTGTTCGACGATGGGTCCTAGGACGGGGGCCCGCTACCAAACTGAGACCCGCGGGACCCGGAGTAGCAACAACTGGTGGCAGCAGTGGGATAGCTTCAACCCAGGTCATCACCACTAGATGGCAGTGGTGGGATAGCGTCAACCGAGGTCGCAACCACTGGATACAGCGGAGAGATGGCGTCAACCCACGTAGCAACGACTCGACGACAGCCGCCAGATGCTACGACCCCATCGACTTAGAGAGGCGATTGGACGACAACGGTCAGATGATCCGAGCTCATCGACTTGAGAGGCAGCCGAATGACACTTCTGGGATGACGCGAGGTCATCGACTGCGAGAGGCAACCGGAAGACTCTGCTGAGATGCACGACGCTGGAGGTACGACTGCGAGCCGGGTGAGTGCCGACTTTCTCTGTTAAACTTTACCAGGCATTTACTAATGGGTGAGTAAAAGCTGGTAGGGAGCATAGCTTATTTGGGTCATTATGTAACTGTCCTCAGACTGATTGTGAGATGGCTTGGTCAAGTCATAGTCTGTGGGTGACGGCAAGGTTAACAGTGACCGAGCTATTTTAATCATCGGGTTAACAGATAACTTACGTCGGGCAGATAATTGTGAGATAGCTTGTTCAAGCTATAGTCTGTGGGTGACGGCAAGGTTAACGGTGACAGGGCTGTTTTAGTCATATGGTTAACAGATAACTTGCGTCGGGCAGATAATTGTGAGATAGCTTGTTCAAGCTATAGAGCTATAGTCTGTGAGTTACGGCAAGGTTAACGGGGACAGGGCTGTTTTAGTCATATGGTTAACAGATAAATTGTGTCGGGCAGATAATTGTGAGATAGCTTGATTAAGCTATAGTCTGTGGGTGACGGCAAGGTTAACAATGATAGAACAGGATTCCGTGTAAGAGCTTAAGGAAGCTTTTGCAGACTAAGTTAACAGGTAACTTGAGGCAAAGCAGAAAACTAGGGCTTTCGTTGTTGCAGGGTTAATTAGGTTGCAAGACAGGAATCATTCGCGGAACAGAGAAAGGTACCGGAAGCAGTCATGAATCTGAAAGCACTGCGAAAACCCATATTGCTAGCGATCGCAGTGGAGTTGACACTGGATGTGTCAGACTCCCCAAGCAGAACAGAACTGATCTAGCGGATCGTCGGGACAGGGACAAGCAATGATGACCTCTCAGAGTATGTCGAGAGCAATCAACAGGCAGAAGCCCGGAGAAAAGAGGCAGAAGAAGCCGAAAGGATACGTATACATGAGGCTAAAATGCGAGCATTAGACGAAGACATTGCAAGGATGAATCGTATAACTAGGGCACAGCATCGGAAGCGTCTTTGGTCGTGTATATGTGAAGTATGTGTAGAGCCCGAAAGGTCTGAAGTGGTGAGTATGGTGCAGTGTGAAGTCACCGAAAAAGCCGCTGTTTGCGAGGTACCACCCGAGAAAGGTTCGCGTCTCTATCAGTGCGACATGCAAAGTGATCTTTCGGCGGAGAGAAAAGAGCAACAGGTCGTTGTTAGTGAAGTTGCGCCTAGGGAAAGTACGCGACTCTCCGAGGGTGCGAAGGTAGTGCATGTAGAGAGCGGGACGGGGGATGGTATGCAAACTGTAGCAAGCCCAAAGAGTGTTCCGTGTGAGACCGAGGCTCGTTCCAGTTGCCCTGATGGGGTCATTAAACAGATTAGTGAGCTGGAGACCATGCTCAAGCCTCAGCAGGGCAATTACTTTTCGGACGTTGAAAGAGAGGACAACGAAGCTAGTCCTAAATGTAGCGAAGACATAACGCTACTATAACTCGACAGTACTGCCAGCGAGGGCGAGCTACTATTGGAAGTATTTTCAACAGATAGCGTGGGAAATGCCTCAGAGGGTGAGAAAGTACATTGCGAAGCTGTCGTAGGTGTACAAACAGGCGCAATTTCGGTGGAGGATCATTTCGAGGAAACGTCTAATCCCAGCAGCATGAACCGAGATTGTGGGTTGTTAGAGACCTGCCTCGTGCTGCGGCACGTAAACGATCGGCCGGACGGTAAAAACTACCCAGAAATTGAGCAGGACGCTACTTTCCAAGAGTTCGGATCTGTGGAGGGCCCAGAGTCTGGTTTTGTGAGGGGTAGCACAGATAAATTAGCCCGTCAGAGCAATGGAGTGGGGAAACCGAAGGGCAAAGGCTGCAGAAAAGGTGGTGCACAGGCACACCTAAACTCTGGGGTTGCCGATGACGCAACCAGAAAAGTTTGTAACAATCAAAGATAGGTTGTACGTAAGCGTAACCGCAAAATAAGGAAGCGGGGACGTGCGGCACCACAAAAGGTGGAGGCAGAGGGCACGCCGCAGCGAAAACGGAAAGGTTGGCCATCGGGCAATTCAATAAACAGTCCTTCGACGCGTAGGGTCAGGCGAGAGAAGAATAGCGGAAAGGGACACGCGTCCTCAAGAAGGAAGGTGTGGTTGAAAGGAACAGGTTTGCATAGACAACAAGGTCGACAGGTTCTTAAAAGAAAGGCTTCTGGTCCTAAATTCAGGGAGGAACAAATTGCCAAAGGACCGTGGCAAGTCTTTCACCCACACTTCGGGAATTTTCGGTGTTACGAAGAAAACCACTCGAAATCACGAATGAGGCGAGATAGCAAAGTTGGGCTAAGAGCTCGCGCTCATTGTGGCCACTGGCGATCACGAAAATGGCAGCGAAAACGACCGCCAGGAGCCAGACTAAAGCATGAACGTCAGTTGCAAGCTTTTCACGGAATGAAACCCATAGTTTGTGGAAAGGAGCTTTTCTAAATATTTTTGTAGTTTTGAACCTTTGAAGTAAAGTTTTCTTTTGTATGTAAGGTTTGATAAGAAAACAAAGACTGGTTTTAAAGGGTTCATGCTAAACGCGGATTGTGTTACGTTGTCAATCAAATGCGCGTTTAGAAGATTTTCAGATGGAACGGAAATGTACATTTGGTCGGGAGATGCTACAACGCTCTATAAGTGCGAATAGAGCTAAAGCATTCGAAAGAACCCAGTGCGCTCTTTACCCAAGTGGCTGGCATGATAATGTAACAATAAACAAACAATACCGTTACGCAAGGTTCAGTTCCGTCCCTTTGCTTTTGATAGGATTCTTAAGTATAATGTGATAGTTTAGGCGGAGCGTTACCGGAAGTCCAGGTAGGAGAGACAATTTTGACAGTTGTAAGATGCAGATGAATCTAATCTGAAATATTTGAGTCTGTAAAGGTGTGTCCTACTAGATACGTGGAGAAACGGTAGCGTTTGAGCTTGGGTTATAGCATGCGCAGAGAGCTGGCACGAAGGCTTAAGCTTTTCTTCGTGTGTAAACGGAACTCAAGCGAGAATTCTTCGTTTTAAGGTTTCATTGTTTTGCAAGTGTCCTGTTTAGGAGGTGGAAAAGCCTAGTGAAGGCAGCTCGAAAACTAGCTTACTAGATACCAAGTAGGTTATTCAGAGGTGGAGCATTGGCCTCTCTCGAAGCTACTGCCTTTGTTCTATAAGAATGGCCGCCTTCTGCGTTAAAGCCTCGTTTTGCAACAGAATACGTTTGACATGTGTTTCAAAAAGAGGGATACCCCATGGCAACGCTGAGTGTTTAAGTCGTCGTCCTTGACGCGAACAGCATTCTCGAGAGTTCTGAAATATTTCTTTCCTGACCCAGCCGAGGACCATTGATTAGGTTTTGTTGTTGTTTTGTTGCGTTTAGAGTTCGTTGAACTCATGGTGAGTACTTTGAAGACACCACTATTCAATGTTTCAGGTGGGGTGTGCTTCCGGCACTGTTATTCTGTTTCACTCAAACGTGGAAGAGGAATGCAGAATAACTAGAGAACTTCTTTTAATTATCTGTAAAAGGGTGAATATTCCTTGTGGGGTTTGACGGAATTGTGGGGCGCTCACTAGGTGAGTGGTTGTGTTTTATATGCGTATGTGATGTCTGTTGAGCCAAAATAAAGCAGGTGGTCACTACTTCATCAAAGACAGTATTCACCAGACCAGACGTCAGCGCTGATATCTCCGAACAGTGGCTGCAAACCTCAGTCCATCGAGATCTTCACCCCACCACGCGAGAGACGGTTACGACAGTCATAATTATTGAAGTTTTTGGGCTTTTGTGAACGGGACGAAAATATTTCGACGCAATCGAAACAAGGGTGTGCCGTCAAGACGGGTTGATTTCCTCCCGGCTAAACCTGAACGATGGGTTCAGGACTGGTTCCCGCAAAAAAAAACGCACGAACCAAGAGAGGCCATTGTGAGCTTGACTCAAGAAAGGCCATTGCGTTCGCTGCGAGCAAGGCTTTCGAGACAGACAAGGAGCCAGCTGGGCCATTTTCAAGCTCACCGAGGATCTGAAAATCTCGGAACCAGCATGGTATTTGCAGTTCAGGCTGCAAGCTAAAGCCAACTTGGTTGTGGCTGCATCTTGCGAGGTCAAGCGGAGCCCCGGGGTATGTGCTGCTAAGCCACAGCTTTAAGCAAACAACCAATAATGGAATGCGGGGGTGAAGAAAAGAATAATGCGCTATGTGCTGCAGCCCTTGCCAGAGCCCGCCTCGACGACGAGGGATTAGTCGACCCCTCCTTCTTTCCCCTTTCTCCAAAGGATAGGCTGAATAGGGTGGCATGTTTTGACGATATGCGGTCCACCACTACATGGTCCTACCCAAACAGTCAAGCAAGTTTGACACGTGTACTGGCGGCCAGTTTTTCGAACCTCACCCAGCTGCCAGAAAAATCTTGGAAACCAAAATCATCGGACGTGCGCGAAACTTGGTGACGTGTGCGAAAACGTCAGTGCAGTGCTTTGGTGACCATATTTGGGCATCGTGGGGACTGTTCCCTCTCCACATGAATTGTGTGGTGTCTTTCCTCTCCTTCGTGGGTGGAGCACCTAGACCATAGAGTGCCGTATTGGCTGAAGCCACGGACAGTGCACCCAGTGTTGGCAACGCGGCACTATAGAAACGGAAAACTCTTGTGCATTTTCAAGCTCTGCAGTTCAACAGCTCTCATGTACTGTTCTGATCACTTGATCACCTCTTTTCTAACTCTCAGTTACTAACCATGTCAATAAATTGTTGTCGTTTTTACGAGCGCCTCATTTGACTTGTTCGACGATGGGTCCTAGGACGGGGGCCCGCTACCAAACTGAGACCCGCGGGACCCGGAGTCGCAACAGCAGCCACTGAAACGTCACATGATGCCCTTTCTCGTGTGAAGTGTGGAGAAGGCATAAAATTTTTAAAAAATGCTCTTCGTACCACTTGCGACGCAGTGCTGAGAGCACAGGTTGTAGGGCAGACATTGTGTCTCTAAAAATCGACCATTGTTGCGGTGATTCCCGATTAACCACACAAAGTGCAGCGCGCATAGCAGCTAGTTCTGCTGCTGTAGAAGCCGTGCAGTGGTCAGTCTTAAAGGTGAAGGTAACACCTCTTGCTAAGAAAACTACTGCACTTGATGAACACTGGCGGTTTGTGGAGCCATCGGTATATATATATATATATATATATATATATATATATATATATATATATATACATATATATATATAGATATATATATATATAGATATATATATATATATATATATATATATATATATATATATATATATATATATATACTGTCTGAATATTTCTAGTGCGAAAGAAGAGGAGACAGTTGTTTCGGCATCGGCGATGAAAGCTCAGACAGATTTCCTCCGGATCCCTGGTACACTAAGATGCACTGTGGGTCGGATAAGTCACCGGGGGGGTATCGATGGTTTAGATGCAGGAGTGCGGCCCGAGGGATGTTTCTCGTTGTGCTTAATCATTTTAGCTAACGAAGCTTGGCGCCTCTCTGAAGGCAACAGTGCAAGGTGATGAGAGTGAGCTCGTGCAAAGTGTCTGATGTGCCTTCTCAGGACTTCTACAGCAATGTGAGTTTTATTAGATAGTCACCAGCAATTGCAATTGTTGCCTATGTTGACGCACATCTGGGCAGACCAAGGCACACTCTCAGTGCTTGGGCTTGCACTGCCTGTGAAACACGAACAATGGTCTTGCAGGTATTGCTCAGCACGGGCAAGCTCTATCTCAGCGAACCAAGAAACATGGCTGTGTAGGGTTCCATCATTGCGTCTACTGACATCCCCGACGTCTTTCCTGCCAGGAACTTGAACAGTTGGGAAATAGCGGTCAGGTGCTTCTTCATATAATCCACATGCGCACTCCAACAGAGTTCCCTATCAATAATGATGCCCAGAAACCGGTGGGTTCGGGCGTAAGAAATGGGTCACCCGCAGATTGAGATGACATAAGGGGTCATTGATTGGCGAGTGAAGGACACCAGCGCGCATTTTTTTGGTAATATGCTGAGACCTTGTTTTAACAAATAGTTGGCAATCATAGTTGCTGCTCTTTGAAGCCGGGAACGTATCTGAGGACGTGTGACTGCCGAAGTCCAGACACAGATGTCATCTGCGTATATTGAAGTCTTAATGGTACTTGGCAAGTATTCAGCAGGGCCAATTAGTGCAAGATTGAATAGAGCCGGGCTAAGAACTCCGCCTGGAGGAACACCCCTGTAAGTATAGCTTCACCTAGTTGGGCCTTCTTCTGATAACACATGGAATGATCTTGCAGCCAGGTAGCTCGAAATCCACCGAAAGACTCGACCACCAAGGCCAACCTGCGCAAGAGCACTTAAAGTAGCTTCATGTAGAACATTATCATACGCGCCTTTCACATCTAGAAACAAAGTTGCAAAGTCGTAGATGGTCGCTTTCGGGATTTTTTGGGCTGAACGTACGAAACTAGATCAACGACATTGTCAATGGAAGAGCAGTCGCGTCGGAAACCAGCTATGAAGTTCGTATAAATTTTGTAGTATTCAAGAAAGCACTTTAGGCGGCCTAGTATCATCCTTTTCATTATCTTTCCTTCGCAGCTGACCAGTGCTATTTGGCGGTATGAGGCGAGTTCGTGTGGGGATTTGCCCTGCTTCAAAATGGTTACCAAGCGGCTTACTTTCCAGTCGTCATAAACATTGCCATGCTGCCACGCGATGTTGTAAAGGCTCAACACTTCTCTCCTTGCTTCCTCCCCAAGGTTGTACAAGGCTCGTTACAAGATGCCATCTGGACCTGGAGAAGTTTAACGCCGGCCGAGAGCTACTGCCACCTCGAGCACCTCCATTGTAAAAGGGAGGTCCATGTGGTAGTGACGGGAACGGGGGCGTCACCTCTCACTGGAGAATCTGGACGAGTGCCTTGGTTGGCGATCTCCGCACAGAAATCTTCTGCGACATCGATGTCTTGCCACCCTTGAGAGAGCGCGAGTGCTTTGAGTGGAATACGCTGTTCCGTAGGGTGACGCAGACCTTGCACCGTTTTCAAAATGTGTGAGAGTTGCTTGCGAGGGTCTAGTGACTGGCAAAATGTTGTCCATTGTTCAGACGCTAATCTATCCGTGCAACGCTAAGTCTTCTTTTGCATCCTATTGGCTGCCCTAAGATCGTGAATTGATTTTGTGCGCCGATACCGATGCTTCACCCGGCGTCGAAGTGCTCGGAGTCGCTACAACTCTATGTCAAAGTCGTTTCATGCGGAAGATATCATCACCGTGCGAGTGGCGTTTTGAACTGTGCTCTTAGTTGTTTGCTTTAACCTAGATCTTACGCCATCGCTGCAAGCATCTTCCATGACAGATTTGAAGTTGGTCCACTGGACTGCTCGAATGGTCGGCCGTGGACCTAAACTATACAAGCCTTTGATGTTAAGGTAGATTGGAATGTGAACACTTCGTCGTGTCTCAACATCTGGAAACCACTTCATGTACCTCGCGAGAGAGTTGGAGGCAAAAGCAAGGTCGAAACAGCCTCTTTATGTCACCCCTCAAAAAAAGTGTGGCTACCGTCGTTCAGGAGAGTAAGGCCATAGTTGTAGGCGACATTTGCTAACCTTCGTCCTCTTGTATTTGTCCGCGTACTTCCCCATGCGAGATGGTGCGCATTAAAATCTCCTATGATGACCCATGGTGCCAGACACATTCTTAAAATATCCGCTGATCTGCTGGAATCGAGAATATTCGAACGCAATATATAGACGCCTATGAGGGTAAACAGGAGTATGTTCCTTTTCACAGTGATGCAGACATACTGATTGTCATCGTGATGCGTAATTGGTTGTACAACATCCGTCAGTTCACAATGAACAAAGACGATGATTTTGCTGCACGCACCGTTTGTTGAAGACATGACAGCTTCGTACCCCAAAAGTCTTAATGTTTTCGACAAATCGGGTTCAGAAATCACGATGAGTGGAAACACGTTGGTATACATAAACTGGCGAAAATCTTAAAGGTGTCATTTTACTGGCGTTCCATCGGATGACAGATGCAGCCTTGACTTCTTTACGAAAGGATGAAGCGTGTGCAGCCATCTTCCTAGTCGAGAGAATCAAGCACTAGGCTTATGGCGTCCAATACTCCAAGTGCGCTTCGAGCAGATGCTGTCTTCATGTCGCGTAATATAGCTCGGATGGCTTCTATGAGAAAACGCAGCACCGAGATCACTTGACAATCTGTTTTAGGCAAATCTTCTATAGCTGGAGACGGCTCTGGTGGGGCCGCAACCTGCGGAGATTCCTTGGCAGAAGAGCAGTTTGGGAGCGTGGGCCATTCCTCCAGATAAGGAGGCTTCTCCACTCCTTTCGTGGCGTTGTTGTGTGGAACCGCAAAAGAGTGAGAACTAGCATTTCGGGAATGAGCCTTCTTTGAACACGTTCGATGATGCCAACGTCGATGCCGACGCCGGACTACTTTGGCTGCCTCCCTGTGTGTCGAGTTGCCTCGGGCCATTTGAGAATCGCGCGCTCCTTTTGGATTCGAGGACAGTCTTTCGACGAAGCAGCGTGAGGACCACTGCACTTGGCGCACTTCATAGTAGTCGCTCAACAGGTGTATTCGGCATGAGTTTCAGCGCAACGAGGCCACAGGCACCAGAGATCCGGGATCAAGATGTAGGAAAGTGAACTTAACAGTGGGTTTATTTACATTTTGCGGCAAGCTCTCTCGTATGAGTTGGCTGGGTCCTCATAAAATGTACGTTTATCCCAGAACTTTAGATTAGAGAAATGGTGCAGATCGCACTGTCCAATGACTTGAGAGGCACAACTTTCGAGGATGACGCCCACACCCACCTAAGTAAACTTCCCCTGTTGGGGCATGATTACGGCACTGCAATGTGGCAGCAGCGTGGCTCTTCCCTCTCATATGAGTGCTGTTCGGTTAGGGTTCCCACACTCAAACGTTCCGTTCCATCGAAAAGGCTCGCCGCAGCAGTGTTGAAAAGCGTCCCCCGAACTTCTCGCTCAATTAGCGGGGTGAGTTGTGGCTTCCGTCGATTTCTCCTCCAAGGAAGATGTTGGGTCCGTGGAAACCATTGTGGTCATCTCGGGGAACTGTTTACAGCAACTGATGGCATGGCACCTCACTTTCCGCATACGAAGGACAATGCATGGCGTACTTGGGCCAGCAGTCCTTCAGCGACATTTTCGACAAAAAAATCACAGCATATTCACGGAGTGAATGATGATGAGTGGTGCGAAGCGCTGGAGAGTTTCATCACTAAACATTGAATCATCCGCGAATATCGCCCACTACATCAACAAAAACGTGGCAAGCACTGTATATATTTACATAAGAAATTTTATTTTTCCTAAATGGTAGCTCTACGTCGCTTCCGTTCTCCATTCATTATAAACGTTTTATAGTTGGTGAAGTGGCGTATTGGTGATGAGGCGCAGTGGGATATTTACAAGGACGAAATAGTAGACAGTTTGCAAAGGTCAAACTATAGGCGGTCACGTACAACAAGGGATAAACACAGTCGGATAATCTGTGGTTGTTTAACACGCACCTGGATACAAGTACACGACCATCATGTATGTCGTATCGGCTACTTCTCAACAGTGTTTGCTTTAGGGGGGGGGGTCGGTGTAGTGGTGGATCGGTGATAAGGCGTAGTGGGATGCTTGCGAGAACGAAGTAGGCAGTTTGCATAGGTGGAACTATAGGTGATCACGTACATACAAGGGATGAACAGACCCACGTCACTAGGAGCTTCACCCCTAAAAATAACGCCCCTCCCTCGTCGGCCCAAGCGCCGGTTGCAACAGTGCTTTCGTGTTCAGCTCCTTAGCCAACTGTTCACCAACAAGTATATCAGAAGGTGTCAGGGTTGCACGAACGGGATTCTCTGCTCATCACATGAATAACATGAAAATTGTCCCACGTGCGTCGCCACTCCCTCTCCTCCAGACAAGGCCAGAAGTACCCTTATACCAGCGGCCGGTGTGCGTGGGTAACCACCAAAATTGATTAACACTTCATATCTTCCCAGAAACGGCCGGAACATACACTGACAGTTTAGGTCGAACAGAATTTTAAAACGTCAATACTGGCAGCGTTAACCCAACGAACTTTGATAATGAAAAATAGTATCGCCACGCGAATCCAACCTAAGCCTTCTGCGTGGCAGTGAAATATTCCCCTACAAAACCACGTCATATCTCGAGACTGCTTGTAAAGTATTTATGGAGGCGTAATATCATTGCAACGACAACTCTGGCCAGACTCTAGCCGTATTTGCCGACACCGTCGTGCACACAATCTTGCCTGCGTTAAACATGGCTCCACTTTCATTCACGGCTCAGAACTGCCTGCCAGCGCATGTACGTTTGCTTTCCACGCTTACCGATGTACAGAAAATACAGGCTGATTTTCTAATATGGCAAAATTCTTATCAGCAACAGACCTATCAAAACCGAGCAAAGCACCGGGACCAGAGGGCATACCTTATGAACTTCACAAAAAACACGGAAGCCAAAGTTCTACTTGTCCTGTTAGTGGTCATAAACAAAGCTTGGGCTACTGGAACCATTCCTGACTCTTGGCGGCATGCAGAAATGGTTGCCATTCCTAAAGCAGGAAAACCTCCAGGAGATATCACACATATGCGTCCGATAGCTCTCACATGAACGTTGGGAAACTGACAGAGCATGTGCTAGCGACACGCATTACGTGGTGGCTTGAGAGATATTCCTAGTATCATTCGTGACAAATTAGGTTCCGCCCGCATCTAGGCACTGAGGATGGCTTTGCCTACCTCTCATTCATATTTCTCGTTGTAGGTCGAGCTGGACGGATTCGCAACATTCTGTCTATGGACACTGTAAAGGATATTATAATGTCAGTTATGATGCTATTGTGGAAATTTTCCACTGGCTCAAATGCCCCAGTAGAGTGTGCGCATTCGTTAAAGCTTTTCTTCATGATCGTAGCTTCCCCATTCGCCTAGCTGGTCAGCCAGTTGGAAAGTTTTTTTCTAGTAGCGGTGTCCGACAAGGATTTGTGCTCGCACCATTTCTTTTTAGAGAGTAGTAGTGCTGGGTACGCATGCTCTTGGGGCGTTGCGGGCTTGGGGGCGCGCGGCGTTGCGTACCCAACTCATACCCAACTGGATTGCTTTGTAGAGACGCGCACGCAAACGCAAGCCGCACGAAGGTCACACGCGCTCGCAGCGCCATAGCGTCTTAATTGTCGCATAAGTATTGTTTAATTATGTTTACGATTTAAAATGTTAAATTAAACTTACATAGTGATATCAAGTAAACTAATTTCAATAAATCATTTTTAAATGATATAACAGTTATCAACACAGAACAAACAAACAAAACTTTTTCGTATTCGCCACACTTGCAACTGAAGCCGTCACCGTCAATGCCAAGCAATCCAGCCGGCTGGTCGTAGTCCGACAAGCGCGACGACAGAGCAACGTTGTAACGTGTAACTCTGTGTAACTTTTAGCTTGTACGTATACTTCTTTACGTTAACGTGTTACCGAATACCAGTTTGCGTTTACCGTCCTACCGGAACGTGCCTCTACCAACGTTTTGAGCTCATCATACGTAAATATCTATGCCTTTACGTTTTCGCAAACCATAAATAATGTAGCTAACTGCATTTAAACTCCATTTACCTTACACAGGAATCAATCACCGTTGCGGCAAAGTCACGAGACCTTTTTACCGCAAAAAATTAAAAAATGCAAGGTTGCTGTAACGATTGTGTCCATATCTTGTGACACTTCGTGCAACCACAGTCATGAACATGTTGGCTTACATGTAATGTTTTTGAGAATAAAATGAATAAAAAGATTACTAATGTGTAACAACCCCGCTGCCTGGTTTTCGCACCAGTCGTAGAATGAACAATGTTTCTACAATAACAATGTTGTGATTGTGTAGTTCACCATGGCCGCGCTAAATGGCGCCACCTATACAGCTTGTAGCAGGGCTCGCATGTTTTTAGTTTTTATGTTCCAGGCCATTCTATCTTTGGTAATCTGGCTGAAAAATGTAATCGCTATTGGTGCTCGCACTTTGGACTATTTTAACTAGAAGGATATAGTATCCGCAGTGCGGATACCGTGAGTTCTTGTGAAGGTGGACCTTACAAGGCAGCCGATCCATGTTTTCTGAGATTTGGTGCTTTTGTGCCATGATACTTGTATAGTGGATATCCACTATAATATTTGTGCTTAAAACTTATAGGTGAAAGTGGTGGCGCTGGCCAGCCTAGGCTTTGCTCACCGTGAAGGTGAGTGACATCACGGGTAACATGATGCGCCAGGGCAGCTTATCTTCGCTAGGAGGCCAGTGGTGGCAGCGTTGTTTATCGCCCCGCGGACGCATCGCCTCATCGCCCCAGCAATCTCGCGACGCATCTGTTTGGAGTTTCGCGCATGCGCAATACCGCCGCCCCAACGTCCTGGGTACGCAAGCCGCTCGGGTACCCAGCACTAAAGCTCCCTTTTAACATGGTCCTCCTCCCACTGTCGTGGAAGCTGGTAGTAACACGCCACGCAAAATACATTGTGTATGCAGGCGACATAATGCTTTAGACAATGCACCCAGAAATCAGCTGCCAAGAAGAGTCATTGCAAGAGACACTCAACATAACCCACAATGGGTGCACCCAGATTGGTCTCAAAATCTCCAAAGAAAAAACGAAGTTCATGTCGGTTGCGAACAAGTATGGACGTCGTAAATTAGAAGTCCGGCCTCTGCAGTTATTTTTGGATAAGCAGCCACTACTCAAACCCTCAGATCTTCGCGTGCTTGGCCTGAAAATTCACGCAACCAGATCTGTAGGATCTTGTGTCAAGATTGCCAAGCAGCAGGCATCAGAAACAATACACCTCATACGAAGGATTGTGAAGAAATCTGGCGGTGCTACCTCCAACATGGCTCGCCTTCTTGTCTGTGTGATAGTGCAGCCAAGGCTCGTTTACCTCACTCAGTTTCGTCACCTCACGCTGGCAGAGTGGGCCCGTCTAGAGGCGATCAAGAACGAAGCCATGCGTGCCATAACTGGACTGCCACGCATTACTCCACTGAGAGTATTTAGACAGGAGTCCCAACTAAACACCGTTGATTAATTAGTGCATCAGCGTCACTGTGCATGCAGCCTCAAGCTATGAACGTTGTGTTCGGCTACTCCATTGGCGTGGTACATCGGCAAAGAAGTTCACCACACACCTTCATAGACGACCACTATTGCCCCGTGGAACAAAATGCAACTGGCTGAAAACAAACCCCTTGGTCGCTTATACAGCCCGGTTCCACGCCAGGTGAACGCCCAAGTATCCCACCTGATTCGTACAGATAACGTAGATGCCGCTAATGTTGTCGCTTATATGGATGCAACTGTGAGCGGCATCACCATTCATACCACACTTGTATGTCCATTAATGCCAGAGGCTGGCCAGACATGCTCAGTTTTTGCGGATCCTACATTACCGGCTCACCTTGCTGAGCTGGCTGCCATACGTGATGTAGTGGCCGCGCTGCTACCTCTTCTACAACCAGGCAGGTGCTCCCATTACATCATTCGTGCAGACTCGACGCAAGCTACTCCCAATATACGGCGAGTGTATCGCTCTACGTCACTCTAGAATACTATTCACGTTCTTGCTGCCTCCACATCTGTGCAAATACGTGTTCAGTGGGTTCCATGGGCAGCTTTGCTGGACCTTGTAAATACTGATTTGGCAACGCACCCTCAAGTTACTCAATACCCGCTACCACATTTTCCTAAGGATGCTCAAGGACAGATGCTCCGGGAAAAAGAAAGCCTCCGACGTACCACACGAGCCCTTATACCTCCGTGTGGGTCAGACTTCCCGGGGGATTCAACCCACCGAGAGGAAGTTAGGTTGCGGAGACTTCGTATTGGGGTTGCTTTTACCCCATCCGTGACCATCCTTTGGGCGCAAAAGTACCGAATCCCGTGTGGCACATCATGCCAATTTTGTGTGCTCCAATTCATGATGTAACTACCAAACACTTACTGTGAACATGCACTGGCCTACAATTAGGTCATCGCCATCACCTCTATGCAACAGGTCTCAGGCTTGGCCAACCACTCCACATTAACCGCTGGCTTCGTGGACCACATCACCGTTCTCTATTATACTCGTAGGTGTATTTTTGAAAATTTATTGTGCTTAGAGGCAGGCTTTCGAAATAAGAAAACTATATTACAGTTCTGACTCTCTTATTTCATAACTAAGACGTAAAAACATTACATGTGGGCTGTTATGTTATAGGTGTCATGTCAGGTTAACGGCAGTTGTGGTTTCAGTATGGGTTGTGCTTCAATAGCAGTTTATTAAACATTTCATTTGAAGTGCTATGACTCAGCAAGCTGCATTGTAGTGCTGTTTGGCCGCGGAGGAATACGCCAGCAAAATTTTCGTGTGAAATTCACATGATCGCCGCCGAAAGTGCCATTTGTTTTGATGATACTGACGTCATTGCTTTAACGTGAATACTGGCGTAATGTCAGATCATTTGTTACCTTTGAAAGGCCAGTCTATTCAACCTTCCAGGTATAGCCACGTGGTGCACACAACTAGTGCTCTGCCAGCAAATTCAACGGCTCCAGCTACCCATGATAAAACCATGTGTGTTCCTATTATTGTGGAGTTATACGTTTCACCGCTTGTCTCCTCGTGGGCCTCTAGATTGATTTGTGCGGGCGTGCATGAGAACTGACCCAGCTGGCTTTGTACAAACAAACCAGCGTCGGAGCGTGGCTTACATAACGTGGAGCAAAACTTTTCGGCAAAGAGTGTGGGGCTCCGAGGTCTTAAGATCTATAATTATGACCCGAGCGCGCGGCATTCAATGTCAACAGAAAGGAAGAAGTGCCTTGCTGCAAAACCAAAACGAGATCTTGTTTTTTCTACGAACACAAAGTCATAACCAAACATAGGAATGCGTACTTCTCTTGTTTTCACACTATGTATCCATTTGGAGCCAGCTTACGGATTTCAAAACAACGAACGTGTCGTTTACTTGAGGAATTGGTTATTCTAAAACAATGATGAAGACCTAGTAAAAGTACAAGAAAATAAATCACGCACTTTATGTCTGGCTGGGGAGATTACTGCTTCGAAAGTGTTAGCTCATCCCTTGTGTCAACAATATGCACCGAAAGCTACTGCGACTGCATTTAGCACATTGATGCAAAGGGTCCTACATAGTTAAAAGTGTGTCAATGTTTTGTATTCTGTTCTAATCATTCACAAAGTACTTTATCGTCTCAAACAACTTTCGGGTAAACCTAAGTGCTCCATAATATACTATTAGTTTGGAATGAATGGAATGAAAAAACTTTATTTCTATTAGTTGGGACGTTGTTTTTTTATCCAGTCATTAACTTGATAAATGATACCTCTCAGCATTGGGTAGCTCCTTGAAATGGAGTCGTGGAGCACTATAAGAAGTTATTATGTTCTACAACATCTTTTTAGGAGTTACAACAACAACAAAGAACATATATTGGAGGCCGAGCTAAAATAAATAAAAGTTGATTTGATATAGATTGATATGTGGGGTTTAGCGTCCCGAAACTATCATATGGTTATGAAAGACGCCGTAGCGGAGGAATCCGATAATTTCGACCATCTGGTGTTCTTTAACATGCACCCAAATCTGAGCACAGGGGCCTACAACTCTTCCGCCTCCATCGGAAATGCAGCCGCCGCAGCCGGGATTCAATCCTGCGACCTGCGGGTCAGCAGCCGAGTACCTTAGCCACTAGACCACCATGGTGGGGCTACATAAAAGTGTAATTTAGAAAAATAGTCAGATCTCACGTACAGTGGGAATCAATGGCATGTGAAGCAAAAATGAGGGAGGTTGATATGCTCCTTTAAAATCAGCACAAAGTTACGAGGCAAACAAACGTAAATTATGCCGTATCATTTGATAAATCAATCAAAACTTTATTTCCAACAATACTTTACATTTTGTTGGGGGTCCTTTAGGCAGAAATCTGTTGCAAACAGCGTGAAAGTGCCTGAAATTTCTTTATGGCAGCGCACACTATACACACCGTACCACTAAATAAAGTAGGTAAGTGCATATGAGTTTTAATAATAACACATAATGAGAACATATAAGCGATGAGTTTTTGTACAACGATGGTCATTTGCAAGAGTTATTTAATAACTAAAGGCAGCGAAACAATGCAACTTCATATGTGATAATTAAAACTAGAAGTGAATACCATAAATATAGTACCACAGAAATGAATACCACGAAATGATGAGAGCGATACTTGTAGCAGTGGTTTTCTAAGTCTACATAATTGTTCTCACGTAAAAGTGTCATGCATCATTGGGACCAAAAATAGACGTTTCATGTCTTTCCGGGTAATGCATGAGCATCAACATTTTCGTTTTCATACTTATTTACAAGTAAAGGGACAGTGTAGACGGTTGATTGCATCGGGTAATTGGTACGCCTTTTCGGTACAAACAATTTGTTTTGTCTACATATGCATTGGTAACTGAACTGCTGTCGTAGTCTAGACACTGATTTTAGAAGTGAAAAGAACTTTTTGGGGGAAAAGAAGTATGAATAGAACAAATGAAACTGATACACCCCAGTAACTCTGAATATGTTAAATTTAGCGAAAAGAGGTAATGTTGCGCGGAGATGTGGAACGTCGGCTATGATTCGAAGTGTAAGTCTCTTAAGAACAAAAACTTTGTGTCTGTTAGTATTAGTAGTAGTTCCCCACACAAGCGTTCAATAGCTGATGTGGGATGCAATAAGTGTCTGATAAATTTGCAATTTCCAGTTTTCAGGAAAGAAAAGGCAACATCAAGACAAGGCACCTGTTGATGATATCAAGAATCTTGACAATATGCCAACATGGGGTATCCAATTCAGCAAATAATTGAAAAGTACACCAAGTACCTTATGCTCGCTAACAATCTCAATCGACACATTATCAAGTAGTAGTTCATTCCATAATAGTACCTGTCTGTCTCTGGGCCTAAAAAGAGTTGCTTTTTACTTTTGTTACTGATTTTAAGGCCGTTGCGGGAGAACCGTTCGGATAATGTGGAAAGGAGCGCGTTTTGTGTTCAGGCGTGTATAAGGCACACATGTCATGATTATCATGTTTGTACGTGTCATCTACCTTCGTCGCCTATACACGTCACGTGATACAAAATTTGGTACATGTGGAGCTAGCCAAATGGCTGCGAGTGTGCTATGAGCGTAGCATGCAGTCATGTTTTACACGGCATGCATTGCATGATTATCATGTTTGAAAGGGTCATTTACCTTCGTCGTCTATTCAAGTCACGTGATAACACATTTGGTAAATGTGAAGCAAGCAAAACGGCCGCGAGCACGCTAGGAGCGTAGCCTGTGTAATCTTTTACATGAGGCGCATATCATGATTATCATGTTTCTAAGTGACAATACTCTTCGTCATCTATTTCCGTCACGTGATACAACATTTGATATATGTTGAGCAAGAGAAACGGCAGCGAGTACGCTATGAGGTTAGCTAGTGGTCACGCTTTGCACGACACGCATGCCAGCATTATCATGTTTTGACGTGTCATTTAGCTTCGTTGCCTATTGAAGTCAGTTAATACCAAGTTTGGTATTTATGAAGCAAGCAAAACTGCCGCGATCTCTTCATGAGCGGGACATGTTACCATATTCTTACGTGACATGCATGTCATGATTATCATGTTTGCACCAGGCGTATAGACGTTTTTTCGTTGGTGCCGCCTTGTTGCTGGCGGGCGGCCGTTTTCTTGTCTGGCAACCTATCTGGCAGGCGAGAACACTGATCTCCACTAGGGTGCTGGATGGCGCTTCGAGCTCTCCGGCGTGCGGCCGCCGGAAGTTCGAGCGCTTGTCCCAGAAGTCGGACAAATGGCCGCCGTTCCAGCATAGCGCGTGCTACGTATGGGCTGGTTTCGCGCGCATTCCGCTAAAAATGCCTGCTTGTTGCGCCGTCAACTTCACCAGCAGACCAGAGAAGTCGTCTGGGAAGACGTTCCACTTGTAAGTATTACAATATTCTGTGCGACGTGCGTGATACGCAGCGAAACGCAAACGTCATATCAGTGTCGTTGTTAAGCTGTGGCTCTTGTTACGCAGGTTCCCACGCTCTAAGCCGGATTTATACCAGCGTTGGGGGGTAAACTTAAGAAGGGACAAATGGACTCCATCCCCAGGTAGCAGACTCTGCAGTGACCACTTTACTGACAACTGTTTTGACAGAACGGGCGCAAGAACTCGGCTACAGCCTGACGCCGTGCCCACCTTGTTTTCTTTCCCGAAGCACCTGGAAAAGGTATAGTACGACATCTCGGCATTTTGGTATAGCGGCCCGGAAAAAAAAGCATACTGTTCGGCCATCGCAGTTCACTCGTTTAGCGTTCGTATAACTACCCCTACAGTTGATGCTACGTTTATTCGACACTGAAATCGCCTGAATGGGCGCTACCTTTTTTCGTAGTTCATCTGCTGAGTCCCTTTAAAAATGACGCCCTACAAATTAGCTCGGAGCACAATAAAATCTACATGTAGCTGTGAGAAGCTGTGGTTGAGGAATTGTTTGGCAGACTTACTCTGAAAACCATGTACTGTAAGCAATGAAACGGAATTGGAAAAACATGTCCATTACGTTACAAAGCGCAAGGTCTTGAATTTTAAGTGCCCAATTTTTTCTTTCAATTTTTGAAATGCTCCTATCTGCGTTATATATCTCAGTGGTGCTACGATAGCTGTCTAAGATGCTAGTGGTATAATTCAGAAACTGCTAGACGGCTATAATATGCTTGACGCCAGCATATTTTTTTGCTTACAACATTTTGCACTCGCAGTAACAAATAGGCATAACTGTGAATGAAACACGGCTGTTTCAGAGGACTGCTGAGAGAAAGCCGCCTAAGCAGAGAACTGCCATTGTGGATGTGACTCCAGTGGAACAGCCAAACGACAACACTCCAACCATGGTGCAAGAGAACTCAGCCCATGCAAGTTGCCTTTTTTTGTACTACGCTGCCCGAGTGCAGCTACTTGGTCCGTCCTCGGTTGAATGTAACTAGTCCGATGTTAGTCAGGCCACTTTCTTGCAATCTCGTGGTAACCAACACGATAACTTTGTATACATTATGCACACCAGGATAGCATCCAATTTGAACCAAGTTAGTAGTCCTGGTATGTTCTGTAGTCATAGCAGAACATTGGTTTTATTCATGGCTGCAGCACCAGTTTTTCTAATCCAGGGAAAATATTGAAATTCCTGTCTGATGTGGCATTTCTCGAGTGCACCGGTAAATGAAGGGGACAAAGTTAATTTCTAAACTCCCCTGTGCACCTGGTTGCTTATTTTCTGCGTTAAACCACGTAAGCTACGAACAGATGCCTGCTTTACAAAGACTGTCATATGATGAGTGGTTTTTGTGAAAGGTGTCTTTTTCAACAGCTTTAACTTTCACTGTTTTGTTTTCAGGTCGCCGAGCACAGCTATGCAGTCCTTGACACGCCAAAAACACTGAAGAGGAAACTGGATGCTTGCACAGATTCAGCGACTACAGTGAAAAGAAAGCTGAAGCTCAGCCTTGAACGAGAACATCGGTTAAGAAGGAAGGTCAGCTCATTTAATGAAATAATTGATGACCTCAAGCACAAGCAGCTCATTTCAGAAGATGCCTTGGCAATGCTTGAAAGGTGCTTCACGGGGATCCCCTTGGAAGTTACGAAACGGTTGCTCAAGCAAACATCCAGTGAAGGCGACAAGTCGTCTGTTAAGTTAAGCCGAGACAAATATTCTCCTGCACTGCGTGCATTTGCACTGACGCTACAGTTTTACTCGACAAAGGCATATAACTATGTCAGAGAAACATTTCAATGTTCCTTGCCACATCCATCGACTATAACTAAATGGTATAGCTCCATTAACGGAGAACCTGGATTCACAAGCGAAGCTATCAATGCCATCCGAGCAAAAGCCAATGAGGCTAAGAAGAACGACAAACAGCTTCTCTGCAACCTTGTTGTTAATGAAATGGCACCTTAGAAAGCACCTTGAATGGGACGGCAAAAAATTTCGAGGCTACGTGGATATTGGCAATGAAGTGGACGATGACAGTAACGCAGTTGCGTCTGAAGCCCTTGTTTTCATGCTCGTATCTCTGGACTCTCACTGGAAGGTACCGTGTGGCTATTGTTTGATCAATGGTCTTTTAGGAAAAGAGCGTGCGAAGATTGTGAAGCTCTGTCTGACAAAGTTGCATGAGACAGGAGTGCACGTGACATCATTGACATGTGATGGTCTCCGTTGTAACTTTACAATGTTCAAAGACCTGGGGGCTTCCGTTGAAGATGCATCAGCGATGTCAACATCATTCCCTCACCCTGTAACACAAGAAAAGGTGTACTGCCTTTTAGACGCATGTCGCATGATCAAGTTAGTTAGAAATGCTCTTTCTGCTCTTGGGTGCCTCAGGGACGCATCAGGCGCATCGGTGAGCTGGGACTACATTGTCCAGCTACAAGAACTTCAAGAAAAAGAAGGCCTGCATGCAGCAACAAAACTACGTACACATGCTGTACACATCCAGTGGCAGAAACAGAAGATGAAAGTCAATTGACCTTCCTGTCCAGACTTTAAGCACTAGTGTGGCTGACGCCATAGATTTTTGTCGTGAAGACTTGCAACTCCCACAGTTCAAAAATTCAGAAGGAACTGTGAGATTTATTCGAATGTTCGATAAACTGTTTGATTTCCTCAATTCACGCAACCCAGTGGCCAATGGTTTCAAAGCGCCGCTCCGACCTAGCAACAAGGGAACCTGGATGAACTTCTTCGAAGAAGTCAAGGAGTACATTCGGGGGCTGACTGACGGATCAGGTGTTCCCATTTTCAGGACGCCCAGAAGAACTCCATTTCTAGGATTTCTGGTGACCATTCAAAGTGTCATCGGTCTGGCATCCGCACTCCTCCTCTCGGACAATGCTCCACTCCGTTACTTTCTTACTTACAAGCTTTCACAAGACCACATTGAACTGTTCTTTGCCACTGTGCGTTCTAAAGAGGGCTGGAATAACAATCCCACAGTCTCACAATTTGTGGCGGCATACAAGCGACTTGTCACACACAACCAGGTGAAGGGTGGGCGAGGGAACTGTGAGTCTCTTGACAATACGCGCATACTGTACGTGAGCAGTCAGTTTTGCTCCAACGATGAGCTCGACATGGCCACAGCAAAGCGAAGCGGCACACAAGACCTCATGCAAGGCATAGACCTACCCGACGAGAGCGAGCTGGATGTCATAGTTGAGGATCTCCCTGCACTGTCTCCGTACCTTGGAAACGTCGTTGGTTACATCGCCGGGTTTGTTTGCCGAATGGTCAAACGTAAAATACCTTGCGCAGTATGCTACTCGGCCGCCATTGCCGAGACATGTGGTTCGGCACTCCTGAACAGAAAAAAACCGTGGAGTTCTTTCCAAGCCGTCGTCATCGACAACGTACATCTGTCAGCTGACTGAAAAAGTTGTTCGACTGCAGGAGAAGGTTCACGACGGAGGCCTTCCAAAAAAGAATGCAGCTGACACTGTGACAGCCAAGGTTATGGCAGAACTTTCGGGAGTGCTGAGCACGAACAAGCTCTATCCGGAGCTGCATGGCCATATGTTCGAATCAGCAGTTGACTCCAACCACTTTGTGCGTCTTGTTAAATGTGTCATCGGCTGCTACGTGAAGATCAGGATGCACCATGCCGCGAAGCAAGCTACTGCAAAGATAACAGGACCAAACATCCGCAAGCGACTTGCAAAGTTGATTATTTTCAGTCACCAGTGAAGTGACGTGACGTGGCATTTCTTAAGTGCTTCAAGCGACTTGCAGAGTTGATTATTTTCAGTCACCAGTGAAGTGACGTGACGTGTCAGTTCTTAAGTGCTTCAAGCGACTTGCAGAGTTGATTATTTTCAGTCACCAGTGAAGTGACGTGACGTGGCAGTTCTTAAGTGCTTCAAGCGACTGGCAGAGTTGATTATTTTCAGTCACCAGTGAAGTGACGTGACGTGGCAGTTCTTAAGTGCTTCGAGTACAATAAACACGTGAAATCCATCTTTGTACATGTATGCCTGTTTTGTTTTCAATGACGAGGCAGGCAGCATACTTAAATATTAACCTGCATGCACTTTTGTCAACCATCTTCAGGCACTGCATTGTCAGTAACAAGGACACGTGCACAAACGTTCTGAGTAAATGAGTTTTTCGTACAATTGCAGGCCTCTCAATTCGAATGAAGCAGTTCCACGTGTCCTCCTTTATCATTCTTTAAGGGTTACACTAAAATGTACAATTGAAGCCGTAACCACTAGGCAAATCTAAATCTAGATAGACCAGTTTGCATTAGGCACTGCGTGTGCGCAATGGGTGGGTGTCCCTGAAAACTAGCAATAAATGTGTTCATAAGCTAGAAATTTTCCTTCAAGAGAAAGGGCGATACCTTTTGTCAGACAATGATGAGAAAGCGCGTTTTAAAAGAATTTACTTTGACCTGCTGGTTACACACATATACTTGAATTCATATTGTGAAGGGTTCCGATGTACTAACCTTCAAAGGTAAAACAGGAGCAAGCTGCGCACAGCCATTTCAGGATTTTTTTTTTTTTGGCCGGCACGTAGCAAACATCAAATCGGTTATTCTGTTTCAGGCAGCTTCCTCCGCGTTGTTATCGAACTCGCTTAGCTAGTTGATTTTCCGATAATCCAAGGCCTTTCACGGCTGTTTATTTATTGTTTTCGACTAATACAAGCCCCTTCATGACTGTTAATTTATTGTAAGACGTGCATCCTAACACGAATCATAAAGTCCACTCGCCAGCATAAATTGCGTTCGAGCTGCGTCGTCTCCTCTCGAACCGATACCTAAGTGACATTTTCGTTCTCCTTCGCAATTATAAACTGCTTCATATTAACGTCGCATGTTTCGGTATAGCATAAGTTGTGATCTGAACGCGATGTGTATCACCAAAATGCAATTAAGTGAGAACAAAATGCAAAATGCGTCAATGGGAACGCTGATCAGCGGTTGAGAAGCGTAGCAGACGCTCAACTTCCGGGACGAGCCATTGAACTTCCGGTGGCCGTGCGCGCGCCAGGCCGCGACAGCGGCGAAGCGCCATCCAGCAGCTCTAGTGGAGATCAGTGGGCGAGAAGCTTGCTGTTTGCATAGAAGATAAGCATGCGGCTGCAGTTTTATCGTTCCCTTCCTGTTTTAACGCGGTGAATTTCAACCTAAGTGGTGCAGCTTCTTCAGTAAATCACTCTATGAGACGATCTGACAAGGTTCAAGACGTTGAGGTTCAATTGTTTTGTTATACAGTACCGGAAACGTGTCTGCCTGTGTTGATGCATTATATTTGCAACACCGATTCTCTGCTCGAAGAATGCGTGTTATTTTGGGGTCTTTCTTTTCGAGAATAAGCAACAACGCTTCAAGAGCATAGTGAATATTTTTTTCAGCTGTAGTCACCCGCTTTTCTAACAAGATTTATTTTTTACGCCACGCCGTCGCATCGGCTACCAATCTTGCATCAAGCCGTACATTGGAGTGTAGTGGTTCTTCTTTATTTCGTGGCATTGACAGTTTGTATTAACTGCACACTAACTGTTGTCCAAATTATTTCTGAACTCTGAAGGAGTGACCGTAGCTTACTCGCTCGTTTGTTTTTTACAGGTGTGCACTTGAAGGCAGTTCTTACATAAAACGACGCTTACGTTTCTTCTTTTAATAGAGATATTTGAGGGACTCTCCATGCCGCGGTATACTCTGACTAGAGATAGAGAATATGTTACGTAGGAATCTTTATCCGGGAAATGTTGTCCTCGTTGAAATAGCTGTAGGCTGCGTACCTCCCGCCCATAGTCGAGGTTAGGCATCAATGTCGAAGTCGTTGCGGATCATTCGCCTGAGAATAAGTACTCTAAACATACCCGAGTACCCACAGAAACACAGTTTTTTCTAATAAAGCTTACAAGTCATGGAAGCAGCTGCTCCTCGTCCACAAAAAAAAACGATGGAACTTGAAGAGCCTACACCCAAAAAAACTCCGCGTCTGGTGAGGCACATGACATATTTCTTCCGACAGCAGTTTCATTTTTCTGTAGTTGGTACTGCACCCAAAAACAGCACAGTGGTTTCTTGATGACCAATTCTCGGCCGTCATTGCAATGAAGAAAAACAAAATCCACAGGTAGGCTTAATACTACGCAAATCGCTTGAAAACTCCACACATACCAGCTTCAACGCACACACACTCCAAGCCGTCGCCCACACGCCAGGGAGGAGGATTGCGTTGATTGCCAGACCAGGCCTCCTCGCCCGATGCAAAGGTCTATACCTACGTCGTCTTTCATGACACGTAACGCCAAATGTGGTATATTTCAAGCTAGCGAAACGGCAGCGAGCTCACTATGAACGCAGCATGTAGCCATATTTGACATGAAACGCATATCACGATTATCATGTTTGGACATGTCATTTACCTTTGTCGTCCATTCTGGTCACGTAACACCAAATTTGGTAAATGTGAAGCCAGCGAAACAGCCGTGAGCGCAGCATGAGCATGGCATGTAGTCATGCTCTTACATAACATGCATCTCATGATTATCATGTTTGCCCCAGCAATATACCTTCATCATCCTTTCACATCCAGTAATACCACATTCGGTATATGTGAAACTAGCGAAACGACCGGGAGTGCGTGGTGCGCAGTCATGACTTACATGACAGGTATGTCATGATTTCCACGTTGGGGTCTGTTGCTTATGTTCGCCATGAAGTCAGGTCACACCAGATCAGTTTGGCTATATGCCATGTGAACAAAATCACTGCACTGCAGCAATATTATGAAATGTAAATCATGATATTCATGAGATACCTTTCATAATTTTCATGTTATGACTAGTCACTCATGTCTCTCTTCATACAGTCATGTGTTACCATTATCGAATAGCCAGGAGAGCTGAAAGTCGTAGATAGATAGATAGATAGATAGATAGATAGATAGATAGATAGATAGATAGATAGATAGATAGATAGATAGATAGATAGATAGATAGATAGATAGATAGATAGATAGATAGATAGATAGATAGATAGATAGATAGATAGATAGATAGATAGATAGATAGATAGATAGATAGATAGATAGATAGATAGATAGATAGATAGATAGATAGATAGATAGATAGATAGATAGATAGATAGATAGATAGATAGATAGATAGATAGATAGATAGATAGATAGATAGATAGATAGATAGATGCGCTTAATATCACCGAAGTTGGCAAAGAAATGGTTCGCATACAAAACCCGAAGAAACCAGTGAAAAGGCTGTATAGGTCAAATGGCACAATAATATGCACGTGGCAAAAGTGCCGTTCAAAATGAAAGTTAAAGGGTATAGAAAGAAGTATTATATATACAATGGTTCTTTATTTTCGCTTCGTTTGAAGAACTTCCATAATCATTTACAAACGTCATAACTAACCATTTAGATCGCATGCATTACTCATCTGTACCAATTAAAGCGCTAATCATTTTAGTCTAAAGGCGCACTTCAGCTCTGTATGATGCAGGCTCAGACATTGTTACAGTGATTTGCTGAGAAAAGGCGAACAGGCAATGCATATTTAAACAAAGAAGAACGACAAATTAAAGATACACTAAAAGAAAGTGTTAAGACGAGGTTTATGGCTGAAATGGTGATGAAAAACCTCGTGCTGCGTTTGTGCCAAGAAAGGGTTTCTTTTAAAATAAAAACGTGTTTTATTGCCGAATTGCGTTAGCACACTTGAAATTACCCGCCTTAAGTGGAAACTGTCATCACAATGTTGCCGTGCAGAACATTACCTGGCTATACTGCGCGGCCCTGACACTAGCAGCAGCAGAGCGAAAGTAGCAGCAATCAGAGCAGCAAGAACGGCCATTCAACAATTTACTGTCATGGCCATCCAGATGGCAGGCGTAAATTGCTCAACTGGGCCCTGCTAAATGGCACGACCTGTCCAGTTTAACCAGGCGAAAATTCAACTAATGAAGCACTCACGTCAGTCCCCACAGTAACGTTCGATGATTATTTTTTCCTAGTATCAAACAGACATGAACAAGCATCATTTTATTTTGTCTCTTGATGCACGGAAGATTTTCCTTTACGAAGATAGTTCGATTACTAGTGATTATTTGAAGGTGGTAATTCTGACGTCATCGGGATCCTTTTCCGAATGACCTACTCGTAGCGCATGGGCTCTTGAGCATTTATAACATTATAATATTTATTGTTTCTTCAATTACAAATACTGCAACATCATTAGGAATTTTCGCAGGTTGGGATACGAAAATCTGGTACAACTAGCAGGGCAAACAAAAACAATAGAAAACAAACTACATGTGGTACAAAATCTATGCAGACATAGATAAATTTGCAACAACACGTCGAGTACAGTTATTCACACAACGAAAAAAAAATAAGCTGGTTACACAATATGGGACATGAACAAATTCAGAGATGGCTGCAGCACCACATCATTGGACAGCTTATTCCATTCATTTAAGACCCTGGGGAAAAATGAGTACTTAAAGCGGTTGTTGCGAGCGGTGAAGAAATTGATTGTTAGCGCATGCAGCTGTCTTGTAGCATAACCTGTAGAAAAGGAGGTGATGTCGGCAATATTAGCGCTGTAGTGTCCCTTAATTTGTTGATAGAAAAATTTCAGTCTGAGAAAACAATTTCTTTGTGTCAAGGTTGGTAGATTGGTTCTTC
The DNA here is from genome assembly GCF_043290135.1 of Rhipicephalus microplus. Classification (NCBI taxonomy): domain Eukaryota; kingdom Metazoa; phylum Arthropoda; class Arachnida; order Ixodida; family Ixodidae; genus Rhipicephalus; species Rhipicephalus microplus. The sequence continues at coordinate 412,103,021 of NC_134710.1, read as the reverse complement.
TTAGCAAGACTATCATTGAAGTGCGTCTAAAGCTGTTGTATATATATCTAACCGCCCACTTTTGGAAGCCTTCTACTTTATTGATGTGTTTTTTGGTGAACGAATACCAGATTATGAATGCTTAATCTACTACAGGCTGCACACTTGCGTAAAATGCAAGGAGAGGAACATCGGGAGTTGTGAATCTCATAGCCTGTCTAAGTAAGAAAAGCTTTTGATTGGCAAAATTATACATCATATTGATATGTGTGTCCCATCTGAGATCTATAAAAATCCAAATACCAAGATATTTTATGTGGTCGACTTCAGAGAGCAAAACACTGCCGAATAATGAAAATGCAGATCGGTACGCTTGTGCGACATTTTCATAAAAAAACTGTTTTGTCAAAGTTGATAGCCATCTGCCAATCATTACACCATTTCACTATTCTAGTAAAGGCGTTATTCTCTGTAAGTTGTGCAGTACTGTTGATGATATTGTCGTTTTAGACGTTGTCATATATCGAACCTTTCCTATTACATAAATTGTTATTTAAATTTAGTGTTCCTTTGATGTTATTTCGCGAGGAATTCAATTTTAACCCTGTTCATGAGTCCAACCACTATGCGTTTTTCGTGAATCATGGTGCTAACAGAACAGTAACGCTAGCGTATTTAGCAATGTACAGACTAACCTTTGCCAATACAAATATTTATTGAGGACTGTTTTACGTCTCTGTAGGTGGTCCGCAGTACAGTTAAACAGAAAGAGACACTTCAAAATTAGGTGCGACTGAATCATTGCGAAGAATCTCCAAGTGAGCAAAGTGCACTTTATTATCTATCTATCTATCTATCTATCTATCTATCTATCTATCTATCTATCTATCTATCTATCTATCTATCTTGTACTCACGTTTACTGAATGCAATGTAAGGCTCGACGAGTAGCTTTTCCAGTGTGTTAGGACCTTTTCTTTTTCTAATATATAATAACGATATTGTTGATCTTATTCACCCTAGTGTAAATGAGACTATCTGAACACGATCGCGTTTTGATGATTTTGGCCGCCCTGAACGCTTACGATCTGCCTATTTAGCCTTTAATCCATCTCAAATTTAAACAATCACCTGTTATTATTATTAATATGTTCCTAAGTTATGTAGTATTAACAGGAAGAACGTAATATTTCTTATATGAAAAATAGCACTACAGCCGCATAGCCAAGAATATTGCTCAGGTCGGGGAGGCGGGGTGGACTCATGTCGCAGTGTGGCTTCGTCGTTGAAATTTTCGAAACATTAAGTCCATGAATAATATATTCATTATCAGTGCCAGTTTGTATTCGATGCGGCAAATTACTTCTTTAATGCTGGTCACGATCGAGAATGACACGAAAATGTGTTTTTTATGGGAAAATTATATTAGCATGCCCGCAAAATCTTTCCAGAAATACCTGTCATCAATAATTTCATATTCTTATGTTTTTGCGTGTAAAATGAATGGACAAGATCACGATGATCACGTAAACTTCAAACTGCATCAGTTTGAAATTTTAGAAGAGCCTGATAACAATGAATTACCCTCACAAAATAACAAGAACAAAGATAACTACTTTATTGCAGATTTTTTATACTAAGATGTTCATCTCTTCCCACTCATGCTGTGGCCAGAAAAAAAAATATAGGGAAAGTACACTTCAAATATGGGTAAAACGGGGTCCACCGAAAGCACAGTGGGAAGTATGCTTACGCGAAAACGTGCGACCGTGCATTTAAATATACAATCAATGTGGATAACTAAGCAAATATCTTAATACACATTGTCCCAAAAAGGCAAAATAACATGCTGCGCAATCACGGAAAGTCTGATGTTCTTGGGTGCAGCTGCTGTCACGGGCGAAGCACGTGAACAGAACTATAAAAGAAAATAGCAGAAACAATCAAAGAAGTATTTCAAAGGTGTTTTAAAAGTGCGAATTTTAACTCTGCAAGAATTTAAATGTAGGAGTGTCACAAATAGTTAAAACAATTCACAGATTTGCCGGAAAGGCGAAGCAATGAACGCAATAGCAATGAATTGAAAGGTCGCGTGCACAATGGAAAGCAGATCGAAGCATACCCCGCGTTCCTCACGCACATATTACGCGCAAAACGTACTCACAGGTACGGATGCACGTGAATAAGCGTCTCATTTGTTACTTTGCTGTGTCTGAAAAGCGCGTGCTTTTCGCAAATGGAGACTGCAATGATTGCAGTAACATTTGTGCGCCCGGTAACTACAGCAGAATTGTTCCAGGTAAAGCGCAAGGCCAGCCAAGGCATACAACCTTCCCCCCCTCACCACCACGAAGCAAGGGCGCGTGAAGGAGCGTCACTTGCTGTCTCTAAGCCGGGCAAAGTACGCGTAGGATATTAGAGCGTGCGCCGTCGCGCGATGTGGCGACATGCGCTCATTGCGACATCTTGCTGGTAATGCTGAAAACACAATCCCTCCTCCCCCCCGAGATGCTTTTGTGCAGTGGTAGTGGTAGATCTAAGTAGGTTGCCATTCGAACGCTCAAGCATGTGCTCCGTGTTGGCTCAGTAGAGGTTCCACGTTCGATTCCGCTCGCAGAAGTGTTTTTCTGAATTTTTTTCTTTCTTGCGTTTTCATATACATAGATATGTATACATATACGGTGAATAACATCGACGCCAAAGCCGAGGCCAGCGGCTAAATCCAGCCGAGAGTGTCCATATAGTTCCTATCGCAATAAAACAAGTAGAAAGTGCACATCACCAGGTTGACCCAGCTAAGAATTTTTTCTACTGATTTCCATTTTGTTCTTGAGTACGTCCGTCGAAAACTTTTTGAGAAATGCAACTTTGTCTTCAAAGAAAGCACTTTTATTGAAATTGACTTTGAGTTGAGAAAGACTCAAAGCACGAAGTACTTTTGAAAGATTATCCCGGTTTTCGACTTTGTCTTCGAATAAAAGATGATGTCGTCAATGTAGTCGTCACAGAATACACCAAAATAGGTTTTCAGAATATCAGTCATAATTTTCTCAAACTATGCTAGAGAATATTTCCTACCAAACTGTAAGCGGTTGTACTCAAATAATTAAAAAGGGGTTTTAAACGCGGTGTACTTTTTCGTTTCATCGGTGAGTGGGATTTGCGAAAAACCCTTTGCAAGGGTCTATTCTTTAAAAACAATGGCAACCGCCAAACTCATCAATATATCGTCGATATTCGGCAATCAATAGAGTGTCAAACAATCAATCAATCAATCAATCATTTTACTTCCTTTAGATAAGGTGGAGGACAGGACTAAAAGCTCAAGAGCTTGACGAGGTCCTGACTCTGTTCACAAGTTGACAAAGCAGCAGGAATGGCAGTCAATCATGCACAAGAAATATGAAATAAACATATAGGTATAACATCACAAAAAAGAAATACAAAAAGTTTATGAAAACAGTGCTAAGATAAAAAAAATTGTTCAAATGTATGGTCATGAAGTGGCATGAACATGAAAAGCAATAATAAAAAGGAAAGAATGGGCATTAATTCTGAGAAATCTATTTGGCAATTAAGAGCCTGCTAATATATGCAGATTCTGAGTGTGTCATTTTATTTTGGGGCAATAGTAATAGAATGGCAATAGTAATAGAATAAGCAAATGTAGAAACAGAAGGGCGGATAACCCACCACCCAACATTCTTGCGACTTTTTTTTCAATCACACCTTTTTATCTCGTGGCGTGCTATGGGGAACTCTGTAGACAATGCCTTTGTCACTCAGGTGGAAAGGGACGCCATTTGATTTCATCACGGGAGGGTAGACGCCCATGCACGTAAGTTCTGGGTACTTAATTTAATGTCCTCCGGGTCGGAAATTATCCTTGTTTTCTTAGGTGCCTCAGGGAGATCCGCCGGTCCGACGTTGTCCTCGACCATTAGTCTGTCATCCCAATAGATATTTATCTAAAGTATCTTCATGTCGGGACGTGACAAAAGAAAATGGATGCTGACATCAGGGTTAGCCAATAGAGAACCTGTGGCACCTACAAGTGGCGCGCTAATGCAGTGCGCCAGCGCGCCGCCAGGGCCTCGAATGGATAATGAGTTGTTAACTGGCATGCGACGAATTCTCCTCTCTCCTTCTGCTGCGCCCACAATAAGCGGACGTGCGTGCGCGCGGTCGTTACTGGTGTTATAAAGCAGGCTGGCTTCAAAAATTGGAGTGAATGGCCTTTCAGAGCCTTGAACGAAGAGAAAGTAGACAAATAATACGGAAGCAGGCACATTTTTTACGTGACTGATGAGACCACAGTCGGAAAGAGTATATTAAAAGGGCGGTGTTTGCGACAAGCCAACGTGAACCAGAAAGCACACGCCGTCATCATCGAAGTATTCTGCGAACGCATTTTCATCTTTTTATCTGCTTGTTAGCGAGAAAACGATGACATTGCCGTGAGACATATGCTGTAGCGTGATGTTGCCTTAAGGTCCATCGAGTGCGATTGGCGCAAGTAGTGCGTACGATCGCCTCCCACCTTGATTTCAGGTACTGCGCTGTGCACCCGACCGGGTCGCAGAAAATAGGTGCCTTTTCTCATCGTCTAACCACTACTACCACCTTGAGTTTAGTGATGCGGTAACGATTGTGCAAATCTTACTGTGCCGCAGTTTTGTTTATGGACGTTGCTCCGGTGGCACGAGTGATTGAGTGAATCTGTTACGTGTCATCTTTGCAAGTGATATCTCACCGTCACGTACCATAAAAGCAGCATGACGTGGCACCACTTGCATGCGCAGTGCTGTTAATGAGAAAATGCCATACAGGTGTAATGAAATATTCGCGTGGTCCCCTGTGCCACGAATTCGGCTCTTGCTCCTAACTGTTGCCGTTTATGAACGGCGATGTGTACTGGTACGTATAGGGCGTGCGAGTAACATTTTGCACTTAAAAATGAGTGCGGTTGAATAACGCTCACCTTTATGCACAAATTTAAAGATCCGGACTGGGCTCCATGTAACAATAACGCACGTACAGAGACGTCCACTTCAACCCTGAAAACCGCGCCAGGCGGTCGGTGCTCCGCGGAGCGCCTTTGCCGGGTGCTTCGGAAACTAGCGCGCAAACAGCTGTAGGCGGAGCTTTCGCCGTTTCGTCTGTTGCTGATGCGCTGTTGCAGCTGCGAAATTTTGGAACCATCTAAACTCCCTAAGAAATGAGACGAGCCTAGAGCAGAGCTTTATATCTACAGCCCAAGGTGCTAGGCTAGAAGGGGACGAAGCTATTGAATATATAAGAACAAGGGTGACAGAAAAATTTCAACAAAGAAGTACTTTATGCACCACAATAGACAAAGACGAATCAAGTGGTGTAATGGCTCCATTTTCACAACAAGAGTGGGAAAGGGCTGAGAAAAGGGTTCCTTGTAGTACATCAACAGGCCCAGATGGCATTCCAATTAGGCTGATGAAAACATTAGGTCTGAAGTCTAGGCAGGCTTTGAGAGAGGCAGTGAGTACAATAATAATCGACGGTGAAGTTCCCGATGGATGGAAACTTAGCAGGATGAGCATGATCTATAAAGGAAAGGGGGACAAAGCTGACATAAACAACTACCGTCCTATAACAGTGACATCAGTGGTCTACAGGCTGGCGATGCAGATTATAAAGGAAAGACTGCAGGCGTGGATAGAGGATGAGGGGGTGCTGGGGGAACTGCAGAATGGGTTTCGAAAACACAGGAGGTTGGAAGACAATCTGTTCTCACTGACGCAGTGCATCAAAATAGCAGAAAAAGAACACAGGCCCCTGTGGCTAGCATTTTTGGATATCAAGGGAGCGTACGATAGCGTGGTTCAAGAGGAATTGGGGGGAATACTGGACACACTAGGCGTGGAACATGTAGTCACTAATCTTTTAAAGTGTGTCTATAAAGGTAACAAGGTAGTTATAAAGTGGGAAAAACAGGTATCCAAGCCTGCAGAGGTAAAACGGGGGCTTAGGCAGGGGTGCCCCCTGTCACCCTTATTATTCATGATTTACCTACAAGGATTAGAGGCAAAATTAGAAGGAAGTGGACTGAGCTTCAACCTCTCTTTAGTCAAACAAGGAAACTTATTGATCAGGCACTACCAGCATTAATGTACGCAGATGATATAATGCTAATGGCCAACAACAAGGAAGATTTGCAGAGATTGATGGACATCTGCGGTAATGAGGGAGATAGGTTAGATTTTAGATTCAGTAGAGAAAAATCAGCAGTCATGATTTTCAATGACAACGAAGGTAGTGAGCTTAGAATACAGGAGGTCACGCTAGAAATAACAGATAAATACAAATATCTGGGCGTATGGATAAGCAATGGGACCGAGTATCTGAGGGAACACGAAATATACGTAACGACTAAAGGTAACAGGAATGCAGCAGTCATGAAAAATAGGGCACTGTGGAATTACAATAGGTATGATGTTGTGAGAGGAATATGGAAAGGGGTCATGGTACCTGGGCTGACGTTCAGCAATGCGGTCTTGTGCATGAGATCAGAAGTTCAAGCAAGATTAGAAATTAAGCAACGTGGAATAGGTAGGCTTGCTTTAGGAGCTCACTGGAATACACCAAATCAGGGAGTACAGGGTGATATGGGATGGACATCATTTGAGGGCAGGGAAGCTAGCAGCAAGATAAAATTTGAGAAGCGATTGAGAGAAATGGAGGAAAAGCGTTGGGCTAGGAAGGTTTTCAGCTACTTGTACATGAAGAATGTCGACACAAAATGGAGAAAGCGAACCAGGAAGTTGACTGGTAAATACTTAGAAAACAGCAGGTGGCCAAACCAAAAAGAACTATCGGTTAAGAAGAAAGTGAAGGAAATGGAGACTGACATGTGGAGAATGGGCATGATTAAGAAGTCCGCACTAGAGATCTATCGAACTTTTAAACAGGAAATTGCCAAGAAAAGGATCTATGATAATACTCGGGGTAGTTCTCTACTGTTTGAGGCCAGGACGGGAGTACTGCGAACCAAGACATATCGGACCGAATACGAAGGGGTCGACACAGTGTACAGTGCGTGTGGAGAGGAAGAAGAAACTGCCGAACACTTGATAATGTTCTGTAAAGGGCTTCACCCTATAGTTCAGGATGATGGCGCAGAGTTTTTCAAAGCACTGGGATTTAGGGACAGCGAGGGCAAAATAGACTTTAAGCGGGTAGACTTAACTAGAAGGAGATTATCTGATTGGTGGCTAAAGTCAAGGCACGAGTGAAAATTAAACCATTCACTGCGAAGTACGAATCCTCAACTTTATTATTTAAATAAAAAAAAGATAAATATAATGGTTAGTTCACTAAGTATTACAGCTAGGTGGCGTTAGCCGCCGCCCGATCTAAAGGGTACAGCCACATCCATCCATTCATCCATCCATCCTGTTAGAGCGCGGCCGCTCGACCGAATAGCGGCTGCTTTGCGGTGAAGCAAGCATCACTCTTGTTATGTGCGCACGCAAATTGAGAAGTTGGTGTGGTTCTCGAGAAGCTCCCAGACTGTGGCTTTTTTGCAAGCGATCGTACAAGTAATAAACCTCGGCCCATACATGAGCAAAACTTTCAAGCCGCGGCCGTGCTGGTACTGTCACAACTAAGCTATTCAGTGTAACAGAAATATCTCGCAGCTCACACGACTGTTTTTGATCAGTGAAAAATTGAGCTCCTCTGAATCGGTGATGTATATATCATGCAAGGCCTGACATAAAATCTTGCAATGTTTGAAGTTTTTGGTTACTTACTAACCTGCAAACAATGGAATGTAATTAGTCCGTTTATTTTAGAGTACTGATAACATAAGGTTTGTGTGTTACCAAAAGCGCTGCTCTCATGTGCTACTAAATTTAACATCCCAATATTTTACCCTTAGTCACTGCTTACCATCCGCCAGGTTTCTTCGTGCCAGTCAAGCAGACAAATTAAAAAAACGCTCTAATTAAGTTTTCAGTAGAACTCCTAAGGGGCAATCAGTGCACCAAACAATCGCCGATGATAAATTTAAGTGCTGTGATTAGGTGCAGAATAAATCTTCAGACTTTTTTATCTCTGGGCGACACAAGGCCCACTTATTGCTTGATATCTTTCTTGGCTCGAAACGTTAGCCCAATGCGGTAATTTTTTGTCAACCTTCCATTCCTAGCACCGTCACACTTTTCTCTTTTTCATCGCCACGTGATGAAAGGACTGCAGATGTTCGTTAGTACTTCATTCCAGTATTGCCTCCCGATTGAAGGACAATGCCGGAATACGGAAGACGTCGCATCGTAGATTTATGCCTGCAAGAATATTCTCAACGCGTTATATCTGCGATGAGAAACCGTCCTCTTGCAAGTGTCATCAGGATCATTCAAGCGTACAGGAATAAAGGACGCATTGAAGACACCCCTCGACAGCCTCGTCCCCGGGTGACTACAAAAGACCAGTACCTGCAAATTGTGGCAGCCGTGGCGGTACAGCGGAAAACTACACTCTGAGAAGTACAGGCTGAGCTTGGACTCAACCACGTTTTGGCTATAACCGTGAAGCGCCGCCTCTACGAAGCAGGACTTAGAAGACAAACGGAAGCCACTCATGCGAGCTGAGAACAAGGCGAAGCGGCTCCAGTTTACTCAACATCACGCCCACTGCACTGCATCTCACTGGAAACTCGTGTTATTCACGGACCAGTCCACGTTCAGGACTCGGTGGGATCAGAGAACACAAGTTTGGCGCCCCATGAAGACGCAGCATGTAAAGCAGTGCTCTTAAGCTTTCAAGAAGCAGTAGTATTAGTGTGAATTTCAGCCGCTACTATTAGCAGCACTACTTACCTGTGATATGACTGTGCAGTTTGCAGTAATACTTTATTGATTCCAAGTTAGCAGCTAAATATTGTCAAAAATCGTCTTCGGGTTACTTAATGCAAGGTGCGAGTGATATCTAAAAAGAAGGTAATTCACTGGAGTTTATTAGACACTGAGATTAGCCCTTCAAATTTTCCTTGTTATCTACAACACTAAACAATGTTATTAAAACACCTTATTGCCTTTTTCAGTACGTGTGATGAAAAGGGTATGTATGGTTATATTGAAATTTTTTCGTAAATCTATTCCAACTCATGAGGTAACCCTCAAAGGCGACTTTCAATTTTAAAGTCAATGCACGTGTGACTCACAGGTTTCGGAAAGCACGCCCACAACCTTTGTAGCCGACCCGCAGGCCAACTGGTCGGCGGCTATGGTATCTCAGGCCTTGCCTGCTAAAGCTCGCTTTCTCTATTTTAATGGGAACCTCATTTTGCCCTCGGAGTCTTTTTCATCATACCCATAACACAATAAAAAATATGAGTAGCTACCACGAATGTTTGGCCCCAGCACCTAATGTCACCAAGGCAACCACAAAAAAATCACCTGTTATTGACTCAGTCGGTACTTTTTGGCGCTCCCATTCTCAGCGTTTAAATTTCAGAGCATCATAAAGCCATCTTTGTCCGGTAATGAACTATACTTCTTCATTTCCTGCAGATATAATCCAGGATACATACGCTAGTTTGTATCCCAGCATATATCGAGTGGATGAAGTTCAGTGGCTGTCTGGAAAGGAGGGGGGAGGCAATCACAAAAGATGGCCTCAATCCTTTCGTCAGGTTGCAGACTATTTCACGGATGAGAGCTACTGCTCCATTCTAGACGATGTGGCGTTGCCAATCCTTTAGGGGAAGCCTTTCCAGGTGGAGACTTCATCCTTCAATAAGACTGCACCTCAGTACACACGTCCAAGCTCACTTCCTTTTCCTGCAAGACCGTAGAGTTGCCGTGCTGAAATGATCCCCACAATCTCCAGACATAAACATCCTTGAGTACATATGAGGAAACATGAAGGCAGCGTTGAGCTCCCACAGCCTACACGGCTTGTCTTCAAACAACCTGCGGTCAGCAGTAGATGACTGCTAGGAGAAAGCCATGGCGAACGGTCAGACATGCGACTCCTTGAACACGTCTCTTTCGGATGGGACAAGAGCGGTGAGGCTCATGGCGATGCCAATCGCCTCTAAATAATCTAATTATCTACAGTTGAGCTAACTGAAAAGCATACGCAAATTTCCCAACATTTTAGTTTTACTTTCAGATAAACTTGAACACAACTGTTTTTTTTTCGTTTCTTGCCCAGATAAGACTAAATCATGGTTATTCACTCTTCTATGAGTTCTTCCATGACAGTGCATTGCAGCAGGTTCATTGCTACAGCGTTCACACTTTATACCTGGTGTAATACATCCAGTTTTATTTTTATTGTAGTTTTTGCGGCAACCATTTTTGGGTGATCATAAAAGTCGCGTGAGCTGGGGGAATATTTTTTCTGTTCCGACGAATCGCTTTGTTTTAGCAGTGGCAGCATGGCTTGAAAGTTTTTCTCATGCATGGGGCGAGTTTTAGTTCTTGTACGACCGCTTGCAGAAAAGGCACATTCGCTTCGCTTCTCGAGAACAGTGCCGGCTTCTCAATTTGCGTGCGCACATAAGAGTGATACTTGCTTCACCGCAAAGCAGGCGCGATTCATTTGAGCGGCCGCACTCTAGCAGACGATGCGGTGAAGGCCCCGCCTACAGCTGTTATGCACTTGTGCATAAGTTTTCGAAGCACCAGCAGAAGCGCTCTGCGGAGCACCGGCCGCACGGCGCGGTGTTTAGGGTAGAAGTGGTCGGCTCTGAACTGCCAAGTGCGACTTCTTCTTCTCTGCGACCGCCAATGTTTTGCAGTACGTTGGCGGAAAAGTAGCACGAGAGTACCAGGGAGAAGCTGAATCCGTGGATGACTTTCCGCCAACAAAATGTGCACTGCAGACTAGAAACCACTTTGCCGGCTGTCACACGATCCTGTTTGCATTGTAAAATAAACCAGTTGACTTGCTTGGGCGTAAATCTAAAGCGAACTAGCTACAACATGTACTCCAGAACCATGCACAGGTTGCCTTACTTCAGACGGCATACGCTGCGAATCAACTGTTCCCGCTGGTGTAACAGGCAGTAAAACCTCAGAAAACGAACGAACTTTGTTCCATGAGGGCATTATTTGTGACTATTAGCGCAGTAAACGACGCAGCAATTCATGCGCGACATCGAAAAGTTCCTCCACCAGCGTGATACGGCCTCGGCACGTGGAGTTGTTGCTGAACGTATCATGCCACTTTGTTTCGTTCTCTCCCGCGGAGCAGCGCCACATTGTCAATGCACGTTCCCCATATGTCAGGCGTTATTGATTGACCTTGAAATTCTGTAGTTAAGGTAATTCATTTGTTATGCGTGCTCACTAACCCATCATAGATTTGTACGCGCGACGCTCTACCAGCATGCAGGTGACCGCCACTCACTCAACTCTTATTTATGATAGCGAAAGAAGCCGCACTATCAACAAGAGCCGTCTGTCTATTCAGTGTCGTGTATACCTCACAAGCTGACGGCTCCGCCAGAACCTATTATCACACTATGCAACAGGCGCAGTCTTCTATCAGATCTCTCCAAACAGGCCGAGTCAACAAAGCATAACGTGCTGGCATATTACAGCTACACACTGAAGCTGATATCAATTATTCTACAGCAGGAAGGAAAGCGCTCGCAGTCTTAAAAGCAGTTCAATAAATCAAAACCTACCTTATGAAGCTCAGTTCGAACTATTCACGGACCATCGTGCACTGACAAAACTTTTGAATATGACAAAACCAAGAGGACCCACTGATACAGAGATGGGTCAACTACCTCTAACGACTTGACTTCACCGTTTCGCACCGTCCTGGTCCACTTCTAACCGATACTGATGCACAATCTAGATTGCTTGTTCATGAGACCCCAAAAAATTCTGAAATTATTGATTATAATAAGGTATGTGAAGATGCAGAAGACCTGCAGTTTATGGATGGAAAGTATCAAGTGCCACCCACCCTTGTTTTAATGATTCTTCAACTTTACCATGGTTCCCCCGATTCAGGTGGACATAATGGTTTCGGGCGCACATACAAAAATTGCTTATGAGGTTCAAATGACCAAGTATGAAAAACGACGCCACTAATCATATCCTGACATACCATCTTTGCCTGGTAAACAGTGTACAGCAGTCAACAGACGTTATCACGAACACCGAATATTCAAAAGTATTGACTTCGCAGATCTTAAAAAGAAGGGGGAAGGATTTAGAAGAAGGAAAGGTTTTTTTGTTTTCCATTGATTAATATACCGGAACTATTGTGTCCAAAGCGGAGAAAAAATATGTGAACAGTGTCATCAATAAACTGAAAGATGCCTCTGTTAAGCCCACCAAGACGATAGTCTACGATAATGGTCCTACTTTTCGTAGTGCCAACCTAGCAAGTTGGGCTAATGACCAAGGAATGGTTAATAAATATTATTCTCCGTATCACCCTGCAGCCAATGAAATAGTGGAACGGGGAATACGAGACATAAAAGAGTTTTTGAAGATAACATTCGAACTTGTCGGGGGCTGTAAGTACTGCCTCGAGGACGCTGTGAAGCACTATAACTAGTCATTTTCCATGGGTTTAGACTGTAGTGCTCAATTTGCTACAACCGGAGTAGCACCAATACTACCAGCAAATCGTCATTTTGGCCTACTAGAAAAAAAAACGTGAGGCCTGCGCGAAAGGCGCACCACAGTCACAGCGAAAGCTAGAAGAGCGGCTTTTCGGAGCCTTTTATAAACCCTTATCGCGTAACTGCTGCAATCACACTTGCTCTGTACACACTACGACATTAATATTAATAAGTTCTGGATAGTAGACCAGCAATCACTATGCTAGTTTTCGTCATTCTTCTGAGAAGCGTTGTATCCGCTAAACACTTGTAAGGAATGTTGTGCCTATTGTTGATGCAGTGGCTGATGGCGATGAGAAATTATGCCTGAAGTTGATTTATAATAATATATATGTGGGGTTTTCCGTTCTAAAACCATTATGTGAATATGAGAGACGCCGTAGTGGAGGGCCCCGGAAATTTCGACCACTTGGAGTTCTTTAACTTGCACTCAAATCTGAGCACACAAGCCTACACTATTTTTGCTTCCATCAGAAATGCAGCCGCCGCAGTCGGATTTGATCCCGTGACCTATGGCTGAAGTTGGTGTGCGCCATCATTATAAGGTGATCAGAAACAAGATTTTGCAATGGGTTGGGGCATAGGACGATCCAGTCGTTATTGTGTGATGCCTCTATTTTCTTTTGCTGTTTTAAAACGCTTTATTACTTGTATTAGGGCGATCTCATTCCCGACATCAAGCCTGTCTAAGGCAATATTGCGAAGAAGTTCCAAGCACCAGCGTGGCTCCGTGGTGGAATGCTGAACTGGCATGCAGCTGACCCAGGTTTGAGCCCCGCTGTTTTCTTGGTACTAGTTTTTCTTTTTCCTATTTCGCGATAGTGGTTAGGTACAGCGGCGGTGTGCGTGACCCGAGTTTTATTCTTATAACAGCTTTCGCATTGAAACTTAAACTTACTGAAGGCGAGTAAAAAACCAAAGGTCAAGAAGTATACAAGTGCCGGATAAAAGGGAATTTTGACAAAAGGCACAAGAGCGGCATACCACCCATCCAGCCTGGAAGTTATATCTTTGTTAGAAAAGCAGTTACACATTCAAATGCCAAATAATATGGGCAGCTCAAAGTTGACCAGACCGCATCTCAGCGCGGCATTCTGAAGAACGTCTAGTACACTGCATCTTCGGGTCAAAAAGACTGTGTTTCCATTCGGAACGTATTTATAATTGATTGATATTTGGTGTTTAACGATCCGAAACCCCTATATGATTATCAGAGATGCCGTAGTAGAGGGCTCCGGAAATTCGGACCACATGGGGTGCTTTAGCGTGCACCCAAATCTGAGTACGCGGGCCTACAACATTGCCGCCTCCATCGAAAATGCAGCTGCCGCAGCCAGGATTCAATCTCGCGATCTGCGGGTCAGCGGCCGAGTACTTTAGCCACTAGACCACCGTGGCGGGGCCGTATTCACGAATTACACCTGGAGGTATCCTCAAAGAAGTCCGGAAGAGTGAAATGATCTGCAATGAGGGCACGAAAGAGGATTATGTGCAATGAGGTGGCAGTGAAAGAAGAAGTTAGAATAAAGTGGCGGATGATGCCCGTCTATCGTAGAGTATGTCAATGTCATGCTTTAGTTCTGAGTTGGAATGCTCCCCTAGACTTTCACCATTTCTGTTGAACTTAATCTCCTCCAGTGCCACAATCAACGATTCAAAAAGGATCACAAAACAAAGCACTGCACCATGCTTCTCGACCAAGGGCGTTTCACATAATCCCAAAAGCCACTGCCTTGTGGACTTCGGACAGTTCAAACTTATTACTTTTCGCAAAAAGTGTGCGCGGCTAGAAGTTTTACGGAACACGACAGACGTTGCATTCAGAGTCTCAAAACAGTTTCTGATATCTGTGATGAAGCTTGTCGCACACAGAACTTGATTAGGGAGTGACTGAAGCAGTCAGTGTGGAGAGCGGTTGGATATTTTTCAAGAACAGCAGCTTGAACCCCATTCGTTTTGCCAGGCAGTGAGCATGCATCATCGTAGCCTTGATCACGAAGATGCTGCATGTTAATAGCCATGTCTAGGAGGATGGTGTCAGCCAAGACCGGCTACTTTGATCGTGAATTGGCAAAAAGCATAAGGACACTTCTTCGATTTTGTTGACATCCTTATTAATGCACCTTGCACAGACACGAAGCTATACTCGATACCAGCAAGAACCGTCGTTTCATCAGCCAGTACGCAAAGGCAGCCTGCAGCGTTCACTTTTGCGACTAAGCCTTCCTTGATGACTGCCGCAGATATTTTATAATCTCGTTTATCACATCTGTTCCTAAATCAGAGGCACTATTTGGGCAACTTTCACAATATTTAATACTATATGCCGCCACAATCCGCATGCATGCGAAGCAGCTTTTTGAAGTTGCCTGTATTTGTAGAGGAGGTTGTGCCCAGATCTATGTGAACACTTTCTCTATGCCCCTGGAGAGCCCGACCTTGCCTCCCGTAAAACAGAACTGTCTCAAGAATAGGCTACAACTTTCTTCGGGTTTCTAGAATTTGATTTTGCCTGCCCTGGTCCAGTTGATCAATAACACTTGGTACACATCTTTATAAAAAGGCTCGAAGAAAATCATCGGCTGCCTGCTGGAAGTCACTGTGATATCTAATGGTTTCATGTGTATTGAAGACATCGAGGGCGTGCTTACATTTTTGAAATGGCTTGGATGATGAAACACGAGGACTGTCACCATTGCTAGGCGCGATCGCGCTTCACGATTGTGATAGATTGTTTTGTTAAGATTGCTGGCATGACCTGAAAAACCAAGCTTATTACAGAGCTTGCGCAACAACCAGTGATAAGGCTAGAAAGTTCAATGCGTGGGGTATAAAGTACAGCACAACCCCGGGATGATCTGCTTATCGATGGCTGACGCTCTTTGCGCCACTCTCAGTGCACAGTGTGCGTCGTTTGTAGTCAGGCTTTGCATTTCTCGGACAAAGATTCAACCAAATAGAAAGCTTGACCTTGAACTCGCTAACTGCTTCCTTCTTCAATCTCATGACCACAGGACAATACCTCAGTGGTGGTTACGTATTTTCGCTTTTACTCAGAGTCAATGTGCGCAGATGACAGGAGCCTGACTATATTAGCATTTTCATTCAAAAATATAATTTCTACAAAAACACCTTCTATAAGCTTGCCCATGTGAAAATTGAAGAGGCTCACATGTTCTAAAGAATGGTATTGAATAATATGTGAGGATTAACGTCCTAAAACCGCCATATGATTATGAGAGACACCGTATAGAGGGCTCCGAAAATTTCAATTACCTGGGGTTCTTTAACGTGCACCCAAATCTGAGCACACGGGCCTACAACGTTTCCGCCTCCACCAGAAATGCAGCCACCACAGCCGGCATTCGATCCCGCGACCTGCGGGTCAGCCGCCGAGTACTTAGCCACTAGACCACTGCGGCGGGGCCTAAGGAATGAGAGTTACAGTAAAACAAACTATATATTGGTTGCATAAATTATAAACACAAATTATATATATTGATTCGGGACCTTCGTTGAAGAGGGGTAGAGGAAAAAGAAAGTGAATGTGTTCTGTGCCAGGCCTCACTTCTGCAACCATCTATCATCCCGCCTGTACAATAAACATATCTCACCCGTAACATAAGTGGGGGAGAGTGCTGGGTAACGCAGTGGAGCAACGGAAGAGTACGGCGGAAGACGTGGCCGGCAGTTTGTAGGCGATGTCGTGGAAGAGTTGATTCGCCGGTCTGCTTCCCAGTTTCTTCACGCAACTTCATATCATCCACAGACCAACGGTTTGACTGAGCGCGTCAACAGGACGTTCACTAACATGCTCGCTATGTTATGTACGTTGATTCCAAGCATAAAAACTGGGATGAAGTTTTACCGTTTATGACCTACGCCTACAACACTGCGCTACAAGAGACCACCGGCTTTAGCCCGTTTTACCTTCTCTACATCCGTGAGCCAAGTACAACCATCGACACAATTCTCCCATTTTCAGAGCAAGAAAACCCATTTCTTGCAGAGACACTCTGCCGCACAGAGGAGGCACGGCGCATCATGCGTCTCTGGACTTTCAAAGCCCAATACCGTTCAAAGGCTCGCTACGATAAACGACATCGACATGTGTCGTACAGCGAAGGTGAAATGGTGTGGCTGTGGACTCCATATCGCTAGAGTGGTTTGTATTAAAAGTTTTTGGCCCGCTATGCAGGTCTTTTCGTCAATTTGACGCGCTTTAGCGACGTTGCGTACGTGACACCACGCCTCACATCTTCTGGCCATAATTCCAGGAAAACTGACGTCGTACATGTCGCCCGGTTGAAGCCATACCTCGCGTGACACTGACAAACTAGCCCAGTGGGGAGCGTCTGCAACAGGGGAAATGATACCAATTTTTTGTTGAAGTGGGATAGAGGAAAAAGAAGTGAATGTCTTCTGTGCCAGACCTGACTTTTGCAACCATCTATCATCCCACATGTACACTAAACATCTCGCACCCGTAAGAATATATATATATATATATATTTATGTATATGGGAAGTTATTAGGCCGAATTGTATTGTAAAATTGTAATGTAAACTAATTGTTATATATATATATATATCTATATATATATATATATGTCTTGCTCACAACAAGTTTACCTTACAATTTTACATTACATTCACATTAAAGTTCGGCCTAATACCTTCTCCTATACATTCCTTGGCATTATTGCCCGTTAGATATCAATATTATTGCGTCAAAATACGGAAAAATCAGCCCTTAAGTATTCACTTTTTTCCTTTATTCCTTACCGAGGGTCTTTTACTGGCAGACTTGTTGCCTTAGGTTGTTTAAGAGGAATGGTTGGTCAGCTGCCAGCTCGCAATAAGTTCACGTGCTACATGACGCCACATAGGCTCATAAAAGATTGTGCCACACTCGCCGCCTTGGCTAACGATGGCGCTGACTGACACTCCCACGTTAAAATTCACATATATACCCAATAAAGTGGCAGGGAGGATAGCCGCCGTGGTAGCTCAGTGGTAGAGCATCGAACGCGTTATTCAGAGGTCGGAGGTTTGGTTCCAGCCCACGGCAAATTGTCTTTTCACACATTTTTCATTCTTCACATTAACATTACAATTCGGTCTAACAACTTCCCCTATACTTTCCTTGACACTATTTTCTGTTTGGTCTCATTGATAATGTGTCAAAACACGGAAAACCGAGCCCTTAAGTGTACACTTCTTTCGCCTATATATATATATATATATATATATATATATATATATATAAATATATATATATATATATATATATATATATATATATATATATATATATATATAATGTGCTCTCGTTCATTGCCTTGAGTTGATTGAATTGTACGTTTTGGTGCAGGTGAAAAAATGATGACAATCTTTTCTCTGACGTGACAGCACAACTTATGTACCGAATCGCTTCGCGTGGCAAATGACTACGATTTGGTGGCCAGTCGATACAAATCGCACAATATAACTTTTTGAAGCGATACTACACCTTGTTGTAAAACCAACCAGACTGTTTAGCAGGGTTATATCCTGCGCTTAAATCCCCATCGTGTCCCCTCGTTTTCTTCTGAGAGAAAAGGTGGACTATCGACGCGGGTGTTGTCATGCACGTGTCATTGTAAAAATACACCGCCCTGAAATATTGATGACGTCCCACTTTTTTATTTACGGGATGGTTCTCCAGTGAACAATAAAGACAGCCCGTTTAAGGTGACTGCGTCGCTCGCACACGTGCAGCTTCTACCGTGGGAAAGGTATCTTGCCTCGGTACTCCGCCGAGGTTTTTGTATTCAAAACTTCCATCGTGCCTTGCAACAAAAACTTTCGTCACCGTGCCACGGTACAGAACAACGAGGCTACCTCAACAACAGCATTTGAACAATAACACCCCCTTCCACTGCTCTTCGCGTTTCTTAAAACAAGTATTTACGTGCACAAGCCGGTGCTCAGGTCAGCGAAGCTAGCACGGCGCGCGCTAATCAGCATGAGTATGGGTCTAAAACGTGGCATTCCGTGACAGAAAGGGTTTGACAAAGTGTGTGGTTGAAAGAAAACTTGCTGAAAAGCCCTCTCTCAGAACTTTTCAAATTCTATTGGCTTGTCAGGCTCGCAAAAATACATTTTTGACGTTATCCTGGGTGGGTGGTTTTCAGCGAACGTGGTTATTTTGGACGGTGGTGCATTAGACCACGAACAACAATCAAACGCGGTGGGAAAGAAGGGGGGGGGGGGGGGGCATTAGCACATTAAGTTCCTCCCACCGGGTGATGCCGCTGTTCGGTGGTGCATAACAATACAAAAAATTCGAGGGGGGTTGAGCTAAAGCTCCGTAAGCCCACCAGCCTGGCTACGCCGCTGTAGCACTGCTAGCGTAAAGCCAATCTAGCCTTTCCCGTCCGTCTGGAACAGCGCACTGGCAGGTCACGGAATCGAATCCCGGCTGTGGTGGCTGCTATTCCGATGGAGGAGGAAATGTTGTAGGCCCGTTTGCTCAGATTTTGTTGCACATTAAAGAACCCCAGGTGGTAGAAATTTCTGGCGCCCTCCTCTACGGCGTCTCTCATAATCATATGGTGGTTTTGGGACGTTAAACCCCACATATCAAGCAACAGCGCACTGATATTTTTGCCGCTTGGGTTTGTTGCATAAAATACAGCAATGTAGTGGCCTTCATTGCGTATTTATTTTATCAGCGGACTATATGTCCCATCACTTTAGGCATGGCTGTGAGGTATGTATAAGCTTTTCTACCGTGTGCGGCAAACGAGTAATATCGGCTTCGTTATCAATCATGTGTTTATCATCAACGTCTCCGTGCGGCAGGAACTACGATTCCACGAGTACTGGTCAGTTGGAAGTATTGCTGGCCTCCTAACAGCAAGTTGATCTGGAAACATCGTTCGCGCAGTGCACTAGTCTGTCAATATACGTCAGCACTGCAAAAAACCAGGAGCGTAATGCTAATCGAAGTCACTGCGTTATTGAAAGCGCGCAAAATATTGACTAGCCCTGCACGAAAGCGTTCATTTTGACAGTAGACCCGGCCACAGATTGCTCTTTTTTTTACTCACTGTATTTCCGTCACCCCCCTTAAAATCAGATACTTTGTTAGAAAACTACAGGCCAACGAAATAGGTCAGTCGTAAAACAAGCACCCTATAAGGCACCAGATGAGCAGTACACTCTCTTACACATCGCATACCGAGAAATGCGATCATACGTTGTACATTTTGTATGAATACAATCATAACAAGATTCTTGACATGTACCATAACTTGTTCTCGAATTTCTAACCATGCGCAATGCAGGAAGATAATACCGAGGCGGCAAAAATGGAAGGATACGTGCAGCCCATAGATCAGTGGCGGATCCAGAGGGGCGTTGGGGGGAATCACCCCTGACCCCCAAACACTGTGTCAGTATTTCCCTTCAGTTCTTGTAGTTCTATACGTAGAGTTTCTCACAATCATGCCTAGAGAGAAATCTGGTGCTAGTGAACTGCTGGTTGCAAGGAAATGACGGGATACGTGAGCTTGGAACTTGACTTGAATTTCTATACCTCGAAGACTCGTCTGGCTTTACGATAAAATGATCAATCTATTTTATAAAAAAGCACGTAATAATCTATTTATTTTTTTCATTGCACAGAAACGCGTTGTATTTAACAGTAGAACCACCTACGTTAATGTACAATTTTACAAAGCGTAAGAAGTAAACAACGGCTGCGAAACTTGGCAGGCAGACGACAAAGCGAGCGTTCTTTTCGCCTCGTTTCTGTCGTCTGTTTCTTTCCTTCGCTGTTTGGTTGTGCCGTCAAGGTGAGTGGACTTTTATTTTAGAATATATTACGCGCGATTGAGATCCACTTATAAATTTTTGCTTTAGATAAGCTTCATTTACGCAGCCGTATTCGCTTTTGAGCCGAAACCTCACTGAACACCAGCCAACACAAGCCTCGCAGACACATATACCATCATTCCCAGTGCTCCAACATCGCCCCTTAAGAAATTCACTTAGACAGTGGCGCCACACCTCCCTCTAGGTATTTGTGAGAAACTCTATGGTTGTAGGCTTGTAGTCCGCCTCCTGTTACCAATTAGGGGAAATGAGTCAAACCACTGTGAGCACAGATTACCAGTATTTGTGCTATGAACAGGTGTTCTTGCTTGTAAAAACAAAAGGTCATGACCACGCCCCTCGGGTAGCCGCCCCCCCCCCCTCTAGAATGAGTGGCTGGATCTGCCCTGCGATGTATGTACAGCTGGATGAAATGAACAAGCATGGAGGAAAGAAAATCTCTTCTTCCTCCGTGTGAACAAGTTTCATTTTCCGCTCGGGGATTCACCTAGCAGGGCAACGCAGAGCTGCTGCTTCGCGCTGCTCAAGACAGATGGCACTACGTTTCCTATTGACTAATAATGTGAAAACGGTCGCATGATGCGAGAATGAAATCGCTTATTTTTTTCTGACTCTGCGGCTGCTTTTATTTCTCGCGCTGTCCCGTGGACACTTTTTGCCATCTAGCGGTGCTTAGGTAGAGTGAGAGCGTTGCGCGAGCTATAATACATATTCGAAGCCGATGTTTTTTGTAAATACCCCTCCTTACCTTTTGTAATATAGATTACTGCCAGGGACTGATATAATATGCTCTTGAAATCCAAACTAGGCTTTATCGTAGTAGAATATTAGTGCTGTTAATATACACAAAATGAAATGCACATGCTAGTATTTCCCTGATTGACTAAATTTGACATAATAACATTAAAGCAAACTATTTCGTAAACCATTAGAGAATCATTAAGTTTCATCATATGACAACAAAAGTCACATTCTCCTGCAATACTAGCTTTAAGGTGAGTGTTTCCCAAGCTCAGCTGGAAATAATTTGTTCTTTCTGTATATTTTACCCTTGAATATAACAAAGTTTTGTTAAAACGCACGTAAGTATTACGCCCCCTGAAAAGTTGTACTGCAATGTAGGTGCACCCTCAATGGGTGCGTCCTGTATCAAAAAAAAAGAAAGACGTATCAACATATGAGCTTCAGCTTGTACAGTACCATTCACTGTAATAGTTAGCCCTCTAATGAGCACCAGCTGTCATATTGTGGGCCCCATAACTTCACCTAGACGTAGCAACATTGTTCGTGGATAGCACTGGTGTATTAAAAAGAATCAGAACCGTCAAGCAGCAATATAGTGTCATCCAAATCTAAGCCACTATACTTTTCCGGGAGAGAAAAAATCCGGAAATAGTGCACACAAAAGTGTTCTCTTTAAGAGTGAACCCGTCCGTAAATTTCAATTTTTGCGCAGATCTAAATTGTTAGTTCAGTGGTTTGTAATATTGAGAAAGTTGTTTAATTTTACAGCGTGAAGGATGTCCTCTTTGGGCCTGATCCCGCTCAGTGAGTGCGATGTGACTCAAGTAAACAAGAGGTTTCACCCGTCATAATAATTCAGCTAGTTCAGGAGAAGAGTTGAGTAGCCCTGAGAATGTGACAAAGAAAAGAGGTGCCGAAAGTTAAAGATTGTGTAAATTGGTAAACAACAAAGAATGTGTTCAAGGTGTCACTTATTGTCCACTGTCCACTAACAGCTGCTTGTGTATTTTTTAATTGCATGATATGATGCAGGAGCCTAGTTCACTATCGCATGATTTGCGGCCCGTTTAGGTAAAATGACACTATGTAGCCCTTGCGACCACTTGCAATTTTACGCATTAAGAACAATGAAAAAAAAAGGCGGATGATAGGCGGCTCGACTAGATTTCAGTCCGATCCACCGCTGTGGAACAGTGGCTACAAGGCTTGCTTGCTGACCCTAAGGTCGCGAGTTTATCCCGGTTTCAGGGGTCGAAATTTGATGGAAGGGATATTGTAGAGGCCTGCGTGCTCTACGATGTCACTGCACGTTAAAGAACACCACATAGTTGAAACTTGCGGAGCGCTGCACTACTGCATCTTTCATAATCATATCAAAGTTTGCGATGTAAACTCCACATGCTGTTGTTTGCTTTGGCCTAGCCTAATGAAGGCCGTGTGGGTAACGTGAATGAAAAAACACTTAAAAGTGTATTAATTCCGCATAGAAGTAGTATACAGTGTCGTAAAGAAGCAAACACCCATTGACAAGATAAAGGACATGGTTCTCCATTCCAAACATGAAACTAAGTTAGGATGATAAGGAAACAGAGAAAGCAAAATTAATTAACTTAGAGGGCTTGATAATGATGACAGAAAATAACACATGCGCTCCATGCCAGTATTTAAACGGGATGTGATAATTTTTTCAACACTGCCTCCATCTCGTTTCAGCAGTGCTCATTTCTTTCTTACTGTTCTATATACCATTTCTCACTTCTTTAAATCTAGAATTGTGAGGATAATAGTATAGTTTGTGAGCAGTTATAAAACAAGTTTTGCGGAAGAAGGATTCATGCAGTCATCAAAACATTGGCTCCTGCATGTTCACATTTTTTTCTGTAAAACTTTAGCTGTGTGTTTGATGACCTTTCCTTCAGTCGACGTCTGAAGTCTTGAAGAGCACGTGTAAACAAATTTGTCTCGGTAGGTGGACTTTTTGCTGACTTTTGAAGGACTTTGTTGCTCGAGCACGCCATGGCTTGCTAGGCCTAACGTTACACTTAGCTAAGCCTAACGCAGGGCGTAGCGCGTTTGAGCTATCAAGATATCTATGCAAGTCACTGTGCAATGAGAGGACGTTTGTCCCGAATTCTAGTGTTGAGGATGGACAACAGCGTTTTCTAAGCGTAAATCAACTAAAGAATTCGTGACGGGTGCTGAAGTTCAAGGCCCACCATATGGCAAGAACAGTGGCACCTAAGCTCCCGCCAACATGAAGAAACGCCTCGCCAATGCATCACGGCTGCCCCAACTACGAAGAGAGCATTTTAGAATCACTGTTAGGCCTCGGGGAGGCCTAGAAGTTAAGAACACCAGTAACGTCCGCATTTCTCAAGCCCTCACGACAGCGGGGCGACTCTCCGCTGAGGATGTCACAGAAGACACCATTTGTCCTAACAATATGCAGAACGTTTTGGGATTAGTACGCCACCGCAAGCCAACGCCAAGGCCTACGCAAGTATAGAGGCCATCACCATAAATAACGCAGGGTACAAGGTTAGCTCATACGTTGCTGCGCCTGACTACACATGCAAGGGCATCATCAGAAACGTCGATATGGAAAGTGACGACGAAGAGCTCAGAAGACTTCTTATTCAGCCGAGGAATGAGACTGTTCTCGAAGCGTGGTGAATCAAGAATTCTATCACAGTCGTTTTCCTTTACGAAGGACTTTGATTCCCAAATTACGTCAAGTGCGGTCCCAGCATAGTCAAGTGCACCTACTAGCGGCGGCAGACGGATGTCTACTATGCATGTGGTAGGCTCTGCCACAGAGCAGACGTGGGCCTTACTCTAGGAAATATTATCTACCGGGGTTGCGGAATGACCTCCCCTGGCTACCAGCACGTTTGCTCGCAGAAGTGTGTCTTCTGTGGAGGGCCTCATCCAACGGCCGACAGAAACTGTACACGAAGATTCGAAATACCTTACATCGTCAGATAGCGCAGAAGAGAGAGACACGACTTTGACAAAGACTTCCCACCGATACATGAGCTGTTCGAATCGGCCAACAAGTCCAGGTCCAAGTCCAGGAGCTCGAGGGGGCGCTCCCGATACAGGAGTGGTCCTCGATCCACAAGTCGTTCCCAGTCCCGGAAATGTTTCCAATTCCGGGGCCCTGCCATTAGCATTCATGTGCCTGCTGCCTCGGCAACCGAGTGGGCTGACTGCGTCAAAGGATCCAGGAAACAGGTAACGGGGGGCGCGCTGCCAGAGCGAAACAATGGTGGAATAATTCAGCTTGAAAGGGAGAACGCTGCGCTAAAAGAAGCAATTTCGCAACTTAGAGTCGGGATGGTCGCACTTGAGAATGCTAATAACAATGAGAGTGAGGCTCTACAACCTCCTTAAGTCACTAGACTCTAAACGCCTGTTTATATGCCCATGAAAACGCCCGTGGAAACACCTGTAAAAACGGCCACGGAAACGCCCGTGGAAAAACCCGCGAGATGCCCGTCGAAACGCCCATGAAAGTGCAGTGTACCATTCATCCAGCCAAAAAGAGGGCTTTGATGAAGCCCGCACTTGATGATGAACTGTATAGATTTGAAACGGAGATCAGAAAAATGTACCTGTCGCTTAGCCAAACAACCGCGTTGGTTCGTGCTAAGGTTGATACCTTGGCGGACTAGTTCAACGCGCTGGATGCTAAGGTCAATACGTTGGAGGCTAACGTCTGTGCATTGGATGCTTAGGTCAACGCGCTCCAACGCAGGCACATATCTTTCGAGCCTTACCATCGCGCGTACGCCTAAAGAGTTCAGGATTTGGCAGTGGAACTGCTGGGGGTTTACCCACAAGAAGGCGGCTTTTCGGCAGTTCATTTGTTCTCACTGTGAGAAGCCGCACGTCATTTTGCTACAGGAGACGCTTTCGGGTTCTGTAATTCTAAAGGGTTACAAATATCACGCTCCTCATGAAGACGGACGAAGGGGCATTTGAACGGGCGATTCTAAAGGATACAGCTATATCTCCCACCGTTTTTCCATCGACAGAAGTAAGGTGGAACACTGATTGGTAGAAATTATTCCGCAGGCTCATTTCAAAAGTAATGTTTTCATCCTTCATATTGATAGTTCACCAGGTGACTCGAGACAAAGGTCTGCGGCGCTTTTAAGTAGGGCTGCCGCCAGGGCCGGTATCTCCCCGCTTGTGGTTCCGGGTGATTTCAGCGCTCCTCATCAGGCTTGGGGTTATCTTGGGTCATCCCGTAAAGGCGAGGATTTGTGGCCAGCAGCGGTGAATTTGAACCTCACCCTAGCCCCAGACCCAGCATTTCCGACCAGGATGGGTAGCTCCTGCATGAGGGAAGCCACGCCAAATTTTGCCTTTAATAAATATGTTGAATCTGCTACTTAGCACAACTTGCATGTGAATCTGGGTAGTGACCATTATGTCCTAGCTACCCCTAGCTACAGTGTAAAGGGCAAGCCCGTAAGAGGGTTTGGTTTCACAGATGGGGATTACTTCTGACATATTTGAAAAGAACGCGCGCAAGCTGACTACTCAACCCCCAGTCTGGATCAATAGGCCAAACAGCTCAAGGGAGATGCTAGTGAGGCGACAAAAAGTATACACACGGATTTGGAAACGGATAGGAGGAACAGCTGCCTTGCGCACCTGTTAGAGGCCAGGAAATCATTACTCAATAGGTGGAAGGGGCAGAGGCTCTATCGTCGGCTCCACAAGAAAATCGCAGAAGTTAACCGAACCATCGAGGACCACTTCCAGACCCTCTCTAGGCAGCAGTGGGATGAGTTGTGCAATGCTGTTGATGGCCTAATGAGAATAGGAGGGACATGAAATTTTTTAAAGCACCTTTTCACGAACCGAATTCCAAGAGTAATCAAAGGCAAGCCATTGCTAAACTCATACATGCCGCCAGACAGTCTTATTCTGAAGACGCTATACTGGATGGTTTGGCTCATATATACTTACCCATTGGCTTCTCGGACTGTTCCGACTATCCGTCTTACACTAGACCACCTCGCACTAAGCTCGGAAAGCCCTTTATTACCAGCGAAGTTTGGGACGCTCTTCAAAACCTCAATGGACAATTGTCTCCGGGGCCAGATAGCATCTCTAACAAGACCCACACAAACCTGGAAGACGAATCCATCAATTTTCTTACCAATGAGGTCAATCGCATATAAAGAGAAGGTTCTGTTCCAGACTCTTGAAAAATGGCATCAGTTGTCTTCAATCCCAAGACGGGGTGACCTGCAGGTTCAGCCAATGTTAGGCTCATATCGCTAACGTCCTGTCTCGGCAAGTTGGCGAAGCACGTCATTCACAACCATGTATCTAAGTGCATCAAGAAGAAAGGTATTTTTCCTTACAATATGGTTGGATTTCGTCCGTATTTGTCCACACAAGTCACAATGAAGTTGCTCAATCAGATCAAAAACATGAACGCAAGGAATTTAAGAGGCATCCTGGGTCTTGACTTGAAAAAAGTGTTTGACAATATCTGTCACGCGCACATCCAAAACTTCATTGCAGAGCTTGGACTGGGTGAAGCCTTCCACAGATACGTCAGCTCCTTTTCGAATCCACGAAGGTCACGCTAAATGTCGGGGACCTCAAGTCCTCTTCCATAGCACTGGGCCCTAAAGACACGCCGCAAGGAGTGGTGATATCCCCGCTTCTCTTTAACATCGCTGTATACAAGTTGTCCACAATGCTGTATAAGGTGAAGGGCATCAGCCATACGCTTTACGCTGATGATATTGATACACAACAGCCGGCACAGCCTGGCTGCAAAAAAGAGAAAGACGACATTGGTGGCTGGTTGTTGATGAACTGTCGCCATCTTGTTCGCCGAGCACGGTGCATCGTATTTAATTTATTAAATATATTACCAGTAACATTATTGTTGGAGGTGGATGACTCCCGTACCTCGATGGAGACGCGCAGCGGTCGCAACACCGGGGACTCTTCGGCTACTTCAACTGCCAGTGCCTCTTCCCCACCAGTCTCTCGATCCGAATCGACAACGTATAGTCACCCTGCCACCCCTGCGGGATCCTGGAACTTTCTCCGCTGATGGTACCATCGGCGTTGACTCCTGGCTGCACCAGTACGAGCGAGTCAGTGCTACCCACCGCTGGAATCCCACGCTCATGCTTGCCAATGTTGTGTTCTACCGCGACGGCACGCCGCGGACATGGTGCGAAACCAACGAAGCCAAAATCACAAGCTGGGACCTTTTCAAATCGAAGATCCGTGATCTTTTCGGCGATTCATCTCGTCGTCAGCTCGCTGCCAAGAAGACTCTCGCCACTCGCGCCCAGACTTCTACTGAATCGTACGTCTCATACATTCTTGACATCTTAGCGCTTTGTAGCAAGGTCGACCAGCGCATGTCAAAAGAAGAAAAAGTTAATGACGTCCTCAAAATGGTTGCTTACGATGCCTTCAGCCTGCTGGCTTTTAATAATGTCACGAGCATCGACACGATCATGACAGAATGCCGCCGTCTAGAACAGGCTAAAGCCCGCCGCGTCACCCACGGCATCACGCGCCTGCCGAACACAGCTGCTATTTCCTCTTGTGATGGCGCCGTCCGCCCAGTTCCCTGATGTGACAACCTCACCCACATCATTCGTCGCGAGGTCGAGGCAGCCCAACCAGTAGCTACTCCATTTCCAACGCCTGATCCTTCACCGACCACAATCTCACTGATACAAGCCGTCGTTCGTCAAGAATTATCGAACGTCAGCCCACTCCTCATTCAACCAGTCTACTCTGCCGAGCCGTTTTATCGTCGTCCCTCCGCTCCTCGATTTGGTTCCAACTACTCTCGACAGCGCAATTTGTCCTAATGGCGTACACTGGACGACAAGCCCATATGCTTCAAGTGCCGACGTGTCGGTCATATTGCTCGCCACTGCCGCAATCACTGGGCTCCGCAGGCACACTATGGGCCTCCTACCCAGGCAACTTCTGTCCACCAGTCATCATCGACATTTGATTTTGATTCCCCTATGCCGACCACATCCTCTGATTCTGCCGCACCTCTGACGAGAACTCGGTACGCCCGCTCACCACCCCCTGCTCGCCGTCAATCTCGTTCGCCCCTAGAACGCCGTCCGGCCTCTCCGACCTATTCGCAGCGCCCCCGACCAGAAAAATAGGCAGCGCAGCTTCTGGAAGTGAGGCTGCCTTGACGACGACCTCTGCAAGAAATCCTCGTGTAACATTACTGACCACCCAGAATCTGTTGAACGTTACTTTAGACAATGGACCTATGCGCGCATTGATCGATACCAGCGCGCATGTGTCCATAATGAGTGCTGCTCTTCGTCGCCGCCTGAAGAAAGTTCTCACACCGGCCTTGAACCGAGCCGTTCGAGTCGCCGACGGGGGAACTGCCGCGATTATTGGCATGTGCTCAGCCCGTGTGACTATCGCCGATAGAAGCACTGCTGTTCTTTTCACCGTTATAGAAAATTGCCCTCATGAAGTATTTGTAGGCATGGATTTTTTAACCGCTCACTCGGCCCTTATAGATTGTTCAGCCGGCTGTCTTGACCTTCAAATGCCTCTACTTTCTAATCTGACCAACCCACCCCAAAGTCGCCTTTGCTGCATTGATTTCGCATGCCTTCCGCCTAATTGTGTCACACATATCGACCTCTTCTCTACACCACCTGTACCTGACGGCGATTGCATGGTGGTCCCAATTCATGCCGTGATGCTTACGCATGGCGTCGCTGTTCCGCACACCATTTTCACAATCGTTGAAAACCGCACATGCCTTCCTATTGTCAATTTTGCCCTCACTGCCCAAATTCTTCCACAAGGTTACTTCCTGGCCAAAATTACTGCTCTACAAGACCATACAGTTGAACCCTTCAGAGTGGATGATTGCTGCACCTCAGACCATGAACCAACTCTATCACGTTCATCGAGCGTCGACGTTGACCACATGGTACCATCAGACCTCGCTCCTGATCGAGCGGAAGCCCTTCGTCATGTCCTGGAGTCCTGTAGTGACATTTTCGACTTCGCCAGCACGGCTTTAAGCCGAACGAGTGTTGTTACTCATCGCATCAATACTGGTGACGTGAGTCCCATTTACCGACGTCCATACCGTGTTTCTGCGCCCGAGCGCACAGTCACATAACAGGAAGTCGAAAATATGCTCGCAAAAGACATAATCAAGCCCTCTTGTAGAGCCCCTCTATGGGCTTCTCCAGTCGTCCTGATAAGAAAGAAGGATTGAACATGGCGCTTTTGTGTAGATGATAGGCATCTCAACAAAATTACAAAGAAAGATGTTTACCCGTTGCCTAGAATCGACGATGCCTTAGACTGCCTTTACGGTGCTACGTATTTTTCCACTATCGACCTTCGATCTGGCTAACGGCAGATCGCTGTGGACGAGATGGACCGTGAGAAAACCGCATTCGTCACTCCTGACGGGCTTCATCACTTCAAAGTTATGGCCTTAGGTCTCTGTAATGCGCCATCCACATTCGAAAGAATGATGGACTCATTGCTCCAAGGGTTTAAATGGTCAACCTGCTTATGTTATTTAGACGACGTTATCGTTTTCTCGCCCACATTCGACTCTCATCTCAAGCGTTTATCGGCGATTCTTGAAGTTTTTCGTCGAGCCGGACTTCAACTGAACTCGTCGAAATGCCACTTTGCCCGTCCCGTCGTCGAATAACCGTACTCGGCCACATCGTCAATACCGCAGGAGTACGCTCGGATCCCGAGAAAATTCACGCCGTCACGGACTTTCCTGTTCCGAAGTCAACAAAGGACGTTCGCAGTTTTGTGGGCTTGTGCTCCTACTTTCGACGGTTTGTTAAGGACTTCGCCATCATTGCATGCCCACTCAAAAACCCCCTGAAGAAGGACACCCCGTTTTTCTGGGGCGCTGATCAAGCCTCATCTTTTTCCCAGCTCACGACGCTCTTTACAACACCGCCGATTTTAGCTCATTTCGATCCATCAGCTCCAACCGAGGTTCGAATTGACGCTAGTGGGCATGTCATCGGGGCAATGCTATTGCAACACCAACGCGGACATGACCGTGTTATAGCATATGCAAGCCGACTGCTATCTACAGCCGAGCGAAACTAGTCAATCACGGAGCGTGAGTGTCTCGCTCTTGTGTGGGCAGTCGCCAAGTTTCGCCCATACTTATAGGGGCGGCCGTTCCGGGTAGTCACCGACCACCATGCGCTCTGCTGGCTGGCCTCACTCAAGGATCCCACAGGACGCCTCGCTCGTTGGTCCCTACGATTACAAGAATACACGTCCACCGTATTGTACAAAACAGGGCGGTCGCATCAAGATGCGGATTGTTTATCACGCTACCCTGTGTAATAGGCTGTCCATACTAACATCTTTCCAGACCTTCTGTCTGTGACGCAGCTACTCAACCTTGGCCACGAACAACGCCGGGATGCTTCCCTGGGAACCATCATTGACAAGCTTGAGTCAATTCCTCGCGACGCATCTCTACAAGTGTTCCTGGTAAAAGATGGCATCCTGTATCGCCGTAACCTCGATCCATATGGCCCTGACTTGCTCCCCATCATACCAACACATCTTCGTGCGACTGTTCTCAACCAACTTCATGACGCTCCTTTGGCGGGCCACTTGGGCGTGTCTTGCACATATGACCATGTACGTCGTCGTTTCTTTTGGCCTGGTCTTGCCCGCTCTGTTCGACGCTACGTCGCCGCTTCTGAGCCCTGCCAGCGCCGCAAAAGATCCATCTTCCCTACCAGCTAGATTCCTTCAGCCGATCGACATTCCCATTGAACCTTTTTTACGAGTTGGCCTCGACCTGCTTGGCCCATTCCCAATCTCCAGCTCAGGCAACAAATGAATCGCTGTCGCCACTGACTATGCGACACGGTACGCTATCACACGAGCACTTCCGACGAGTTGCGCAACTGATGTGGCGGCTTTTCTGGTATATGATATTATTTTAGCACACGGAGCTCCACGCCAACTTCTCACTGACCGGGGCCGGACCTTCCTATCAGCTGTGGTTAATGAAATCCTGCGCTCTTGCTCTGCCAAGCACAAGTTTGCCACTTCGTACCATCCGCAAACGAACGGTCTTACGGAGCGCCTTAACCGCACCATAACCGACATGCTTTCTAAATACGTAGTGGCCGACCACCAGTACTGGGATGTTCATTTGTCATTTGTGACGTTCGCATATAATTCGTCACGTCACGACACTGCCGGCTAATCACCATTCTATCTACTAAACGGCCGAGAACCCGCCCTACCATTTGACACCTTGCTGCCCTCGGTCACTCAGTATACCGGCGAAGCCATCGCGCGAGCCGACCGCGCACGCCAACTCGTCCGCAGCCGCCTACAGGCCTCACAGCAGCACCAAAGACAGCTCTACGATTCCCATCATCGAAACGTGCGCTTTTTCCCGGGTTCCCTTGTTCTCCTCTGGTCCCCCACTCGGCATGTAGGGCTTTCTGAAAAGCTGCTGTCACGCTACGCTGGGACCATACCGCGTCGTTCGCCAGGTGACTGACGTTACATGCGAGATTGTTCCAGCCGATTCAACGTCATCATCGTCATCTTCGAGTGACATCGTGCACATAGCTCGACTCAAGCCTTATCACCCTCCTTATACGGCATCCGAGATGCTCAAGCACCGAGACGGTGCTTCTACCGCCGGGGGGTTATGATACACAACAGCCGGAACAGCCTGGCTGCAAGAAAGAGAAAGACGACGTTGGTGGCTAGTTGTTGATGAACTGTCGCCATCTTGTTCGCCGAGCACGGTGCATCGTATTTAATTTATTAAATAAGTTACCCGTAACATTATTACCATCTGGTGTCCCGAAGGTAGTGAAGGGGAAGTCAAGACTGCACTCCAGGAAGCTGTTGATCAGACGGCGCTCTTCCTTACTGACACAGGGCTGAGGTGCTCCTCAAGTAAATTGGCGCTGATTTTATACAGGCCCAGTAGAAAAGGAGTCAAGACCAAAAACTGGAAGTCTTAATCAGAGGTGGACTTTGTACTTCACACCCAAAGTTGCGCCCCCATTCCGAGAGTGGACGCTATTACAGTGCTGGCCATGATTATAGAGTCGCACGGGTACAACAAAAAAACCATCGCTAAGATTCCAACCAAGACATAGAACATGATCAGGTGGGTTAATAGGGTTTCGAACAGAAGGGGGGGACTCAGAGAGGACAATCTACTTATGCTCCTTCATGCATTCTTCATGAGTCATATAAGAAGCGGTGCTCTCATGCACATTTAGTACGGATTCGAAAAGAAGAAGCTGGAAACTCTGATCAGAAAAAGCAAAAAGAGAGGGTAGGGCATCCCAGTGTGGACAAGCACTCAACGGCTTATGCAGCCAAGAGTTCATAACACCCTAGATGAGATCACTCAAGCCCAAGAGACCACACAGCTAATGCACCTGTCGTCTACACCGGCTGGTACGAAGATCCTGTCCGTTCTAGGCCTCAGTCCGGTGCTCGTAGAGGATCACAGTCTTAAACTGTCGGATGAACAGCATACTGCTGTCCAGGTCTCTTCGTTTCCGCGAAAAGTCCATCCTCAGCACAACGTAGGCAGGCGCCGGGCTAGGGCCATCACACTTCTGGAGAGCATCAGGAACAATCCTCATTCAGTGTGTTTTGTCGATGCCGCTCAGTCGGTCCCTCAGCTAGGTTTTGTTATTTCCGTCAATCACGTGGGTTCTATTATCAATGCTGCGTCAGTTAGAGAATCTACTCTCTCAACAGCCGAACAGTTGGCTATAGTCCTTGCCCTTTGGGATTAGAGTAGCTCGCAAATCTGCACCAACTCAACATCAGTGGTCATGGGTTTTGCCTCTGATTCCGTCTGTGTCGAAGTATTTAAAATACTTGGAAATAGGACACTTTACACACCTGCTTTTCGGCACCTCTCTAATCCCTACTGGACTCTCTAGTAAACTTGAATGACACTGCTCATTCCCGGGCGCGCGCACTAACCCTCCACGCTGGGGAGAACGTAGGTCCGCAGGTTGGCAGTGAGATGTTCAGGGACGCTTTACTTACATTCAGTTAAGTGGCTAAACACTACCAGCTGAGTAGGCAGTCATTTGCTCCTCCGCACAGCAAGTTGTTTAGACCTCAGGCCATCACGTTTCTAATGCTCCAGACAAGGTACTATCCAAGCCTA
Organism: Rhipicephalus microplus; assembly: GCF_043290135.1. Classification (NCBI taxonomy): domain Eukaryota; kingdom Metazoa; phylum Arthropoda; class Arachnida; order Ixodida; family Ixodidae; genus Rhipicephalus; species Rhipicephalus microplus. The sequence continues at coordinate 412,069,574 of NC_134710.1, read as the reverse complement.
TCTTTCCTCAGCATGGTCTCCTCAGAGGCTTTTGACTCTACTTGTCCGGACTGGGGTGAGTTTAGTGACTTAGCACATATGCTCTGGCAGTGCTTTTCGTTACGGGGCCCAAGTCGGCTCATAGAAGATGATTGGGACTCTGCCTTACGAAGTTCAGAGTTGCTACCACAACAACTGGTTGTCCAGAGAGCCCACGATGTGGCGGTGAGGCTAGGCTTCCCCGTTACTACGTGGGAGCGGCCCGCGACGTTGCTCTAAAGAAGTTTCATTTCTCAGGACACAATAAAGTTCATTGTCTGTGTGTCTGTTGTGGAAGAAGTCTGTGGTTGTAGCGTTGTACCCACCATCGTAAACATTACAAGATATCCTACTGTGCAACGAAACAAAGAATATTTTTGTAGAGTAGAAAATAAAGTTGTACGTAAGGCATGTTGGTAATTGTTAACACACGAGCAGAAAAAAATGTAATCAAATGTTTTAAACTGGAACACCGTATCTGCTCGCAATCTGCGTCAGGTTGTGGGTGCCTTCATGCATATGGGGTATTCTTCCCGGTCTTTTGTGCGTAGTGTTGGCCCTGCTGCACATGTCTTTCAATTTCTTAAACAAGCTCTCCCAAGCTCTAGTTATGATGGAGCAAGTCAAACAGTCCCGGCAGTACAGCGCTTTGCAATAAGTGGTGAGACACTGGAAGGTGTGAAATAATATGTCTTCTTGAACAGGTAGTAACCACGGAGGCTAACCAGGAAAACAAAACCACTAGAAGAATAAAAACGGGCTGATTCACATGCGGCAAGCATTCTGAAATCACGAGTTGTGGTCTATACCACTATTCCTCGAAAGGGAAGTATATTACAACTGTATCTTGCCGGTACTTACATACCTTAGCCGAAACCTGGAGGCTTACAAAAGGGATTCTGCTTAAATTGATGACGACGCAGCGAGCGATAAAAAACAGGTGTAATTTTAAAAGACAGGAAGAGAGCAGAGTAGGTCGGAGAACAAACTAGGGTGAAGGATATCATTATTAAAATAAAAAAATTAAGGAACATGGGCTGAATATTTGTTGCGCTTAGGCAGGATAACCATTGGTCCTTGAGGGTAACTTAGTGAATTCCAAGAGAAGGCCTATATGAGACGAAAAGACAGAAAATTAATTGGACCGATCAGATGAAAAATTTGCAGATATAACGTGGCAGCAGAAAGCACAGTGTTGGGTTTACTAGCTGAACATGGCAGATGCTTTTGCTCTGCACTGGTGCAGTCAGGCTCATAATGATGATAAACTGACACCAGCCGATTTTAGACACGGCACCTGACAATCAACACTGTCAAACATCATGTCTTCGCATGATCTGCTTAGCGCCGTATACAACAGGATTGTCGCAATGCTTCTCTTGGTCAATAACAACACTTGGTCGATAACATCAGTATTTGAGGATTACATTCAAAATCAAATTTATTTGAATGGCATCTTGGTAGGAAGCGCATATGAAATGACATACCAATGGAGGGAACGCAGAGCATTAACGATTCACACTGGTTGAAAAAGTATTATCAAAAGCAAATGGCATCTGTATAGACACGTCACGTACGCAACCTGTAGACACTTTCGTATCAACTGTTTTGTTTTCTTCCTCTTCTCTTTCAATTTTGAAATGCTCACCACATCTAAGTTATAAACGACATGTTGTTTCGTTGTTCTATACTATATATATTCATTGACCCGTGTCCACATGTGGACAAAAACGATGATGGGGGGATTTAGCGGACACCAGGTAGTGGGCCTCTGGCTTGACGCGAGAACGAAGAAGATCTTGTGGCTCAGCTGTTGAGAACACGCTGCTTTCGCTGCCTCAAGGCGTACTTGTGCTTTGTTCGCGTTGTACTGCGACAATATATATGTGTGTGTGTGTGTGTGTTTGTATATCATCATCATCATCATCATCCTGCCTACGTCCACTGCTGCAGGACGTAGTCCTGCAGTGGACAAAGTCAGGCTGATGATGATGCAGGACGATGATAATGATGATGATGATGATGATGTTGATGAAGGTGCAGGACTTGTTTGTATATGAATGTGTGTAAATAGATATGTATCTATATATAGATATGTGCGTGTATGCATTCTATCTGCTATTTCTTATTTTAATATTGAGTATTTCTGTAATTGTCCCTAAATGACGCCAGTACTAGCTTTCGGCTAAGGAGTCATACAGTGTTTGGAAACAAAATGTACTTATTTCATGTGGATAAAACTTAAAACAAACTACTAAAAAAACTATTACACGGAATAGTTGCTCCGCTTCCTACCAAAATGGATTCATACCAACTGGCCCGACCGACACATTGGCTTTTTGAATGACAGTTTCTTATTTTTAGATCAAAAGTCTAAGTTAACACTAATGTGTTTTCATGCGGTATAAACACAGTTAAAGGTTTTTACAATGTAATACTGCAACTCAACCGGTTATTCGTGTTAAAAATCTTGGATAAGTCGACAACGTATTGAAATATTTTGAAATATTTACCGTCAATAGCTTCATTCGAATCTGAGTGAGTGGACGACAAGGAAACGTTAGACAGCCCCTGTGCTCCAGATGAACCAGTGCATATATCTTTTCTGAGTGCAAAAGCTTCTCACTATAAGAATTAGAGGTGCTAGTAAGACAAACTTCCGGAAATGTCCTAAAATCTTCCACAGAAATTTCGCAATTATTTTGAAAAGATAGCACTCTACTACTCTCAGCGCAACTTCTGACACAAAGAAGAAGTTGAGAATGTGGTACAGAATAAAACAGCATGATGATATCAATAGAAACACCGTATCCTACATGGATTTTTTTTTCGTGAAAAAGTGATCCCATATATTGAGTTCAAAACAGGAAACAGGTCGTCAATCGGCTGCCCGTTGCGGGCTAAAAGGAGGCATTTGATGTAGCCACATACCGCTTTGCTTAACAATGACCAAATATACCATTCCCGACTTATCGTTCTTCATGGCAAAAATACTGCTAGAATATTGCCGTAACAATTTTACACTGACATGGCAAGTTTAAGCAAATTTTTGTCACTACACATCTACGATGTTTGTTTAAATAGGCTGAGACTCAGATTTGCGGGAACAAATATTTTAGAAACTACTTATTTCGTCATTTTCTGGAAAGCGACAAGTGGCAACGGCGACAAAATCTGTTTATTGGCCCGCCTAAAGTAGCACAAGGTTTTGCTCTTTGAATTTTTTAACAACTATCTTAGTGTTGGTCCTCCGACGAACCCGACCTTTGTTTTTATTAGGCTATCTACACCTTCCATAAAGCATTCACGGTCCGCTTCCCCACTACTTGCGCCAAGTCTTGTGTTCACACGTAAAAGCTCGTTAGACGAAATAGTCAGTTATAGACTGAAGTATGTAACTTACTTATTACCGACGAAGTGTTGTAGAACATTTAAACGTTTTCGAGGACAGCCAAATTGTTCCGCTACTTCGCACTCGGCGGATTCCTTTTGGAAAAAAGTTGCAACATTTGCATCAGTCAAAAATCTGTGGTTTGAGCTAATATTCTACAAAGACCATGAAACTCAGTCATCCTATTCAAATAGTGCGTTGAACAGAATACACAGAGTAAGCAAAGCAAGAAGAATGCACTGAAAATTCCGTGTTGAAAGTTTTCCAAACTGGCTTTACGTGGCGATATGAAAGAATAACTGGTCTCTAGGGTTCAAACTTGGTGTGTTCGCCGAATACCTCTACATTGTCACCCGCGCCACTGACGGTGAGCCCACGCCATGACGGAAGCGGTGTCAATGAATTGGCGAAATGACGGCTGTCTGTCGGTCATAATGGACGTGAGAACCCACGTCGCCAAGGGGCTTAAGCGCGAGACAAACGTGCAATTTTCCGTGTGATGCGGCGTGCGGCATCGCATGGTGCGGCGTGCCGCATGCGACATTACGGGACACACGAGGGCGATGGAGCTATCAGCGGCAGGCTCCACCCCCTTGCGGCGCCTCGGCATGCAGGGTCAAACGACTTGGTAGCCTCGTAATAACGCTAAAAACAAACAACCCTGCACAGCCACGCGTCGTTCCAGAGAAAAAAAACTAATCATTAAATTGCATTTGTGAACAACAAGCACGTCGCAAAAGCGGCACCAGCTGATTATTCACGACTCCCACAGGTAGGCCTAGCATGGCAGGCCCCGGCCATCGCCTACGCCGTTCACACGTGAGCTTGTCATCGAGCGCTGTTGTTGAGAACACTATTAAGCTTTGTGCTCGTATGTAATGTGTTAGCAAACGCTATTACTTTATCGATGCCATCGATGTGAAGAGCAAAGGTGGGAGCGAAGAAAGCCAGTGCAGAGGCGCCAGTAGCTGCGTTTACCTGCGAATTGACCTTGCATCGCTGCTCACGATCTCTGATCTCACTAACTGTTTAAAAACGGGCGTCGTCGTGCAGAAACGGCACACTTCAAACATCACTTTATTCAGTCCAGAATAATATCACGTCACCAGGAAAATGTACGCGATGTTTGTCACGCAGCCGCAGTCAGCGATGTCAACAAATCCACGCTCGTACCGCTCCATCGACTCGCTTGAATTGGCCTGGTGCCCTGGACCATGGGTGATGAGAGCGATGACAGGCAGACGGCGCCACTAACATCGTGACGCTACTTGTATGCTCGCGCTGTGATTGCCTGCTGCCATGCGGCGGTACGATGCGGCTATGAAAATATCTGGCTGGTTTGATGCTCGCCGCACCGACTTTGCGGCGGTGCGATGCGATGATACGGTCGCTTGCTGGATTCCGTGCCGACCAGTTGTGCGCGCACGCGCGTGCGCTCGCGATCTCCGGCGTCAGCGTAGCTCTGGCCGACTGGGCTCGCCCTACGTCACCTCCTGACACCAATGACCTTCGACGACAGTGTAGCTCTGACCGACTGGACTTGCTCTACGCCATCTACCGACGCCGACAAGAGCTCTCGCAAGTGTGCCCCGTCCTCGGACTCCAGTGACCGTGCTTGCATCTTTCCTATCTCTCCTATCCCCTCAGTTTGTTGTCGCTTCTTCTGGCTTACCATCTCACGTCTCTTCCTCTTTTCTACACCTTTACTCCTACCCCTTTTTATCCCTCCTCACCCCCATTCCTTGTGAGCTACTGTTGAGGTGTCGCTCACTGAAGCAGGCAGTTACGGGGCTCACTTTTCTCTTCCTTTTGCTCTTATGAATCACCCTCATGCGATGATACATCACAAAACGTCACGAAACGCCACCACTCCGGCTGCCGCATCGCCGCACCGCACGCCTCATCACACGGAAAATCGCACGTCTGTCTCGCGATTTATCTGCGGCACCTTTTTGGAGACAAGAGCCGAGTCCGAATGCAAGGGTGGAAGGTGTACTTGCGCTCTGCTGTAGGCAACCGAAACCAGTGACAGCGGCAGCATCAATATACGGGCCAAAGATACTGATGGCCTGTCAGCCCAGCGTTGCAGGTCCTTAACCAGGAGGTGCGTTCCCACGACTCGTCGATGCCAGATGTCGAACGTTCCGGGAACCGAAGTGAAGGAAGTTGTGCCGCGACGAGAGGCTAGGGTACTTAAAGGAAGATCCGAGCAGGAAAGACTTTATGTCTGGCACCTTAAACGGTAGCCAACTGCGAGTCGAGGAGAGAGACATTCCTGTGATCTGTTTGGATTGTAAGAGTGTTTAAATGGGTCTTAGGGGATAAAACCCAGGAGCGCAGAGACAGAAAAAAACGAGAAACAAATAAACGTCTCTATCAAAGTGATGTCCGAGCGGTCCTTTCGTCAAGGTGCCAGCAGATGAAAAATCTCGTCTTTGGCTTCCTTAGCGGACGCAGCAAATGTCGCTCAACCAGCCAGGCGAGTAGAAGAACGAAAACGGAACCTAACTGGCGCAGTCGAGCAGGATCTGCATGGCTGAACTGAGGAGGACAGTGGGCAGCGACATCTGATGAGACCAGTGACAACCTCCTTCAACTGACTACCACGCTGCGGGATCAACGAAGCAAGGCTTGTCCACTGTATTCCAAGAAGGAAGAGCGCACCGCAAGAGTACTTGAGGCGGGTACCTCTTATTTTCAGTTAGACGCAAGCTATGACAAAGCCTTACAACTTGCGAGACAGAGAAAGGGACAACTCGGAAGTGAACGGGGACGAGGCAGGAAACTTTTAAGCGTTATCAGTCACCGACAGCGGCATGGGGGGTTATGGTAGTGCGTCAGATACGGCGTCGGAACAGCAGCTAGCGCTGCTTCAGCTCCAATTAAAACTTGCTGATGCAGAAACGAACATGTAGTGCTTGATGCTAGAAAGCTAGTGGCTACGAGGCCGTGATGGGGCAGAGTCCACCGAGGGCTGTGACAGCGTATCACTTGGCAGAATGTTACAGGAAGACAGGCGACTGAAATTCGCAAGCTTGCTAAAGGGTGTACTGGCACCAATGCCGAACCAAGAGCCACTTGCGCCAATGTGGTTCGAGGATGTTGAGGCTACGCCCAAGTAGTATGAAGTTCTGAGAGAATGGTGGGCTGGGCTAGTTTTACCACAGTTGAACGAAAGGGCACGTGGGCTGCTGTGCAGGCTCACTGCAGACGAGAGAAAAGCTTACGTTAAGCTTAAGTCGAGCAATTTAGAGGGTCTCAGGCTTTCGATGGTGGAGTACAAGAGACTATTTGCAGGATCCAAAAAGAGAGAAAAAGAATCCTGGGATCAGTTTGCCGTGCGCCTTGGGAATTATTTTGATTATTACGTCCAGAGTTTAAAGGTAGGCACGTTCGAGGAACTCAAGCAGCTAGTTGAAGGAATGTTTATGCCCGCGAGCGAGAGCACATGTTGTTTGTGGTCAACAGGAGGAGGCCTTTTAGTTACCCAGTGGGGTGGCTAGGCTCGCGAAGAGATTTGAGAAGAGGGAAAAGTGTAAAGCAGCATAAATAGTTGGAATGTCGAGGAGTGGCACAAGAAAGCTAAAGCATCCGTAGACGCACCTGCGGACGGAAAATGGAAAAGGCGATGTTTTGAGTGCAAGAGAATTGACCACATTGCCAAGAATTAACCCAATAAGGGCTTAGAAGCATGGCAAGGTATTACGCCAGCAGTACAATAAAACAGTCCAGTGGTCGCGAGAGTGACGGCTTTAGCGTTAGAATCAGGAATAACAACAACAGACAGGTTGTGGCAGTGCAAATAGCACAAACAACCCGCACTGGAAACTGTAACACTTAACGGAGCACTGACATCAAATTTCAAGATCAAGATGTGCCCATCATTGGATTACTTGGTATGCTTAGGTCTTCTTGGCCAAGTTTGAATGGCGTCCGTCGTGTCGAAGTTATTTCATTTTGACGTCAAACAGCGTAAAAGAGCTAAGGAGAAAAAAACGAAAAATAGACTGCTCTGCGACATCGACACTAGTGCTACGTGTCTGGTGTGATACATACTACAAATGTCATTCTCAATGACGATACGCCAGTAACGATGACGCCTGAGTGACGATACGCTAGTAATGATGACGTCGATGATCTCTGAGAGTGAGTGGAGCCGACTCTAAGCCATGCTCTCACTAGGCTGTGTTGGCTGTGTTGAAACGTGCGTGCGATTCATCGTGTCGCACCGACTTATTTGTGTTCTGCTCCACTGCGTGGGAGTACGATCGTTCAGAGCGACAATACGTGTGTCGGGGAACCGCTGCGTAGTGAGAACCTGCTCGCCGAGACGCAGAAAAAGCGAGAAGTGCGAGGCGTTTCATGCATTTCCAAGCCACAAACCTCAACGCGGACTGTGGATTGACTTCGTACGCGTCGTTAGACAGAGGGACTGGACACCTGTGAAGAGCCGCCATGTTTGCTTTGCGGTGACCTGCTACAGGATAAATCCTGTATTTGCGAACCAGTTGGGTTTCACCGGCAGTACGAGGCCTCTTCTCGAGGCCGGGACTATTCCTACCATGTGCCTTGCTGCAGTTTAAAGCAGCGAATAACTCGCCAAACGTCCATGACATGAGGTGCGTAGTTGGTGTTCCTGAGCTCCGACAGTACAGCCGGGACTGATAAATACATTTGCGTTTAATGCGGAGCTTGTCAAGCGAGAATTGTCACGAATCGTGGTGAGACCCAATTCCAGGTTGCTGTCATCACCACTTGCCGATGTTGACCACGACGACTGCGAGGACGACAATGTTGGCGACAGAGGCATGTCTACGCCTTCAGAGACGCAGCTGGACTGACTGCACTTGCTCTCCTAGAAGACGAAACGCCAGTGTGACGCCACCATTTTGTGTGAAAGCGGCATCAGCTTTGCAGCGGCCTCAAAGTGGCTGCGAGATAGCGTTGCCAGCACTACAATTTTGTGGGCTTTCCACCCATATTGAGCCGCGTTCAATAGCGAATATATTAATCAATAATCCGATACTCATTTGTCACACAGATGCGTTTTCGGTCGCGAATTGCTAGTAGTGGGTCCATAGGTACTCGTTGAAGCAAAATCTTGACATGAGTAAATTAGATGTCAGTGCTCTTTTAAAAGTTCAGGATGGTCATTAAACGCCATGTTAGACTCAGCAGCAGAAGTTAGCATGATTAGAAAGGCAATCGTACCTAAGTGCATTAGTTGTACAGATAAAGTACAGATAAAGTAGAGATAAAGTTGACGGGAGCATTCGAGGAACAGCTAACTGCAGAGTTGGCTTACGTGACACTCACTGCTCCTGAAAGAAGTCCTACGTGATGTCTGATGCAGTACACTCGGCCGTGCTTTGTGCAATCACAGATAAGCTGCTAGACGGCACAGACATGCTTATCCCGCCTAACAATTACGCACAGTTTCTCAAGGAAAGGGTTAAACGGGACATAGTGTCAGAGGAGTGTACAGCAGTCGAGGAGACCGAAGTTATGGTAGAGCTGTCGGATCTAGTATTCGAGAAGAAACAAGTGATTGCATGCGTAATAACCACTGAGAGGAATAGTGAAAGTTCTGAGCTGGTCAGAAGCAAGCGACAAGAGTTTCGTGAAACTCAGACAGCAGACCCACCTTTGCGAGATGCTTGGACACAGGCAAAAGCCGGAACGCATTGTATGTTCATTCAAGACAAACAATTATATTACCAGGAACACCTCGAGGGTCGCACCTGCAGACAGCCAGTGCTACCATCACACAAGCACAAAGAAGTGCTGAAAATGGCTCACGATTCACCATGGGCAGCTCATTTAGGAGGGCGCAGAACACTACATTGTGTGAAAATCTCATTTTACTGGCCATAGATGTCGCGAGACGTAAAGGAGTACTGTAGATTGTGCCATGAATACCTGGTAAAAGCTCCAATGAGACACAATGATGCAGTTCCGATAACACCCGTGGTCAGGCCCCGTGCGTCGTTCATATAATAAACATGGACTGCATCGGTCCTACGGTACCCCTTCGACTAGAGGTCACCGCTACGCTCTTTGTGTCGTATACTTACACACCAGATGGTCAAAAGTAGTATTCTTCCGTTTACTAACGGCAAGAGCTGCGTGTGACGTGCTACTGCATATATTTTCTCAACATAGGGTGCCAGAGACAATTTACTAAGGTCAGGGCACCAATATTACGTCAAAATTGACACAGGACATGTTGAAAAAACTGGAGGCAACACCGAGGCTTTCTACACCTGATCATCCGCAAAGCAACGGCTTAGTAGAGCGCTGGAATGGCACGTTCAAAAAAAGTGCTTACTCACATAGTCAGCGAACCTGGACACGAGTGCGATAGAATAATTCCATTTTTGTGATATCATGAGGTTTTACATGACTACAGGGTGGTCATCATACGAGCTCACGTACGGGCGGGTGCCAGACGGGCCCCTATTCATTCTCAAAAAGACTTGGTCGAGAGAATGGGAAGCTCCGGAATCACTGGATATGCCAGCAGCGGAATGGTTTGCTAAGCTCCGAAGTAATTTGGAAGGAAGCTAGTGAAGGAGCCACCCGACAGAGTGAAGTCAGTCAGAAAGAGTGCGTAGGACGCTTTAACTTTGGGGCCAAAGACAAACAATTCGTCGCAGGGCACCAAGTCCTATGGCTCGAGAAGAAAGGAGAAGAGAAGCTAGTGGCAAAATGGAAGGAACCGATCACTGTGGTCAAAAACACATGATTAACTTGCAAATCTCGTTGCGTACGTACGTCTTCAACCCTTCTCCACCACACATATGCGGCACATAGCCATATACCCCTTGTGGCGGTATGCGGGTATACGACATGGGTGATTGACAGTTTGTTGACCATGGAGCGGCGGGAACATACATCTGTAATTTAAGTGCAAGAAAAACTAAAAGCGGCAGCTGTAACCCGAATATTGCAAAAGTAATTATTAGGGCCCCAGCACGAAATGACACCATGCATTCTGCGTGGAAATAGAGTACAGTACCACAGCATCGCGTTAGGTCTCCAAAGTGCTTTGGAAAAACACCCTATTGCTGGTGAAACAACAATTGCGGTTGTCTTGCTGGCTTTACGCTTTTATAAACATCACATATGTACTCCTATGACACAGGATTCACGTCGTATTAGTGTGAGTTATAAACTTCATCGACATCCGCTGAAGCTGGTCTACGCATCACTAACCGAAGTTACCATCCTCTCAAGCACAAGCGCTACATATCCATTTACCTCTTCTGTGCAGGTAATACCCATGTTCCTGTTAGCATCGTTGCACAGCTGTAAACATCTGGTTATATAAAGTATACGCGACTGTTCAACATATGTCTGAGCGACGAGATTTATATGTGTTTTTGAAAGGATTTCGTAATGTTTGGCTTAATTTTAAAAAGTACAACGTCACACTCCTTGCGCATGCTTCATATACATTGATCCCCATGTTACATGGGATCTGCACTTTAAATGATGAAATGCCTCTCCTGTCTATGGGATCGGAACGTATGTCAATTCATAGGGCTTCTTCGTAAAGGCCAAAAAATAGCATTCAAGTAAACATATATATTCGTGTTTTTATGTCAGCCGTGTGTTATTGCAATATCAACTATATGGGCACTATCGATAGGTTCTCGGCGTCGCCTTCACCATAACGTTCCGTAAAAAGTCCCCGTCGACTTCATTCTCCTGTGTACCATGTGATCTACGCGCGGGAAAATCGCGTGAACGGCGGGGACGAACACGGCCGATCAAACGTATCGGCCCGTCCTCGTCGATCAGAGGACGCATGCAATAAGAATAACCCGCGGGTGAAGCATGACATCAAATGCTACTGAAGCAAAGGGTAACCGCCATGTTTGCTTTGAGGGTGCATGAAAAGACGCAGAGGTGAAGGAGGGGATGGGGGAGGAGCGTTCGAGCAGTGAAAATACACGTTGACTATGGGGACGCGGTGGCGAATGCTATATTCACAGACATCAGCGGACGGCTTCTATACCCTTCTACGTTCTTCGCTCTCAACGAGAAGCGACTGTGCGGATTTCCCTTCCCTAGCGCGAGCGGCTGTGTTATGTTGCAGCAGCATTTTGTAGAGTTACATACCACTGGATGTAAAATTTTCGCCTTAGTCAATTTGTCGCTAACGCACTCATTACATCACCCTGGCGGTGAAACGGGGAAACTTTTTCCTAGGTTGTCATATCTAAAGTGCTGCGTGAACAGAAAACTACGAGCATGCCTTCTTCCTTACCATCCGCGTCCGAATGCACACTCAAAGAGTCGACGAACAGAAATACTTTACACATTCTTAATTCATAAAAGCGCACTTTATTATGAAGTAAAAAAGCTGCATAGTTTTACAATAGTAAGAAAAAGTCAAGGCACAACGAATAAATATAATAAGAAGAAATATTATAACTATTGCATATACAACTTGCTAATCTTGTGGAGAGGAGAGGAGGTAAATTCTAGCATTTTTCAAGAGTGCGAGGTCAAGGATTTTTGCGTAATTTGAATAGCTTGTGTATATCTGTTGAAAAGAGTTGCAATTAGGTATCTTGGCATTTGTATTCCGTGAAGCCCCTCTTTGACGCGAACTGCTGAAATTCTCTAAGTAAAAGTGTTAAAATTTACCTAATTCAATAGCGCGTAAAGCTAAGAAAAGATTTTTTTGTCTGATATGCTTGATATGAAGTATACCTACGCGTAAATTCTTCTAAATTGTCTTGTTTAAATTACATTATGGTACTTACGAGCATGGCGAGACGTTATCTCTCGAGACCACCGGCGGCGTGAGCGACGTGAGCAAAAACAGGCCATGGTAGCGCACAAATGTAATTCAATCCGCAGGTCAGGCAGAAATGAAACAAGAGTTTACTAGCACAATCTACGCCCACTTCGTCTATTTTCAGTTGCAACTTACTTACCACGTGCAGAGCTTGGCGGCGCTGAAAACCGTTGAATTGAAAAGAACCCCCGCGTCAGACATTTCGCGTAAACCGTGGTGATGGCTGCGGTTACGACATTACAGTTTTTTATCTCGCTAAGAAAAATTATGTTAAAGGTGGTGTGGCCGAAGTTCAGCTTTGACAGCGTATTACAATTTACGCAATAACAGATGAGTTTTGAAAACTTACTGCAACAATACCAACATGCGCCGGCAGAGCTAATTGGATGGCCACATGGGCTAATGAACAGAACTCAGTTTCTTTGATGGCGCAGAATTTAAACTCAATAGGTCTCTTTGAAGCTATCCTCTCCTCATGTGTGAGGTCCAAGGGACGGCTTTCAGCTCTCCCATAGTAGAGTACCGAGTACTCTAAACCGTGAGCCACTTTTTTTCAGCACATCTCTCAAGTTTCTGCACCAGGATGGCTTGCGCCCTCCCACAATAGAGTACATCGTACTCTTCTGCGATAAACCACGGATTACGTACTCAGCTAATGAAGCGGGCCACAACGGACGAATTTACTTGTCCAAGGGCTGGCAAAGCCAGGTCATTAGAGCTGAAGGGGGCTGGGGGATCACAACATCTTTAAAGGAAGTAGACGTTTTACCCATATGAGATGTGGGTGATTTCTAGAGATTAATATACATCCGTGGATACGTAAAACATTCGGATAGCGATCTGCAGAACCATTCGTATCTGGGCGCTAACATAGTTTTTGTTCCACTGCATTGGCTGCTTTTCGAAAAACACGATTGATGGTGTTTATGTTTGCGTAGTGCGTAGCATACTTGAGCAAAGACCTATTAATCAAAAAGGCGAGTAATAATGCGTGTGCACTTTAGGGAAGTCACAAAAAAACTTAATCTCAGAGTCATAAAAAATAATCACAGCATATCCACGGGGTGAATATTAATGAGTGGGGCGAAGCGCACGGACCCATGTATCCGTCGGGTGGATGGATGAATGGACGCACAGACGGCTGAACGTACGGACGCACGGTTCAACGAACGGGCCCACGGATGCTTCACCCGACTCATCATCATTCACTTCGAGGATATGCTGTGAGACCATATTTATTGGCATGCAATGCAACGCAACTGGCTACTACGACGACACGGGACGTACGACCCACGGCGTAAACTGCTTCGCCCCTAAAAAATGTGGGATGAAAACCGTCATCTGCGGCTATGAGTCGCGTGTTTCTGACCCCTGCTCTGAATCATCGAACATATGTTGCGAACAAACTATCATTGAGATTTTCCACATTCATCTTACTGCAGTTGGCAACATCCTCTGCAAATTTTCGTGAAGCAACACTTATTTCCTCATAAAATATGATACTGTAATTTATAAAGCACGCTGGGCTTTTGGCAAAGCTATAGAAAAGTTGGCCTATTACAACAGTAGCAAGCGCCTTAGTGTTTCACCAAAGTAACGCCCAAAACTTTATGGGAACCGAACTTGCGCAGTCATCGACGCTTGAGGAAAGGCTTATCACTGCACATTTCGCAGCACCATTTCGCCCTTTTGTGAAAGGCAGGGCATAACTCCAGCGAAAATCTCTATCGTTCGGTAAACGGACGCCGCCGCTGATAGAGTTGGTATCCTGCAAGCGATCTGGATCAACATACGTTTTAAAAAAGCTGATTGTTTCACTACATCGCAGAAATCAATGCTTGCGATACCGAACACGAAAAAAGCCCGTCTGGCCTTGAAATGTTATTATTTATAATAAAACCTGGTGCCTTTAGGGCCGCAATTATGATAATAATAATAGACACACTGTATTGCCGAACTCCAGACATGCGTTCCTAAACGTGCACCTCCATCGAGGTACACGGGCCTCTGCAATGTTTGTCCCAACAGAAATGCAGCCGCTGGGGCGGGGATTCGATTCCATAAGTTAACGGGCCGCAGTAAAAAAAACTAATAAACATTGTTGCAAGCTGCACGGTAACATGTTTTGTTGATGATCTGGTGACATTTTTTTTATTTGGTGCCGTAGATACAGTGGACTTGGATTTTCGCGGTTTATGCCTTCATAGCAGCGATGTTTTCTCGCTGTATGGTCAGAAAAAATGGGGAAATAAGTGATACAGCACAAGCGCAATATTCTTTCTTAACAAACTGCTTTCTCTAGCACAAGAATGTTTCTCTAGTACAAGAATGTTTTCGCGGAATACCAGTGGTCTGTAATTGCAGCTCCTTATCTCAGACAAAAAGTGTCTTGGACAGGAGAGGAAAAGGCAGATGTGATTTGCCCGACGGGACCCTAATTCTGGAATGCACACGCAAAGCTTCGATGAACAGAAGCAACGTTATAGTACGCTGTTTATACATACAAACCCATTTGAACACAAGGTGAACAAGATGCATAGTTTTACAATAAGAAAGAATAAGAACTGCATAAGAACTTTTTAATCTCGTGGACAGGGGAAAAGGTAAGTTCCAGCATTTTTAAAGAGTATGGCGACTATGAGAGAGAAGGAATATAAGAAAGGTAAGGGGGTTAACTAGACTAATTCAAGTTTGCTACTTTACCCGGTGGGAGAGGTGAATGAGGGAGTAAAATTGAGAGATAGGAGGAGATGAACTTGGCACGCCACACAAACACTGCACACACAGTGCAGGGCAGTGATGTTGCCTTCAATATTTGTAGAACGGCTCGTGTGGCATTCTGGGATGACGCACTGGAAGGGCAAGCACCCAAGATCTTCTCCAAAATAAACGGTCGAACATCCAATCTTCTTAAGGCACACTGGAGAGTCCGGTATTCAAAGTCTCAACAATGGCAGAAGACATGGTTGAGAGTTTCGGCGCAGTTGCAGTTATGAAAGTTGAAGCAGTGAGTCACAATGATGCGATAACAGAAGGAATTGGTAAACGCTAGCCGACCCACAATCGACCAAGCATGTAGCCTCACGTCGCGAAGTCTTTGATGGCAGCTGTAATTGGAGCATCAAACCAAGGCTCTATGGGCGTCCAGTGGACTTCAGTGGAAGATTCCAATGTTTAAGTTTGACATTTTTCACGGTGTTGTGAATTTCTCTTGCAGCGTCAACTCTTGTCGGGGTTTGAGCATTGTGGGCGCTCCGTCGTGGGCACATCGAGAAGCGTTGTCGGCGAGATGTTTACCGCTGATTTCACACTGACCTGGCAGCCATAGAAAGGCTATGTCATATCTTTTATTATGAGCGCGATGAATGATTTCATTGATTTGAGACACAAACTGATGGTAGTTCCCACGTCATATGCTTCGCACACATTAAAAAGCCGCCTTTGTGTCGCAGAATATAGCCACTTACCGGGGCATTCTTGCAAAACAAATTTCATTGCGTCTAGAAGGGTGGTGAGCTCGGAGCCCGTAGATGTCGTTGCATGTGTAGTCTTCAGGTTGACGGTGATTGACTCAGATGGAAACCCAAAGGCACCCATCAAAATTCCCAAAGGCTGAACTGGTCGTGGAAAAATTAGTTTAATTAGCATGCGATAGATGAAAAAGATTCAGAGAGATCTGTTTGAGGACTGCAGAAAACAGCCCTGCCTCTTTGTACATCCCCAGTACTTCAGTGAGCACAAGCGGTCTTTGCAGACACCACTTCAGAGCATAGCGGTATGGTTGCGGGTGAGAACCTCCAGGAGAGGGAATGCTGGTCACCCGCAACAACTCTGGAGAACTCTGATTCGATGTTTCTAGGGAATGGATAGTGAGGTGGCGGCTAGGCAGTCTAGATATAAGGCTAATATGCGCCCCGAGTTTGTTGACAGTAACGTATGTCATAATCGGGTGGCCTTTGGCAATGACAATTGTTGCGAACGTGTTAGCACAACTAGGTAATTCAAAGCATGTGCTGAAAACTTGGCCTTGAATGCTTTTCAGTACTCGAATTTTGTTTTTCCCAGCATTCAAAAGCACGGTTGGGCTACACCACGAATACCCTAACAGCAGCGTAACAGGGACACTTTTATTCGCGATTAGGGTGATCCGGATGAAATTTTTTTATCGTGATCAACTTTATGACCGCTGCTACACAGCCAAAGCCAATCCGGTGCGAGCTTGTGTCAGATTAAATGCAGCAGGTGGCGCTTGCGTTCGGTAAAGCTTGTCACTGACCAAACTCGGCGTACGATATTTCTAGAGCCTTTTATCAGCAATGTTATTCGTGCAAGAACCGCTGGAACGTCAAAAACATTGCGTGCCACTACAAAAGTAATTTCATAAATCAATCATTGATAGACTTTTTGTTGCACTTACTTGTAGTGTTGTGTGCGATCCTTCACCTTCGCTTTCAGTGCTGATGGCGCCTACTCGCAGCCCTCCATTCGCCGCGAAACTTCAATCTATCGTTACGCGCCAGCTTTTCGTTTCCGGCGCCTCAAGTCTTCCAGTCACTCCTGACCATGGTCAATTAGGTTAAAGATCTCTTCACTCGACCACGAAGGGCACGTACGTTGCCACAAAGTCGAAAAGCTGGCGACACTCATAATAAGTTTGCTTCAAGGTGCTCCAATAGCTCCGACGGTGCGCGAGAGTGGAACTAAGCGCAGAAGGCAATGGTCGTCTGCTTGTAGCCTGCTTGATTCTCCCATACCTACATGCAGTCAATACGAATCTTAACATATGCAATATTTCAGATATTTTTCCAATATAAACAGCTTATAATTTGCTTTTTTATAAACAATAAGCTGTTTCAAAGCCTTTTTATTGAACAATGCTCGATTTTCTTGCTTATTGTGAGTTAAGTTCCTTCTCCTCGACTATCTTCTACACTATAGCTAAGGAGGTAAGGTGTTTGAGGTTCGTAATAGGCTTTCTCGATGACTCGAGTGGTCGGTGGCAGCGCGAAGAAAATTAACTGGCGCTGTCGATGTGAATTGGAGAGCCCGCAGCAAGGAAGGCGCTCATGTCCGGAGGAGCTGACAAGACGCCCACCGCTTTAGGGACCTGCTATGCGCTGCCAGAAATAGTGTCAAGACGCTCGCTGCTTTAGAACCTGATGGCACGCTGCGACAAGTAGTATTAGAATTCAGCACGAGCCTGCTGGTCAAGGTTGGAGCCAGGAGCTGGGTAGCGCAAGAGCACTGCGCATCGGTAAACGAGAGCCGAGCAGCAGAGACAGTCGCGGCAGCTGACTTCAGACAACGACAGGGGGGTCTGAGGTCAAAAAACACTACGTAGTAAACCACCGAGAAAAGAAAAATCCTTGTACATGTAGCTCGAGGGTGAAAGGTGAGGACCAGTAAAGAAAAGATGCTCGTAAACAGGATTTTAAAGAGCTAGGAAGTGACTTTAGAAAGTTGCGTGTAACACGGGCTGAAAGAGGAAGAGAGGTAGTAAGGAAGATGCTTAGTTGTTCCCGTACTGTTCGAATGTGCCACATTTTGTGGATGGTACTGCGATGAGAGTCAGTAGAAGCTCCAGAGAGATTTTCCACATCGTTTTTATTCTCATAATTTTTATTCCAAAGATTTTTTATTTCTTCAAACCATTATTCTTATGTTTTGCTCCCCGGCTAATAATTCAAAGTTTGTTTCCAAGGGCGTGATGTTGGGCATACAGGTGTGCCACATTGAGAAAAACAAAGTACAGATGCATCTCCTATGAAAGGTACTTTCTTTCGTATTCATGTACATGCTGTTCCAGCCTTATTTTTTTCGGAAAAAACTAGTGTTGGAAGTTCTGTTATGCAGATTTCACAAATGGCTGGGTATATAACTTGCCTGGGCTTTGGGAACCAACGCGAACACGAGTGAAACAAACAGGACGAGCGCTGGTTCTTTTTGTGGTGTGTTTGCGTCGTGTTCACGTGGTTTGTCTAGTGTGCATCGTTTCAAACTCACTCACCTCTCTAGTTTACCACAACTTGCCGAGAATGCTTGTCTTAAAAACAATTCTTTTTGCGTTTTTCCGGTTGCCGATGGTTATTAGGAGATTGGGGACGTAGCGTGTAGTTGTGGGAAAACATCTGGCTGAAAATATAAACGGTGTCGTATGTAAAGCTCTGCGCCTACGTTGGTTAAAATTGAAAAGTGGGTCAATTGGTGCAGATTCATTGTGGATAAGAGCGCGAAACCCCATATATGGACAATAACTAGACTCGGAAACATGGCACATCACACTCCATCAATCATTCCACGTTTTCTATCCACCCAAGTCGAAACAAGTAGGGCACATAGAATATTTCAAAAACCACACCAAGAAAATACCACAGAGGTGCGTACTCCAGGGTCACCAAACCAGCAATGTTGAAGCGGAAGTGTTCGTAGGTCCAGTAGCACGCACCGAGTGGCTTAAGTATACAGCCAGAGGTGAACTCGCACAAATACATGCAGCACATGTGAGCGAATGCAACGGCGGCCAGAGGATATCCGCGAGGCTTTAGCACATCGCGGATCTTCTCCATAATGACGGCGGCCACCGAATAGATAATCAGGGCCCACATGCTGCTCCAGCCACGCAGTGTGATGTTTCCTGACGCAAACAGGTCAACAGCAGCTGCAAAGTTGACTTCGATGAAGTAAGCCTGAAGAGCGTAAAAAAACATCCGCCATGGTAGAGACAACGGCTGCCATTTCCTCGCCTGGCAAACACTTCCGACATTCGTCGCGGGCATGCCCAATCAGCAGAAACCTGCGTAACAGAAAAACATCGATAAGGAGAGGGTGCGCCATCGCCACACTGATAACCATTAAAATTTTGAAATAATGCATCATCTATATTATTACTTTAAAACTAACACTGAAACTATAGTGCGCAATCTACCTTAATTTAAGTGATTTTTTATCATTTATATGATAAGTAATCATAAGTATGGGTGTTTTACGTTGTAAAATCACAATATGGTTCAAATAATATTATATGCGGTTAAACGTTCCACGACCACGATATGACTACGAAAGACGCCATAGGGAAGGGCTCCGGAAGTTGTGACAATCTGCGTTCTTTAACGGGAACTGACATCGCACAGTGAGCGAACGTCTACCATTTCGCCTCTGTGAAAAGGTGACTGCCACGGCCGGGATCGAACACGCGGTCGCGAGCGAACGCGCAACGCCGGAGCGCGCCAGCCACGCGCTCGCGTGTTCTCTTTCATAAAAACTGACAGTGCACATAAAATTTCATTGTTATTTCATAACGTGTCGCTTAATATAAAAATAAAACGCGGTCACCTTCCCTCCACATGCTTTGCATAACTTCGATTCCCAACATACATGAGATCTTCCGTATTTTTGTTATTTCCTACTATGCAACTCATTATTAAAACACAAAAAAACAAGGGTTTCCTCTTAGGTAACTGAAGCCTCAATAAGGAAACCCACAATAAATTTGAAGAGAGTACAAAAATGCTCCAGAAAATCAGTATGCATGTTCTCTACTAGTTGTAAAAAAGAAGTTCTCAAAAAAAACAGTAGCCATGCTATACAGTGTTCACCAGACAAGTCTTCGCGACGGCTATCACTCAAGAGCAGATTG
Organism: Rhipicephalus microplus; assembly: GCF_043290135.1. Lineage (NCBI taxonomy): Eukaryota > Metazoa > Arthropoda > Arachnida > Ixodida > Ixodidae > Rhipicephalus > Rhipicephalus microplus. The sequence goes on along the minus strand of NC_134710.1, from coordinate 412,049,720 downwards.
CAAAATGTTACAGCAACTTTACCTTCTCTATTACATTTCATGCCTTTAGAGAGGCTCCTGATTGGTTTTCATGCAAAAGAAAACAAAGGATATTCACATCACAATATGAAACACTACTACTCAAGCCGTCATGTTCTCATCATGACCTGTATACCTCAAAAGATGCAGTGGCAACCGCTCCAACTTTTCAAGCACAATTTAAAAGTGGTCATTACAGAATACGGAGGTTTTGTAAAATTCCTCTAGGTAGCTTTCTCAACTGCTGTGGAAAGAAGACTACGTAAAGGATGGCGTAAGCAGCCTTCTTGAAAACACGTCATCTGAGTGAGTGTGCTTTTGTGTGCGCTTTGGGTGCAGCTGCCACAGGGGTATACTTGTGAGAGAGGCTGTACTCTTTTCTGCGAACGTACCCTCGAATATAATACAGTCACATTGTGTTACTGGTAAACTAGGCTGCACCTGAAAGAATGGACACCGACATGTGCAAAAAACCGTTAACTGTTGTAAGGTTGAAAAGTGGAAACGCTGCGATTTGAAAAAGTATCTACTGTTGGAATATGAAGCAAATGTACCAAAACATGGTCCCGACTAAAAGATGAGCGCGTATATACGATTCTGTTGGTTCATAAGGAAAGTATCCACTTCTTTCAAACAACATTCGCTGCTTTCATGAAACCTGCCGAGAATAAATGATAAAGAGCTTCAATACGACTAGTAACATAACCGAGACTCTCTGCGTAGCGATCAGGCGTTCTACCACAAAGGCATGCCAATGGTTGAGTAGCATGGATAATTGGGCTAGTTGGTATTGGCTCATGTTTTTTTTTTTACTGAATAAGGACGCACACTCAGGCGTGGACACCAGAACAGGAAATCCCACACACCAAGAGCGCCTACTCGCAACTAAAATTTGCTCAAAGAAAGGTAAGTACATATATATCATTTCTGTCACATGACCTGGCAGGTGAAACAGCAAAAAGCAAAAATGGGGCTCTAAAACACGTGGCTCAGATCAGATCCTCCGAGTGCTGATGAGGTATGAAATTCTATTTCTGTACACGTCATGGAGGATGCGCTTACGCATTTATTCCCACTTCTCCTAATGTGCAACGCCTCTATCAGCTCTCTGGCGGTCCGATTTGGGTGTTTTGATAAAACAATAGCATCACAAAAAAGAGGTCGCAACCACACGAGCGGCAATATTTAGGCAAGTGTGAACTATCTTTTGTGTTCCACTATCTCCCATGTTCTTACAACCTTGTGCTGGCACATCTTTCCGTTTCTCTGTGTAGATGTGACCATCACAAGACGAAGAGGATGCAACGTCAATCATAGGCAGTCGTATGTTAAATGTGAAATAGGGGTTTATATTTGGTACCATTTTTATGTGGTCACAGAGGCATCAATTCAAAGGATTATATATCAGGAGTGGTTTTTCGTGCAGTTTCAGTGCGTAATGTGGAGTGACTCTTATCTCAGGTATGCCTATCCATGCCAATGTTGCCGATTTTTGTGCTAGTAAAGCTACTTGAAATATATTGCATCTGACAAATAAAAGATTATACTTAACTTGAATGCCCATGGTATAGAGCCCATTTTTTGCTCATTTATACGTCCTCCTTCATCTTTGTTATCTTCGTCAGTAATTCAGAAGTGTACTAACTTATCAAGGCGCAATCGCATGACACTCAAGAACGTGTAAGCGCTCTCACGGCGGAAGTGTGTATAAGGTCAAAGGAAGATGGCGAGTCTGATGAGGATTCGCTGCTGTACCCTTTGTAATACGGAGGTGTGCTGTCGTGGCTGTATCGAAACATTTTACTGCAAAAGCGTCTAAAGGCTCCAGTGACACCTCATGTGAAGGAATTTTACACTGAAAGCTGTTATGAGATCAAAACATGGGTCCCTGTGGCGCCGTAGTTGTCCGCCGCCGCCGCAGCCGGTGTCCGTAACCAGTATCGCAAGAAATAGGAAAAAACTCAGTAGTTAGGAAACACTAAGGATAGAATGGGAATCGAACTTGGGTCCGCTGCGTGCCAGCCCAGTCATCTGCCATTGAACCTTACGTTGCTTGGAACTCGTTTTTAAACTGGCCTTAGGCAGGCCTGCAGTCGGGAAAAGAATAACGTTAATATGAGTTATGAAACGTTTTAGAACAACAACGGGACAACCAGCCATCACACAATGCGAATAGCGTAACGAGTGGGTCGTGCAATGCATAAATTCATCTGAAAACGTGTTCTTGGTAACGAACAACTGTGGCGCATACCAACTTCATGCATAACTTTAACGTGTTGGAAGTGCGGTTCAGGGGAAGCTAAAAAGAAAAAGAGCAATTTATCTGAAGATCTTAGTGGTGTATATCGATTTACTGTTTCCGATCTCAAACTGTGCAGTATAACGCTAGCAAGTGACTACGTTACTACAAAAAGTTAGGTTAAGCATGTAGGCTACGTCATCTCCCCCTCCTATGTTTTGCCTCAGTGTGACGTGCAATGTAATATTACTGCCACATCACTACTGTGTAATGCCATATCAACTGTGTGTGTAACCTATCTTGCTGTTCATAATCAGACTTTACTGCCACAGGTAACCATTGTGCGTGCTTATATATGTTGCATGTGAGTGACCATGTTTTTATTTGTCATTAGTAATATCGATAACCTCCGCGAAGATTTCTCATTTAGGCGTGCTTATGAAGACACCTACCTCATTGTATTTCTGACTTTGACAAAGTCTGGTCCACCACACGAAACGTTAGTGAAAATATACAATGCCCAACCAACGAAAGTTTTTATTTCCAATTTCTTATTCTATAGGGGTACACGCAATTTTTTTCCACTACAATTTCCCGCCATGGCCCCCGCTATGACTGCGGTGTGTCACATGAGCTTGAAGTATCCCACGACAAAACATTCAACAGTCGTCATCGGCGACTCCCTGGCGAGGCACCTGCATCAGTACTTTTATCCCAGTGTGCAAGCAACTCCGGCCTTCGTTTCCCGACTACGCGCTATCACTGAAGACGTCCGGTCACTGCTAAATTTTGTACAAGAAACGGCAAAATACCTCACGCTTCTTGTCGGTACTAATGCGATATCATCAAGCAGTGGTTCGGCAACTTACTGATTGATTGATATGTGGGGTTTAACGTCCCAAAACCACCATATCATTATGAGAGACGCCGTAGTGGAGGGCTCCGGAAAATTCGACCACCTGGGGTTCTTTAACGTGCACCAACATCTGAGCACACCGGCCTACAGCATTTTCACATCCATCGGAAATGCAGCCGCCGCAGCCGGGATTACATCCCGCGATCTGCGGGTCTGCAGCCGAGTACCTTAGCCATTAGACCATCGCGGCGGAGCAGCAGCAACTTTTGACAGATATCGCTCTCTGCTTGAACTAATTATGAATTGCAGCTACTCAAGAAAAGTCTTCTTCATGGAACACGAATTTCAGTACCTGCCCCCGCACCTTGTATAGCCGCCGATGGCCTCCACCCAAGTTTGAAGGCGTCACGCTCATGGCCAGCCATATTCGAGAACTTTTCTTTAAACATACTAACAGTGATGTAGCATTGTGGCGTGAGTTCACATCATGTGAGCCCGAGAGCAGTGCCACTCAGACTTCTAAAACATGGTCCACTCGGCCTTCCTGAGACGCCAGCCACTGGCGTCCATTCACAAACCACCATGACCTTCCCAATGCCACCCATATGTTTAGAATGTGCGCAGCAAACGTCAATAACTGACTTCCGGTCTCGAGCTACCACGACCTTCGTAATGCCAACCGCATATCTCCAAGTAAGAACGTTTCTCTAACTTCTCTGGGCATCAGCTGCGACTCTCCAACGAGTCGCCACCTTCCCGAGGGAGGCCCACAAGCCACTCCGTCTTTGGGCTGCCGCTACCCTTCACGTAAGAACACCACTCGTGGCAAAGCTGTCAATTGACTACTGACTCTAGGTGACTCTGTACAATGCCTCCCTTCTAGGACATTCTACAAAACCAGAGTGATTGCTGAAAAAAAATGGCAGCATATCCACAGAGTGAATGATGGAGAGTGGGGTGAAGCACCCGTCGATCCATTCGTTCTTGCTTCCGTCCGTCCATGCGTCCATCTGTATGACCATCCGTGCGTCCATTCGCCCGTCCGTGTGTGCGTCTGTTCGTGCGCCCGCACGTCCATCTGTGCGTCCGTCCCGGCGTTCGTTCATGCATTCGCCCCTGCGTCCGTCCATGCGTCCATTCGTCGGTGCGGCCATCCGTGAGTCCGCCCATGCATCTGTATGTCTGTCCGTACGTCCATCTATTCAACACTCCAAGTACCACCATCTCGCATCTTTTCATCATATATTCCCGAAATAGAAGCACCGCCATCCAGCGGACATTCCAAGGACTAAACAATATGTGACACATGCACACTTTCTTACGGCTTGCACTTCGTGTCTACTTCCCACCTTTAACCACCTCGACTTCATGGTAAATACTAGTTCACTGTATTCATGGCACTGCGGCCCAACGCTCGCTAAACCTTTCTAAAAAGAAGGAGGTTACGCCCAGCGAGTATAACGTAGCAACCCTTTCTTGTCAGATAGTGCTCAATGTACATGCCAATGGCTGATAATGGGGAATGAGAGACAGGAGAATTCGGCTTTTAGTCAACGCGCACGCTACGAATTTTTATTGTTCAACTACACACAGAAGAAATCTCCCACCGGCACCACCTTGCAAGTCAAAACGTAAGACTCGTTACACACTACGACTAGGTCAAACAAACTCAATTTACAAAGAAAATTAAGCAATGCCTCTTTGTAATTACTACGTTTAGTTGTTGATCATTACAAGTTATGTAGGATGCGTCTACATAACGAAGAAAAACGCTTTATGGCACAGCTAACCACAAGTGAGTTAAAATGCCTGACAGCGTTTAAAGAAACAAGGATAAGAACTTACGCATGCTCAAAGACAATAGGTTCATTCGCGATGGCTTAGCCCCTTCAAAATGTATATCTGGCATACTATAGATACTGTTCCAATTAACTCACCACTAAGAAAAAGACCAATTCGACCAAGTGACAATGTTATTCACCTATCAAAGAGTGTACTTTCTGGTGTTCACATATCGGCCTTACCTTTTTCCCAGCCTCTGGTGCATTCAATGAATTCCAGCTTTTAAAAGACTTAGACAGTTTCGCTTGAACCATGCGCCTAAAAGAGTACCTCTTTAACCGTGAAAATCCTAGTGGTGCCGAACTACCTCGGCCGTCATACAAGCACTGGACCCAACCGTCACAACGCAATAAATGTCTAGATTTGTATATAAGTGCAGTACAACTAGAAATACTCGAGGCGTACAAGACGTGTGTTCGTTACCGACAGAATATGACGAAGGACGAAAACCAGCGCTTGTAGGACTTTTTAACAATCAAAATGTAATAAACCCGCGCATAAGGTAGGAGCAATTGTTGTTCTTAATAAGAGTGATTATATCATGAAAGCGACCAGACAACTCTCGGATACCACTTTTTATAAACGCCTTCTTAGCGATACAACTGATAATTTTAGGAGAATTTTGATAGATTAGCTCACAAAGTTACTAAAGCAAAAAAATAAACAAAAAAATTGTTAGGCCTTTCATACCATTTAGTCCTGTTGCTGGTAGGCTTTATTTGCTACCAAAGATTCACAAACAAGATCCCCCAGGCCGCCCGATCATTTCTGTTGTGAACGGGAAACCTTTCGTGCTATGTATGTACTCCCTTATCAACAGAATTCCGAGAACATATCCGTCATTCATAAAAGATACCATTAGTTTTCTCCAAGATATATTAAACCGGACCATTCCAGATAATTTAATCTTCGTAACGCTCGACGTCCCCTCACATTACACTAACATACCCCATGCCGATGGGATTTCAGCAGTTTTTAAAGCGTAAAAAGAAGGTCATTGGGAACATTCTGCAGAATAAATACCCTGGAATCTCTACTGAAGCTCATTTTTGAACTCAATAACTTCAAATTCAATAATAGCCTTTAGATTCAGGTTAGCAGTACTCCTATGAGAACTCGAATAGGCCCTTCTTATGTTAATATATTTATGGGTATTTTGGAGAATGATTTCTTATCTAGCACTTACTAAAGCATTTCTTTTAAAGCGATTCATTGATAATATCTTCTTGAATTGCACCGATGGGGCGGAAAGCCCTTTGTAATTTATGAATGCGTTTAACAACTTTTATCCTTCAATCAAGCTGTCGACTAACTACTCGTCGCTCTCGGTAAACTTTCTAGACGTCACTGCGTCAATATGGCTAGAAAAACTGCTTAATAACTATACCGCAAATGTACTGATAAAAACCCGCTTCTACATTTCAAGAGCAGTCATGTGCGACATTGCAAGACCTGGATTCTTTACGGTCAGGCCAACCGCTTCAAGCGATTGTGCTCCGACCACGAAGAGTTCACTGCTATTTGCGAACAACCTAAACTTATCTCACAAAGTGACAATATCCAACGCATGTAATTGATGACGCTATGAATAGAGCAGATAATTTTGACAGAGTGTAAATTGTCAGGAGGATGCGTTTGGCCGAAATACATATTATCACCACTCCTGTACTGAGCACGCAGCCTCGGCACATAAGGTACATTTCATATTAACACGCCATTATAATATCTTTGCGCAAAGTGAACGTCTAAACAGTATTTTTCCTGAACCACCTCGCGTGGTATACCACCAATCTGAGAATCTCCATGATTTATTAACGTCACAGAAAATAAATGAGCGCATTATAACTGGCTGTACAACTTGCAACAAAGCACGTTGCAAAGTGTGCGCACATATGCAAACAACAAAGAAACCCATTAGCACGTTTTCCGACTTGACCCTTAACATTCGAGATATGTTCAATGTTCTAACAATATATATATATATATATATATATATATATATATATATATATATATATATATATATATATATATATATATATATATATATATATATATATATATATATATATATATATATATATATATATATATATATATATATATGTGACGCTACGATGAATGGGTGACGTGGCCTGGCTCATACCCTATGTTTATTCCATACTGTGACTTCTTCCTTCTCTGCTTCTACCAACCATCACTTCATACGTCACACGATTCCCCCTCCCCCCGAAAGCTGGCACTGGTTACAAACTACAACAAATTGAAAACAAAATAAACAAAATAATGGCCAAATTCGCAGTTTCACGTCCCGACGGAGTTACACAATCTCACTAAATCTTCAAGGCCGAGGGAGCAGTCCGGTGATTTTTATGACGACTCGGGTGGACGAGCTTGACTGTTGCGTTCCGGACAGAGTGGGCTACACATGAACACTGACAATACTGCTTGAACTGTTCTGTGGACTGAGCAAGGTTGGAACGCATTGTTGCATCGGCAGCTCGGATGTCGTTGGGGTTGTATTTTTTGTCGTGAATGGTGCAATCCCAGTGCTTCTTGCTTTCGTGCTTTTTGACCGACTGTGATGAAGTGCCTGAGTGCTTGCGGTGCGCAAGCAGTGCTTCCGCGTCTTTCTTGGCGTTTTTTGTGGTGGTGCAGTCGATGTAATAGCTGAGGCAGGGAGTGTCTCTGGTGACTTTTCTTTGTACGAAACTGTCTGACATCTTTAATTGGTCCTTGTTTTTGAGATCTCATTTTCCGATGTTCTTTTATTGGTGAGTACGCTTCCGTTGAATTTTGCGTTCTTCGAGGTCCTCGTTGCAGTCTCTCCCGTTGTAGCATGAGTTTATAAACTTGGCTTTGCTTGCTTTCCTGAGGCTGCTCAAGAGATGGCTGTAGTGGCGCTCTTTCCGGAATGGGGCATTTATTTCCTTCAGTGTTTGACACGTCCTGTAGACATCTGATGAATGGTAAACTGGTGTCTTGCTTGTCTGGCATAGTTGGTAATGCGACATCATTGCTAGCATGCTCTTCAGAGGCTTCGGTGACGGGGTTCATTACGGGCGCTTCCGAAAGACAATTGTGTGCAAGGTTTGATGTATCATGCTCTTCTGAATTTGTTCGATTCCCGAATTGGTGAGCTTTGCATGTGGGCACCACAGGTGTCATGGCATTATTAGGTTTGAACTGCAGATTTTGGCAAGTCTGTGGTGCCGTAGAAATGACACGAAGCTCTTAAGGGGCTTCTTTTTCGCTGTTCACTGCGATTAGTTCTTGCGCCTGGTAGCGTGAGACGTTCGATGCGTTTGAGCCTTCTGTTTTGTTTCGACTCTCGGGGGTGTGTGCACTGGACGGTGATACATGAAACCATACGGAAGAAGAATGGCTTGGCAGAGTATTTTTTCGATGCACCAGGTCATCTGCCATGAATACGGCGTCCTTATAAGGCAAGTGGTGAGCGTTAGGAGTGCTTGAAGAACCGCGTGACGAAAACCCAGGTGGTGGATCACGTATGCGAGACGAAGAGTGCAGGGCATCAGGTGGTTCAGCAACGTCTCGTGCCATATGCTGAAGCGATGACTTCGGAAATGCCGACTTTCGTGTACAAGGGAGGCGCGCTTGACGGTTGGGTTTTTCCCAATGTATGCATGGCCTTCTGTAAGTAAATGAATGTGCCACTTCGTCTTGAGGCACTTGTCAATTCGCGCTTGACTTTCGAATGTTTGAAGACTGATTAGGAAATTGGCGATAGTGTGCAGTTTTCTCTAGATGGTTGGCAATGAGTAAGTCTTGGTCATAGTAATTAAAACGGGTAATCATCTCCTCTTTAATTTTTTGCCATGACTCGTCGTTCTCGAATATATGAATAAGGTAAAATTTAAATGCCTCACCGGTGACGTAGTCGCTGAAGTTCGTAACCATCTCCCGTTCCGACCAAGATGCAGCGGTAGCGTGGAGTTCGAACAGGTTGAACCAGTCCTGTACGGGTCCGTCGTCCGCTGATCCGGTGTACTTGGGGATGTCGAGGTCAGCCGATGGTTCTGTCATGGTGCTGGTCGTTGTCCTCCTAGGCGATTATTCGGTAGTCAATGTACGGTCAGGGAGTCTTCTGGGGAACTGCGTCGATGCTGAGCGACTGATGAAGGGGCAGGCAGGTCTCCATCCTGTCGACTCGTGTGACGCTACGATGAATGGGTGACGTGGCCTGGCTCGTACCCTATGTTTATTCCATACTGTGACTTCTTCCTTCTCTGCTTCTACCAACCATCACTTCATACGTCACACACACACACATATATATATATATATATATATATATATATATATATATATATATATATATATATATATATATATATATATATATATATATATATATATATATATGCTTGAATCTGCCATCTGCAAATAACAGTACATTGATCACACGGAAACTTCATTTTGATTCCGCTTCAATAACCATAGATTGCATGATAATAAGCTTCCTATTCTACCATTGTTAAAACACATTCAGTTACTTGGACATACTTTTGTAAATATTCAGGCCCCTACACTTGAGTCAGGCTTTCGTTCGCCTCACGATCGGGAGGCCCACGAGTCTTACCTAATATTTTGGTTTAATACCATTTTATCTGGTATCAACAAAAACACAGGATCACTTGGAGCGTTCCCACTAAGCACAATCAATCATAATCTGTTCTTCTTGGAACAGGCTGGTTTGGTTCTAATATCGTACATGTTTTCTCTGAGGTTACTTTGGTAATCGCCCATTATCTTCCATATCCATCCTACTAGACTACGTGCTGATGTACTGCGTTGTATCATGATTATTGGCTGTGCTCTGTAGTTCCGATAGATTTTTACGACTTGTTCTTGAGCGTCTTGCTGTATAAAGCTTAACATGTTTGAACAGCAGCTGAGGGGAAGATAAAAAGTGAAAAGGAATTGATCTGAAGATACGATCTCAGAGATATGTGCCGATTTATTCTTTGAAATTTCAAACTTTGTGCAGTATAACGCAAGAATGTATGCAACGTTACTACAAAAAGTTAGATTAGGCGTATATGCTCTGTCATCTCCACCACCCTTTTTGCCTCAATGTGACGTGCACTCTAAGATAATGCCATATCAACTGTGTGTGCAACCTATCTTACTGTTTATATTTTACTTTACTGCCACAAGTCACAAATGTGTGAGCATGAATCTATGTTGCATGTGAGTGACCATGTTTTTATTTGTCAATTTTGCAATAGATAACCCCCGCCAACATATCTCATTTAGGCGCGTGGTCTCATTTAAACTACCTCACTGTACTTGTTACTTTCAGAAACTCTGGTCCATATATATATATATATATATATATATATATATATATATATATATATATATATATATTTATATATATATATATGTATATGTATGTGTATTGTATATATATATATATATATATATATATATATATATATATATATATATATATATTGATACATAACAGTCGCTAAACATGGCTGCATTAAAGAGGAGGATGAAGTGAGTTTTCGTTTGATGCTGGTCTGGCGCCATCTTGCTCGTCGAGTTCTGTGCGCTGTAAATAGATCTTTAAGCAAGTTACTCGTAACATTATTGGTGGAGGTGGACGACCCCCGTACCTCGATGGAGACGCGCAGCGGTCGCACCATCGGCGACCTTTCGATTCCTTCGACTGCTGGTGGTACTTCCTCTACGCCACCCTCATCAGTCCAAGCCACCACCTACGTCACACTCCCGCACCTCCGGGATCCTGGCACTTTCTCCGGTGATGGTACGATCGATCTTGACACTTGGCTGAACTGGTACGAGTGCGTCAGTACTACTCACCGCTGGGATCCCACGCTCATGCTCACCAACGTGCTTTTCTACCTAGACGGCACTCCCCGAACATGCTTTGAAAGCCACGAAGCCGACATAACGAGCTAGGATCTCTTCAAAGAAAAGATACGTGACCTGTTTGAAGATTTACCTGGTCGTCAGCTCGCTGCGAAGAAGACACTTGCCACACGGGCCCAGTCTTAATACCGAATCGTACGTCTCCTACATTCTTGGCGTCTTGGCCCTTTGTTCCAAGGCCGACCAGTGCATGTCGAAAGACGAAAAGGTTAACCACGTCTTGAAAGGCATTTCTGACGATGCTTTCAACCTGCTGGTTTTTAACAACGTCTCGAGCATCGACACAATCCTTAAAGAATGCCGACGTCTCAAACAAGCTAAAACCCGCCGTGTAGCCCAAAGCATCGTACGCCTTCCGAACACAGCGGCCACTTCTTCGTGTGACGACGCCTTCCACCAGGCCCCTCGATGGGACAACCTTACACGCATCATTCGTCGAGAGGTCGAGGCAGCACAACCGGTAGCCACGCCATTACCGACGCCTGCGCCTTCCCCGACCACGATCTCTTTAATACAAGCGGTCGTTCGTCAAGAGCTATCGAATGTCGGCCTACATCCTGTTCCTGCCGTGTACTCTGCTGAGCCTTCTTATCATACCCCTTCTGCTTCTCGCATACAACGCAATCCGTCCGAATGACGTACTCTTGATGACAGGCCAATATGTTTTAACTGTCGACGCGTTGGTCATATCGCTCGTCACTGCCGCAGCCGCTGTGCTCCACCGTCCCATTATGCACCTCAGTATCACGCCACTTCTGTTCGTCAGTCGTCTCCATCACTTTCTCCATCAACGCCGACCACATTTTCCGCTCCTGCAGCACCTCTGAGCAGACCTCGTTATGACCGGTCACCGTCCCCTGCTCGCCGTCAGTCCCGGTCACCCCCACAACGCCGTGCTGCCTCCCCCACCTATTCGCAGCACCTCCGACCGGAAAACTAGGCCGTGCAGCTTCTGGAGATGGAGCTGCATTGACCACCTTCGTAGCAAATTCTCGATGAACGTTAACAACGAACCGGAACCTTTTGGACGTTACTGTCGACAATGTTCGTGTCAGTGCATTGATAGATACTGGCGCGCATGTATCCATTATGTGTGCTAACCATCGCCGCCGACTTAGAAAAGTTGGCACGCCCACCCTTAACCGAGCTGTACGAGTAGCCGATGGAGGAACGGCCGCAATTCTTGGCATGTGCTCTGCGCGAGTGTCTATTGGGGAAAGAAGCACTGTCGTTCTTTTCGCCATTATCGAACATTGCCCTCATGAACTCATTCTCGGTATGGATTTTCTAGCCACGCACTCTGCCCTCATAGACTGTTCAGCTGGCTCTCTCCATCTCGATTTACCCCTCTTTTCCGACCCGAGCAGCCCACCGCAAACCAGCCTCTGCTGCACTGATTTCACGCGCCTCCCGCCTAACTCTGTCACACATGTTGACTTATCCTCCACGCCGCCAGTACCTGATGGTGATTACATGGTGGCCCCATTTCCTGCCGTGATGCTTACGCATAGGGTTGCTGTGGCGCATATGATTTTGACGATTACGAGAAACCCCACCTTTCTTCCACTGGTCAACTTTTCACTCACCACCCAAGTTCTGCCACAGGGTATCTCTCTGGCCAAAATTACCGCTCTCCAAGATGACCATGTCGAGCCCTTCAGAATTGATGATCGCTGGTGCTCAGTCAGTGGTTCCACTCTATCACGTTCTTGGGGCTCCGACATCGAGCGAATGGTGTCATCGGACCTCACGTCTGAGCAATCTGCTGCGCTTTGCCACATTCTTGGGGGCTGTCGTAGCATTTTCGACTTTGCCAGTAACTCTTTAGGCCAAACGGCCATTGTCACCCATCGCATAAATACTGGCCATACAACTCCCATTCACCGACGCCCCTACCGTGTGTCTACGTCCGAGCGTGCAATATTACAACATGAAGTCGGCAAAAAGCTTGCGAAAATCATTATCAAGCCTTCATACAGCCCCTGGGCTTCTCCAGTCGTCCTTTTTAAAAAGAAAGATGGAACATGGCGCTTTTGGGTCGATTACCGTCACCTTAACAAAACTACCAAAAAAGACGTTTATCCTTTACCTCGCATCGACGACGCCTTAGACTGCCTGTACGGTGCCACTTATTTTTCAACTATTGACCTTCGGTCAGGGTACTGGCAGATAGCCGTCGACGAGATGGACCGCGAGAAAACCGCATTCATCACTCCTGATGGTCGTTATCAGTTTAAGGTGATGCCTTTTGATCTCTGCAATTCACCAGCCACATTTGAAAGAATGATGGACTCATTGCTCCAAGGTTTGAAATGGTCCACCTGCTTGTGTTACCTTGACGATCTTATTGTCTTCTCGCCCACATTCGACTCGCATCTTGATTGTTTGGGAGCTATTCTGGACGTTTTTCGTCGAGCCGGACTCCAGCTTAACGCCTCTAAATGCCACTTCGCTCGTCGTCAAATTTCCGTGCTCGGTTGCCTTGTCGATGCCCAAGGCGTGCGTCCAGACCCAGACAAAAGTCGCGCAGTCGCGAACTTTCCCGTTCCGAAGACCACAAAGGATGTCCGCAGTTTTGTGGGGTTGTGCTCATATTTCAGACGCTTTGTTAAGGACTTTGCGACCATTGCACGCCCCCTCACAGACCTCTTGAAGTAAGACACCTCGTTTATCTGGGCCCATGGCCAAGCGTAATCGTTTCCGCAACTTACGACACTGCTTACAACGCCACCAATCTTGGCTCACTTGGAACCATTAGCCCGAACCGAAGTTCACACGGACGCCAGTGGACACGGCATAGGAGCTGTTCTATTGCAGCAACAACGGGGACACCACCGTGTTATAGCCTACACAAGTCGACTGCTATCTCCAGCCGAGCGCAACTATTCCATCACGGAGCGCGAGTGCCTCGCCCTTGTATGGGCAGTCGCCATGTTTCGTCCATACCTCTACGGTCGCTCATTCCGTGTTGTCACGGATCATCACGTGCTCTGCTGGCTAGCCTCCCTGAAGGACCCCACGGGACGTCTTGCTCGTCGGACTCTACGCCTTCAAGAGTACACGTTCTCTGTAATGTACAAAACAGGGTGATTACATCAGGATGCGGATTGTTTATCCCGCTGCCCTGTTGACGAAGCAACCGATACTGACGCTATCACGGACGTTTTTTCCGTGTCGCAGTTGTTGAACATTGGATGCTTCTTTACGAGACATCATTGACAAACTGGAGTCAATGCCTCGCGACTCATCCCTACGAATATTTTTGGTGAAAGACGGAATCCTATATCGCCGTAACCTTGATTCCTTCGGATCAGGCTTACTTCCCGTCATCCCAGCGCACCTGCGTTCCACTGTCCTGCATCAACTTCTTGACGCTCCCATGACGGGCCATTCGGGCGTTTTTCGCACATACGATCGGGTACGACGTCGGTTTTTTTGGCCCTGACTTGCCCACTCTGTTCGACGCTATGTCGCCGCTTGTGAGCCCTGTCAGCGTCGCGAAACGCCGTCTGCCCTCCCAGCCGGCTACCTTCAGTCGATGGACGTTCCCACCGAGCCTTTCTTTCGAGTTGGTCTCAACCTGTTGGGCCCTTTTCCACTCTCAACAGCTGGAAATAAATGGATTGCTATTGCCACGGGCTACACGACGCGGTACGCAATCACACGAGCACTCCCGACCAGCTGCGCTACCGATGTTGCGGACTTTCTCCTGTACGACATAATATTAGTGCACGGTGCTCCCCGTCAACTTCTCACCGACCGTGGCCGCACGTTCTTATCAGCTGTCGTTCATGAAATCCTGAGGTATTGCCATACCAATCACAAATTTACTATTTCGTACCATCCCCAGTCAAATAGCTTCACGGAGCGCCTTAAAAGGACCCTAACCGATATGCTTGCCAAATACGTAGCGCCAGACCACCAGGATTGGGACATTCATTTGCCGTATGTGACGTTCGACTACAATTCATCTCGTCAGAACACCGCCGGCTATTCACTCTTCTATCTACTATATGGCCGGGACCCAACTCCACCCTTAGACACTTTACTACCTGCGGCCACTGAATATGCTGAGGAAGCCATTGCCCGCGCCGACCACGCGTGACAACTCGCCCGTAACCGTCTACAGGCTTCACAGGCGCGCCAACAACAGCTCTACAATTCTCACCATAGGGACGTGCACTTTTCTCCGGGTTCTCTCGTGCTCCTCTGGTCACCTACTCGTGTGTGGGGCTGTCTGAAAAACTGTTGTCGCCTTACACTGGACCACTCCGTATCGTTTGCCAAGTGACAGACGTCACGTACGAGATTGTTCCAACCGATCCAACAAAGTCATCATCAGCTCCGAGCGGCACCGCTCACGTGGCTCGGCTAAAGCCCTATTACTTCTCTTCGGCATCATCTGTGAAAACTTAGCACCGGGACGGTGCTTCTACCGCCGGGGGTTATGATACATAACAGCCGCTAAACACGGCTGCATGAAAGAGGAGGATGAAGTGAGTTTTCGTTTGATGCTGGCCTGGCGCCATCTTGCTCGCTGAGTTCTATGCGCTGTAAATAGATCATTAAACAAGTTGGTACTCGTAACAATATATATATATATATATATAGTGGGAGTAATAATTCAATGGGCCAGTTAGTCTTCGTGAAGGTATGGGATATGGCACACCGGGAGCGTTGTCAACAAGGATAAATATATTTATTTCCCAACAGTTTCGGGAGGGGACCTCCCTTCATCAGGGGATGAGTTATATATATATATATATATATATATATATATATATATATATTATAGTGATTTGATTGCTGCAAGTGTACCCATGGCCTTTCATTTATTCTTTTTCGAGAGTGTTAAATCGGCATATGAGGTATGATTCTCGTTGTTCACGTTCCCAGTTCAATATAAATCTTGAATTTAAAAGTGCGACTGAAAATTTGTCGAATGAGTGGCCGGGAAAGTTAGGGTGTTTTTTTAAGGTAGATTCGGGACTCTCTTTGCGTGGGCTCTGTGATTGTTCAAACGAATGCTAAAGGGCGTTTCTGTTAGTTCGATGTATTGCATGCCGCACGTACTTGTTGCATTCAAGTACATATACCCGATTAGAGGAATCGCGTGTTAGATTTCCTCGTATGCTAATTGAAAACTTGCATTGTGTGCCGGTTGCCTTGATTGACTCTCGCATCGCTTTGCATACAAGACATCGAGGCCTTAGACAAGGTCTGCATGAACTGTTGGAAGTTGAAGTATCGATTTGGGAGTTTACAAATGTGTCTTTGAGGCTGCGTGTTCGTGAGTACACGACGCCAGGAGCCGATGGGAGTGCGCGTTTCAGATGTTCCTTTGTTCCAGTATGTTGTAATGTCGTTTAAGGATCTTGTTAACGTTGGGGAAGTCCATGCAATGAGTTAAACACAGGTGTATCTGTTGCAGGTTGTGTTGGGTTGGCTGCTTCATTAGAAGGTCATCACGCTTAAGTTTTCTAGCTTTTTGAGTAGCGTCATCATTACATGTGGAGGATATTTCTGTTCATCTAGCACAAGTTTTAGACTTTGTGAGCTCGCTTGGAAGTTTGTGTCTTTTGAGCAAATTCGCTTTAAACGGTGAGCCTGGCCGTATGGAATGCTGTTTTTACAATGGCGTGGATGATCACTTTCGTAATCGAGGTACTGTTGTCGCTCCGTTGATTTGCGGTAGAGAGTTGTGAAGAGTTTGTCATCTTCTATTTTTATGGCAACATCGAGAAAATTTACGGTTACTTGTGAGTAGGTGTCTGTGAAGTGTTTGTTTGGATGCACAGTATTGTAAGTATCGATAAAACTTAGCAGTTCAACCTCGTTGTGAGTCCAAATAAGAAAAATGTCGTCAATGAATCTCCTGTAGAGGAGTAGTCTCAAGGGAGTTCGGGGCGAAAATTTGATTTTTACTGTTCCCATGAAAATGTTAGTATACATTGGTGTGAGCTTGGCACCCAAGAAAGTTATTCTGATTTGTCAAAAGTACTCTTGGTTGAACTCATTTGAGTTCAACCAAGAATTTGAAACACAATTCCAAAACTAACATTGTGAGGCTTGTGATGACAGGAAAATCTGGGTTGTTAGGTTGTCTATGGTGTGTGTATGTGTTTTTAATGCCGCTATTTCATTGTTGTGGGAAATATTTGTATACAATAAGGACACATCAAAAGTAACTGAGTGCGAACAAACAGAGTTCAAACAGAATAATTACCAAGAGATCATGAAAACTAAAATACACAAACGTAAAAGAGACACTGTGCCTAACCCCACCATACCAGACGTTATACCATATGACTACAACACATCCACTTTCGAGGCCACTTACGGCATGAACGAGAACACACCTATCAAAAATCACAGCGACGCTGCGATTCTAAACCTATCGGACACGAGTTGGACAACCGACACGAGTCGGTTGACAAGAGTCATCTAACATGCTTTCCCCCCCCCCCCCTGCGAATTCACTCTCCAGACAACCCAGTATATGACATAGTCGATCCCTACGATAAAATTTGAAAAAGAACATTCATTATTTTTTTATACATTCTTGAATCACAGACCGGAGATCGTAGCTGCTTGGCATGTTCCTATCCTACACGTTTCTCCATTTGTGTAGAGCTTTGAAGCGCAAGATCCTTTTTTGTTTTTTTTTCTGCTTTTTAAGCATTTACCACATCGTTCCTAAGTGGCCCTCCTTCCCAGGCTTCAAGAACAACTAAGGAGGTGGTTGGGAGAACCGGTGGAAAGTACATGTGGAAAGTACGGTGGAACCGGTGGAAAGTACGGTGTTCTATTGAAGCTACGGGGTGAAGTTGATGAGGGGTGAGCCTGAGGAGTGAAACTTCACGATGTATCACTGAAAGCTGCTTTATTTAGCCACCTGGACCATTTAGCCACGTGTATACGATGGGTTGTTTGGCCAATCGTATATGTGTGCACTTTTATTTTGCACAAATACACGTGTTATGCGTATGTAGGGGTACGCGCACACAGACGTGGTTGTTTGACCACTTATTAGTATGTACTAATTATCAGCATATCATGAGTTGTTTGGCCACTAGTTTATGTGTGCACTTTCTTTCTGTCTCTCTCGGCTAGAAGATGACACAAAAGCGCATCGGAGCCTAGTATATTTTGTCTGATGAAGATCGGTTTGCGATCAAAACGTCACCAATAAACGGTTCTTTAGAAGCGTACATTTATTTTCCCTTCTTATTTTTACGGCAAAAAAAGCAGGACTCTTCATAATCTACACACACACACACACACACACATACATAAATATATATTTATATATATATACATATATTTATATATATATATGTGTGTGTGTGTTTGTGTGTGTGTGTGTGTGTGTGTAGGAGGAAAGAAGTGTATACTTAACGGCTCGTTTTTCCGTGTGTTACACAATATGAATGAGATCTAACAGACAAACAATAAGGCCATGGAAAGGACAAGGGAAGATATTAGACCGATTTGTCATGTATATGAAGAAAGAAAAGGGGGTGAAAAGATAAAGTGCCGAGGGCGGGAACCGAACCTGTGACCTCGGAATCATGTGTTTGATGCCCTACCACTGAGCTACCACAGCGGCTATCCTCCGACCCACTTTATTTGGTATACATGTGAATTTAAACGTGGGAGTGTCAGTGAGCGCCACTAGTAGCCATGGCGGCGAGTGTGGCACACTCTTTTATGAGCCTGTGTGGTGTCACGTAGCACGTCAACTTATTACCAGCTGGAAGCTAACCAATAGTCCCTCGTATACAACCTGAGGCACCAAGTCTGCCAGTACGAGACCCTCGTTAATGAATAAGGGAAAGGAGTGGATACTTAATGGCTCGTTTTTCCTTATTTTGACACAATATTCAAATGTATACCCAATAAAGTGGCTGGGTAAATAGCCACCGTGGTAGCTCAGTAGTAGAGCTTCGAACGCGTTATTCGAAGGTCGCAGGTGCGGTTCCTGCCCACGGTAAGTTATCGTTTCACCCACTTTTTTTTCTTCACATTTACCTTACAATTTGGTCAAATGACCTCCCCTATACTTTCGTTGGAATTATTGCCTGTTGGATTTCATTATATATATATATATATATATATATATATATATATATATATAAGGGAAACAAGTGTATACCTAAGGGCTTGTTTTTTCGTGTTTTAACACAATATTAATGAGATCTAACAGACAGTAATGCCAAGGAGTGTACAGGGGAAGTTATTAGAACCAATGAATTGTAAATAAGAAGAAAGAAAAGTGGATGAAAAAATAACCAGCCTTGAGCAGGAATCGAACCTACGACCTTCGGTATACACTTCTTTCCCTTATTTCATTGAACGAGGGTCTCGTAATGGCAGACTTGGTGTGTTTATGTTGTATAAGAAGGACAATAATCAGCTGCCCGCTCATAGTAAGTTCACGTGCTACGTGACGCCAAACATGCGCATAAGAGTGTTTTCACACTCGTCGTTTGGCTTATAGATGGCGCTGACTGTCACTCCTACTTCTAAATTCACATATAAACCCAAAAAAGTGGATAGAGGGAAGGCCGCTGTGGTAGCTCAGTGGTTAGAGCATCGAACGCGTTATTCGAAGGTCGTAGGTTTGATTCCTGTTCCCGGCTGGTTATTTTTTCATCCACTTTTCTTCCTTCTTACTTACATTCCATTGGTTCTAATACCTTCCCCTGTACATTCCTTGACATTACTGTCTGTTAGATCTCATGATATATATATATATATATATATATATATATATATATATATATATATATATATATATATGTGCTTGAGTGTGCTTGAGTGTGCTTGAGAATAAGTGTGCTTGAGAATAAACATGGGGTATGAGCCACGCCACATCCCCCATTCATTATAGCGTCACACGAGTCGACAGGATGAAGACCTCCCAGCCACTTCATCAGTGTCTCATCATCAACGCAGTTCTCCACAAGACGCCCTGACCATACATCGACTACGGAATCATCTCCTGGCCGCACACAGCGACCAGCCATCATCTTCTAACGTCTCAGCAAGACGCAGTGACCGAACGTGGACCACGAAAGTACATCCCAACACTACACCAAGACCAGCATCATGACAGCACAATCAGACGACCTTGACATCCCCAAGTACACCGGATCAGCGGACGACGGACCCGTACAGGACTGGTTCAACCTTTTCGAGCTCCACGCCGCCGCTGCATCCTGGTCGGAACGGGAGATGATCATCAACTTTACTGACTACATCTCAGGTGAGGCATTCAAATTTCACCTCACCCACATCTTCGAGAACGATGAGTCTTGGAAAAAGATCAAAGAAGAAATGATCACCCATTTCAAAGAATACTATGAAGACCTGTCCATACCTCATCAGCGGAAGGCTTTTCAACTCGCCCATCAGAGTTACGCGAAGTCTTCCCGCAGTAAGCCTATTTTCCAAACGAGACCTCAGAGAAAATATACCACCATTGTACCATCATATGACTCTTCCGAAAAAACGTCACGCATTCGAACACTGACTAGTAACTTGCACGTCGCAACAGACAAGGTAAAGCCTCCATATACCGAAAGGAATTTAGACCATTTCGGCAAAAGACCAAACCTAAAGCCGGCTTGGCCAAGAACAATGAAATCGGCATTTTCAACGTGTTCACTGCACCACAACACTTCACATTTTACTGAACCACCCGAATTCCTTGATGCTTCGTGTCACACACAGGGCCCAGACGGTTTCGAGCATGCGACGGAATTCACGCGTGACGAGCTAGTGAATCCTCACAATACCAGCCCCTACCCTGACGTTCCGGACCAGGGTCGTTCGACAGACATTGTCAGCCTAACTACGCTGCAAAAAGAAAAACATACGCCATCAGAACCACCTGAAGCCATGTCTGTTGTGCTCTCATCGTCAAGTGACAACACACATGTGAGTCAAAGCACTGCAGGAATTTCAAATCCACCAACGCCGGCGCATTTTCAACTGACAGAAGCATTTACAATCAATGATGACTCACAGCCATCTTGGAAGATTTCTCATCAGTTTGTCACACTGCTTTTATCGCAAGACAAGCCCAGCAGTACAGTATCGACTACCGACTATCTACTGATCACATCACCATGCAAAGAAAAGTTGACTCATGTTCCTGCAACATGCCCATTTGACCAACTTTCGCAACAAAACGAGCAATTTCAACAAAGACAACTCCATGAACTCCAGGAACTGCAACGGCTACTCCAACAAGAACAACAATCAAGTGAAACCTCCTCACGAGTACACTTGTGGCTTAAAGGTCACCAGAGACAACAGCAATTAAAGAAGCAAAGACAAAGTCAATGCCTAAGCCATATTCGCAGAAGGCTACCAAAGGGATATGCAGCTACAACGTGTACAACGAAGGAACACAGGCATAGCTTCGGTTCTCGCACATGCAAGCTGCAAGCACTCGTTCTGTCTCAGCCACGACACAGAAAGCAGCGTCTACGACGGAGAACTCGGTGCCTACAACATCCGACCCTCGAATGCTACAAGGACTTCCACCCTTGTTCATTGCTCACAAGAATTGCTGTGTCATCAGTAATTTCTACATTCCGACCGTGCTTCTGTTGGCCAGAACGCAACAGTCAACCTCGCCCACCAGAGTTGTTATAGAATTCACGGAACAGATCCCTCGTCCTTGAAGATTTAGTGAGATTGTGGAACTCCTTCTGAACGTGAAACTGAATTTGGCCATTATTTTGTACTTGTTCTACTTTGTACTTTGTAACCAGTACCGTATTTCGCGGGAAGGGAGAATCATGTGACGTATGAAGGCATAGTAGAAGCCGATGAAGAAGTGTGCTTGAGAATAAACATGAGGTATGAGCCACGCCACGTCGCCCATTCATCATAGCGTCACATATATATATATACATATATATATATATATATATACATATATATATATATATATATATATATATATATATATACATTGTTACGAATGTGAAGGGTTTATTTACACTGAAAAATGTCAGCGCTCCACCGTCACTTTCGAATCACCATCGCTCGAGAGCGTCCGATCTCTTCTTTCTCGCTTTTTCAGTCCGCATTACATTTCCCTCCTGTCCAGACGAAGCTCACCGAGCGAGTAGAAGCAATCGGTTGTTGTAGGGCTTCAATCGGGCAATGTGCACAATTTGCGTCTTGAGCAAATGCCGGTTTTGAGCTGTCACTTTCGCAACAGCGTAAGTGATGTCACTTAAGCACTGAATATTGACGAGTGGTCCTGAGTACTTAGTAAGACACTTCTGCCAAAGTCCCTTCTTTCGAACAGGCGTCCACAGCCAGACCAAATCAGCTGTAGCGAAAGTCACGGGTGGGTGTTTTGCGTCGTAACGGTCTTTAGCGCGAGCATGGGCAGTAAAAGTTCGGAGCCGAGCAAGTCGACGAGCTTCTTCGGCGCGACACAAAGTCTGCACGACACTGGCGTTTTCGTTCGCCGAAAATGGAAACATGGTGTCAAGGAAACTTTGGGGATGACGAGCATGGAGAAGAAAGTAAAGGCGTATAACCCGTGACTTCGTGTTCCGCGGTATTAAAGGCGTATGTAACAAAAGGTAATACGGCATCCCAGTTCTTGTGATCCGCTGCGACGTACATTGAAAGCATGTTGATGATGGTACGATTGGTGCGCTCAGTGAGGCCGTTGGTCTGAAAGTGGTATGGCGTGGAATGGCGATACTGACACCCACAAAGCCGTAGCAACTCTTCGACAACGTCAGCAGTAAACTGCCGGCCGCGATCACTTATCACCACACGAGGGGCCCCGTGACGAAGTATGATCGAGTGTAGAAGAAACCATGACACATCAGAAGATGTGGCTGAAGCAACCGCCATCGTTTCAGTATACAGCGTCAGGTAATCTACGCACACAATAATCCAGTGGCGGCCGGTGGTAGACTTGGGGAAAGGGCCCAGTAAATCTATGCCGACTTTTTCGAATGGTGATGTCGGTGGCTTAACCGGCTGCAGTGGGCCGGCCAATGGTGTGGTAGGTTGTTTGTGGCGATGGCAGACATCACAACTTGCGACGTAGTGCTTGGTGGTCTTCCAGAGTCGAGGCCAGTAAAAACGTTGTCGGATACGGTGAAGCGTTCGGGCAAATCTAAGGTGCCCAGATGTGATCTCATCGTGCATGGCTTGGAATACCACAAGACGCAGGCATTCTGGTGCGACGAGGAGTAGTGTGGAACCATGGCTGGAGTAATTCTTGCGATATAGTAGGGCGTCATGAATCTCGAATGGCGTGGCGCGTTTAGAGCTACGAGCCACATCAATCATTGGTTTCAGGGAAGGGTCACGCTGTTGCTCGTGACGGAAGACGTCCAAATTTGGGAAGTTGGATGAGATTGCGGCCAGGTAGTTGTCGAAAGCATCATCAGCAGCATCCACAGTCGGATATGGAAGACGAGATAAGCAGTCGGCATCTGCGTGACATCGACCGCTCTTGTAGACACAGAATAATTATATTCTTGAAGCCGTAAGGCCCAGCGAGCCAACCGACCAGCTGGGTCACGTAGTCCGACAAGCCAACAAAGCGAACGATGATCTGTGACGATCTTGAACCGCCGGCCGTACAAATAAGGTTTGAACTTTTGGACGGCGAAAACAACTGCAAGACATTCCAGTTCGGTGACCGTATAATTTCCTCCGCCTTAGTCAAAGTACGACTTGCATACGCCACGACGTGCTGGCGGCTGTCGTGATACTGAACTAGCACGCCACCAACTCCGATACCACTAGCATCTGTATGCAGTTTCGTGAGTGCCTCCGGGTCGAAATGGCGCAAGAGGGGCCCGGAAGTAAGCAAATACTTCAGCTGCTTGAAAGACGCCTCACACTCAATGGTCCATAGGAATGAAGCGTTTTTGCGGAGCAACTCTGTCAGGAGATGAGCAAGCTGGGCGAAGTCTTTGATAAACCGACGAAAATAAGAACACAGGCCCATGAAGCTACGGAGATCCTTCACAGACGTCGGTTGCTTGAAGTCTTGGACACCACAGATTTTGTACGGGTCTGGTCGTATACCGTCCCTGTCGACTATATATCCAAGCACAAAGGCCTGACGCTAACCAAAATGACACTTCTTTGCGTTTAAAACATTCTTCTTGATGGCGTTTGCATGATCAGGCTCCACAAGTCCAGTGCAGGGTCCTGAGCGGACATGAGAAGAGCCTGCGTGTACAAACACTGCTGTCCGACCAGGGATCGTCACATCTTCAGACAACGAAAGAGCATCGATGGGCAGAGTTAGAAAATCGTCAACTATTGCAGCGGGCCACGTAATTTGTAGAAGAATCTCTCCAGTTCCACAGTCAAGCGTAGCGCCGCATTCATGAAGACGGTCTATCCCTAAAATAGTGTCATGAGTTGTGCGAGCCAGTGCAGTGAATTCAACTCGGAAATTTTGTCCACCAATTATGAGTACAACTGAACAAATACCAACAGGGCATAACGCTTCGCCTCCAACTCCACAAAAAGTTTCTTTACGATTCCACACGAACATAACTTTGTGACCCAAAAAACGATATTTCAAACAAAGGCTCATAACCGAAACAGCAGCACCAGTGTCTACAAGAGCAAGAGTATCTACACCGTCTATACCCACACGCACTTTGTTTATCAACATCACAGCAGAAGGAGGAATTGGCGAAACTGACCGTCCCGCGACCGCACCTCCATCGGTCGCACCAGTTAGTTTCCCAGCTGATGCGGGGAAGGTGACCGACGACGCGGAGACGGCGACCGGTGGGACCGTATCGGAGGCGGCGTCAGGCTTCGCTCGGAGGCGGGGAACTCGCTGCGAAATTCCTTAGGCCATTGCTGTCGGTGACGGTGGTCGGCCGGGTGAGAGGTCCAGGTTTTGTGCATACGAGGCGAGTGCGTCGAAAAACGTGGTGGCACAGGCGTTTCGTACATATGAGCCGGATAGGTCGAAAAACGTGGCGGTGCAGGCGGCCGTCTGGGACAGAAGTGCGAAATATGCCCTGGGAGACCATATGTGTAGCCAACGGGGACTTGTCGGCTTACATTAGCAGGAGCAGAGGTGGCAGAAGTACGCGAAGACGGGTCGTGCTCCGCAGGAACATTTTGTGATGACGCAAAGTAATCTTCTGGTAGTGGCTTGGTTGACGATAGTCGGAGGTCTACAGCGGCACGTCGAGATGATGACATCCGGTGGTGGCCACGACCCGTCGGCAAAAACAGAAGCCGTGGGGTAAAATCTGCAGTTTCTGTGCACGGTCGGTTTTCGACGTGGCGCTCTCGCATCCAGTAGGGAGGTGGTTCGGGGCACGCGGCGAACGAGCATTAATGGTGAACGTCAACTGCTTGAAGTCGTACGAGTTCTTTCATTTCATTTCATTTCATTTATTCCACCTTAAAGGCCCGGAGGCATTACATAAGGGGGGGCGGCGTACAAGGTATGTCGAACAACTCAACAAAACTCGAAGGGTTCCAAAACGTAAACATTCAAAGAACAATGAAAAAAAAAAAGGTACAATATGCAAAGTAAAACGCCAATATTACCAAATGCAAATAAAAAAGTAATGGTACAAAGGTAAGCTTCCAGAGAAAAGTGACGACAGTTTATACATTAGTTAAAAAAAAGTATTTAAACATTGGCAGGGAAAACAGCACATTCAGTTAGATTGCGACATGTGACATTTTAGCTTACTGCGGAAAATTTGGCGGTTATTACACGTGACTATATTATCAGGTAGTTTATTCCACAGTGTTATCCCATTGGGAAAGAAGGAAGTAATCATTGCAGAAGTGTGTCCATTTATTGGTGCGATAGGGTGACTGTGGTTTATGCGGGATGAAGTTCTGTGTGATGGTTGAAGGAGGACGTGCCGTGATTGAGGGTGATAATAGAAAGCATGCATCAGACACAATCGAGAAATGATACGACGAGATTCGAGGGACGGCAGTTTCAATGATTCTTTTAGTGCAGTAACGCTGATATCGTTAGAGTATTGGGAGTAAATAAAACGGGCAGCGCGGTTCTGAATCCTTTCTAAATCGTTAGTTAGATATGTTTGTGAGGGTTGCCAAATTGAGCAAGCATATTCTAGTTTCGGTCGGACGTACGTTTCATAAGCTAATTTTTTAATGTCTGGTGAGGCTAATTTTAGGTTGCGGCGCAGGTATCCGAGAGTGCGTGAAGCTTCTGAACAGATTATTTGAATATGGGTTGACCAGGATAGCGACGATGACAGATGCACTCCTAGGTATCTGTATGATAGAGTAGGGCTAATGGGAACAGACTTTATGCTATAGGTAAATTTTTCTGGGCTCTTTTTGCGGGTGAATGACATAATTTTACACTTAGTTAGGTTTAACGGCATTAGTGACTTATCACACCAAGTTACAATTAAATTTAAATCATGTTGAAGTTTAATGCTGTCGTCTGGTGTACAGATTGGAGAGTATAAAACGCAGTCATCGGCAAAAAGTCTTAATTTGGTTAGCACATTGGTGGGTAAGTCATTTATGTATATTAGAAAAAGGAGCGGGGAGAGACAGGCACCTTGGGGGACGCCGGACGTTACGTCGGAAAGAGGTGAGTCGTGGTCATTAGCGCTGGTGAACTGCTTACGGTTTTTTAGAAAATTTTCTATCCAGAAAATTATGTTGGGAGGGATTCCAAGGTTGCATAGTTTAGAGAGTAAGAGGTTATGAGGAACACGGTCGAATGCTTTAGAGAAATCTAAAAATATGGCGTCAGTTTGAAGATTTACATCCATGAAGTGAAGAATATCATGTGTGAATTCGGCCAGTTGTGTTTCGCATGATAGTTGTTTCCGGAAACCATGTTGGTGATCGAAGAAAAATTTGATGGATTCCAGATATGTCATTAGGTTTGAAGCTATAATATGTTCGAGCATTTTAGATGGGATGCTGGTTAAGGAAATAGGTCGGTAGTTAGCTGGGATTGCGCGGTTGCCTGATTTAAAGATGGGAATAACCTGAGCTTTCTTCCAATCGTCTGGGACGTTTCCTGTTTGTAATGATTGTGTGAAGATTAGGCAAAGTATTTGGCTTGAGACAGAAACGGTATTTTTTAGTAATTTACTGTTAATACTGTCGCAGCCCGCCGAGGATGAAACTTTAAGATTGTTAATGAGTAGGAATATTCCTTCTGGGGTAATTTCAATTTCTGGCATCGCTACAGCTGCAGATTCGGGCAGTGTTACGGTATCAGTGGTGTTGGCAGAGGAAAACACAGACGTAAAGTGGTCATTTAAAGCAGAAGCGCACTGGTCAGCGTGTATTGGTTCTCCGTCAGCGTTAGTGAGGCTTATTCGATTAGATTGTGACTTGGGGGACAGCATGCGCCAAAATTTGCTGGGATTTGATTGAAGAATTGATAGTAGGTCATGGGAAAAGAATTTGATTTTTGCAGCTTTTAGTTCGGTTAAGTACTGATTAGCGCACGCGCGGTAGCGCTCCCACGCAGTTGAACTTTGGCTTAGGCGGGCCGTTCTGTACAAGCGTTTCTTTCGGTTACAGAGTAATTTTAGCTGTTTGTTAAACCATTGGCAGTTTGAATCTGATTTAATGAGGGTAGAAGGAATGTATTTGTTTTTGAGGTTAAGCATTGTAGTCTTAAAAAGTTCCCAGTTACAGTTGACACTTCGTTTTAGGTGCGTATTCCTAAAGTTTTCTAAGAAGTTGGCGAGTTCGTGATTAATCGCATCAAAATTTGCTCTCTTGTAATCCGTGATTACCTTCCGTGTGGGTGATTTCTTTTTAAGCGGGGAGGCGATGCAAATATGGATTAGGTTGTGGTCACTAAGACCAGGGAGCGTATTAATGGTTTTTATGTCGTCAGGGCTCGAAGTTAGCAGGAGGTCTAGTATGTTATTGCCCCTGGTAGGGCACGTAATAGCCTGGTGAAGGTTAAAATCAAGGGCAGTGTTTAAAAATTGTTGCTCTTTAGATGATGTCCCATTCGACGCTGAAAGCAACGACCAACTGATTGAAGGATAATTGAAGTCCCCAAACAAAAATATAGGTGCATTAGAATGTTTATTTGTAATGGTGTGGAGGGATTGATGAAGTAGGTCGCAGAAGTCGGGGTGGCTGTCTGGCGGCCTATAGCAGACGCCAAAAACAAATTTCGAGGCTCCGTTGGAGACAAGAACCCAGATTAATTCTATTTTATCGTCATGGAAAATAAGTGAGGATACTAGAGTGTTTTTAATAGCTATGAGCACGCCACCTCCTTTCTTACTTTTGCGATCCCGGCGAAAAATTGTAAAATTTAAATTGGATGGAAACACTTCCGTATCTGTGACGTCATCATGCAACCATGTTTCAGTTAGTATCACCATGTCAGCACTGATATCATTTATGAAACTGCAAAGTTCGTCGCGTTTAGGAATTATGCTTCGTATGTTAGTAAATGCAATGTTTATGTTTAGAAATGCCATAGGACGGATACACGTGTTACACGAGGCGGAATGATTGCAAACCCGTCATGTTCTGCCAACAGAGGTGGCTTCCGATGATGCGCTGTTTTCAAATGTAATGACGGGTGAGTTCCGAAGTTCTGTGACTTTATCAGTTTTCGCGTCATAGAAGTATGATTTATTTCCAACAATAAGTTTGTCAACCCTCAGCTTAAATGCACACTTTTGTGGCCGAATGAATTTGAGTAATTTAGAGCGTGCAAGGCGAGTGGCTGCTGCAAAGTCTTCTCTTACGGCGAAGGTCGTATCTTTGAGCTTAATTCCGCAGCTCAAAATCTTTTCTTTTGTTTTAAAGTGAGCGAGCTTTATCATGATTGGCCTATTCTTGTCTGGGGCAAATTTTCCGATCCGATGAGCACGTTCTATGGCTCTTGGTTCGAGCGTAATATCTAGTTGGGCGGAACAAAAGTTTATGACGTTAAGCTCTGATTCTTCCCAAGTTTCTTTAACAGAGTCCTCAATACCTAAAAAGAGAAGGTTATTGCGGCGCAGTCGATTACTAGCGTCGGTGTTAGCAGCTTTTAGCGTTTCAATTTCATGTTTTATTTTGGCGGTGTCATCGGGTACGGCGCCCGATGAGGGTTCGATTTGGACTGTTTCTAGCGCTGAGATTCGGTTTGTTAGTGCTGAGAGAACTGTTTCATGGTTAGTTTGTACTGCCTTGAGCTGATTAATATCTTCACGAATGGTTAAAACGGTTTGCTCGATCTTCTTGATAGCGTCTGATAGAGGTTCTATCTGTGCTTTAGTTGGACCGGGGTTTAGTTCCACATCCCCTGATAGTAAGAGTATCAACTGTGACAACAATTGTAGGGTGAACACATTGTAACAAGTACATAGCCAGTTGCGCAATTTCAAGTCGTAGGGGCACGACACCGTGACAAGGAAGTAGTTATTGGTATAGTATTGTTTAGAATGGGTAAGGTAACCAACCTGGAAGGTGAGCAGCGGCGTGAACATTTTGCGCCAACCGGTGTCGTGCCCCGAGCTTTTGGTGATGTTGTGAAGATTATGTAGGCCGCATTGGCCCCACGTGGTTGGTGACGTCGACGATGAGAAGCGTTGCCAGGCGTAGCTGCAGGCGCGGGCTGGTATCAGCGGGCTGACGATTGGTGACGAAATCCGTGGTTGATCCAGATGGCTTGAGGGCGCTATGGGCACGGGTAGGTCACCGGGTGGTGACCAAGCGCAGTCGCCCAGGCCAACGGTGTCTGCAACCCAACAGGCCACGATCTGGAAGGTGAGCAGCGGCGTGAACATTTTGCGCCAACCGGTGTCGTGCCCCGAGCTTTTGGTGATGTTGTGAAGATTATGTAGGCCGCATTGGCCCCACGTGGTTGGTGACGTCGACGATGAGAAGCGTTGCCAGGCGTAGCTGCAGGCGCGGGCTGGTATCAGCGGGCTGACGATTGGTGACGAAATTCGTGGTTGATCCAGATGGCTTGAGGGCGCTATGGGCACGGGTAGGTCACCGGGTGGTGACCAAGCGCAGTCGCCCAGGCCAACGGTGTCTGCAACCCAACAGGCCACGATCTGGAAGGTGAGCAGCGGCGTGAACATTTTGCGCCAACCGGTGTCGTGCCAACCGGTGTCTCGAACTAACCGACGTACGAGGAAGGGAATGTCTTCGCAGGTGGCGACGTCCATACTTGCGACAGTGGGAACATTGTCCAAGCGCCCGAACTTGGGTAGAATTCTCCGAGTCTTCAACGCCTCGAATGCGCGACACTGCTGCCTGAAAATTGAAGGAGTGTTCAAGTTTTCTTTTGTTATCAAAAATTGTACATGTCCTCAGCGATGCCTTTTACCAAATGACCGACTTTGTCTTCGTCAGACCTATTTGCGTTGACAATCCAGCAAAGCTTCAACACTTCTTCAATGTAGGTTGTGCACGTCTCGCCGGGCAACTGAGCCCTACGTGACAGCGTTT
The DNA here is from genome assembly GCF_043290135.1 of Rhipicephalus microplus. Classification (NCBI taxonomy): domain Eukaryota; kingdom Metazoa; phylum Arthropoda; class Arachnida; order Ixodida; family Ixodidae; genus Rhipicephalus; species Rhipicephalus microplus. The sequence goes on along the minus strand of NC_134710.1, from coordinate 412,019,379 downwards.
GCTCAGCTTTCTTTTTCATGGAACTCGTGTCCTCAAAGCAGGCCCTCAGTTCCTTAACAAATACATCCCAAGTGGGGAGGACATGTTCATGGTTCTCAAACGAAAGCAAGGCTGTCCCGGCAAGGAAGAATACTACGTTCACGAGCTTCGCCGGTTCGCCCCATTCGTAGAAGCGGCTCACTCTGTCGAAGTGTTTTAACCAAGCGTGCACGTCTTCGTCAGTTTTACCTGAGAAAATTCATGGCTCAGGTGCCCAGTAGTCTGGTTGTCGAGGTCGATGACCACCTTGTGCCGTGTCGGTGGCACTGGTGGATGCAGCAGCGTAAAACGTCAATGGTATTGCTGTGTCGTCGTTCATGCCGATGTTGTCCGGGGGTAGGCCAGCTAAGCGTCTGCTTCTTCGAAGAACTTCTGCTTCGGGGTCCAGGATGGCAAGTTACCCAGCACCGCTCCACCAAAGCTCTTACGGATGTGAAGGGTTTATTTACAGTGAAAAATGTCACTGCTCTACCGTCACTGCTGAATCACCATCGCTCGAGATCGTCCGATCTCTTCTTCCTCGCTCTTTCAGTCCGCGTTACAATATATATATATATATATATATATATATATATATATATATATATATATATATATATATATATATACATTGAAATAACTTGCAGATAGCACATAAGAAAAGGATAGTATCTACTAACGTTTCGGCCGTGGCACGGCCTTCGTCAGAGTATTTACTAACCTGTCGTGCCTTCCCTTCAAGTATATATATATATATATATATATATATATATATATATATATATATATATATATAAATATATATATATATATATATATATATATATTTATATATATATATATATATATATATATATATATATATATATATATATATATATATATATATATATATATATATATATATATATATATATATATATATATATATATATATTGTTACGGAAAAGAAGAGACGCCGTAACGACGAGGCTGGGGATTATATATATTCAAGACCAGCGGTAATGGCCTGACCGGTTCAACAGCGATCGAGCGGAGACAACTCTTCGTCTTTCTCGTCAGGCACACACGCGCGTCGCCCCCTAGAATATCAATATACATGAATGTAGCATAACCCCCGGCGCATCTAAATGTCAACGTCACTAGGACAGTTGTAGGGCTTCAAGCGTGCAACATGTACAACCGATAGGTTGCCTGTTAAGCACATGAAGGCGATGGGGTGGCAGGACCAATTTCATATCTACAGGAGTAACCACACGAAGGACTCGGTATGGGCCTGTGTAGCGAGTAAGCAGTTTTTCTGACAAGCCAACTTGCCGGGTCGGAGACCAGAGCAGGACCAAAGAACCGGGCGGAAAGTATACGTCGCAGTGTCGTTGGTCATACAAGCGCCGTTGCTTCTCTTGAGAGGTCAAAAGGCGAGTACGGGTGATTATATTGTGACGCCGAATACTGATGTTCTCCTGGCGCGTGACATTACTATCTACACTCCGTCGTAAGCATGGCCTCTAACCGAACATATTTACCTGTTATCAATTTCAGTTTTATAAAACAAGTGCTACCCCAAAGAATTTCGGTCGCCACGCTAAGGCCCTTAATTGACGACCGCGTCACCTGTTTTACGGCAAACGTATGTCTCGAGCACCCACATCACTCGCAGGATGCCACGTGCCTCAATGCGACCTTACGCTCCATGATCGCCCCGGAACTCAAACCTCCGAAGTCAACCGCGCTATGCCGCCTTCTGGCTTCATACCACGACATATTCGACATAGACAGCCGTCCACTCGGCCAGACTTCACTCGTCAAGCACCGCATTAACACAGGTGATTCTCATCCCATTCATCAGCGACCATACCGGGTGTCTGCCAACGAGCGTAAAGTAATTCAGCAAGAAGTCACCAAGATGTTAGCCAAAGGAATTATAGAATCCTCTTCGAGCCCTTGGGCGTCCCCCGTTGTGCTCGTTAAAAAGAAAGATGGCACGTGGCGCTTGTGCGTGGATTGCCATCAACTGAATAGAATCACGAAAAAGGAAGTTTATCCTTTACCCTGCACCTCCACCAAATATGTTACGGAAAAGAAGAGACGCCGTAACGACGAGGCTGGTGATTAGATATATTCAAAACCAGCGGTAATGGCGTGATCGGTTCACCAGCCTACAAGCGGAGACAACTCTTCTTCTTCCTCGTCAGGCACACACGCACGTCACCCCTAGAATATCAATATACATGCATGTAGCAATATATATATATATCTATATATATATATATATATATATATATATAATCATGACACTTCAAGATTTCGCGGCCCTGTAACAGTGCGGATAATTACAAACATCATACCGTGTTTCAGTGTAATTACCCTTCCTAATGCACCACTGTCGTCGTCCATTTCTATTTCTCTTACTAACGTATCAATGGCTGTAAAACCAACATGTCGAACAGCCACCGCATACACAACTAAATAACCTCCAACGCGGATTCTCTGAACAGAGTTGTATTCACTTTAAACGCCTATCCCCGTATTTCGGCATTACTGCTTTGTACCCTTTTAAACCGAGACAGCGCCCTAAGAAACCTTATCTTTCGTGCCGCCTCTCTGAAGCCTCGGGACACCGTCTCCAACGCCTGATTAGTGACAGTCAATGAAAAAAAAACCTTCGGCGACACGCAAGCCCCTCACCTTAGCCAGCCACTGTCCACAATAGGGGGACAGCCACTCAGCTACACTGAATGCAATACTTCTAAGATAATACGCACTCATTACGCCACTCACATAGCACAGTGAACCCTGGAACGCTCTCGATTTTCGTCCCTCTAATATTGTAAGTTTTTCTTTCTTTTTTTGTGTCTGAGCCATTCCTTCCCTCTCATTTTTTACTCAAAATGCTATAAATTTGAGCGTGAACAGCATGTACCCTCATTCCTGCCGAAGGCCAGACTCTCGTCGAAACTGTCGAATGAAACGCTTCCGTTGTTACCGTCCTCACGGAGGATCTACATGACTATTTGCAGGGCTCCTAAGCTTCACAGGGTAAGGATCAACATGCTTAAAAACTTCTTTGCTAACTGAGTGGAGATTAGCAGACCTTATTGCAGCGATCATTGTCATTCAGACGCGCTACCAGTGCTTCTTTGGACTCAACAAGACTTATCATGAGTTCTGCATGACATCCGCTTAGTAAGCTATTACACTTCATTTGCAGGGAAATTTTCACAATAGGTTTGAGAGATGTTCAGGCATCCCGCCTTTCACAAAAGATTCAAATGATGCGGCGAAACGTGTGGTGATATGCTTTGCATGAAATGTCGATGATTTCACAAGTTCTCTGCCAAGAAACCTTTAGGGCTACTTTGGCGATGACCTAGCGTGCTGGCTACTGTTGTAGTAATCCAAATTTTCTATAGCCATGCTAAGAAGGCAGTGTAATTTCTAAATCACAGTATCATATTTTATGAAGAAATAAATGCAACTTGACGAAAATTCGCAGAGTATGTTGGCTACTATTGTAAGATGAACGTGGAAAATCTCAATGAAGTGTGTTGACAACATTGAGAGCAGGGGTCAGAAACATGTGACCGCACATGTTGGTTTACATCTCATATTTTTTTCTGACTCTGGTGCTTAAGTTTTGTGACCTCACTAAAGTTCACCCGGATTATTCCTCGCCTTTTTCGAATAATAAACCTTTGTTCAAGTATGCTATATGCACTACGACAACACGAGGGGCCTCAAGCGTGTTTTTCGAGAAGCACCCAACTCAGTGGAACAAAAACTATATTAGCGCCTAAATTCGAATATTTCTGCAAAATTCTATCCATAGGTTGTACGAAACCTCGGATGCCGAATTGCCTAGAGAAATGACCCACGTCGTATGTGTGGAAAACATATAGTATTTTCAATTATGTTGTGGTCCCCCACCCTCTCAGCTATGATCGACTCGCTTTGCTAGCCCTTTGTCAATTATATTTGTTTCTTGTGGCTTGCTTCCTTAGCTGAGTACCAAATCCGTGATTCAGCGCTTAGTAGTACGAAGTACTCCACTAAAGGAGAGCACTGGAAAAAACGGACTTTTTACAGTCCGTTTTTACACGGACAGCCACGCATGCTCAGTTGCGGTCATATGACTCTGATAGCCTTATGCCAGAAGTGGAAATCACTGAGGATGGAGTCCTTTGCCTTTTACACAAACTAGATGTAAAGAAATCACCTGGTCCGGACGAACTATCTAATACTTTTTTGAGTAGATATGCTGTTTGGGTGGCAAAATATTTACATCGCATTTACACTGCATCGTTAGGCGCTGCAGTTATTCCTGATGACTGGCGCTCGGCAAAAATAATTCCGGTACATAAATCGGGCTCCACTTTGGAAGTTAACAATTACAGGCATGTTTCCTTAACTAGTACTTGCTGTAAATTATTTGAGCACAATATATTTAAGGCCATGATCACTTACTTAGAAAATAACAAACTACTGTATGCCCAGCAGCATGGATTTAGGTCTGGTTTGTTGATCGTCACCCAACTGGCTGAAATAACTGATGATTTAATTAGAACGCTTAATTTGAAAGGTCAAACCGATGCCATCTTTTTGGATTTTTCTAAGGCCTTTGACGTCGTACCCCATCAGAAATTAATAACAAACTTATTAGCAATAGGCATTGAGCAGAATGTTGTAGCATCGATCGCGAGCTACTTGAGTAACAGAAGACAGTGTGTTACCATAAATGGCTGTCTCTCAAAAGAGTTGGCAGTGCATTCGGGAGTTCCGCAGGGCTCAGTCCTCAGACCTCTTCTTTTTTTGGTTTATATTAATGATATTTATTTTTGTGTCGAGCCACCGATCCAGATTAAACTATTTGCGGATGACTGCGTAGTGTACACATTCATAAATAACCAGGAAGACCAAATTAAACTTAATGATGCCTTGCGCTCAATTAAAGAATGGTGTATAAGGTTGGGACTAAAAATAAATCGTTCAAAAACAAATTCCGTTACGTTTACCAACAAAACGTTACCCCTTCATTTCACATATTCCATAGGAAATGCTGCAATCACGAGAGCTGATCGGGTTAATTATCTGGGAGTTACACTTACCAGTAACCTCAGTTGGGAAACGCACGTTGAAAATGTGTGTTCGGGTGCACTGAATAAATTATCCTTTTTGAAAAGAAAACTGCGTAACATTCCTCCCACGTTAAAACTAAAAGCGTATAAAGCACTCGTGCGACCAAAATTGTAGTATGCCGACATTATTTTGAGCCCTTGGCAACAATATTTGATTAAGAAAATAGAAAGAGTCCAAAATTTAGCTCTGCGCTTTATATATTCCGCTTACTCCCGACAACATAGTGTAACTAATCTACGTAATAGGGCAAGCCTACAAATACTAGAAAAGCGCAGGATAATATCCAGATTAAAATTCGTCTACCAACTTGATCACGGGTACTTTAAATTATCACGGGAACGATAGCTTCAGCAGCCTTCTAAACTTTCAGCTAGGGCAAATCACAACAAAACGTTTAGGCAGCCACCCAGCCACATTAATGCCCACAAGTTCGCTCTCTTTCCTTGCGCAATTTTTCATTGGAACGCATTACCTGCGGAAGTAGTGAATGCTGCCTCGATGGCTTCATTCACTCAACAGATAGAAAAGATTAATTTCACTATATAAGTGATGTATGCTGAAAATAGTGTCATTTGAGTGCAAATCATCCGGCTACAAATGTTGAAAACATTCTTAGTTGAGCGCAGTTCTCTTGAACAGCGAGAAAATATATTTGACTTTTCTGTACTTGATAGTTATGTATTCTTTCATTTATGCCCTGAACTCCAGTGTATTACTAGTTATTGCTTGAATGTATTGTTTGTATCCCACTCCTGCATGGGCCCGGGTAGGGCCTGCAGTATCTGTAAATAAATAAATATTAAAAAATAATAATAGGCTGTGATGGTTGATAATGTCGGAAAAGTGTGTATAGAAAAAATGGTTAACGATATTGAGTGCTTGGTACTCTACTGTGGGAGAACTGGAAGCCGTTCCTTGGGCCTCACACTTGATTAGGAACCTCAGGATATGGTCCTGAAAAGAAATTAATGGTTTAAGTTCGGCGCTACCCAAGAAAACAAGCTCTTGTTATTTGCCCGTGTGCCCAGCCCGTTTTCCCTGCCTACGCATGAACACACTGTTACAGTGGTTTTTTTTAACGCATCTATTTTCCCTAATTAGTCAGATGCTTCTTGAACATAGCTTCGAGCAGACTGCCTTTAACCTAATTATTATAGCGAGGAAAAAATGGAATATCTCACGCACAGCCGTCACCACGCTTAACACGAAAGATCCGACGCATGGACACTTCTCACTTCGACTGATGTCAGTACCGCCAAGCGCTGGATGTGATACGTATTCGCAACTAACGATGCAACTAACAACTAACGATAGATGAATCCCGCGTTGATTGTACTATTAAATTTGTTTTTCATTTCTGCCTCACCTGCGGGCTGAAAACAGCTGGGTGCTGCTCCTGCTTGTTTTTGCTCTTGTCACTGCTGCCGCCGGTGAAGTCTGGGGAGATAACGTTTTGCTATTGCGGTAGGTTCCATACCGTAATTTATAATCGACAATTAAGAAGAATTATTCATATGTATTCTTCATATGAAACATAACAGACAAAAAATGCGTCTTAAGTTTACGTCCTAATAATAGGTTTTTGAAAGACTTTTTTAGTAACCACGGAATGAGTTCACTGGAAAAGCGTTTTACCTCACAAATTGAACGCCTCAAAAATTTCAAGAATCTGTCCAGTACGAGCGGAGTTACAAGAATTTGTCACACGCTGCAATTACATTCTCTCATCTCTCATCCTGATGAACGCGCTGGAAGCTAAGCAGGGAGGAATAGGAGGGGCAAACAAAAACCGTCGCACGTGCCTCGTGACCTTGAGCTTTTTTTTTGAATACGCGGCTTTCTCAGTGCGATCACGCGCGCACGCGTGGACAAGTGACGGCCTCTCATGGTGACCTCTGTAACAACCGAGCGTGCCATGTTCAAATTAGTCAATGGCTAATGAATGGGTTTGCTGGGCTCATTTTCTGTGATTTGTCGACAGAAGAGAAAGCTACTTTTAGCTGACTTTGGCAATTTATAGTGAATTTCAGGCCGTGTGCTGCGCTACATTTTTCGGCTCGCGTGTTGTCGGGAGCCTCTGCTTCCAATAGGCAGCGCTTTCTAACCATGCTGAAAAAGTGTTGCAGGGCCCCTTTAGGTAAATTTGAGCACTGTTACATAGAGAATTTGAAAAGGTTAGCACTTTGCTTTACAGACAGGCCTTAGGATAACAAATGCTAAAATACCTAATTGCACATCTTCTTAACACATATACAGTGACCATAAAAGTTACGCCAACTTATTTGTCACCGTACGCTTTCAAAAATGCTAAAAATTACCTTCTTTCCTGTCAAAAAGAATAACCAGTTGTGTATGCAATATTTGTGTCTTCCTTTAGTATCATTAGCTGTTGGGTTTTGACTTTTCTTTATTCTTGTAAAACTCAGCATCTTGTTCACCTTGTAATGAAATGCGCTTTTATGTAATAGCAATGTATAACGCTATTTCTGTTCATCGATTGTCTGAGTATGCATTCGAACGCTACGGTTCCGTCAAGCAGAGCACATCTGCCTTCTGCTCTTTCATCCATGACACTTTTTGTCTGAGACAAGGAGCTACATTCACAGACCATTAGTATTTCACGAAAACATTCTTTTTCAACAAAATTGCTTGCAAAAGCAGTTTGGTGAAAAGGAAGATGAGCTTGTGTTGTATAACCGATTTCTCATTTCCCCCATTTTACATCATATTGCTGTGCCTACAGAAACCACAAAAATTTAAGAAGTCTGTATCTACGACCCGAAAGTTAAAAAAATAAGACATCATCAAAAAATTATGCATCCGTGTAGCTTGCAAGAGTGTTTAATTATTTTTCAACTGTGGCCCCTTCAGTTCATGTGATCAAACCTCGCCCCATCGGCTGCAATTCAGTAGAGATGAACATTGCCGTGGCCAATGCACTTCGATCAAGGTGCACGTTAAGGAATGGGTGTCTGTAGCCCAGCAAGACGGCGTGCCTATTAATAATATCGTAGTTTAGGCACGTAAACCCGCCGCTTTCTTTAAAAAATTGTTAATAGTGCAGGGCCAGACTGCCTTATTTTGGGTTCGGGATCGCGATGATTATTTTAGTGTAATAATAAAACAATCAATTTTTTAAGCCATGCCAATTCAATTCCACGAGGGCAGTATCACGAACTCGACAACAGCCCGGACGACGGTAGCTGAAGGGGCAGAGCAAGTGGCGATTGCGGTGGCCTTGCTGGATAACAGGAGGTCCACAAATTTACAGCGACTCAAGATCGGCACTCCGAGCAATCGCCATGGGCACAACATCGGAACCAGCTTCGTGAATTCTTCGCGACAAAGACATCGAGCCACACACACTCATTTCGTTTCCAGCTCATGTAAGACGCATTGATGGAGCCCCGCCCAATTGCAATGAGTCAGCCCACATATCTGGCGAGGACTAGTAAACCGCGTAGCTATATCGGGGGGCGCGTTGGTGACGTTTTCGAGAACTGGAACCCTTTCATCTCGTATAATAAACTGACAAAATACTTTTACCTTGCGCGTGGACAATACCTTCCACCACACAGAAAACTAAGCAGACCTCAGGCTCTGACACTCAGCCTTCTTCAGGTCGGGGCGTACCCTCCTCCCGCGCTATTGAACTAAGTTTATTCCGATATACAGCCGACTAATACATGTTACTTTTGCAACAATACAGCTAACATGAACACATGCTCTGGCGGTGCCCCGCATTACGCTCTGAAGAAGTCATCACGCCGTCCAAATGGGAGGGTGCTATTACAAGCCCCGTACTCGAACGACAGTTATGGGCAGTCCACCAGGCTCGCGACGCAGCAGAGGGACTTGGTTTTTCTGTTCCGACGAGGGAGCGGCCCGCTAAAGCCTGTTCCAGAGGACCAAACAAAGTTCATCCATCTATCTACCTATCCATCCATCCATCCATGACAATCAAATTCACTTGCAGGATACCAGCTCTATCAGTGGCGCGTCCGTTTACCGAACGATAGATATTTTTGCTTGATAAGTGAGCGCTTCTTTTAACGTTTACTGCAAACGCATGTACACCTGCTCGTGCTTCTAGCTGGACACATGGACAAACGCTACAAATCAGCCGCCGCATCGGTGCGTGCCCGGAGCAGTACGCTAAAGGCCCTCTACTTTATTCTATACTAATCAGTGCGGGATACGAAGTGCCAATACTTCCGCATGCCCCAGAATACCGAAGGCGAGATAAGCAGTCATATGCGAATCTTTGCCTCAGAACGATTGCAGACTGAGCTAGTGGGTACTGAAAGATCAGAATTGTAATAGCACGGAATCAGCTCAAGGGCCAAGAGGGAACGCATACCTGCACCAGTTCCTTTCAACTAAATTTTATTGTTGATGATATGTGGGGTTTAACATCCCAAAAAGACCATATGACTATGAGAGATGCTGTAGTGGACGACTCCGGAAATTTTGACGACCTGGGGCTCTTTAACGTTCACCCAAATCTGAGCACATGGGCTTACAACATTTCCGCCTCCATCAGGGAATGCACCCGCCGCAGCCGGGATTTGAGCCCGCGACCTGCGGGTCAGCAGCCGAGTACCTTTGCCACTAGACCACTGCGGCGGGGCATTTTTATTGTTAAATGACAAGCATACAGTCAGTGGTTGCAGTGACTAACAGAAAGAGCAAAAGCCAACACGTGTCAATCAAGCATCAAGGCAATGAATAGCGCGTGTTACGGCGTTTATAACATGTCGTGCACGAAAACAAAACAGCAAAAATACCACAAGAACCCCGAAACAGCGCGTATGATTTTCTTTTATTGCGAATACATTTCTTAGTCGGGCTATGTCAGGCGTTCGGCGTTGTCCGCAATATCCGTGGCACTCCCTCTCTCGTAGCAACAGCTGCGGGTGCACGCGCTTATCCTCGCCCCTAGCAACAAGGGCATGTCGTGCGAAGTGGTGTGCGAAGGAATAGGTGCAGTGCTTCACCGCTCCTTCTATCACCGATAGCTCTTTCTCCTCCGTGCGCCCCACATCCTCGTCCAGTCGCACCTCACTCTCGACCGTTCGCTGCTGGGCACCTCTAAAGAATATCCGGCAATGTGTGCTCGAGACGCCACTGTCAAACGCCGACGCTGAGCCGAAAACGCTATTTGTTTTGTTCACTTCATAGTATCTTTAACCGTGCCTGCTAGTTAAATGATCTGCAACGCGTACTGCGTTTCTGGCGACAAAAAAAAAAACGCCACGTGCGGTGAACCACACTATTGGCTACATGCCGTAAAAAAAAAGAAGAAAACTTTATTCTTCTAACGCTGGATTTAACGTGCGAAACGCCATTATGGACGCTACGCAATGCCTTCGCATTTCGCCACGATCTCTTCGAGGAGATTGGGGCATTTTTTCTGGAGGTGCTTTTTGACACAATAAGTGAGAACGCCCGGGATATATTCTGCTTTTTTTTGTTGGGGGGCATGGTGTTACCACTGCATATATACATGTCATTTAACAATTGAACTTCGTTGAAAAGAATGGCCGCGTGTATGCGTTCCTTCTTGGACATTGTGTTGCTTCCGTGCATATTACTAATCTGACCTTTGCCCCAGCTTTGACTGAAGACACTGCTCCATTACATCAGCCACTTGCCGTGACGCATATGATTTTAAAAAACTCACTCGCGAAAAGCGCTTGCAGGTTGTCCATGTGATGTTATCAAAAGTGCGATATATATATATATATATATATATATATATATATATATATATATATATATATATATATATATATATATATATATATATATATATATATATATATTTATATATATATATATATATTTATATATATATATATGTATATATATATAATTATTTATATCGCACTTTTGCGATATATATGTGCGTTATATATTGATAAGTGCAATATATATGTATATATATCGCAATTTTGATAACATCACATGGACAACCTGCAAGCGCTTTTCGCGAGTGAGTTTTTTAAAATCATATGCGTGACGGCAAGTGGCCGATGTAATGGAGCAGCTTCTTCAGTCAAAGCTGGAGCAAAGGTCAGAATCGCAATATGCACGGAAGCAACACAATGTCCAAGAAGGGACGCATACACGCGGCCATTCTTTTCAACGAAGTTCAATTGTTAAATGACATGTATATAGGCAGTGGTTGCCTTGACTAACAGAGAAAGTAAAAAGCGACACACACACACACACACACATATATATATATATATATATATATATATATATATATATATATATATATATATATATATATATATATATATATATATATATATGTATATATATATATATATTTATTTATATATATAGATATAGATATAGATATATATATATATATATATATATGCGTCCGTGGTAGCAATGGGATTTATTGCATTATATTGAAATCGTGAGAGACGCGCTTCTTTGAATGGATGCACGAGTGAGAAAGAAAATGGCTTAGGCGACAGGAAAGTCCACCTGAGCTAATGAGTTTTTGTTTGCTACTCGGCGCAAAGAAGCAGGAAAGGGAAAAAAGATTGATGAAGGATTATTATGGGGAGATGTAAGATGGCCTGGAATAGAGGCATTGTCGTAGTTGAGGAAGCTGCTACCATGTTACACTAAATAAGCTAAAATAGCACGCCGCTTGCAGCACGAATGATGATGGAGATTCAATAAACAATTACAGCTCCCTATTCGCCTAGCTCTCTAGTGCGCGCTTCCTCGGGCACTTTGCTCAAAATTTTGCTCAGCACTTCAAGTTGTTTCGACTAACTAAAATACAATAAATTCGAAGATGTGCGCTTCGAAAACAAAAATAATACATCCAAGATAAACGAGGAAGTCACATGTCACTAGCTATAATCGCAACAAAATAGAATACCAAATTAAAGAGTGCCTCGCAGCCAACATAAAACAGGCAGTCGTTTGTGAAACCGCTTTTACCAGCATTGCAATTGAAGCTGAAATGGGGGAAAATGCGTGGGAATGGTGGCAGATCGCTTCGTCGATGCGGTGAAATATTCAGGTAAAAGTGGGTGATTTGTGGCAAGTTATTAGAAATATGCCTAAAATATTCACGTGGTTCTCTAGTATCTGACGCTAGGACTTAGTTTCAAAATCATATGTCCTTTGTGAGTTTTTTTTTTTGTGCTTCTTGATCAGTTACGGTGAGGCACCCAGCCACCGAGAGATATCATGTGTACACATCTTTAAGTCACGTCTGTAACCACGGCCTTTGGGGGACTCTTTAGTGGTTCTTTTATGACGGATAACGTCCCGCAAAACAAACTGGGTGACATCAGCTGCACAGCTTGTAAAGAGCAAACGCTTCATGTGAGATAGTGTGTCGAAAAATCTTTCGTGGTGGCCATCAGCTTATTGCCAGGCTACCTCCTTCAGCACAACATAATTACAGAGAAGTTGGTGCCAATAAATGACGAAAAACCGATTACGTTTTTTCTTCTGCATGTTGCTGCTAATGCGTTTCAGGAACACTATACTACTTAAAAAAGAACCTAAAGACAGACGTGCCCTAACTGACAGTTTCAGTAATACAATATAAACATTCAAGAAAATATTCCTAGGATAGAAACGTTCACACGACCATATACCAGAAAACATAAATGTTTGAGAAATTTTGGCAGTCGCAAATACAATCCTTTTTTATTGCCGCACCCTAAACACAACTGGATTCTCAGTATACTGCGCATTGTTTTCGCCGAAAGGTCTCCTATCCTCTTTTTGAAGAGGTCTTTCACAATGCTATTGATATGGTCGTCAAGTATCTCGTTTTTGTTTTCTGGATGCCATGTGTGATAAGGCTATTCCAGCCACTGCGGTCATCGAAGTCTGCTCATTGACTTTGTAGAGAACCCGGCCCTTAAGCCCATGCAGAGCGGGGCAAATATACTTCAAAGTCGTTTCATATTATAATAAAAATACTCAGGCAATTTTAATGAAGATACAGATACAACATACTGCCGCAATACCTGTATTCAATACGACACTTGCCACTAGTGTTTACTCTAGTGCGATACACTCGTAAATTTCTCTTCATAGACACTACAATCTAGTAGCGAACGCGTATGCACAAATAATACTGCTTGAAATTTAATGAAATGTGCGCAACGTAGTTTATTTGAAATGTTTGTTGGTATCTAAAAAAAGTTTGTCCTAAAGTAAAGTAATTTACTTCCGATGAAATTATTAGGGTTTGTTTTAGCAGCTTAACAGAACAGTTCCGCAGATACTTCACTGAAAATTGTTCTTGCTTCTCATTTCTGCCATTGATCGTAGTCGCTAGTGAGCTTGCCGACCAGCCAGCGGGTTGCCATCTAGTTGCACTTGCTTCAATAAAAAGCCTTTGGAGCAGCAGCCCGACTATGCCACTACAGGAGAATGGCCTCTCTTATGTTCCGACAGTCAACTCGGTCCTGTGCCAGCTGCTGCCACCATCATACTTCGTCATCTCATCTGCCCACCTAATTACCTGTCTCCTCCTCACCCACATGGCTTCTCTTAGAATACAGTCTGTGATCTTTAACGAACAGCACTTATCTCGCCTTCACGCTACGTGCCTCGCCCACGACAATTTCTTCTCCTTGATTTCGACTATGAAGCCCTTAACACCCGTTTGGTTTCCTGATAGACTCTGCTCTCTTCTTGTCTCTTAGGGCTATGCCAATCACATTCCTTTTGATAGCTCGGTGCGTCGTCCTCATTTTGGTTTGAACAGTCTTTGTAATACTGAAGGTTTCTCCAGGTTGAAATAAATTGAGGAAGGCCCTGCACTATTGCGCAATTACGGGGTGGTGTGCGGTTTGGGGTTGTCCATAAAACATCATTTTGAAATACCGAATCACTGGTGTACGACGCGCTGAATAAAAGAGCTTTTTTTATTGTTTTATGATATATTATTTTCACTTTTGTTGGCAACTCCACCCGGTAACTTGATGTTAACCTTATCTCCATCAAAGTAAAGTGTCTGGCTAGTATATTCGAGATGATCTTGAACTCCACTATGATCAAATTTAAAATTACGCTTCGCTTGAAAATACGTCTTGGAACAAACGTAGAATGACACATAGACAAGGGTTACTCATGGAAGAGAAGTCGGCAAATAGTAAAACATATAGCCCAATAGCTACAGTAAAATTGGTTTTCTATGTTTGCCACCTATGAAATTGACGGTACTTGTCCATACTTGGTCACTCCCTGATGCCCGTGCCCTAGCCGCCATTCGATTGACTAGTGTGTTCACAGAAACCTTTTAGTACATTACGTAGGACAATTCTGCTTGGTTCTTCAATTCACGTCACCTTATAAACTGCTAACCACTGGCTAGAAACAGTGCTCACCCAAGCCTTCGCTCCTGTAGTAATAGGTGCAAGTGTAAAAGGATGGTAGAGGTAAACACGTCAGGCATTCCGTTTATCACATTATACTGGCAATCAGCTCTTGATATGTGTCACTGCAAAACGTGGTCCTACCAAAGATGCTTTGATCGATTATTGCTCAATCTTCAATCTTAATATCCGACTGCATCGATTAGTGCATAAAAAGAAAGGAGAATGGTTTCATCCTGGTGGCACCCTAATCTGCGTTTGTTCATTACATGGTGATCTCCTCCAAGCACGCGAGATATACTTCCTTGCCTTATATCTATGTTGCTGAACTTTCGTTTGAAGGTTATGTCACAGTGCAGCCGTGTGGTTCCACTGCCGAAGGGGTGCAGTTTGCCAGCCTGGCGGATGCAAAGGACGTACAAACTCTGTGCTGGATGGTGTCACAACCGGTGAATGAAGTTAGCGTAAATTCATATTCCATATAAACGCTGAAGATATAAGCGGCATAAAATATTTTCCCCCTTATCTTGGGTTATTCACATTACGGCCCTAGGAGATTGCTCGGGAGCCTTTAAGGAGCCCACGTTTGCCTGGCTGCGTGCGAAACTCCGCTTGCTATTGTAAGTGTTGACTGGAATTTGCGCTACAGGTAGAATTACGAGACTAATACCTTTTGTACATTAGCCTAAGAATTGTTTTATTTTAATGAATGTCCAGTATTTTAGCAGGGAGGATAT
Source organism: Rhipicephalus microplus (assembly GCF_043290135.1). Lineage (NCBI taxonomy): Eukaryota > Metazoa > Arthropoda > Arachnida > Ixodida > Ixodidae > Rhipicephalus > Rhipicephalus microplus. The sequence continues at coordinate 412,004,114 of NC_134710.1, read as the reverse complement.
TCTTAGCCGAAGCTTTCAAGCCCAGGGGTTGCCGTAGACCATAGTCGCATTTATCCGCCGAAAGTTGCTAAGTACCACAACAGATATGTGTCCCTCCTACCACCACTACCACTATACCCGCGACCCCTCACTAATGCTTTTACTCCATCCACCCACTTAATTCACCTCCTTCAATAAACCTCATTGCATGACACCACCTTCGTTGGTTTATCAGTGTCCGAAGAGTGGACTGGCTGCATTTCTTTTACCTAACATTTTTTCCGTGTTTTCTTCGTTCACACTGATCTTCTGACCACTCACTAGCTTTTTTCATCACTGTTCCCACATAGAAGTACAGTTTCGGAGCACGCCCAAAGTTACGTGAAGTACCCCATGCATGTTACTCCTGTGAAGTTACGAAGCCAGCCCAGGCAATTAAAGAGATGACAGACGTCACGCTGCGCCGGTTCCCGTTGATATGCGAAAGAAGATGTGGATATTGTTACAGGCAGCCTGCATGCAGCCCACGACCTGCCACCTGCGCGCCGTGGCAAAAACCTGCCCCGTCATAGGGCTCGCCTACGTATGAAGGCCGCGTGGTGAGCTTCACGGTGAGGATAACTACAGAACCTAATTTGCAGGGAAGCCTTGGCTCATTGGCCTAAGGCTTGCGGTATCCGATGACGGGGCTTCCGATCAATCCTATTTCATACTTCAATACAAGGCCGATGGAGGCGGAAATGTTGTATGCCCATGTGACCAGATTTGGGCGCACGGTGAAGAACCCCAGGTGGTTGAAATTTCCGGAGCCCTCCATTACGGTGTCTCTCATAATCGTGTCGTGGTTTTGGGACGTTAAACCCCACAAATCAATCAATTACTTTATTAGAAGGAAAGAAACAAACACACAACAAAAGAAATTAACTGTTTTTGCATAAACAGCATTCATTGAGGAGTAAAGCCCTTTGAAAGCTTCGTCGATTGTATCGGGGCCTGTACATTTATCTGAAATAATAAATTCAAGCAACCATTTTTGTATTGATAAAATTACACAAAGGGAGTGAGAGTGTGACGTCCTGGCAGCGATGTGGCCAACAGCCATTATTGTGTGGGTTCGAAGTAACAGAAGTCATTAGTCACAAGTAATAATTTTTACAATATCCAGCTGAGATCCCCATGTCTAGTGACACTGAATAGGAGTTGCAACGTGTCGGCCATAGTTGAAAGCCTCAACGTCGACTTTAGCAAAGGTTAAATTGGTTTAGAGAGTACTAGTAAATGACAGTTATTTCCACCACTCAATTTTTCTATATCGGCGCCGCCATGCATTACTGGCGCCACGCATATAGCGTTGATACCATGCTGCAACTGGTATTGGGTGCGACTATAGTAGACGTCTGTCGAGGCAATTTGAGCAATTTCTTCTTGTTTAGAAAGATTGTATTGTAAAGAAGAAGAAGTACTCCGGCGCAAAGACAGCAGCATCGAGTGTGCAGCAGCGGCTCGAGCTCGGAAATTGCGGCTGGTGCATCGCCTTCCAAGCCTTCCATGCATCAACCTTTCTGCTTGAGAAATCTCCTTTATAATTGGTGGAGCCGCGAGGCCAGGATTTCGGCTCACGAGGGGCTAGTTTCTTTAACGTCCACCACGTGCCGCATGAAGTTGAACCCTTCCCCCCGCTCGCTTTTTTCTCCTCTCACCACGACGCTGACGAGTTCCCTACGGAAATGGTTTCGCTCTTCAACCTGTTCTCGCCCGCCCCTCATTGTGGGAACCAAAGAATAGCGCCCCGCTGCCAGCGCATTCCTACCCGCACCGTTTAAACGCCGGCTGGTGTGGAGTACGCGAACATGCTCCGGACCGGCCATGAACGGTTTTTTAGACTGAGATCTTCTGTGTTTCTTTGGCTTGGTTGAATTCGAGTCCTCACAGTTTTAATATATAGTCATAGATAATTTATATATGAAGAAGCTACGACCAACTGCATTAAATTCTTTAGTTTGTTTCTCGTCGTAGGTATTCTATAGTATTCATATTATTAGGTTCAATACTTAATTTATGGCTAAGTCATATTCTTTGCTGACCCGAACTTCTTCTAGGGCAGAACAAAGTGTTTAATCTTCTTTTTTTTTAGCTAATACGCTATTGAAAAGCATGCAAAAATTAAGAAAGATGTTAGTACAACGATTTTCACAGGAGAACTATGTCCACTATACTGGACACTGGGATTCATTTGTTGAATATATTGGTTTTTACATTCTGCCATTCTCTTTGAAAGCGCGCTGCTTTTGGCCCTGTTAGGTTAATAGCCTTATAAAATACAAGCGAGGTTTGTTTTGACCCGAGAACAAGTTTTTCAAGGTTGGCTGTAGCACATAGCGTTCAGCACCACAAAGGAAACAATACGTAAAAGAGAGCGTGTCTATTTTGTCCACAATTCAACTTCATCAGACGCCGATACCCTCGTGCTTCATGCTGTTGATAGATTGCCAGCATGTCCCAGTTTAATTTTTTTATGACGGCGCTTGAAGAGTGTCACGTCAAGCCACCTCTTGTTTTCTTTCTTCCTTCTATATTGAGCACGATGTGCACCAATTGCATCTTGTGTCGTGTGTACTGGACGTAAGTAATTCTCGCATTGTCAGCAAAGTTTTGATTACAAAGGCTACATTTTTTTCTACGATGTATCGAAAAGGCATAACAGAGCTCGTAGAATTTAAATGATTTCAATGGTGCAAAGATATCTCCTGAAATACTTTTGTATACTTGACCGCATCGTGCGCACGTATTTTCGCGTAGATTATGCAGGTAATTCTGGTGGCCAATAAATAGATTGATATATATGTGGGGTTTCACGTCTCAAAACCATGAGAGATGCCGTAGTGGAGGGCTCTGGAAATTTCCACCACCTGAGGTTCTTGAACGTGCACCCAAATCTGAGCACACGGGCCTACAAGATTTCCGCCTCCATCGAAAATGCAGCCGCCGCAGCCGGGATTCGATCCCGCGACCTGTGATTTAGCAGCCGAGTACCTTAGCCACTAGACCACTGTGGTGGGGCGGTCAATAAATTGGTGGGGCTGAAGGATGAACAACTCTTAAAAACGTATTACTCGACTCTTACAGAAGCTACCAAAGTAGTTTCAGTTCCGACTGTAGCTCTGCTTACTTTTCTGCATCAGTTTTTTGTCATGTTTTTGTCAATACTAGGTATATGTACCACCCTGCTGAAATCACCAAATGTTGATTGCAGTAACTGTAAATAATAAGTAATAATAAATAATATGTTCAATACACTAGTCATGGTGTAGGAAAGGAATATGCTTGGCAACCACATAGTAAAAGCTCCGAAATTGTACTGTCCAGATTTCTCTTGTGGAAGCTCTTTCGCTTTCCTAATTCTTTGTAGCGCTTCTTCTTGGCGTAAATGTACATAAGGAGCTGAGTATAGTTCCACAGAAAAAAAAACACCAGACGCTCGGAACGGACAGCACAGTTACAGCGTAAGCTGGAGGAGTGGCTTTTGTAGACCTTTTTGTAATTTAGTATTAGCATCTAATTTTCTGGCATCTCATTGCAGGCGTCTTATTTTATAGGATACCCAGCATAGTTCCGTAAACTCTTCTTCAAACAATGGCAGCTTCAAGAGACAGCGTGCCCTGGTTGTTTTTTGCTCTACTACCTGGCAATTATTAATTCATGAGGTTCACAACTTCAGATTATGCAGCATCGCCTGTTTTACAAAAAATTTGATACACCTAAAACTATTGAGTATTTATCTGTGTTTTCGGCACATTTCAATTGCCTTGATATATTAAAAATAGCAATAGATAAATTATTTCTGTAACACTTCATCTGGTGAGATTTTATTGCGACATGTGAAAGTAAATTTCATAGTTTTATTGCGCACGTTACAAGTGCTTTATGCAAGAGATCTTGCTTTATGCAACGATCTCCGCGTAGTTCATATATGTGTCGAAGGCCTGTGCACCAATAAATCAGCTATCGAATGGGGTCGTTGGCGTATCATGTAAGGGCTAAAAAGCAATTTTAAACCTTAAACCTTAAAACCTTAAAAGCAATTTTAAACCCACACTGTTTATTTACGTGTACATCTCAAGTATGTAGTGCTTCCTCTCACGCCCGGATATTGTCAGAATTCAGAGCTTGATTTTGCGATTGACGAGTGAATGCACCATAATTATTACCTATATTAGATAGGAAAATCTTGATGATAGTCCACCTTTTTACTCAATGGTCTCGCTGATGTATGTGTAAACATGGCAACGGCAAGAACACTAATCATGCTGTAGCCAAGAAAAAAAAGTTATGCAGAACATTTTGTATCAGTCTTTAAAGCAGTTATTGATTGATAATATTCTATTAGTTGCTAACGTGAGGTCATTACTGGCAGCGATATCCTTTCATTTTTCCTTCCAGGAAAAAGAATGCTGATGTTCGCGTTTGGTGTCATCGTATAGTGTTACACCCATCGTATAGTGTTACAACTACTGGAGCAACAGCTGAGTTTTAGTGCCGGAAAGCAACACAGTAACACAATATTTACCTACGGTATTTTTTCAATTATGGTGAACGACAGCATAAATTACTCCTAACATTTTTTTTTCAGTTGGCTTACCAGTTTTAATACATCTCAGCAACCAGGTTTTACATTTATCAACGGAAATGTTCACTTTTTACACTTTTGTGAAGCCCCCTCGAGAAGTAAAGACTGACAAAAATATTACCCAGTGTTGTGTATTTAGATGGCTTTTATTTTCTTTCCGTTTGTGCCTGCATTTTTTGTTATTATAAGTGGGCGTCAGGACGTGTATTGAGAGAACGACCACTGTACCGTTTAGAGGGACCCTTGAGAGACACACTACGCGACAACCTTCCCTCTCTGGTCACCCACTGGCGAAAAATAATTGAAGCCAGCCAAGCGCATTGTCATCCCATAAGTGCCAGGCGCCAGTGAAGATCTATCCGCGATTCTCGGAAAATCAGGGTTAGAGGTGGTTCGCAAGCCTGCTTCGATGCCCACCCGCTTGCTACCACGGCCGAAGGAAAAAAAGCAACACCAGCGAGTAGTCTGCAAGTTGCCTTGTTCAGAGTGTCCAACCAGCTACTTAGGCAAAAGCGAATGTTTCCGTTCAGAAAGCCCGTGGAACGGCCGACAGGCTTGGATTGACGTTCCCGACATGGGAGTCAGCCGCTGAGCGCTAACGTGCATCTTGCCGGGAAGCAATAAACTTTCGCGCCCACTCGTTAAGATAACGCCAGCTTAAGAACGACGTCAGGAAGGCAGAAGTGCAACACGGCGCTTTTGCAGAGCTCTTGAACATCCCGACCATATGATCAATTTCTACAGCTTTTGTGTTTTGGAAACCGAGAGAAATTTCGGAAGGAGGTCTTTGCGCGAGTCCTGACACATTTTTAACACGCCAACAAACTTGAACCGCTCTCTAGGAACAATCTCCTCAGTAAACGTTCACGGCTTTTGAAACGTGTTGGAAACGGAAAGCCACAGTTTTGGCAAAACAAGACACGGATATGTTTTGTGACAAAAACAGACAGATCCTGAGGAAGTTACGAAGTCGTTCCTAACACCTCAGACCCTCTATGAACTTCCCAACTTCTTAAATCTAGCGAGCCCAACAGATTTCAGTCAAAATGCTTACATTTAAGCGTATAGAATTCACACTCCCAAATTACCGACCTCCAAAAGAAGCAAGAATAAATAAAAAAAATTTCTGTGTAGTGAAGTTGACCACAATTTTCACAATTGATTTATATATATATATATATATATATATATATATATATATATATATATATATATGTTGGGTGTTTGTGCGTGCGTGTGTATTTTGATTTACTAATAAGCACCTGAAGTAGCAGATTTAACATATGTGTGATCGAATTGCTGCTTTGATCTGCGTTCGTGCCATCATCATTCATGGAGCGTGCTTCTCTAAAAAGTTGATACTACGAAAAAATAATTGAAAGCATTCAAGCAATCCCACCTGTGCTTGTGTAAATCGGCTAACTTTGGCAACGGTGGTCGATGTGAAGGCGTGGAGATATTTTTGTCTCACCCGAAAAAGCTACAGCATAACAAAAAATCTGGTGGGGGTCAGAACCCCCTCATCCGCATATAGTTACCATCCTGAACGTCACCAAATTGCACATTGAAGGCCTCGATGCATCCACTAGAGCACAATGTACTTAGTAAAACTCTTAGCCCACACAAAATATCCTAGGTGTGAAGGTGTCATCACTCGACGTATAAATGCAGTTAATCTAAACTATGTATCCTTCTTTTACGGACATTGTCCAAATCCCGTCCCTCTGAGGCTATGCTTCTGAATTAGGGTGCAGTGTATGATTCTGTGCAAACACTTATACTCGAGTAAATATAGGAATGAGAAAAGCAGTGATGTCGTCATTCGTATATTTCCATGAGTCTTTCTGTCGTTGAAATTTTATAGCTGCCCACCCAAACCAAATCACAGTAACCCAACTTGTAGTACTGATTGAGTCACGTAAAATATTCCGAAAATATTGAGCCTGTAAACTATTCCGAGCAAAGTGAAATATTTCTGTCATTGAAAGAGTGGTGGCCTATAGCAAGAAGCATACCTGCAAAATACGACATAATTTATTTGTAATCAAACATGCGCTGCAAATGAATATTATGATATATTTTGTAATGTGTTTAAAATATACGCATCTTTAGATACTTATTGTGTGCTATTACGGAATTAATAAAGGAAAAGTTTTTAATAACACAAACACCTCCATAGAATGTGTAAAACGTATGTGTGTGTCCCGATTCAAATGTTCAAAATTATGCTGTGCATACCTGCAAACTTTACCTGCAAACTAATGCAGATGTCAAGATCATAACAATGCAAGGCACGTATATGCATTCACAATATAAAGTTACATTCACTGTGGAGATATTCAAAACAAAGAACGAAAAAAAATGAAATAATTACACTCCAAGTACTTTTTTTTTTGGCCTTATTCAGCCTCAACAACAATTATCTTGGTGTGAGAAAGATCCTATCACCGTTTCGGGACCATAGATTAATAAAGCTACATCTTTCAGTTCTCTTAAGCATAGAACCATGATAGTGCTATAAACACCTCATTACTATTATAACTAACTACAGCTGCCAAAATTGTGCGGAGGACCCCTGGCCAATGCAGGAGTGCGTGGATACATGTGTTTATGCACACGCACACATACAAACTACACGCACGAACATAATGAAGTATGATTAAACACCTGCTCCCCCCTCCCCCTCTAGAAAAGAAAGTTCCGTTCATTGTGCTGCCCCAGAAAAATTTTAAAAAATCAAACTATAAAAAACACGAACAATTACATATAAGCAGACGATTACGGCTACGGCATAAGTACCAATATGATAAAAGAAAGTGTCATCAGCAATACTTATATTCGTAGTAGCCTGGGCTACATAACAGTTTATTACATGCTTCTAAACGATCCCACAACCACCGTATGCCTCAAGAAAAGCAAGGAAATCATGATCAGTAATGCGCCCAGTAAAAGTCAGAATCTCTTAAATTGGATTCGCGGCACTTTCATAACAGTAAAGAACTAGAACGAAAACAAAATAATAAGGCCTAACGTATACCATCTTTGTTATTTCAGTTTTGCGGACAATATCGCGCTTTTTAGTAATGCCGGCGATGATTCACGAAAGAAAATCTGGAGATGTAAAAAAAGACATGTTAAAGTATGAATAAAGAGAGGCCCGAAGAAAACAAAAATAATGTTAGACGGCCCGGTGAAAACGCGGAACTAAGGGTACTAAAAGTAAAGCCACCCCTCCCCCTATGTTTCGGGCATTCACCAAGAAAATAAGGTCAAATTGATTCGAAAATAAACGTTAGTCATTTGCAACACATGCCCGGCAATTGCCGATAAGCCCGACACATGCCCGACATTGCCGATAAGCTTCAAGCAGAAATTCAAAATATTTCAGTAATAACTTACGGGCCTAAAACATGAATAAACTACTACACGCGGCCTGAAAAACATCACGAGGCTTGAGGGGTAACACACAATCCAATAAACTTTACATATAGAAAGGGTAGACACGCACGCACGCACGCATTGCTCATCTCATGATATTATTGTAATGTAATAAATCATGTAGGAAAACCTCTCCCGTGTGCCCATTTCATCAGTAAGAACACGAGTGAATAGAACATCCAGGCACACCATAGAAAGAGAATACACAAAAAATAATGTTCAATAGCGAATGCGCAGTAAAACCAGAACCGAAATATGATGAGACGTAGAGCAGCCAGCATAAGGTCTTATGTGAAGCGAGCAAGGACAAAATGGAAGCACTGGGTCACTGGCTGCATGCTGTGGTTATCTCTGCCGAAAGCAGTACCGCAATCATGCCGCGTATCCGACTCGGACACGATTTTGACTCCTCCGCACTTGTCCACACACCGGCACTTCGGCAAGAAAAAACCTGCTCCCGCAGTAATGATTATCCCTCCGGCAAGTCGACTACTGAGAGAAAAAAAAAATGGGGGAGGGGGGGGGGTAGACCTTGCAGGCAGAAAAATGTTCATTCTCCTTCGTTGGGAGCTCGACCGAGCCTCCGACCATGGTTGGCGTCCATACTAACCCCCTCCCCCAGCGTGTCGTTGGTGTTTGTGGGAATGTGGTTTGAGGAAGGCGTTCGCCGAGTTTTCATTGTGTGGACGACGACGCCAGAGGACCATGCTAGGGTGGCTTGCTGCCTCCACAGTACGCCTACCTCGAGGTGAACCTTTGCCCGCGTTCAACGAGATAACAAAAAATTCCTGTCTGTCAAGATGGGTATTCCCATCCTACACCCTGGCTTGAGTAGGGCGCTGGGCAGTCACCATTGCACTATTACAAGCCCATGCGTATAGTAAGATTGAATGTGATAAGAATTACTAAGTATTTTACGAGGTTACTTGATCTCAAGGGTGAATATTTAGGTAGTATACCCGAGAAGAGTTAGGTGACCTATGTATATGCTTAACTTTACATTTGTTAATATTTAGTTCCATTAGCCACAAGCTGCACCAGTTACATATTATATTTAAATCAAAGTGTAGGTGATAACAATAGTCGTCTGAAGTAATTTCTGTAAAAGTATCGCAATCATCAGCAAAAAAGATGATATTAGAAGTTACTTGAGGTCAATAATGTATATTAGAAACAACAAAGGACCGAGGACCCACTCTTGGGGCACTCCTGAGGTAACATGGCACATTTATGAATTGTAGCCGTTGGCGGTAACGTACTGTAAGCGATTAGCAAGAAAGCATCCAACCTATTTTAATAGGTTATTGTCAAGATTTAAGTCCTGTAACTTGTGGATGAGAAGTTTATGACGTACTTTATCCAACGCTTTTGCAAAATCTACAACAAATGCTGTCAGCGGATGATGAACGATCAAGAATTACATCAGTGAAAGGTAGGAGTTGAGCCTCACATGATTATGACTTCCTGAAACCATGTTGTGAAGGCGAAAATGAGGTGTTATTTTCAAGAAAATTGAGGATGCTTCTGAATACGAAATGATATATAGTAGTTTGAAGCACGTGCTGGCAAGAGAAATGGGGCGATAGTTGGTTGTAAAGTTTTTCTAAGCTGATTTCAGAAGTAGAACTACCTCCTCTACCTTCCACTGATAAGGTAAAGTACCTATGTGAAGCGATAGGCTCGACAAAGTTGTGGCCTGTAGTAAAAAATTGCACATGCAAAATACAACGCAGCTTGTTTGTTATAAAAATATGTTGTAAAATCGCATTATAATCTATTTCCACAATGTGCCTAACAAATACAAAGATTGTTAGCATTCATTGTGCACACATTTGAAATGAATGCGCGAAAAACGAAACACAACAGCCACCACAAAATGTGTGCAACCTATATACATATCCCGATACAAATATAAAAAATCATGGCGCGCACAAATTTGCAAATTATGCCTATAAACAGATACCAATGCTAAGATCATAACACAAGACAGGTACATATGTTCAAGCACAGTATTCAGAAATAAATGCATATAGTATACATTCAAACGAAAGATAAAGAATAAAGTATTCACAAGTACTTTCATTTCTTGTCCTTATCAAGTCTGGGCAACACTTTTCTATTATGAGATATAGCCCATCACCGACCAAACATTACCACTGCAGAAACTTCCTTCAAGCATAAAACCATAGAAGTGCTCAATTTGGGCGTCCTATTGGTGGCAGAACTCACTTCAGCTGCCGAAATCACACAGACCCCTTGCGTAGTGCTGCGGTGAGGGGGGGGGGGGTGCTCGTGTGCACGTACACATACAAAGAGATGCACCAGCATGCATAAGGAACGGTAAAGCCTCAACTTGAAAGAAGTTTCTGACTACGCTGCTCGCACAGCCAAGAAATAAAAAGAAACCGATAAATAAATATGAACCATTTTGAAATAAATGCTTACGGCAGCAACAATATGATGAAAGCTTCATGAACATTACTTTTGTTTGCGAAATCCTAGGCTATGTTACAAAAATTATTTAGAAAAACTTTCAAGAACTTAAGAGAACAATTTGACACAATGTGAAATGAGAATGTACATTTGTCAGGAAACTGGAATATTATTTTTTTTCTAAAGAAGACAATCAGCTATTATCGCCCACATGTAGTCACTGGTAAAGTGATTATCCCAGGAGGCAGCGGCATTCCTAGTCACTGGTTCGTTCACAAATTTTGCACTGCTGTCCTTTTCTTGTGAAGCATCTGGCGCAGTTTTGATAGTGATTTGACTTTGGTTGAGTACCATTTGCCAGTAGTTCTGTCCGCCGTTCAGCGGCATCCGTGCCTTCGATGTCAGTTGGTGATGTAACCTTTCGCTCCATGTCCTGGCCGCGGCGAGGCCTCTTCATGCGACTTTCTTGTATGATACATTCGTTCTAATACTGCAGATTGAGTTTTCTGTGAACACGGCTGGCTTTCTCATGCACAGCAACTTCAAGTCGTTTCGCGCAGCGCAAGTCGTCATCGTGCTGAAATGACCTCCTGAGGAGCATCGTGCAATATTTCTGCGATCTGAGATCGGTCAGCACTTGCTCCCTCGTGTCACAGAAGTCCAAGTGTGCATCCCTGCTAAGACGCTCCTTGGCATGACAGTGTGAGGCGAGACACTGGCCTTTGCTTCTGGCGTGTGACGCTTCACGCTACGACCTCGGTGCAGTGCTTTCCCAGATTGACGATCAAGGCAGAGAAGCAGCGATAGCTCAGTGTCGCAACGGAACGAAAACGAAAAAAAATGTTGTTTTTGACCAGAACAAAAACGTAATTGAAACGTCATTATTTATTTCGTTCCGGAGCAAAAACGGAATATTTTTATTGATTTTTGTTTCACGGGAAAACTTAGCGATCCGGAACAACTGAGGTCATGCAACGTGAGCAACATCCTGCATAACTGAGGGCACAGAATCAGTGCGTATCTATAGGGCAGGCATTCCTAAGTTAAGGTATGTCCAAATATTGTGGAAAAAGAAAGTGTCATACATAGACATTTGCATTTATTCAAGTGGGCTTTCGTATGCCTTTCCCACAGGCCGCCCAGAACTTTGCTTGATCAGAACAGTAGTCGCGCATATATGAGAATACCCTCAATGACGGGCTGCTTCTGAGATCATGCTCCCACTATTCACACACGCATACACAAAAAAAAGATTTAGCCTGTTCAGAATATTTCTAATTCACTCTTCAGAGAATCAAGTACGATAACTTCGAAAAGCACTTGTTTGCGTTATTTTGTTACGAACTCACGGTAAAGCTACTTGCGCTTCCCTTAGGAACGTTGTAATTTATTTTAGTCCGGTCCCAGGTTCTTAAAGGAAAAATCTTATGTTTTTATAGTTAACTTTAATGTTTTGCAGAAAAATAAAAGCCATTACGAACCGTTAGGGAACATTTTTTTTCGCTCTGGAACACAAACAGAACTTTTTGCGGTGGAACAAAACTAAAACCAAACTGGAAAACTCTGCGCTAGCATTCGCTTCCCGCACGCTAACCCCTGTGGAACTAAATTATTCTCATGTTTATCAGGAAGGACTGGCCGTCGTCTGCGGAGCCACGCATTTTCATCAGTACATCGCGGGCAGACATGTGACTGTTCTCACTGATCACAGGCCACTCCTGAGTATCCTAGAGCACCAGAAGCAGATTCCACAGCCATTTCCGCCTCGTTTATCTGATGGTGCATTAAGATGTCAGCATAAGACTACGACGTAGTGTACTGTCTAACACCGACGCATTGAGCCACTTACCCCTCAGCGAAACCATTGAGAATACACCTCAAATTGGCTGCGTGCTCATGTTCGAAACGCTACCAAGGCCCCCCACTAACACTCGACGAAGTCACAAAGGTCACGCAAGAAAACCCAACATCGTTCAGACTGTACAACGCCCCAAATGGAGGGCAGAGTTCAAAACTTCAAGAATGAGAACTTCAACGCTTTTAACAAGAGAGCAATGGAGCTCAAATGTCATCGTGGTTGTATCAAATTGGGATCACGAGTTGTCAATCATGGCCCACTTTGACAACGAGCAATGGCTCTCACTCATGCCGGACACCGAGGCGTGATCACAATGAAGTACGCCCACAGCTACATGTGGTGGCCGGGAATCAGCAAGGGCACCGAGATAGCTGCAGAGTGCACAGCCCGCCACTTAAATCAACGTTCTCCAATGCGAGCTCCAGCACCGGACTGGGGCAGACCGATCACACCTTGGCACGCATTCTTGGTAATTCCGAATGCCTACAGTAAATGGGTTGAAATTCACCAAGTGAACAAAACAACATCGACAGATGCCATCGATTTCTTGCGCTTGTTGTTCGAAACTTTCGAATTACCCCACAAGGTGGGTAAACAACGGAATCGCATTCATGTCAGTCAAAATACAGAAACCCTACGAGTGACAACTGCATCACAGAGGTGAAATCTGCTCCGAACCACCCAGCCACAAACGGACAGGTCAAACGCTACGTGGTAGAGCTAAAACGTGCTCTTGTAAGTACGGGGTCATTACAGCCGTGCATTGCACGCTTTTTTAAGCAACTTGCAATGAGTCAGACGGGCCAGGTACCGGAGAATATCATGTTTTCATGCGAGCTGCGGACGCACATCTCAGCCATCCTGCCAGAAGCACCTTGAAAGGTCACACCACATAAGGAAGATGCCTCGCGTTGCCGACAACTCCACAAAGGACAACCAGTGGTCGCCCGCCAGTTTCATAGAATGCCCGAACGAACGGCGCCCATCGTAAAAAAAAATCGGCTGGAGATTATGGCTTGTTGAAGTTAAAGCCCCTTCATCGCGTCTTCTACCGAAAAACGCATGGAGGGGCTTTAGACCGTGCATTCCCGCTTCCAGCCAACTGCAGGGATGCGCCCTGCCCTCCACCTGACCTCCCCCCCACGATACTTGACGCCGCGCGCCCGGGGACTGACTAGTGACTGTCGGGGCAATCAGTGGGCCCGCACACTGGTTGCTTCTCCTTTGTGCTCTTCATCCCTTTTATGGCTCACAGCGGACTCGAAAGCCAGCACTCGGACCATTTGGACCATGCTGCGCACAAATGCCTTTCTTGAAAGTAATAAAATCAGTTCCCTGTTACGTACACTTGTTATTCCGGCTACCGTGGACATAACACAGTGCAAATAAGGTTATTTGTTCTTAAAAAGTTTAACCACCTCGCCTTTCAGCATTATATCTGTCTCTTTTACCTTACCTCCATTAACATTTTATTACATCGTTAAAATTGGAGAGTCACGTAATAAAAAAGAGGAAGGGGAGTTATTTATTTAGAGATTTGTTATTTATTTAAGAGAAAAACTGTCAGTCAAGTGCCGGACTTTGGGCAGGGGTGTGTGGCGCAGTGCACGCAACAATGTGTAGGAGATACAGCAGTATAGATAGTTTTGAACGAAAGCGCGATGATTAAAAAAAAACGGCATGAAATATGGTCCACAATCTCAAGCGCAAAACAAAAACTATGAAAACAGTGCCCACTAGGTTATGTTGTTTGGGTAAAATGTAAAAAGAACTCAAATACCAACTGTAGCAAAAATAAAGTCGGCAACAATAAAAAGCAAGACTTTGCAGAATCGAAGCGTTGAAGAATCGTGCAGAAGCGAGGCTTTGAACCTCAAGCAATCAGTCTGATGAAGACGGGTATTAAAATGAAGCGCACTGTAATATATATGAAGGTGTAGTTATGAGTCATGTGAAAGAGCTAACACACGAAGGAACTAGTTGGGATTGACACTTTCAAGAATCTCTGGTGGCAAATTGTTCCACTTTCTGCTTGTGCGGAAAAAAAAATATACCTGTATATAGGGGCGCAGTCACACTTTCAAGATTGGAGGCACGCGTTTCGTAGCGCAAGATTGGTTCGATAGAATTAGTTTTTTGTATTACCAGCTCATTATTATATATAAGATAGAACAGCTTCGTTATTTCGTGATAATGTCTCCATTCCAGGGTTTCAAGTTTAGCGCTTTCCAAAAGAACTGACGGATATGTGTTACTTTTGGGCATTGAAAATAAATTTTACAGCTTTTCGCTGTATTGATTCAATTTTGTCTGTGTTAGCTTGCGTGTGCGCATCCCAGACAGCCAATGAATATTCTAGTATTGGTATTACGTACGTTTCACATGAGGTCATTTAGGTTCGCTTTATGCCTTAGCGAGTGCCCGTCTTAGGTAGCCTAGTATTTTCAAAGCCTTTATCTCACGTGTTCGTTCCATCTTAAACACGTGTTCGTTCCATCTTAAATTAGATGTGATGACAAGACCAAGGTGCGTATACTGCGAGACAAAGGACAAGAATTGATTGCCTAGGTTGTATTAAATTTTTAACGGATCTTTTTTGCGGGTTATGGTTATCACCAAAGTTTTTCTCGCGTTAAAGGTCATCTGTCATTTCGTGCACCAATCTTGAATCTTAGATAAAGAGTTATTTAAAAGAACCTGGTTGCTGGAAGCGTTAACTACTTTAAAGCACGCAGGCATCTGCAAAGAGCTTTAGATTTGCTGGAATGTCACGGGTGGAATGATTGACATGTAAACCGGAAAGAAAAGAGACCCGAGGACGGATCCCTAAGGTATACCGGATTTAAGCGGCGCAGACGGTGTGTTGGTACCACCGTCCATAATATCGCGCCCGGTGAATATTACTTTCAATTTGAAAGCCTGGCCATGGATGCGTTAGTTAATTAGCACTAATGAACCAATCAGTACATAACTGTAACTACCATGTAAGCTGTAAAACTCCAGAATGGGCTGTCAATTCAGGGGTCTATGTGGTACATACACTGAATGTTCGGAAACGCGCACTTCGTCTTTTTTAAAATACCCTATTGATGTGCTATACTATCGATCTTTACCTCAACAAACCCTAAATATTGTTTCACGAGGTCATGAATGTGCCTTTCATAAGAATCCTCTTTTTTTTCACGTAACCAATTTTAATATTTACGAGGCACCATAGAGTACATCATCTCAACGCTAGGTGGAGCTACGAGGGCTTGACGGCTGTCGCACCCTGAACAAAACTGCCCAGGGAACTTTTTTTTTACCACGCGATTCAAACATGCATTTACTATCATAAACTAGACATATGCCAGTACCTAAATCGCAGAAAGCAATTGGATATCTTCAAGCACGTCTCCAGCGCAGCGATTCAAGTGCGGTAAAACAGCCGATATTTCTGAGAGCGCCCATAGGCGCTGTGCATTATCTTTCAATCAGCTAGGGAACTCGCACTATTGCAACTACGATACTGTAACTCCAGCAGAAGAAAGGTTCATACAGTTGCTACTTGAAACTGTGAAAGCAATGAGAAAATCAGAAAGGGAGAGGAGTTATTATCGTTTTTCTCTCCAGTCCCGTAGAGTGACGCGGGGCCCCGCCCCCACCGTGCGGAAAAGCGCACCTCCTGCTCGTGGGCCAGAACCTGGGGACGTGCCGGGTACCGTCCCTTACACCTTCCCGCTACCATCCTGGAACTCCGTTCTCGACGGCTACCTTCTGATATGCCGGACGCCGATCAGCAGACGCTTCCATCTCTTCCGGCCACCTGTCCAGGCAGTGTTCCTCAGCGGGAGCTTCCAATCTTCAGTGGAACAGAGGACAACGACGTTGAAGATTGGCTCTTGACTTTCGAAGGGGTGAGCGCTTTAAACAGATGGACGGACGCGGACAAGTTGACACGCGTGTCGTTCTACCTCGTGGGTGTAGCCAGCCTTTGGCTTAGAAACCACGAGGCAGACGTCCGAACGTGGCCGCAATTTCAAACGTCGATTGTATCAGTCTTCGATCAACCAGCCGTCCGAAAACTTTGTGCCGAGCAACGTTTACGCACACGCGCACAAGAAATGGGTGAAACCTTCACAAGTTACATAGAAGACGTCGTCGATTTGTGCAGACGCGTGAACGCCGAAATGACGGAAGCTGAAAAATGTAAGCACATCCTCAAAGGGATTGACGACGACGCTTTTCAAATGCTCTTGGCGAAAAGCCCGACCACTGTTAACGACGTAATTAGCCTCTGCCAAAGCTACGATGAATTGCGGAAGCAGCGAGCTCTGACAAGACGTCCTCCAGCGCACGATTTGGCATCGCTGTCTAGTGTGATCAGTGGTCATGACCAAGCGTCACTAATAGCCGAAATAAAAGCATTAGTCCGCAAAGAAGTTGCACGACAGCTTTCCTTGGTGCCTTTCACACCAGAAGCTACCACAACTTTACCATCGTCTCTAGGTGACGTCATTCAAGGAGAGGTCGCCGAGGCCTTACCAGCTGCTCGTGAGCCTAATCTTGTGGCTGCTCCTCTCACCTACGCCGCGGCTGCAGGCATGCCAACTCGCAAGGCGCCTGCGCCTCCGTTCCAGCTTCGCGCGAGCTATCCCCCAGCTCCAGTTCACTGGACCAGCGCTAACACCGCCAACCCGTGGCGCACCCTCGACAATCGCCCGATATGTTACGCTTGTTGATACCCCAGACACGTCGCAAGGTATTGCCGCCGCCGGACGCATATCACCAATGAAAACCGCCGTGAGCCTTTCTTCCCGCTTGACTTCAACGCGCGATACGGTTCCTCCACTCCAATGCCAGCCCGCTACCAGGACGACCACCGCCCTCGGTCGGGACGTCTTCGCTCACCCTCTCCACGCCACCGGTCGCCTTCTCCTATGCATCGACTGCCCGCGCCTAATGAGGAGGAAAACTAAACGACGCAGTTCCTGAGGCAAGAACTGCGCAAGTTTCGGTTTGCCCAAGTCCTCATTTGTCACCTACCAATGTTATTGATGTGTTCGTCGAAAATATCCCTACTGTCGCTCTTGTAGATACTGGTGAAGCTGTTTCTGTTATAAATGCTGGATTTTGCCGCTCAATTTGTAAGGTTACGACGCCTTTCTCCGGATTATCGCTTCGCACAGCCAGTGCTCAGCCTGTTCAACCGACCGCAGTATGTACAGCCCGGCGTGACAATTCAGGAAGTTCTGTGTACGATAGAGTTCGTGGTTCTTTCATTGTGCTCCCATAATATTATTTTGGGATGGGACTTTTTGTCTCGTCATAAAGCCGTAATCGACTGTGCTAGGGCTGAGGTTGAATTTTGCTCACTGGATGACCAAGCGTCTATCGACACCCAGTCTGCCGCTAAACTTGTCGTTAGCGATGACACCTAGATCTCTCCATGCTCTTTTGCGTTCGTGCAGCTTCATGCAGCGCCATAACCGACGGCACGCTCTTCTTCACACCATCTCCAATATTCGTCGCCCGAAGAGCCCTCCCCCTGCCTTTTGCTGCTCTCGATCTTGTAGAAGGCTCAACCACAATGCCAATTTATAATCATGAGTCGTCGTGTTTATCCATACTTTGTCACGAGTACCTTGGCCACGTCAAGACAATCAGTTCTTCCAGAATTATATCTGTCCCCGATGAGGTGCCTTCTACCTCCGTCTGTGAACTGGCTGTCGTCTCAGCGCCTGACTCAACGTCGGCAAACATATTTCAACCATTCATCGCTGCAGATTTGACACCTTCGCAGCGTTCACCCCTCCTCACCATTCTTGAGAGCTACCGCCATTCTTTCGACGTTGAACAAACATCTCTCGGCCGTGCCTTAGCATTAGAACACCGCATCGACACTGGGTCTCACTCACCGCTGCGACAACGACCATATCGCGTGTCCGCTACAGAACGCCGCGTCATTGCTGACCAAGTAGACGACATGCTTCGCAGAGGCGTCATTCGACCTTCACAGAGCTCATGGGCGTCTCCGGTGGTTCTTGTCAAAACAAAAGACGGTTCTATACGTTTCTGTGTCGATTTCCGGCGATTGAACAAGATCGCGCTGAAGAATTTCTATTCACTACCGCGCATTGACGATGCTTTGGACAGTTTGCAGGAAGCCGACTTCTTTTCCTTGTTAGACTTGCGGTCAGGCTACTGGCAGGTGCCTATGGCGGAGGCCGATCGCCCCAAAACCGCTTTTGTCATGCCAGATGGCTTATATAAATTCACCATCATGACCTTCGGACTTTTCAATGCACCTGCAACGTTCGAACGAATGATGGACAACATCCTGCGTGGACTAAAATGGAAGATATGCTTGTGTTACCTCGATGATATTGTGGTCTTCGCCCCTAACTTTGACACACACTTACGTCGCCTTCAGCACGTCCTTACTTGCTTAACTAACGCCGGTTTGCAATTAAACCTAAAAAATGTCGATTTGCCATGCGTCAACTGAACATTTTGGGCCAAGTTGTTTCCAAGGAAGGCATCCTCCCGGATCCCGAGAAATTGCGAGCTGTTACGGCGTTTCCTAAAACCTGTCACCATCAAAGAACTTCGAAGTTTGATCGGCTTGTGTTCGTATTTCAGTTGTAGCTGAAGCTCCAACTGAAATCCACACCGACGCCAGTGGTGTAGGCCTGGGTGCTGTGCTCGCACAGCGTAAACCGGAGCATCAGGAATACGTCATGGCATACGCAAGTCGCACACTTACCAAGGCTGAGAGCAACTACACCGTCACAGAAAAGGAGTGCTTGGCCATTGTGTTGGCCCTTGGAAAGTTTTGCCCATATCTATATGGTCGTTCTTTTGACGTCGTGACCGACCACCACGCGCTGTGCTGGCTTTCGACGTTAAAAGACCCATCTGGCCAGCTCGCTCGCTGGGCGTGGAAAATTCCAGATTACGACATACGCGTGGTTTATTGGTCAGGACGGAAGCATGCTGACGCCAACGCCCTTTCCCGTTCCCCCCTGTCCCAGAATGCCACAGCTGACTCCGCTTGCGATTCCACATTGTCATCGCTTGACTTTGACACCATTGTTATTGAACAACGCAATGACCCGTGGACTGCGTTTCTCCTCAATCATCTCTCCGACACTTCTGAACTCCCAAAGACGCGAACGCTTCGGCGCCAAGTTCCACACTTCTCGATACGTGACACGCTTCTCTATCGACGCAACTACGCACCAGAGGAACGCAAGTGGCTGCTCGTCGTTCCACGAACCCTGAGGTCGCAGATTTGTTCGTCTTTCCACGCTGACCCTCAATCTGGCCACGCAGGAGTCTTCAAGACCTACGAAAGGCTTCGACATCGCTACTACTGGCGTGGTATGTATACCTTCGTGCGCAACTTCGTCCGCTCTTGTGCCGAATGTCAGCGCCGAAAATCTCCACCACACGCCTCCGCCGGTGAACTGCAGCCTTTACCATGCCGTTCCCGACCCTTCGAACGGGTTGGAATAGATATTTATGGGCCACTTTTATTGACTCCGACTGGCAACAGGTGGATAATAGTTGCTATCGACCACCTAACGCGCTATGCTGAGACCGCTGCTCTTCAAATGGCTACAGCACAGGAGGTTGCAACTTTCCTACTGCGTCATTTTGTGTTGCGTCATGGAGGCCCTCAAGAACTCCTCAGTGACCGTGGCTGTGCCTTCTTGTCCGAGGTCATTGAAAATTGCTCGCTGAGTGTGCTATTGTACATCGCACATGTACCGCGTACCACCCTCAAACCAATGGGGCTACCGAGCGGTTTAATCGTACTCTCGGTGACATGCTATCTATGTATGTGACACCTGACCACTCTAACTGGGACTTAGTCCTCCCATTCATTACATACCCCTATAATACGGCAACGCAAGCGACAACAGGCTTCTCCCCTTTTTACCTCCTCTACGGCCGTCACCCCTCCCACACCATCGACACCATTTTGCCCTATCGACCGGAGGCGTCCAAGTGCCTACCGATCTTGGACGCCGCCAGACACGCAGAAAAATGCCGCCAGTTAGCTCGTCGCTTTACCTGCGATGACCAAAACAGGCAAAAAGCAATTCATGATGCCCAGACCTCAACTCCCGTTTTTCTTCCGGGTGCTCTTGTATGGCTGTCAGTGCCGTATCGCACAGCTGGGCTCTCTTCCAAACTTCTGCCAAAGTACGATGGGCCATATCGTATTCTCGAACAAACTTCGCCAGTAAACTACCTTATTAAGCCTCTTACGCCACCATCAGACTTGCGACGTCGCAACCGCGAGGTTGTACACGTCCAGAGGCTCAAGCAGTACCACGGCTCAACGCTGCCTGCACAGGACTAAGTCACCAAGATGGCTCCTTTTTTTCTCCGTGGGGCCATTGTAAAGAAGAGGAAGTACTCCGGCGCAGAGGCAGCATCATCGAGTGTGCAGCAGCGACTCGAGCTCGGAAATTGCAGCTGGTGCATCACCTTCCAAGCCTTCCAAGCATCAAACTTTCTGCTTAATAAATCTCCTTTATAGTATTTGGGATTTTCCAAACATTTATGTTTGCTGGTAACTTATGCCTAGTGAACTCCTTATCCGAGGAATATTCTCTGCCTTGAACGTTCGTATTATAGTACTGAGAATGTCAGTAAGTGCGCGTTTGCCCTTGTGTTCCGTTTTGAGTAGTATGGTTCCTAAAAAAATACTTTATGAGCAGCGTGCAGAAGAAAAGTGGCAGGCTACGCGTCATTTATGGGCACCAACTTCTGCGTAATTATGTTGTCATGAAGCAGTTAGCCTGAGAATAAGCTGGTCACCATCACGAAAAAATTTTTAGACTCTACGATGTAGGAAGTTTTTGCTCCCCGTAAGCGGTGCAGCTGTCGTCACCCGCTTTGTGTTGCCTGACGTCATCCATCATCACCGTACCCAGAAAAATTCTCACAGTCAGTGTCCTCCAGTTTCTTTCAAAGTGATTGTGGACAATATCACGCACAACTCGACAAAAGCTTATCACTTTCTGACTACTGGCTTGAGGGGAAGAAAAAGAAGAAATTGCTTGAATTGCCTGCTTGAGACGTCCACTAGTCACACCCAATATCAGTTGCAGCGCTAAACAAGTGGCGCCAGTACAGCATGGCGGCGCCGATATTGAAAAATCGGTGCAGGAAATAAATTTCACTTACTAGTACTCTCTGAACCAATTTAACATTTGCTGGAGTCGACGTTGAGGCTTTCAGTCATGGCCGCCACGTTGAAACTCCTATTGAGCGCCACTGGCCAAGCGGACGTCAGCTGGATATTGTAAAAATGTTTACTTGCCACTGATGACTTCTATTACTTGAAACACACACAATGATGGTTGTAGGGCATATCGCTGCTACGACGCCACACTTTCAGTCCCACTACGTAATTTTATAAATACATAAATGCTTGCTTGAGTTTATATATTGCCGATAAACGAACAGCCCCCGAAACCATCGACGAAGCTTTCAAATAGGTTTACTTCTCAATGGCTTCTCTTTCGGAGAAAACTGCATTTATTTCATTGTGTTTTTGTGTGTTTCCTTGTTATAAATTACAAACGAGGATTGATCGGGAGCACCGTCATTGTATACCACGAGCCTTAGGCCATTAAGCCAGGGTTTCCCTGCCGATTAGGTTCTGTAGTTATCCTCATCGTGAGCTTCGCCACGCGTCCTTCATACGTAGGCGAGCCCACGCCGGGGCACATTTTTTCCGCAGTGAGCAGCTAGCAGGTCGTGGGCTGCATGCAGGCTGCCTGTAACAATATCCACATCTTTTTTCGCACATGAACAGGAACTGGCACAGCGTGACGTCTGTCATCTTTTTAATTGCCTGGGAAAATAAAAACTTAACGTTAAACGGAACTTCACAGCAGTACCATGGATTGGCTACTTCACGTAACTGTGGCGTGCTCCGAAAATGTACTTCTATATGTGAACAGTGATGAAATATAATCTAGTGAGTGGTCGGGAGATCAGTGTGAACAAAGAAAACACGGGAAACATATTAGGTTTCACCAAAAACTTCAGCCAGTCTAGTCAGCGGACACTGATGAAGACAGCGAACGTGGTTTAATGAAGTGGGGTTTAATGAAGTGCTTTGAATGAAGGAGGTGAATGAAGTGTGTAAATGGGGTGGAAGTATCAACAGCGAGTTACGGGAATGGTCGGAGTGGTGGTACGAGTGACAGATATCTCTCAAAAGTTAATTCGAGCGCGAAAACACGACACGATCACTCACACATGCACACACCCATGCATCAAACACACACAGCGCTCTTTGCCACAGGTCAAGGGCATGGGTTGGTGCATGGGTGTGTGCGTGTGTGAGTGATCGTGTCGTGTTTTCGCGCTCGAATTAACTTTTAAAAATGCTCTACCAACTAGCCCAACAACAAGTTCTTTTACAGATAACTCTGGTGGGACTTAGCTTCTTTTGTCGGGTAAATCCCACTATGGTCTACGACGGTACCTGCACATGAAGGTCTCCGCTAAGAATAGCTTCCCTTTTAAAACACGGCACATTCATACACAATAAAATATTCTTAGGCAATCGTACAAGAAGTATAAGGCTCGTGGGTCTACCGGTAGGGTAAATTCCAGCAAACCTTTGAAAGATAGCAAGCGCAGTGTCACGCGCGCTCAAACAAGCACGGCTTCAATAAATAATTCCAAGCATGCCCCAATGGTGATAGTATGTATATCTCAAAACAAGGGAGATAAAATATTTTGTGATGTCGCTTCAATCTTCAACTTTTCTCCTGAGTATAAATTTATGCACGCTTTAAAACCGGTCATGACGCCATTTAGCACTTTCACATCTCCAGCCTATGCTTCCGCCAGGATGGCAGACTGTGTAGTCACCCTCGACTGTGTAACCACACAGCTATACTGCGAAAATGCCAATAGAGACGAAGGTTCAGCAACAGAGGTATAAGGCAAGGAGGTTAACCCGAATTCTTGGAGGAGATCACCATGTAAATAACGAACGGTCATCAAAGTGCTACAAGGAGACAGCCATATGCTTTGTCTTTCTATGCACTAATCTATTCATCCTATAATAAGAGCTCAAATTACGCAAGAATGAATCAATGTGTCTTCGATAGGAAAATGCTTTTCAGTTTCTCACATCACATACTGACTGCCAATGCAATGTAATTAACAGAACGACCTGGAAAATGAAGAAAAGCGGAGTGTCCATCGAGTCTTGCGTGGCACCATTTTACGTGACCTTTATGTAGCGATTTGAGAGTACTGTGTGTACAATTTTAAACGATGACGTGGTCTCCTGTATGTATACGTAGGGGACTTTTTTACTCTTTTAAATATTATACCCAATGAATGCCTCACCAGCGCCATTCGAGACGTATTACGGGTGTTACAGTTCTGCTCTACTCAACTATTTTTCACTAAAGAGGAAACACTTATTATTTCCATCAGGTTTCGAGATTTGTCACGAGATGTTTGTCCCAACATGACATCTGCTGGATGTTTACAGACCTAGGACTAAACAATGCTCCTCCCGTACGAGTCATTACACTCGAGCTCGTGAAACGTGAGTTGCATGCGTCAAATGCTAAGCAGTTTTCATCATCAGGTTGAGGGGCTGTTGAATGCTGGCTACTCTCTGGTTACAATTGAGACGGTGGCAAAACCCCTGCACAAGAAAAAGAAACAGCTTTCCAGACAACATGAGGATTCTGAAGAGCAGAAGCAAGCAGTTGTCGTGTCATACTTACATGATATCTCATATAGTCTTAAGAATGCTGCGAGGAGAAACGCCGTAAAGCTTGCTTTTTTCTGCGCTCTACATTTTAGGTAACATAAGTAAGCGCATTGCGAAGTATGAGGTTAGCCTCAGTAAGCGCAACGCTGCGCATTACAAAAGATTCAGTAGGTATCAAACGTGCACTGTGTGTAGCGTTTCCTTGACCTATGGCAAAGAATATATTGGCAATCGGCGAGGTGTGTCAATCATATATATGATGCGCCGGCACGCCACTTTACTTCCTACGTGCACAGGTGGAAATCTTCCCTTTCATTGGAAGGCGTGTCTTTGTGACCCTCTCCCCGCCGTGGTGGCCTAGTGGCTAAGGTACTCGGCTGCTGACCCGCAGGTCGCGGGTTCGAATCCCAGCTGCGGCGGCTGCCTTTCTGATGGAGGCAGAAATGTTGTAGGCCCGTGTGTTCAGATTTGGGTGCACGTTAAAGAACCCCAGGTGATGGAAATTTCCGGAGTCCTCCACTACGGCGTCTCTCGTAATCATATGGTGGTTTTGGGACGTTAAAACCCCACATATCAATCAATCAATCAATTTGTGACCCTCTTTTCAGCAAAGTTTTGGTCGCTGGAAGGGATGATACGCAGAAGAAGAGCGAAATTATTCAAGCCTTTCAGATCTACAAACTCTGTCCTGATAAGTGTATGAGCTCGCCATCTGTGTTCCTGAATAAAACAAAAAAGTGCAAGTATCTTGAGAGTACTTCTACCATGTCGTGATAGAAACCTTTCTGTTTGATTGCTCTGTCCGCACATCGGTATCGCTTCACGTTTTCAACAAAATAAACTCAGTTGATAGTCCAGCATGCTTCATTTACCTCTCTCTTTTTTGTGTGTTGGTTTCTTCAGCTTGATTTGGTGGTGCTGGTATTACTACAAAAACGATGTACCAACTTGCCCAACAAACCACCCTAATGAATTTACGTCATTTATAGGCACCAGCTCCTCCGTAAATATGCAGTGATGAAACAGTTAGCCCACCAATAAGCTGATCGCCATTGCGCAAGCTTTTCACACAAACTATGACGCACGACGCGTTCACTCCTCACAAGCTGTGCAGTGATCGTGACCGACATTTAGTTGCGTAACGTTATACATCATCTCTAAACCCTTTACTCCTCCAAAGGCGGCAGCTACGGACGTGACTTCAGAAAATGTACATACATACTGACATCTCTCCGCGGCCGGGCGCTTCGCCGTAAGTGAATGGGTAGCACATACGCACTCAAAACTACCTCACAAAAGAAATGCATTGAAAACAAGTCCTGGTTTCAGATAGTAGGAAACATACGTGAACATTTTAGGCGCAATTAAACAAACACGCTATTTTGCGGTATTTGCTGCTGCCGCCAACGAAGCTAAAGACGAGATTTTTCATCTGCTGGCACCTTGAGGAAAAAACCACTCGGACATCATTTTGATGGAGACGTTTTTTTTCGTTTCTCTTCTCTCCCCTCTCTCTGCCCCCCTAGTTTTATAAATTAACTCCCCATTCAAACACTCCACAATACAACACAGGAACACCTCTTTCCTCGACTCCCGGTTGGCTGCCGTTGAAGGTGGCAGGCACGGAGTCCTCCCTCCTCGGATCTTTCTCGAAGAACCACCGCCTCTCGTCGCCGTTGAACTTCGCGCCCTCCTCGACGTCCGGCGTCCCTGAGCCGTGCGAGCGCACCTCCCGGGTACGTGCCTGCAACGCTGGGTTGACAGGCCGTCAGTATATTTGGTCCGTGTATCGATGCCACCGCAGCTGCTCGGTTTGGTTGCTACGATGGAGCGCAAGTGCACCTTCCACGCTTGCAGCGCCGGACGCGGCTCTTGTCTGCCGTAGGCGGCACCACTGAACCACTTTGACGACGTGGGTCTTTGCGTCCTTTGTGACCAACAGACAGCCGCCATTCCGCCAATTCAGTGCCACCGCTTCCGTAATGGCGTGGGCTCACCGTCAGCGGGGCGGGTAACAATATGAAGGTATTCGGCGAACGCACCATGTTCGAACCCAACACCTCCCCTCCAACTGTGTTGTACTGTATCTATGACATGTCACACAAACACAACCACACATTCACACACGTTTGCTGGCTCAGTACGTGAGGTACAAATCGTCACTAGTTCCCTTTTGACTCTGTCGTGCGCATGCACTCACAAAGCATACACCCCCCTTACCTCGCTGTCCCTTTTATGCGTCCTCGTTGGCAGTCACCAACCGCGACATTGTGTCTGCATTAGCATTAAGAGACCCTTTTTTGTGTTAAATTTCCAGGTTATACTTCTGCAGTGCTAACGCACAGCGTGTCAGGCTTGCGCTCTGCGTAGTGGCTACAGTCAGAAATTCGAGCGGGTTATGATCGGTAATCACCTTGACTTTAGCGCCAAACAGCCCATCGTCCAACTTTCTCAGTGCCAAAACGATTGCATAAGCCTCATTTTTCTATAGTGGCCCATAGGGCCTGAGCCGGGCTAAGCTTCTTGCTCAGAAAAGCGATAGGGTGTTCCTTTCCCTCCAGATGCTGCTGTGCCCGGCACTCACCAACGGCTTAATCACGTGCATCAGTGGCAAGGATAAACTCCTTCCTCAGATCTGGAGCCTCCACTGCCAATGCCTGCACTAGACTGTTTTTCACTTTTCCAAAAGCTTCTTGTATCTCTGTATTCCACGGTAATTTATGCGGTATACGTCGACTAGTTAGGTTAGTCAGAGGCATAACGACTTAGGAGTACTCGGGCACGTAGTTCCTATAATAGTTAACTAGACCTAGAAAACTGCGAAGTTGTCTCTTTATTTCGGGAGCCGGAATCTCCTTTATCGCCCAGACCTTCTCTGGGTCAGCCCATGCTTGCCTGATCCTAAAATGTGCCCCAAGAATTCGACTTCTTGATGTGTAAAACGACACTTGCTTACGTTGAGCGTCAAACCTACCTTCGCAAGTGACGCAAGCACCTTGTACAAATGTTGCAGGTACTCGTCCCAGCTCTCAGAATGTATCGCGACATTGTCAAAGTAAGCGCAAGCGTAATGTCTATGCGGAGCCAGTACAACATTGATGACCCTCTGATAGGTGCTGGCGGCATTCTTTATTCCAAACGGCATCACTTTCTATGCGTCCTGACTAGAGGGAGTGGCAAGAGCCGTGCAAACCTGTGCGTCCTCGTCAATATGTACTTGCCAGTAACTCCTGAATATGCCTAGCAGAGTTAAGTGCTTGGCCTTAGCTACATGGTATAACAGATCAGTCGCCACGCTCATGGGAAATGTGTCGGTCTCTGTTATTTCGTTCAGTCTCCTGTAATCGCAACAGATGCCATCATCCTTCTTTGATAGACAGGCCAGTGAATACACGTGCGGGCTTTCAACAGGGCACACAAATCCCCACTGCTCTAACTCAGTTACCTGCCTCTCTACTTCGTGCACCAGTGCCACTGGCACCCTGTAGGGGTATGCACGTATCGGTTGTTCTCCTTTTTTATTTTGTGCATTCCCACTTTGCAGCTGCTTCCTTGTCTCGCAGCTGTTTCCTTTGTGTGGGCTCCAGATGTGCTACTTCAACAAGCTTCTGCGTCACCTGCGCCTGGGGCCCACATGGTAGGACCGGGACACCTCAAAATTTCTGATCGCCTTGGAATACCCCTCCTGCTGCACTTACTCGCGTGTGATATGGGCGAAGCTTGTTAACATGAATGATTCTGCGTGAACCGTCATCTAGCTCAACAAAATAACTGTACGGTTGCATTTTTTCGACCACAGTGATCGGTCCCTTGAATTTTTTCACTAGCTTCACCTCTCCTTCCTTCTCGAACCATAGTACTTGGTCTCCTGCGACGAACTGTTAGTATGTAGCCCTCAAGTTATAGCGTCCTATGTACTCCTTCTGATTGACTTCACTTTCTTGGGTGGCTCCTCCACTAGCTTCTTCCAACCTACTTCGGAGCTTCGCAATATATTCCGCTGCTAGCATACCCAGTGATTCCGGAATTTTCCAGTCTCACTCTTTTTGAGAATAGATATGGTTCCGTTTGACACCCACCAGTACATGAGCTCGTACGGTGACCGCCCTGTGGTCGCAAGTGGAAGCACCCATAACAAAAACGGAATCATTACACCCCACTCGCGTTCATGTTCGCGGACTATGTGAGAAAGCATTCTTTTGAACGTGCCATTGCAGTGCTCCACTAAACCGTTGCTTTGCGCATAATCAGGTGCGAAAAACCTTCGTGTTGCTCCCAGTTTTCCAACATTCTTGTGTCAATTTTGACGTAAAAGCGGTGTCCTGATCTGAGCAAATTGTCTCTGGTACCCCATGGTGAGAAAATATCTGCAGTGTCGTGTCACATGCAGCCCTTGCCGTTACTGAACAGAGGCATACTACTTCTGGATATCTGGTGTGGAAGTCTACAACACAAAGAGCGTAGTGGTGACTTCTAGCCGAAGGGGGTATCATAAGACCAATTGAGTCCATGTTTATTATCTGAAATGGTACGCTGGGCCTGGCCAGGGGCGTTATCGGAACCTTATCTATCTGCCTCGTCATATATATAATCTGGCATTCATGGCACTATCTACAGTACTCTTTTACGTTTCACGACATCTGCGACCTGTAAAATGAGATTTTCACCCATTGTAGTGTTTCCCACCCTCCTAAATGACCTGGCCGTTGTGAATCGTGAGCCATTTTCAGCAAATCTTTGTGCTTGTGCAACAGAAGCACTAGCTATTTGAATGTGCAACCCGTGAGGTGTTCCTGATATTATGATAGTTCGTCTTGCACGAGCATACCATGCGTTCCGGCTTGTGTCTGCGCCCAAGCATCCGAGCTTCTTGAGTTTCACGTAACTCCTGTCATTTGCTTCTGACCAGCTCAGAACCTTCACTGTTGCTCTCCGCGGTTATGACGAATGCAATCACATGTTGCTCCTCGCATGCCTGATTCGATAGCTCTACCACAGCTTCGGTCTCCTCGACTGCTGAACACTTCTCTGACACTATGTCCCATTTAACGCTTTCCTCGAGAAACTGTGCGTAATCGTTAGGCGTGATCAGCGCGTCTGTGCTGTATAGAAGCTTATCTTTGATTGCACAAAGCACTGCCAACTGTACCACCTCGGACATCACGGAAAAACTTCCTTCAGTAGCTGTGAGTGGCACGTAAGCCAACTCTGCGGTTACCCGTTGCCCGAACGCTCTCGTCAACTACTGTACTGAGGTACGACTGCCTTTATAATCACGCTAACTTCTCCTCCTGAGTCTATTACGGCGTATATAGAGCGACCTGAGCTCTTCAGTGTTACCATTTCAAATGCGGGTTGCTTCTGCTTATTGCCCTGCCCCAACCTGTTTGTTGTTGCTATTCCTGATTCGAATGCAGAAGCCGTCACTCTCGAGACCGCTGGGCGTGTTTGTTGTCGTACTGCTGGCCTAGTGGCTTGCCCTGCTCATAAGTCCTTATTGGGGCGATTCCTGGCAACGTGGTCAGTTCCCTTGCACTCAAAACATCACCTTTTCCATTTTCCGTCCGCCGGTGTTTCTACGGGTGCTTTAGCCTTCTCCTGTCACTCCTCAACCTTCCCTTTCTTTTTTGTTGCCTTAAACTTTTCACTCGCTTCGAAACTCTCCGCGAGCCTAGCCAGCTCACTGGGTAACAAGAAAGCTTCCTGTTGGCCAAAAACAATATGCGCTCTCGCTTCTAGGCTCAAACATTCTTTTAAGCGATCCGCGATAACTAGCTGCTTGAGTTCCTCGAACGTGGCTACCTTTGAATCCTGAACAGATTAGTCGAAATAATTACCAAGGCCCACGACAAACTGATCCCAGGACTCCTTTTCTCCCCTTTTTGATCTTGTGAATAGCCTTTCGTACTCCACCGCCCAAAGCCTGAAATCCTCCAAAATGATCGACTTGAGCCTAACACAACTTTTTCGCTCGTCTGCAGTCAGCCTGCACAGCAGCCCACGTGGCTTTCGCCCAACTCCGGTAAAACTAGCCTGGCCCACCATTCACTCGAAACTTCGTAGGACTCGAGCGTTGCCTTAACAATCTCGAACCACATTGGCAAGAGTGCCTCTTGGTTTAGCATTGGTGCCAGTACACCCTTTAATAAGCTTGCAAATTTCAGTCGCTGGTCTTCCTGTAACATTCCGCCAGCTATACGCTGTCCCCGCCCTCGTTGGACTCTGCCCCAGCACGGGCTCGTAGCCACTGAATTTCTAGCATCAAGCGCTCCTTCTCCGTTTTCGCCTCAAAAAATTTCAATTGCCACTGAAGGAGCGCTAGGTGCTGTTCCAACGCCGTGTTTGGCGTACCAGCATGACCTCCGTGCCACTGTCAGCGATTCCCAACGCTTGCAGGTTTCCTGTCCCGATCCTGTTCATTTCCGAGTTTTTCCTTGTCTCGCAAGTTGTAACGCTTTGTCATAGCCTGCGCCTAACCGAAAATCAAGAGGTACCCGCCTGAAGTACTCTTGCGGTGCGCTCTTCCTCCTCGGAATCCAGTGGACTAGCCTTGCTTCGTCGATCCCGCAGGGTGGTAGTCAGTTGAAGGTGGTTGTCGTTAGTCTCGGCTGATGTCGCCTCTGCTGTCCTCCACAATTGAGCCATGCACAACCTGCTAGACTGCGCCAGTTAGGTTCCGTTTTCGTTCTTCTACTCGCTTCGCTGGTTGCGCAACATTTGTGGCTGCCACCAAGGAAGCCAAAGACGAGATTTTTCATCTGCTGGCACCTTGAGAAAAAAAAACGCTCGGACATCATTTTGATAGAGACGTTTTTTTCGCTTCTCTTCTCTCCCCTCTTTCTGCACCCCTGGTTTTATACCCTAACTCTCCATTCAAACGATCCACAATACAACACAGAAAGGTTTTCTCCTCGACTCCCGGTTGGCTGCTGTTGAAGGTGGCAGGCACGTAGTCCTCCCTCCTCGGATCTTTCTCGAAGAACCGCCGCCTCTCGCCGCCGTTGAACTTCGAGCCCTCCAGTTCCCGAAGTGTTCGACGTCCGGTATCCCTGAGCCGTGGGAACGCACCTTCCGGGCACGTGCCTGCGACGCTGGGCTGACAGGCCGTCAGTATATTTGGTCCATGTATCGATGCCGTCGCGGCCGCTGGGTTCGGTTTCTACGGCGGAGCGCAAGTGCGCCTTCCACGCTTGCAGCGCCGGACGCGGCTCTTGTCTGCCGTAGGCGCCACCACTAAGCCACTTTGGCGACGTGGGTCTTTGCGTCCTTTGTGACCGACAGACAGCTACCGTTTCCCCACCGCTTCCGTCATGGCTTGAGCTCACAGTCAGAGGGGCGGGTAACAATATCAAGGTTATCAAGGTATTTGGTAAACTCACCAAGTTCATACCCAACACACTCTTTCGATTGATATTCTATTTTATTGTGTATAATAGCTAGAACTATGTAACTTTTCATTTTTATGGCCATATTTTGGTTGTTTTTGGAGCCCACATCTCCTTCTTTATTCTGTGGGAGTGAGTCGCAGGAACTCGCAGTACTGAGAAAGTTTTCGCGCACAATGCCCGGAAGCGCGTGCGGTAAAAAGTGGCGAAGAGGTTGCTGAATTGTTTTATTGAGTCTTCATTGCAACTTGTGTGGGAGGTCGCACGCTATTCTATCTTATTTAGTGTCACCTTCTGTAGCGTGGCAGCTACCTCAACTGCGTATGTGCAAAGTTCCAAGCCATCCTTCCTCTCCCCATCATAATCCTCCATCACTGATTTTCTCCTTTCACGCTCCTCTGTGTAAGGATCAAGCAAGAGTGCAACAGCTCAGGCCGCACTTTTTATCGCCTAAGCCAATATTTCCACTGTTGCCTCTGCACAACGAAACGTGTTTCTTCCCAATTTCAAAGCACCGAAATGTGAGTGCTACCGCAGATGCCCATAAGAGAAGCATATAGCCTCTTCAATGGCGTCAATGACCATTCCAGGTTCTGCACGCGCTTTTTGTGAGAGCGTTTTGAAAATCACGTGATCACAAAATCACAAAAGTCCTGAGCAACATTTCAGTTGCTCAGGACTTTTGTAAGGCAACGCGCGCTGTACGTAAAAAGTTGCTGGAATTCGCGAAGGCCACCAGTCGGCCATTTTCTCTGAAGTACAACAAAGTTGTAATCGACAAAAAGAGCTATGTGTATTGCAGCATTACCGATCGTGTTGTTGAAATTGGACTAAAGGATGGGCGCTTTCAAAACTGCCGAAGTAATCATAATAGTCTGGACCAAGCCGGATCGTGTTTCCCAAACAAAAATGAAGGTCAGTCTTCAACGTAGCTAGATGTGCGCACACAAGCTGATGCTATTGAGCGGGAAATTTCCTTTCTCCTTTGTATTGTAAGGAGCGTAATGAACAAGCGTGACGAATTATTATCCCTTGTTCATGCGTGCCTGGCGGATGTAATCATACTGATGGAAACTTGGTTGTCAGCGAAAATTGATAGCAGGGAAGTTTTGCATGGTGCAAAAAACTACGTTCTTTATCGGTACGACCGGGGTAGCCGTTCTGGCGGAGGTGTCTTAATTGCGGTATCAAATGAATTTGTGTCTTTCAAAGTTAATGTCGCTTCTGAACTTGAATTAGTTTGTGTGTGCATTCGCCTGCACCACAAAGACTACATTCTTTGTGCCTGCTATCGGCCTCAAAATTCTTCTTCAGGCTTTTCCGAGATATTTCATGATGTTTTAAATAAGATGAATATTAGATTTCCTGCTGCAGTGTTCTTTGTTCTGGGAGACTTCAATCTGCCCGATATTTCTTGGTGTTTACCCCAACCAAGTGCTAGCTCCAGCTCGTCTGAAAGCGCATCTTTTGTCAGTGTGTGCTGAGATTTCAATCTAATGCAACTTGTCAATTACCCGACCCGTGTTACTACTACCAGCTCAACTATTCTAGACTTAGTCCTCACAACTCACCCAGATCTTGTTACATCCCTTTCTGTGATACCTGGTCTCAGTGACCATTCAGCAATCCACTTTACTATTCCCAACAGGAATCCCAGACGACAGAAAACCTCCAAAACATTCAGAGACTACAAACGTGCAGACTATGCTGCAATAAATAGGGAGCTTGAAATATTCACCGAAGAACTGTTTCAAAATTTTGATCAGCGTTCTGTAGACGAAAACTGGCATCGGTTCAAATCCAAGGTGTCTGAGTTAATAGACCACTATGTACCTCTGCGTAGAATAACGAATACTGTTCAATCCCCGTGGTTCACACCGACCCTAAAGCGACTACGCAATAAAAAGCAGCGCCTTTTTCGGAAAGCCAAATGCTCGAGGTCAACTGACCGATGGGCTGCGTACAATGAATCAGCCGATGAATATGCGCACGCGCTTGCCGTGGCTAAGCGTTCTTTCTTTGAAGTTACCCTCCCCTCTATGCTTAGAACTAATCCCCGTAGATTTTGGCTAACCATCAACGGAAAAAGTGAAAAGAAAATTGAACTGATGTCTGAAGACGACTGTATGATCCCAAGTGAAATGTGCTGCGAAGCCTTAAATACGGTATTTTCGTCGGTATTTGTAACCTGTACGCCATACTGTTCGCCCCCTTTCCCTGCCTGCAATTATTTACCCATGGATCCATTAATCATAGACTGGGTGGGTGTTGCCAAATTGATAAGGAATCTGAAACCTTCCTCCCCCGGAGATGATGGTATTAACCCCAAATTCTTAAAAAATACTGAAATGTTATCCGCTATAATTCTATCTAAGATTTTTTCACAGTCTCTGGAAACTTCTGCAATACCACAGGATTGGAAGGTCGGGAAGGTGGTTCCTTTGCCCAAAACAGGTAACACTCGCAATCCCATCAATTACAGACCCATATCGCTCATCAGTGCACCATGTAAAATTGTTGAGCACATTATCTACAGCCATTTAGTCCGCTTTCTCGAAAACAATTCCTTTTTTAGCGAATTCCAACATGGTTTCAGAAAAAATTACTCCTGTGAAACTCAGTTACTTAGCCTCACTAACGACCTATTTTGCGCCGCTGACCGTTCTTCAGTTATCGACTGCGTATTTATCGACTTCGCGAAGGCATTCGATACCGTTTGTCATAAACAACTGCTTTCTGAATTAAACTCAATCAATCTAGATGTAAATATTCTCAAATGGTTGGAGTGTTTTTTAAGTAACCGCACACAATACGTAGTTGCTAATGGCTTTATTTCCACGCACTGCTCTGTTGCGTCTGGTGTGCCGCAAGGTTCTGTCTTAGGTCCCCTATTATTCTTAATTTATATTATTGACTTGCCGAATACACTATCATCAACTATTAGACTCTTCGCGGACGACTGCGTAATTTACAGAGAAATTTTGGATTCCGCCGACCAAAGTGCGCTACAATCTGACCTTAATAAGATTTCTACCTGGTGCGATACATGGTTAATGAAACTGAACACAAATAAGTGCAAAGTAATGTGAGTAACCCGTCAAAAACTTAATACTACAGCGTGCACCTACATACTCAACCACGACCCCCTAACCAAAGTGTCATGTTACAAATATCTTGGCGTGTACATCTCGGATAACCTTTCTTGGCAAACACACATCGATTATATCACAAGTGACGCTAACCGCATGCTCGGTTTTTTACGACGAAACTTTGCTCTAGCACCAGCAGATATAAAACTCGTTTTATACAAAGCTTTAGTTCGGCCAAAGCTGGAGTATGCGTCGTCGATCTGGGACCCGCATATCAACTCGTTACTCCATGATATCGAAGCTGTCCAGAATCGTTCCGCACGCTTCATCTTATCAAAAAATTTTCGTACGGCTAGCGTCTCATCCTTGAAATCTTCCCTTAACCTACTTGATCTGTCTGTTCGCAGGAAAATATCACGACTTTGTCTTTTTCATAAAATTTATCACGCCAATTCAACGCTCAAAGATTCGATGCTTTTTCCTCCCACTTATCATTCGACAAGAAACGACCATCAGTTCAAGGTTGGCGTACCCAGCAGCCGGACAAACTATTATTTCAACTCATTTATTCCTAAAACCAGCTCGGACTGGAACCACCTCCCCACCTTCATTGCTTCAATAATTAATCCAGCCAATTTCAAGGTGGCTATTAGTGGCCTTATTACCTGAATTTTTTTTCCGCGAATTCCGCGGTTTTGTGTAAATCCTGCTCGGTTGTTCCCGTGTACGGCAAATGTTTTTTTTGCGCTTTTTGATTTCTCCTTTCTGTTGTTTGTTTATTTTTCCAGTTTATGCGGATATTTCAAATATG
This sequence comes from Rhipicephalus microplus, assembly GCF_043290135.1. Classification (NCBI taxonomy): domain Eukaryota; kingdom Metazoa; phylum Arthropoda; class Arachnida; order Ixodida; family Ixodidae; genus Rhipicephalus; species Rhipicephalus microplus. Next base: position 411,968,748 of record NC_134710.1, on the reverse strand, counting down.
TTTCATATGTGTAACCACACTCCTGCTGCATTGTATACCTGTAGAGTGTTTTACCCCCCACTCCTCTCTGTAATGCCCTTGGGCACTGAGAGTAAATAAATAAATAAATACGTAACGGTGAGCGGCCCCGTAATGGCAAGCGCAGCATGTTCTCCGGCCGCAGCTGAGGCAAAGGTCCTAATCGTAATAGCGGTGATGCAACACACGGTAAATGAAGGGACGCAGACCAGCGGTAATTACTTTCCACAAAACTTCATTGTGAAATGACAGGCATACTGGCAGTGGTTGCAGCGACTAATAAAACGAGTAAAAGCCTTCACGTGTCAATCTATCGTCAACACAATGAGCAGTGATTGTACGAACATGACAAGTGCACAGAAACAATGCAACAAAAACAAAAGAGCAACCCATCCCGAAGATAGAAACCGCCTGCGGTGTGGTCGCATGCGTGAACCCACACCTTCATAAAAAACCTTCCTCGAGTTTTTTTTTTTTTTTTGGGTGGAGGGGGGGGGGAGATGGTTTTGTGTTGTTTTGTTCTTGGTATTTTTTCTGCGCACTTCGAATGTTCGTACACGCAGTGTTCATTGTGTTGATGCCTGATTGACACGTGTCGGTTTTTACTCTTTGTTATACACTGCAACCGCGGCCTTTATGCCTGTCATTTCACAATGAAGCTTGGTGGAAAATAATTGACGCATGTCTGGGTCCCTTCTTGGTCCTTGTGCTGCTTCCACGCTATTACTGATTCTGATCTTAGTACACTCTAGCCCGGTCTGCTACACTTGAGAGGCCAAGCTTTGTATACGACTGCTCATCTTGCCTTCGGGTTTTTAGGGCATGCATAAGTATCATTTTACTGTAAGACTCAGCTGGCAACATTAACTAATGACTTGCACGTGTATCCTGATAACAATTTTTTTACTTGCCGTATTTTTTGGACTTTTCAAAAGCATTGGACAGGGTTAAACTTGTATTGCTTCTACAAAAACGAAGCGCACTAAACGTTGACCGAAGAGTACTTGGCTGAACACAAAGTTTTCAGTCTTCCCGTTCTCAATTTCTTGTTAATGACTCCACATAGGACTCGGCTGCTCTTGAATCAGTTGTTCCTCAAGGGTCTGTTCTAGGCCATGTTTTATAATTATTATATAATAAAGAAACATTAAAATTCAGTAACAATTTACGTCAGAGAGAAAGCTCAATGTTTGAAAACATATAAAACGACAATATTATCAACAGTGGTGCCCTACTTTTTACGAAATTAAGGTAAATGCACAAAATTACTTGCACCGCAGTAGGACATTTTTAAAATGATACCGAGCACGTCAGACGAACCGCCTACAACTAATCACTAGTAATCGATCTAGCTGCACTAAATAAAGAACCTTCCGTGCATAAAGAGACGCAATAAGAGGCCACTTGTTCGTTTCTGTTTGATTCATAGAAAAAAAACGCCGGACGTTACTACGGAGAATGGCACCAGCAAGCCCCAGAAATTCTCAAGTTCCCGCGATGGCCGTAGAGGGCGAAAAAATTGCTTGCGTCGAGTTTCGTCATGTGCGCGTATAGTGGAACTATCAACTCCTCTTTTAGCGGTCGGATAAGTTCGTGCGCATTTTCCCTGTTAGGGGCGCTGAACGCGGCTAAAATTTTTATTTCCGGTTGTGTAAAAAACTGTTGAAAAAGTAGTTCTCTTGTCTTATTTCATAAAAAATAAATAAAGTATTTTTTTATTATTTCACTATTATTGCAAGAGCGGTGACTGTTTGAATTCAAATATTGAGATTATCTTGACGCTCGAAAAACAGCATCCTTTCTGTCGGTTAATTTGTTCAAATTGTACCACATTTAGCCACAGTACATTTTGTTGATCGGCATTACGAAGCCAGTTTTAATTCAGCTTTGATATATCAATTCGAGCTTGTGTGTCAGACTTTACAGGCCGGTACGACGAAGCGAACGTGTCTAAACGCTGTGAACCATGTCAGCGGCTCTGCTTCACCGACGTCCGGCTGCGCAGCCTCCAGCATGAAACTTCTACCTTTTTCTGCTCAAAATGAGTCCTCTGCAATATGCTCATAAATTCAATGTATGGTAGAGACAAATGAACCTTAAGTATGTGTACGCGTTCATACATTTTTCGTAAGTTTACAATGAAGCCTATTACATTTGCATAAATCATATAGTCCATCTGGTAGGGCAATTACCTAGCTTTGTCCTCTGAAGAACGTCACAAAAAAATTCAATATAATGCCATCCACAAGAAAAATTCACAAAAACAGCAATGTTACGTCCACACTACCTTTCTCATATGCAGTGTTCTCATATACATTCTCCTTATTCATAGACCACAAATCCGTTTACGCTTCTACAGTAGTAACTAGGACTGCTTTTTTCTCTTACAACCCAACCGCAGCCTCCAAGGAACTGCTCATATCAATGTACGCTTTGATGCTTTATCGCTGAACCTACCTGAAGTCAGCGAAAAGGTGTCATCATAGAAAGCAAGCTCATGGGCTGAAATTATCGCAAGGTATGGTTGAAGACACTTTACCTATTAAACATATTTTGTTCAACCATATCTGTCTTAGCCTGCTCATGGCTCTGTTTTTTTTTTCTCTGAAAACTGGACTAAAGAGAGACCATTGATTTCCAAGCTACTCACATCCATTTGTAAGCTCAAAAGTTGCCATAGTGACAACCCCATGCGCCACCAATATACCAGGTGCACAAATGGATGCCTTATAATGAAAAGCAGTGATAGTGTGCGGAATGCTCAAGCTGTCCGAAATAGGGTGCACAGATTGTTGTTGTCTGCTTTTGAATTACTCAGTTTACAGAAAATGTGCAAATTTCAAATTTCTTGCACAGTGCATGTGATGAGGGGCACACATTGTACTTCACTCTACGTGTTAAACTTTGCATAGAGTATCACTTATAACATGTAACATATGGGCTTATAGTACTGAATATTTATCAGCACTTCGTTTTCATATTGTGTATTCATTGCTGTGAATGTGCCCCGCCGCAGTGGTCTAGTGGCTAAGGTACTCGGCTGCTGACCCGCAGGGCGCGGGTTTGAATCCCGGCTGCGGCGGCTGCATTTCCGATGGAGGCGGAAATGTTGTAGGCCCGTGTGCTCAGATTTGGGTGCACGTTAAAGAACCCCAGGTGGTCTAAATTTCCGGAGCCCTCCACTACGGCGTCTCTCATAATCATATAGTGGTTTTGGGACGTTAAACCCCACATATCAATCATTGCTGTGAATGTGAATACTGTTACAAGGCAGTGGTAGGTACAACTATAGTAGTCTTGAAACAAAGTTACTGATACCGCGTGCGTGCTGGGAGTGACATTGTTTAAGTTCTAAAACAAAGAAGCTGTGCATGAACTCGTCCTCTTATTAAGCGAGGCATATCTTGCAGAGGTACCAATCGCGGAGCTGAACCATGAGAGTAAAATAACGAGAAGAATAAGGATGAGTGGATCACATTTGGCAAGCATTTACGAATCATGGATGATAATCTCTCACTAACCCTCAAGAGTAAGGTATGCAACAGCGGCATCTTGCCAGTACTTACCTACGAAGCAGAAACCTGAAGAGGGTTCACGTTGAATTGAGCACGACGCAACGAGCGATGGAAAGGAAAATGATAGGTGTAACCTTAAGGCAATGAAGAGAGTAAAGGGGTCAGGGAACAAATCGCTGTTAAAGATATCATAGTTGAAATCAAGAAAAAGAAATGGACATGGGCCGGGCTCGTAGTCAAGGCAGGATAACCGCTGGTCAGAAAGGGTAACTGACTGTATTCACACAGAAGGAAAACGCACGAGGTGAAGACAGATGGTTAGATGGACCGATGAGATTAAAAAGTTTGTACGAATAACGTGGTAGCAGCAAGCACAAGACAGGAAGCACAATTTGATTGGCCGATTATGGCAGAGGCCTTTGTTCTGCAGTAGGTGTAATTAGGCTAATGATACACGAAAAACGAGCACTGACATACACACAAGCAGTGAACCCTACTGTTGAAACATATGTCAATATTTGTGCTTCGAAACATGTTGTTTACAAGACAGAGTTAACGCAATCAAAATAAGAAGTAATCAGTAATTTGCATTCGCTTGCATTTCTTCCACTGTGACTCCATGACCATCATTCGTAGCTTGTCCAAGGACTCCAGTTCAACATGCGAAATCTCATCTGCTGAGAAATGCTGCTCTTTGGTTGTTTTCCACCTCAAGTAAATTTAGTTTGGTTTGATTTTGCAAAATGTTGTGATCCCTCAGGACAGACTTGTGCGAGCAGCAATAAAAACAAGGGGCTCCCAGTTTGACTTAGCTCTTGTGGACACCAATGTGTTCAAAGTGTCGAGAGATTTCCCCCCATTAAAATACCCAGGCTGGGCGGTTTTAATTAACCGAGTTGAAATAACAATCTTTACGTCCGGCCGCGGTGGTCTAGTGGCTAAGGTACTCGGCTGCTGACCCGCAGGTCGCAGGTTCGGATCCCGGCTGCGGTGGCTGCATATCCGATGGAGGCGGAAATGTTGTAGACACGTGTGCTCAGATTTGGGTGCACGTTAAAGAGCCCAGGTTGTCGAAATTTCCGGAGCCCTCCAATACGACGTCTCTCATAATCATATAGTGGTTTTGGGACGTTAAACCACACATATCAATCAACTCAATCAAATAATGATCTTTACTGTAATAATATATGTTCTATGTAAAATATCTCACACATGACAAGGCATTTTTAAACGTATGATAATTTTTAACGGAACAATGACTGAGTGCACTCACTAGGTATACATAATCAGAGTTGGCCAGTATTTGAACATCTTCATGATTAGAATATCAACTAACAGCTATTTCTTTGATATTCCTGTGAAATAAGTAGCCAAAAGGACTAATTTTGTATGATACCCGTGGTAAGAGTGAGGCAGACAGTTAGGAAGTAGTGAAGAATAAAAATGTGAATTCTGCTACTGCCGTAGCTCATCGTTTGAGCAGTGTCTTTGATAACTATGCGCTATTGGTACAAAAAACTCATTTATTCATCCGTCAATCCAAAGCATAACAATTTATGTGGGCTATTCAAAAAGCAAGTGCCCTTTGGTTCCAAGAGAGCAAATATTTATTAGCTAAGTTTATATTGGTGGGCTTAGTTTAGCGAAAACGTACTTCAGTTTTCTAAAGAATCACCGCTAACTTGTTTGCACCTTTCGTACCGTCACACTACTTTCCTTAGTCAATCTGCATAAAAGATACCCACCTGGTGATTGAACCTGTTGAGAACGCTGTTTTTGAATTTTTTACTGTTCAAATCGTACCCCGAGCCACTGCTTCTTGTGAAGCAAGAGGAAATTTTCGCATGATGCTAGATTAGGACACTAGGGCGAGCAATCAGTGTTCTCTAACAAAATATTTGGTCTTCCCATTGGTTCTGATTGTGGTGCAAGGATGCACATTGTCATGTAGGAGGCCGCTTCCGGATGAGAATTTGTGACGTCATCAATGTTTATCGTACCTACTACTGTGGTGAGTGTTTCACAGTATATGTCAGCTCTAAGTATGTCCCACTTTTTATGAAACTAAACACTAAAAATGGCTTAGAAAATGGCAGCCATCTTTTTTCAAACTGGAGTAAGCTAATTGCTTGAATGTTTTTCGGTTTTTGTGAAAAGAAGTAGTGGCAACACTGCTTAGTTTCCAAAATTGCGTGCACTGTGTAGCGTCCTCACCTGTACGATAGCGTGTGAAAACAAATTATTCCTGATTTATAGAAGCAGTCCAAAAATACTCATTCATTTGATATCTTTGATGTTTGAGTTGGTCGGTAAGCATTTTTGGAACCTAGCTTTCTGATATCTGGGCTTATCAGCTACAACTGTGCAAAAAATTGTAGGGAGGCCAACAAGGGGAACCGTTTGTCTTACAGACCACTAACTGTTAGTCCTCAATTTATTGCAATATCCTGTCCACAAGAAGAGTTTTGTTGGTCTAGATGCTTGGCATGGTGCTCCACGCTTTCTCGTATACATTTGTGCTGTCATTTCGGAAGTCTCCACATCGTGTTCTGACACATGTGTCACTCCTTTCAGTTGGTCCATCAACAATGCACAACTCCCCGTAAATTTGAAAAGCTAGTTATTCTTTTGCATGCAAACATGTAAATACAGTGTGCGCTTCACAACAGGCGGGAGCGACAATGTTCGCAAACAATGTTGTCTGTACTCTCTGGCAAGCAGATGACTACTGAGCCGGCACAATCACTTCAGTACTTTCACTGAGAAGTAGTAGATTGTTCTGTCCACATAACCCTTCAGTCGGCCGTGCAAATACTGAAAGATTAGGAAATAGCCTTTACTTTGTGAATAAACATCGTAGAAAATTTTATTGTGCCAATTTGATTGCAATGATTATTCACTGCCTATTTTTGTAACATTGCTACCGTGACTTCCAGCACTTCTATGCTGTCTAGAGTTACTAGTATTCCATATGTCCCTATTGCATGCGTATATGTCGTGTGCAGTGAACTGCGAGTGCTGTCTACTGGTGCATAATTTCTTTTTGACCAATGAGTGCTTTTGGGAACACCTACAGGCATGCTCTATCTCGTGTGTCAGCTGATCAACAATAGGCTAGCAAGGGCTAGGGTAGCTCATTTTCTTAAGTTGTCATCCGTGCCAACTTTCACAAGAATGTTTACTTGCTGAAATGTGTGACTCAGGCGTTCATTATTTGCCAACTGTTACTGCAACCCTTTTACCTTTCTTGAAGAGTAAACTAAGTTTCCTTTTCAACATGAACCTGTCAATGATGTTTTCTCATGATGCACATGCGTACCACAAATGGAAGTTGATCTAGTTAGTAATAAAAAGATCGGACGCCCTGGTAAGAACACAGATTCTAAACACAATATCGAGAACAATGTTATATGCAGGCATACTTAGCACAACAGCGTGGGGTCATTTATTTTTATTCAATGCAATGTGCTTTTCACCGATGTGTTGTCAAATATCATATTGCAGCTCAGACTAATCGTACTGACCCTGCAGCTTTTGAGGGCATGTGTGGTGAGAAAGACAACGGGCAGCACTGTACCAAGTACTGCGCAAGAGGTGTCCAGTGTGAATATAATTGTCTGACTGAATGAGACAACAGACAAAGTTGCACAACTTCAGCGGGTAACTTTATTAAACAGATGGTTATTCACATAAAAAACAGCGCCAATAACGAGGAACAAAAAAGAAGAAGACAGACAGTGGCATTGTCAGTGCCGCTGTCTGTGTTCTTTATTTCTTGTCCCTCGTTATTGGCGCTCTTTTTTTATGTGAATCATGGCGTACCAACTCGCCCAAGCAACCACGCTAGATGGCTATTACCGCTTTTTTGTTGCATGTACTGTTGTACTCTGTGAGTGACAATGTTCCTTGTTTACATGTATACTGCTAAATTCATGATTGTCAATAAAAATGTAAGCTTACTTATTTGGCGTGTTTTTTTGCCAGTTGAGGCATCTCAGTCACCTGGCGACAAAGCGAAGATATTTATAGTAACGTTAGGGTGCCATGCGCGGGAATACCACCCCTCAATAGCAGCGAATAAACGCCCATAAACCTGCGGACGCGCACCGCGACCACCCGTACCCACCACCAAAGCAGCCGCCGTAGCGCCCCAACGCAATGATGATAATAACTTTAGCAGCGTCATCTCTCGGTGGGATAAGTTAGTTCAGAACGCCACCGCTACCCTTATTTTCATTGCACTGTCAAAGGTACAGTTTCCCTTCTCTTGATGGTAGTAGGTAGGTGTTCTGTGGTGCGAGTGATTCAAAAACTCAATTTTTGCATGGTCACACTAGACAGGCCATGCCATCTAGCGTGACGCAGTTAAACCAAAACGCTTCAGCAATCTCGGAGTGACAGGAAATTGATAAAACGGCAGTGTTGCTGCTGCTGCTCCCGCTGTTTTCTTCTGTCTACTACGGTCGGCGACCGCGCAGTAAAACCGGGCAACGTGTGGACGGCACCAGTAACATAAGTTAGAGGGTACTGCACGGAGGAAGGAAAGATAGGAGAGGGCATGCCCAGCCGGCGCGCCACGTGAAAAGTGTGGAGGACAAGGACATCATGGCGGCCATATTCACTGGACACAATGGGGGCATTGCTATGGTTACTTGTTGCGCAGTGTAGCTCGTCTAGCAGTGAGCGGCCGCGGCTGGCGGCGGCATGTGTGCCTCCTCAGGTCTCGTGCTGAGCCGTGGCTGACAATATCCGTGCTCTGCGCTGCATTATTGGTTACGCAGTGTTCTCCAGGCAGTTGCTGTACTCTTAGCAACGTTTACAAAACCTTTCGCCCACCACGGGGCCTAAACATTTCGTAGGACGAGCGCATATCCATGTGTCGTGCGGCGGATGACGCGGATGAAGCATTTGAAGTGTTCAGCGAGGTTTCGTTAGGCACCATGACGACGTGGAACGACGACGAACGCCTTGCAGGTCAGTGACGGTTGGGCAATGCTTCTGCTTGTGGCAACAGATGAAACTGTTGTACCCAGCAAGACGAAACGATGACCATGTGCACATACGTAGTTTCGCGTTTGGTATTTGGTACAGTAACAACTTGCATGTGCGTAATAAAACACCTTTTCTGTTCAGCTTGTTATTCTCGCCCCCAGCATTGTAATCTCAACGTTGGAGCAACCATGTCCAAGTGTCACTTGCACCATGCTCAAAGTCACAGTCACCACGGTCGCAGAATGCTGACGCCGGTGAGTTTCACATGAAACACGGGCACAGTGGCCGGGCGCTGCGTCGGCCTCGTGTCAGAATGCAACCGTAGAAGAAGGTGCACGAGTGATCGTGTTGTCTTTACTTTTACTAAATTATATGTTCCATAATGAAAGAGCATGAGGGAATAATAAGTACTGATGAACGTTCAGATGACTGAATGATTGTCTAACTGTTTTATTATGATGAATACGGTCAAAGCGCACGGACGCGCCTCGCCGTTGTCACTCGCCGTTGTCAGTCCCGTTGTCAGCCCATCACTCACCGTTGTCAAACACTCGCCGTTGTCAGTCCATCTCGTGCGCGTTCTCTTCTACTTGCTTCATTGTCAGCGAGCTGTTACTCGCTAATTGCAGTCGGTTGAAATGATTTCGCCTAAGGTGTTGCGCATGCTCAGAGTGTTCAGCCCCGTTCTATTAGCTTCGGATAGTCACGACACGTGCGCTTCGCAGCCCACGTGCTTTCCGAGTCGGATAGAAAGTCGCACCTTCTGCTCTACATTCGGATGTAAACAAGAGAGGAGAATTCACCGAGTTAATATGGCCGACTTCCGGCTTCACCACGGCTACACAACGAGTGACGCCAGGGCCTCTCCTAAGTTTGTTTTCCTTCCTCCATGGTGTACTAAAAGTGTTGAGTGGCGTGACCGCACCTCGCCGCCTGATACCTTCCGCGTTGCCCGTAGCGGCGGCGCTGCAGTCGAATAGTACTGAAATAGCAGCGCGCGGCGTGCAGAAACTGCTCTGCGCATCGGCTCTTCCGTCACTATATATATAAATATATATATATATATATATATATGTATATATATATATATATATATATATATATATATATATATATATATCACAACGGCCGTCCCTCCATCCACTTTTTTGGGGTTTATATGTGAATTTAGAAGTAGGAGTGACAGTCAGCGCCATCTATAAGCCAAACAACGAGTGTGAAAACACTCTTATTCGCATGTTTGGCGTCACGTAGCACGTGAACTTATTATGAGCGGGCAGCTGATTAATTGTCCCTCTTATACAACCTAAACACACCAAGTCTGCCAGTACGAGACCCTCGTTCAATGAAATAAGGGAGAGAAGTGTATACCTAAGGGCTCGTGTTTCCGTGTTTTTAACACAATATTAATGAGATATAACAGACAGTAATGCCAAGGAATGTATATTAGAACCAATGGAATGTAAACAACAAGAAAGAAGAAAGAAAAGTGGATGAAAAAATTACCAGCTGTGAGCAGGAATCGAACCCACGACCTTCGAACGAACGCGTTATTCGAAGGTCGTGGGTTCGATTCCTGCTCACAGCTGGTAATTTTTTCATCCACTTTTCTTTCTTCTTTCTTCTTATTTACATTCCATTGGTTCTAATAACTTCCCCTGTACATTCCTTGGCATTACTGTCTGTTATATCTCATTATTATTGTGTTAAAAACACGGAAATACGAGCCCTTAGGCATACACTTCTCTCCCTTATATATATATATATATATATATATATATATATATATATATATATATATATATATATATATATATATATATATATATATATATATATTATGAAGCTTTGGTAGTCTTGGTTGCGACAGCGTTTATTTGAGGAATGACCTCGCAAAACGAACGGGCAGGGCCAGTACACAGACGATGACGATGATGATGACACAGAGTGGCAATGAGGACAAAGAGACAGGTGAATGATGGTGATTATGATCATGCAGGAATGAGAACGATGTAAGTAACAAATGCCCACACTCATTCCCTCCACTTGGAAGCAGACACCTTGGCCATCGTAAGTCAAAGTGACGGGGAACGTCGCGTGAAAGGTTTTATGCGAGAAACGGGGACAATCTCGGTGCTGCAGCAACGGCGGTCTGTTGGGGCGACAAGTGGTGTCACACAACAATTGACCGGCGAAGTCTGTTCTAAAGCTATGTATGGTTCGATGAAGTGCGGTTGGAATTTCTCACAGAGACCAGGAGTGCCAATAGTTGTCAAAATAAGCACCTCGTCACCAGGTTGGAAATACACAACGTGATTGGATTCGTCATAGATAATCTTCCACTTGTGCTGTCTCACTTCAGTATTGATGCGAGCCTGATATGGCGAGACTGGACCAGGCGGGAAATGTGGCTATGGCTGTTAAAGAAGAAGACGTCGAGAAAGGTTGTCGGGGTGCGTCCGTACACGAGGTAAAATGGTGAGTAGCAAGTTGCTCGCTGAACGGCGGTGTTACTTGCGAAGGTCAGGAATGGTGAAAAGTATCTAAGTTTTTGCGGTCGGGTTGTACGTAAACGGCTATCATGTCAGCAAGGGTTCAATGAAATATTTCTGTGATACCATTTGTCTGAGAGTGGTAGCTTTTTATTTTATTTATTTTCAGTGTTGCTGCAACGCCATCGTGGCATTACTGCAGGGAGGTTTACACACAAAGTTCAATGTGGTTACTAACATTTCTGTAATAGTGACGCTTTGAACATTCTGGAAAATAAAGCAACACATAATATTACAGCATGCAATCAAAAATATTTTGGTTTAATATGACATGTGGCAAACGGATACTAAAAGTGAGTAGACTTGTCACGATGTCACAACGATGAAAGAAAAGCGCGGCTATCACTCAAGTTTACGACATCTTCGGGAAGTTCGTTCCAGGCTCTAATTGTTTTTAAAACGAAGGAGTTAGCAAACGTTGTAGCTTTGAATGCGAATTCTCGTATTTTATGTGTGTGTTGGCACATAAAACTCACAAGATGTCTTGTGAGTAGTTCCAGAAGCGCGCAGTACTTCATTTACCATTTGTAACAGGAACACTTTGCCATGGTCACTAAGCAGTAAACGAAGAGCCCCATGACGCAGAATTATGGCATGAAGAATAAAGTCTGCAACTTTCACAGCTGAGCCTGTAATAACAAAGGACGTCTCAGCGTAGCGTGTCAGGTGGTCCACCGTGATCACTATCCATCGTTTGCCAGCAGATTTGACGGGGAGAGGCCCGTAGAAGTCTACACCTACAACCTCGAACGGCATTGAAGGGCACTGAAGTGGGTGTAGAGGTCCAGCAGGTGCAGACGTAGGGAGTTTACAACGCTGACATGAGTAGCAGAAACCAACGTACCGCGCTACGCCATAAGAAAGGCCAGGCCATAAAGAACGACTTCGAATGCGGTAAAGAGTTTTTTTTGAAAACCAAGATGACCAGCATCCAAGTCATCGTGTAAGGCCTCGAGAACTTGTAGTCGAAGAGAGCGTGGCACACGAACCCAGTGCTGACCATCAGGATGGTAAATGTGGCGGTAGCGAACCCCATTGTCCAGCTTAAAGTGCAGGAGTTGACGATGAAGTCGCGCGTTTGGTGGATTAGAAGCTCCCGAAAGGTGGTCTATCATGCATCTGCAGTATGATTCGCACCGTTGGCGGGAAATAAATGTTGGCTGGTCGTCCGAAAAGGCTTGCCCTAGTGATGCGAGCCTATGAACTTTGGTAGATGCGCCGGTTGAGTTCTCAGCAACGCCGATATGGGTAGTTGGAAGCGGGCAACGAGATAAAGCGTCAGCGTCTTGATCTTTTCTACCTGGCTTGTAAGTTATGTCAAAGTCGTACTCCTGCAAGTGTAGTATCCACCGACTTAGGCGTCCTCACAAGTTTTTCAGTATAGAAAGCCAGCATAAGGCGTGGTGGTTCGTGACGTTTGTTCAGTGACTTCTATGGAGATAGGGACGGAACTTCTACACCGACAAAACCACAGCCAAACACTTTTTCTCAGTTATCGTGTAGTTCTTTCCGGTAAGGTGAGTACGCGACTAGCATATGCAACAACTTTCTCTAGGGAAGGCTTGTGTTGTAGAAGAACGGCTCCTATAACAGGCTGCTAGCGTCGGTATGAAGGATGGTCGGTGCAGCTTCATGAAAGTGGCAGAGCCGAAATTCCGGCGAGACGGCCCCCTTCAACAGGTCGAATGCCGTTTGACATTCTTGACACCACAGAAAGTGGACGTTGGAAGCAAGTAGCTAATGTAATGGAGCAGCTATAGAGGCGAAGTTCTGGATAAACCGGTGAAAATGGAAGGCGAGGCCAAGGAAACTGGAACGCTTATTTGGCCTTTTGGGGACGCAGAAAGTGAAGGACTGCAGAAATCTTGTCAGAGTCAGGCCGAATGACATCTTTGCTAATGACGTGTCCCAAGACCTTGATATATTTGCTAGCGAAAGAGCATTTCTTAGGGTTTATTTGGAGACCGGCGCCGGCAAGGCACGTCAGGGCTTGATCCAATTGTTCTAGGTGCTCAGGAAACGTTGACGAAAAGATAACAATTTTGTCCGGGTAGCAAAGGCAACTTTTCAATATCAGGCCACGCAGCACAGTGTATATCATGCGCTCAAACGTGGCCGGTGTGTTTCCGAGCCCGAAAGGCACCACGTTAACTTCGTATAGCCCATCGGGCTAAACGAATTTTTCTTCTTATCACCTTCATGCATGGGAATTGGCCAGTACCCAGAACGCAAGTCGATGCTTGAAAATAATTCCGCGCCTTCTAGTGGATCAAGGGCGTCACCAATGAGTGGCATAGGGTACACGTCCTTGCGTGTGATCTTATTCAGCACTCGGTAGTCCACGCAAAAACGCACAGATCCACTTTTTTACGGACCAAAACAATGGGAGACGACCAAGGGCTCAATGAGGAACGGATGACTTCCCGTTTAAGCATGGCAGCAACGTTTTCTTCTATAATTTTTTTCAGCTAGAGATACGCGGTAGAGTCGGCAGTGTCGGCAGTGTTCCAACTGTTTGAATTCAATGTGCGGTAGTAGTTGTGCGGCCCGCCTTAGACGAGCAAATATCGAAAGAATTTGCATGTTTCTGTAACCATGCGAGCAGCTGCTGCATCTGTGAATTTGTCAAGTCGCTGCTGATAGCGGTAGTAAAGGTAGAGGAAAAAACATGATCACCAAACGAAGGGTCCTTGGATGCGATGGCCTGAAGTGGCATGACAAAGACAGGCTTGAAGTCGGCAACATGGGCCACAGTAGTGTCCTGTGTCAGTAGGATCTTCTGCGGGGTGAAGTTTACGGTGGTGACAAGTGCAGAGCCATTGCAAAGACGAACGAAACTGGATGTAAAACTATGCCTTTACGAAAGCAAATTAGTGACGAGGAGACCAATACATCACCGTGATAGATGTCCTTGGACGTAATGCTGAAAATTTGCTCTTGTAGTGGCGGCAGTTTGATGTCTTTCGCAGCGACCAGACGAAGTGGCTTCTGATTGTTGTCGTCAAGCCTGTATTCGGCGTCACTAAGGTGAATGACGCGTTGTCCACAACAAATAGGCGCGGAAGCAGACGATAGAAAATCCCACCCTAAAATTAGTTGGTGAGAGCAGCGGGACAGGACAGCTAACTGGATGCATGATGGCAGATGCCGTCGATAAAAACACGCACAGTACGAAACGCGGAAGGGCGAATGACGTTCCCCTGGGCAGCAACTAACGTGGGACCATCTTAAGGTGTCATTACTTCTTTAAATGTTCACACGTATTATCAAGTATGACTGAAAATGTCACACCTGTGTCCACCAAACCATCGACTCGCACTCCTTCCACTTTCAAGAAAACCACGTTACACAGGCCTGATGGAGGAATTTCAGTTTTAATTTAGTATGCCGTTTTTTCCTCCACAAACTGCATCATTTAGTTTTCCGAATGAATATCAGAGGAGAATGAGGTGGACCGAAGGAGAGAAGTAGAACGGGGGAAGGGGGAAGGCTAGCCGCGCCTCGCGCTTCGGCTGTTCCGCTGTGCAGTGGATGCCAGAGGAGATGGAGACCAGTGCGGGGGAGACGAATAACACGTAACTTAATAAGAAGGTGGGGTGATTTTAATTGAAAAGCAGAGGAAAGGGAGCCCCGTAACTGTCTCTCAGGGGGAGGACACCTCAACAGTAGCTCACGAGGGGTGGGAGTGAAGGAGGGATTAAAAGGTAAGGAGATAGAGAGAAAGAGAGAGGAAAAAGAGAGAAAGGCGCAGGGACAGCGAACGATGGAAGTAAGGAGAACATAGGAAAGATGGAGACGGTCACAGGAGTACGAGGATGGGGCACCACTGGCGAGAGCTCTTGTCGGCGTCTGGAGATCGCGTAGGGTGAGCCCAGGCGGCCAGAGCTACGCTGTCGTCAAACATCGGCGCCAAGAAAGGGCCTAGGGCCAGCCCAGTCGGCCGGAGTTACGCTGTTGTCGGAAATCACAGGAGCACAACCGGTCGGCACAAAATCCAGCGAGCAAGTTGATAAGAGGCCCCAGTGTGTACGAATCCCGTTCGCGCATGTCGTTCCGACGCTTATCTTCCTGGCACTTTTGGCAGAAACGAGACATGTGGCCGCAACAGCCACAGTAGTAGCAGACACAAAGGGACGAGCGCCAGGGTGGGGAGTAGAGGGCGTTCGGGTCTCCTGGAGATAGCGTGGTCAGGTGGGCCGAAAAAGGGTCAGCGGGCATCAAACGTTAGTTCACCGGGGGAGTAGCAGCAGCCGACGCGTAGGATGGCAGCGGAAATGTCGCGTGTACGTCGCCGGGAGGCACGGAAGCAACTTGAGGGTATGTGGATATGGGTGAGAAGCAGATGGCTGTATGGGTGCAGAGCCAGTCAGGGATGTAAGTTCCTCCCGGATGATGTCACGCAAAGGCACTCCCGAAGACTGCGTAGGACGCGGTGTGGGAGGTGTGAAGCCCCTAGACCACTATTTCTCGCGTATGATGTCCCGGATGAGGTCACGCAGATAGCCATGAGACGTGGAGTGGTGGTCGTCAATGTCCGGTTGGAGACGAACGGGGTCCAGCGCATCTCGGCGCTGGCATGCCGTCACGACATCAACAATGGTAGCTGGGTTTTGCACAGCGAGGGCAATAAAGGCGGCAGGTTCATTGCCTTTCAATATGTGGCACACTTTGTCCGATTCCGGCATGGAATGGTTGACACGCCGGCACAGTGCGAGGACATTTTTTTATGTATGAAGTGTACGATTCCACGAGATGTTGTCGGCGAGTACGGAGTGTCGTCTTCGAGTTGGTGGATCAAACAGCCGGTATCCCCGAAACGTGTCGCAGCTGCTGCTGGAAGGTAACCCAGTCGGGTAAGTCAATGATGTGGTTAAAATATCATGTCTTCGCGACTCCGGTCAGATGAAAAAGGACGTAACGCAATTTGGCGGCCTCGTTACACCGATTAGCGGCACTTACGCAGTCGTAGTCATCGAGGCAGTCTTCTACGTCTTCTCCACGAAGACCAGCGAAGAGGGGGGTTCCCGCTGATGTCCGTCTATGTAAATACGAGGGCACCTTGCAATGGTGCGTGGTTGATGACATCAGCGCCGGCAGGCTCGGTCTAGGACATGCTGCCTGACAGTGAGCGCAAGCGGCGGCCTGGACGAAGCTCCAGGGGCCGTGGGAGGAGAGAAGACCGAAAATTTACCTCCACCACGTATGAAGTCTTGGTAGTCTTCGTTGCGACTGCGTGTATTTGAGGAAAGCCCTCGCAAAACTAACGGGCAGAGCCACAGGCGATGACGATGATGATGACACAGAGTGGCCATGAGGACAAAGAGACAAGCGGATGATGGTGATTAGATCATCCAGGGTGAGAACGATGTAAAAAACGCCCACAATATATATATATTTACCTATCCTATCCATATTGGTAGTTATTTTGCCTTCTTTGTTCCTTAGTGCATACATCCGACTTTTGCCTATCCCAAGTTTCCTCTTCACTGCTTTGACGCGTCCTCCGTTTTTTCAGAGCGTGTTCAATTCTCTCCATGTTATACCTTCTTACATCGTATACCTTACGCCTATTATTATTTAAAATGGCGGAGAAGTTTTACAGAGCTCTGTACAGTAGCCGAGACAACCATGACCTTAATACTATAAGAACTAGTAGTAACCCAGATGACACCCCACCAGTAATGATAGAAGAAGTCAGAAAAGCTTTGGAGAGCATGCAAAGAGGCAAAGCTGCTGGTGAGGATAAGTAACATCAGATCTGCTGAAAGATGGAGGACAGATTGTGTTAGAAAAACTAGCCACCCTGTTTACGAGGTGTCTCCTGACGGGAAGAGTACCAGAGTCTTGGAAGAACGCTAACGTCATCTTAATACATAAGAAAGGAGATGACAATGACTTGAAGAATTACAGGCCGATCAGCTTGCTCTCTGTAGTATACAAGCTATTTACAAAGGTAATTGCTAACAGAGTAAAGAAAACATTAGAATTCAATCAACCAAAGGAACAAGCAGGATTTCGAACAGGCTACTCAACAATTGACCACATTCATACTATCAACCAGGTAATAAAGAAATGCTCAGAGTATAACCAACCACTATACATAGCCTTCATAGATTACGAAAAGACGTTTGATTCAGTAGAAATATCAGCCGTCATGCAGACACTGCGGAAACAGGGCGTAGATGAAGTATTTATAAACATTCTGGAAGAATCTACATGGGATAAACTGCTACCATAGTTCATCATAAAGAAAGCAACAGAATACCAATCAAGAAGGGTGTAAGGCAAGGGGACACAATCTTCCCAATGCTATTTACCGCGTGCTTACAGGAGGTTTTCAGAAGCCTAGAATGGGAACAGTTAGGGATAAGAGTTAACGGAACATACCTTAGTAACCTGCGCTTCGCCGATGACAATGCATTGCTGAGTAACTCAGGGGACGAATTGCAACTCATGATTACGGAGTTAGACAGGGAGAGCAGAAAAGTGGGTCTTAAAATTATTCTGCAGAAAACGAAAGTAATGTACAACAACCTCGGAAACAAGCAGCGCTTCGAGATAGGTAATAGTGCACTTGAAGTTGTAAAGACTATGTCTACTTAGGGCAGGTAATAACCACAGAGCCGAACCACGAGATTGAAGTAACTAGAAGAATAAGAATGGGGTGGAGCACATTCGGCAAGCACTCTCAAATTATGACAGGTAGATTGCCACTATCCCTCAAGAGGAAGGTATATAACAGCTGTATCTTGCCGGTACTTAGCCACGGGGCAGAAACCTGGAGACTTACAAAGAGGGTTCAGCTTAAATTGAGGACGACGCAGCAAGCAATGGAAAGGAAAATGGTAGGTGTAACCTCAAGAGACAAGAAGATAGCAGAGTGGATTAGGGAACAAACGGGGGTTAAGGATATTATAGCGGAAATCAAGAAGAAGAAATGGACATGGGCCGGGCATGTAGGGCGTAGACAGAATAACCGCTGTTCGTTAAGGGTAACTAACTGCATTTCCAGAGAAGGCAAGCGGGTTAGGGGGAGACAGAAGGTTAGGTGGGCAGATGAGATTAAGAAGCTTGCGGGTATAAATTGGCAGCAGCAAGCACAGGACCGGGTTAACTGGTGGAACATGGGAGAGGCTTTTTCGTTGCAATGAACGTAGTCAGGCTAATGATGATGAACGAGTATTTCAAGATAAAGAACGGCCATTTACAACGCGCGCCACTGGCTTCCTGCTGCACAACAACGGATGGCCACTGTCTAGTGAGCGGGAACAAAACGGGGCCGTGCATCTATGACAGCCGCTGTGGGAGTTTGAGAACTGGCAGGATCAAGTAACGTTGACCGGAACAGTGGCTGATTTGGAGCTTTTGTTATTGCCACGTGTCCAGCTGGAAGCACGAGCAGGCGTACGCCCATGCGTTTGTAGTAAGCGTAAGAATAAGCGCTCACTTACCTTGCAAAAATCTCTATCGCTTGGTAAACGGACAACACGCTATTAGACCTGGTATCGTACAAGCGATTTCGATTGTCATAAGTTAAAAAAAACTCATTGTCTTTTGCTGGATCACAGAAATCAATTTTCGTGATACCAATTTTGGAAGAAGCCCGCCTGGCCTTGAAATATTAGTAATTTATGATGAAGCCTGAAAGCTTATCTGCTAAAACTACGATAATAATGAAAAGTGTGCCGTAATGCAGGACCCTGTACACGCATAAACCTTCTGGCGTTCCTGAACGTGCACCTCAATCGAGGTACACTGGCCTCTGCAATGTTCATCTCCAATGAAATGCAGTATTTTCGGTGGGGATAAAGGGAACACAATAAAAAAATATTGTTGCAGCTGCACTCTCGGTGATATGTTTCGTATATGCTGTCTTCTCATGTCTTTTTTTTAACGTTTGGGCCGCAGATGGAATTTTCACGGCTTCTGTCTTCAAAACAATGCTACTTTCTTGCTGGGTGGTGAAAAAAAAGAGAAAATAAGAAATACGCGATACAACACAACCACAATCTTCTTTTACATAAAACTGATTTAAGAAGCATTTTTGTGGCAAAAAATTGTTTTTGCTGAATTGCAGTGGCCGACATGTGCAGCTCCTTGTCTTAGAAAAAAGTGTCTTGGATACAATGACAAAAGGCATGTGTGCTCTGCCTGACGGAGCCGTAGCATCCGCGTCCGAATGCACCCTCAGAAAGTCGACGAACCGAAATACGTCACACATGCTTAATTCATAAATGCGCATTTTAATACGACGTAAAAAAGCTGCATACCGTTACAATAGAAGGAAATGTTAAGGCACAACAAATAAATATAATAATAAGGAACATTATAACTATTGCATACACAACTTGCTAATCTTGTGGAGAGGAGAGGAGGTAAATTATAGCATTTTTTAAGAGTGCCGTGACAACGATTTTTGCGCAATTTGGATAGCGTCTGTATGTCGTAATGCAGGACTCCGTACACGCACTTGAGAGCTTCTCGAACAAACGAGCAGCTAACAAAACAGGTTTCTGAATTGCAGCAATGTTCACGCATGAACAATGTTGAAATTAAAGGTGTTCCGGAAACAAAAGGCGAAAGCTGTGAAGCAATTCTGCAACATATCTCAAATAGGATTGGTTGTCTTGTGAGCCCTGCTGAGATAGATCTGGTGCATAGGGTCCCCGCTAAAAGTGGCTCGAATATTATTGCGCATTTTTGTTCACGACAAAAAAAGATTGAATTTGCTTCAAAGGCCAGAAAAGCGCGTCTGACAACCCGGTCTATTGCCATGATGAATCAGGATAAGCCCATATTTGTCAACGACCACCTAACACCAGAGAACAAGCGGCTCTTTGCTCAGGCATTGGCACTTAAGAAAGAAAAGCAGTGGCAGTTCCTATGGGTTGACAACTGCCGCATCAAAGCAAGAAAGTCCACGGACAGCTGACTGTACCGAATTTCTGGTGTTAGTGATCTGGCCGTTTTTTCCAAATAGCATTTAAGCATTTAAGCATGATGATTGTGAACCATCATGGCGACACACACTGTACTCGAACTGAAGCAACTTCTTAGTTTGTTTGTTTCTCATATTTCAATCATGCACTTTAACACCCGAAGCTTACCGAAAAACTTTGATGATATGGTTAATTTCCTTTCTTTAACCGATCATCACTTTTCGCTCATATGTCTATCAGAAACATGGCTATCTGCAGCTGATGATAACATGTTTTCCATTCCGGGCTATCGTGCTGAATTTTTTCATCACTTCGGTGACTATCATGGTGGATCAGCCATGTTCATTTCTAACGCATTGTCATATAAACTACGTACTGATATTGCGTTTTCTGTGTCGAAATGTGAATCAGTCTGGCTCAAATTTGACCGTGATTTCCTTCCGTCTAACAAAAGAACTATCATTGGTTCAATTTATCGGTCCCCATCATCATCTTACAATGACTTGTGTTGAGCTTGATAATATACTAAGCTCGTTTATTTCCGAAAATTATAACGTGATTATTTTAGGCGACATTAACATTGACAATACAAATATTAACGATGGTTCTTGTGCTCAATACTCTAACTGCTTCATGGGTCATGGGTTGACATCTCTGCTGGATTCTCCGACACGATGTGCTCCTTCTGGTAGGAAGACGCTTATTGACCATATACTCAGTAACGTTATGTCAGTTCAGGAGGCCGGTGTGGTCAATTTTGATCTAACAGATCAATATCCAATTTTTCTGTTATTAAAAACACAAACTAATTGTAAAAATAAAATGGTCAATGGGTGTCGTTTTGATTCTGCGAAATTCGTTGATTTGGTATCCCGCTTAGACTGGGGGAAACTATCGCAAGAACCTTGTGTTAATAAAGCGTTTAGTACCTTGACTGAGAAACTAACAGGTATCATAAACTCGTCTACATCTGTATCCACCATATCGCGTTGGTACTCATCCCCTAGAAACCCGTGGATTACTAGAGGACTGTTGCGTAGCATAAATAAAAAGATAACCTTTACAAAAAAGTAAAACTTCAGCCGTTAAACCTGTCCCTCAATACCCGCTTTAAACTCTATTCACAAACTGTTACTGTCCTACTCAAAAAAGCCAAACGAACCTACTATCACAATAAAGTGCTCAAAAACGGGAATGACAGTAGGAAAAATTGGAACGTAAATAAGGAATTCTTACATCTTCATCAGCCAGATGCACTTGAGACCGAATTTTTGGATGGCACCACCGTTCTAACTTGCCCTGTCACTATCGCCAATTATTTTAATGAATCATTTTTCAGCAACTCAGTATCGACTGTCACTAACTTACCTTCGTTGTCTCGCTTGCCTCAGTCTTTTTTCTTAAAACACACGTCACCTGCTGAGGTTCTTAGCACTATAACAAGTTTGAAGATGACAGGATGTGGCCTCGATTCAATTTATCCAGCTAAAATCAAACTTGTTGCTCGTGAGTTATCTGCTGTGCTCTCAGAGCTTATTAACACCGCATTTCGTTCAGGCATTTTTCCTACAATCTTCGAACAAGGAAAAGTACTATCTGTATTCAAAAAGGGAGACCGAAAAGTTTTTTTCTAATTATCGCCGTATAACCATCCTCCCATTCTTTATTAAGGTAATTGAAAGCTCATTGTGAATCGCCTAATGGACTACCTAACAACATTTAACCTTTTGTCACATAAGCAATTTGGTTTTGGTGACAAGTTTTCTACCGAATTAGCATTGATTAAACTAACAGATAGCATAAAACGGTCCATCGATAAGGGGCTCTGGGCAGGGGCGTTATTTATAGATTTAACTAAAGCCTTCGACACTACAAACCACTCTATTTTACATGCTAAATTTAATTCCTTAGGAATTTATGGGCTTACTTTAGCCCTTTTACAAAGCTACGTCGCTAACAGAACCCAGGTTGTCAATTATGGCGGTGTTTTATCCTCACCAATAATAACTAACCAGGGGTCCCACAAGGTTCAATTCTGGGACCTCACATGTTTCTTATCTACATTAAGGACTTACCATCATCACTTAACTCATCTGACTGCATCCTTTATGCTGACGGTACCACGATAATTTCTAGCGACAAAGATCTTAACAATCTACTAGCAAAAATAAACACTGATGTCGCGAAACTTGTTTCATGGTGCAAAAATAACTTATTGAAAATCCACCCTGTTAAAACAACTTCTATGGTATTTCACTCATCCCAAAAAAGCGTTACGATTTCACCCGAAATATACATTGATAACTGCGTCATCGCCCCATAAAACTTCACTACTGTTCTAGGTGTCACATTAGACCCTCAACTCAAATATAACATTCACATGATTTCTGTCGTCAAGCAGACTGCTTTTGGCATTCGCATACTCATTCGTACAAGGCATTGTTTTCAGCAACACATTTTAAAATCACTTTACTATGCTTTCATTAACAGTCACCTAACCCACTGCATTTCATCCTGGGCCAATACCTACGCCACACACATCTCTCATTCATCTTCAGAAAAGAGCAGTCCGAATTATCACACACAGTTCCTACACAGCATCAGCAGCACCCCTCTTTAGCACTCTCGAAATTCTACCATTCACTTCAACCTTTCAACTCAAACTTGGAATTTTGTTATTCAGAAGTAGAGTCGCTGAATTTCTCACTGAAATACTTCCCCTCACACATCTCCACGATACTAATATCACACGGTTTTCTGAAAATAGTAACCTTCTGCTTCCAAAAGTAAGTACAAACTACGGCAAAATGACAGCCTTGTTTTCTGCAATTTTTTTCTGGAACTCACTACCATCAATTAATCAATCAAGCCCCTCATTACATTCTTTCCGGGGGCATCTAAAACAGTTCGTACTAACAACAAGCGACACCTGAATATATATATATATATATATATATATATATATATATATATATATATATATTTATATATATATATATATATATATATATATGTGTGTGTGTGTGTGTGTGTGTGTGTGTGTGTGTGTGTGTGTGTGTGTGTGTGTGTGTGTGTGTGTGTGTGTGTGTGTGTGTGTGTGTGTGTGCTTAAGTACGGTTGTATGCATTTATGTGTACGTGTATAGGTTCTGAAGTGACACTGCATTAGTTAGTGATATGTATGTGTTATGTTATAGTCATTTAATCCAATTAGTTATCTCCTGTTTTATCACTTACATGTAAATATTTTGAACTACCATAAGTTTCAATAATAATTTTCATTACGTTCATTTTGTTTTATTCGCTTGCTGTTTTTTCCTTAGTTGCCAATCTTCGTTCTATATTTTTATACATGAATTCACAGGAGGTCCCCCTGACAGTTTTAACTTTGGGACCTCCTTCTGTATTGTATCAACTTTTTACTTGCACTGTATTGTACTGAATAAAAGAGCTTTATATCTATTAAGAAGAGTTGCAATTAAGTGTTTTGGCAGTTGTATTCTGTAGAGCCTCTCTGTGACGCGAACTGCCGAAATTCTCTATGTAAGAGTGTTAACATTTACCTAATACAATAGCGCGTAAACCTAAGAAGAGATTATTTTGTCTGATATGCTTGATATGAAGTATACCTACGCGTAAATTCTTTTAAATTGTCTTGTATAAATTACAATATGGTACTTAAGAGCATGGCGAGACGTTATCTCTGGGGACCACCGGTGGCGCGAGACCGCCGGATGGCTGGATGGGCGCACAGACGAATTAATGGACGGACGCATGGTTGGACGGATGGGCACACGAAAGCACGGAAGAACTGAAGAACTGATGGACGCTTCGCCCGACTCATCATCATTCACTTCGCGGATATGCTGTGACACCATATTTATTGGCATGGAATGCAACGCAACTGGCTACTACGACGACACGGGACGTACGACCTACGGCGTAAGCTGCTTCGCCACTAAAAAATATGGGATGAAAACTGTCATCTACGGCCGTGGGTCACGTGGTTCTGACCCCTGTTCTGAAATGTCAAACATATGTTGTGAACGCACTACCATTGAGATTTTCCACATTCATCTTACTGCAGTAGGCAACATCTGCATATTTTCGTGAAGTTACATTTCTTTCTTCATAAAATATGATACTGTAATTTAGAAAGAACGCTGGGCTCTGGTCATAGCTATAGAAAAATTGGCTTTTTACAACAGTAGCAAGCACCCTAGGGTTTCGTCAAAGTAACCCCAAAACTTTTTTGGCACAGAACTTGCGCAGTCATCGACGCTTGAAGAAAAGCTTATCGCCACACATTTCGCAGCACCATTTCAAACTTTTGTGAAGGGTAGGGCACAAATCCTGCAGAAATCTCTATCGTTCGGTAAACGGACGCCGCCGCTGATAGAGCTGATATCTAGCAAGCGATCTCGATCGACATGCGTTAAACAAAAAACTGATTGTTTCACTATATCGCAGAAATCCATGCTCGCGAACCCGAACACGAAAGAAACCCGTCTGGCTTTGAAATAATAGTAATTTATAATGAGGTCTGACGCCTTCAGTGGCGCAATCACAATGATATTAATGGACACTCTGCATTAGAGGGCTCCAGACACGCGTTCCTTAACATGCACTTCGATCGAGGTACACGGGCCTCTGCAATGTTCGTCTCAACAGAAATGCAGCCGCTGGGGCGGGGATTCGGTCACATACGATAATGAAGAAAAAATAAATGAAATGAAAAAAAAAAATAAACATTGTTGCAAGCTGCACATTTAGATGTTTTATTGATGAGGTTGTGTCATTTTTTTTTAATCTGTGCCGCAGATACAGCAGACTTGAATTTTCGCGGTTTCTGCCTTCAGAGCAGTGATATTTTTTCACTGGATGGTCAGAAAACTGGAAAAATAAGTGATAGCGCACAAGCTCCTTTCTCACAAAACTGCCTTAGAAGCATTTCTCTTGTAAAAAATTTTTTCAACAAAATACCAGTGGTCAGCCAATGCAACTTCTTATCTCAGACAAAAAGTGTCTTGTAGACAAGAGGAAAAGGCAGATGTGATCTGCCAGACGGGACCCTAATACCCAAATGCACACCCCAAGCTTCGACAAACAGAAGCAACGTTATAGTACGTTGTTCATACATACAAACCCATTTGAACACAAGTTCAACAAGATGCATAGTTTTAAAATAACAAATAATAAAGAACGATACCTAAGGAACATGTACTAGTGTATAAGAACTTGTTAATCTTGTGGACAGGGGAGAAGGTAAGTTCTAGCATTTTTAAAGATTATGGCGACAGTGAGAAAGAAGGAATATAAAAAGGTGAGGAGGTTAACTAGACTTATTCAACTTTGCTACCCTACACCGGAGAGAGGGGAATGAGGAAGTTAAATTGAGAGAGAGGGGCAGATGAACTTGGCACATCACACAAACACCGCGCACACAGTTCAGGGTTTCAAAGGCGGTTGCTCAGTGATGTTGCCCTCAAAATTTGTAGAACGGCTCGTGTGGCATTCCGGGATGATGCACTGGAAGGGCAAGCACCCAAGATCTTCTTCAGAGTAAATGTTCGAGCATCCGATCTTCTTAAGGCACACTGGAGAGTCCGGTATTAAAAGTCTGAACAGTGGCACAAGACATGGTGGAGAGTTTCTGCGCATTTGCAGTTATCAAAGTTGCATCAGTGAGTCACAACGATGCGGTAACAGAATGAATTAGTAAACCCTAGTCGACCCAATATCTACCAAGCATTGTAGCCTCACTTCGCGAAGTCTTTCATGGCAGCTGTAATTGGACCATCAAACCGAGGCTGTATGGGCGTCGAGAGGAGTTCAGTGAAAGATTCCAATGTTTAGGTTTCACATTATTAACGATGCGGTGAAGTTCTCTTGCAGCGTCAACTCTTGACGGGGTATGAGCATTGTGGGTGCTCCGTCGTGGGCACATCGGGCAGCGTTGTCGGCGAGATTCTTACCACTGATTTCACACTGACCTTGCAACCATTCAAAGGCTATGTCATGTCATTTATTATGAGCGCGATGAATGATTTCATTGATTTGAGACACAAACTGATGATAGTTCCTGCGTCATATACTTCGCACATATTGAAGAGCCGCTTTGGTGTCACAGAAAATAGCCCACTTACTGGGGGATTCTCACATATAAAATTTCATTGCGACTAGAAGGGAGGTGAGCTTTGGAGCCCGTAGATGTCGTTACATGTGAAGTCTTCAGGTTGACGGTGATTGACCCAGATGGGATCACAAAGGCACCCGTCGAAATTCCCAAACACTGAACTGGGCGTGTATATACGAGTTTAATTAGCGTGCGATAGATGAAAAAGGTTCAGTGAGATCTGTTTGAGGACTGCAGAAGATAGGCCAACCTTTTTGTACATCCCGGTTCTTTAGTGTGCACCAGCGGTATTTTCAGGCACCACTTCCGGGCATAGCGGTATGGTTACGGAAGAGAACCTCCAGGAGATGGAATGCTGGTCACCCGCAACAACTCTGGAGAACTCTGCTTCGATGTTTCTAGGGGATGGATAGCGAGGTGGCGGCTAGGCCGTCAAGATATAAGGCTAATATGCGCCCCGAGTTTGTTGACAGTAATGTGTGTCGTAATCGGGTGGCCTTTCGCAATGGCAATTGTTGCGACCGTGTTAGCGTACCTAGGTAATCCAAAGCATGCGCCAAGAACTTGACCTGAATACTTTTCAGGACTCGAATGTTAATTTTCCCGGCATTCTAAAGCACGGTTGGGCTATACCACGAATACCCGAACAGCGGTGTAACACGGGCACTTTTAATCGCGATTAGGGTGATCTGGATCAGTTTTCTTTGTCGTGATCAACTTTATGACCGTTGCTACACGGAGCAAGCCAATCTGGTTCGAGCCTGTGTCAGATGAAATGCAGCAGGTAGCGCTTGCGCGCGGTAAAACTTGTCACTGACAAAACTCGGTGCACGATATTTCTGGAGCCTTTTATCAGCAATGTTATTCGTGCAAGACCCGCTGGAACGTCTAAAACATTGCGTGCAACTACAACAGTAATTTCATAAATCAATCATTGATAGAGCTTTCGTTGCACTTACTTGTGTTGCTGTGCGAAATTCTTAACCTTCGCTTTCAGTGCTGATGGCCCCTGCTCGCAGTCATCCATTCGCAGCGAAACGTCAATCTTTCGTTACGCGCCCGCCTTTCGTTTCCGGCACCCCAAGTCTTCCAGTCACTCCTGCCAGTGGTCAATTTTTGTAAAGATCAGTTCCCTCGACCCCGAAGGGCGCGTAAGTTGCGACAAAGTCGAAAAGCTGGCGGCACTTACAATAAATTTGCTTCGAGGTGCTCCAATAGTTCCGACGGGGTCCGAGAGTGGAACTAAGCGCAGAAGTCTGCTTGTAGTCTGCATGCTTCTCCCATAACTACATGCAGTCAATACGAATCTTAACATATGCAATATTTCAGATATTTTTCAATATAAACAGCTTTTAATTGGCTTTTTATAAACATCTAGCTGTTTCTCAGTGTTTTTGTTGAACTATGCTCAATTTTCTTGTTTATTGTGACTTAATTTTCTTCTCTTCGACTAGCTTCTACACTAGCTAAGGAGGTAAGGTGTTTGAGGTTGGGCTGCTTCGATGACTTGTGTGCTCAGTGGCAGCGCGAAGATAATTAACTGGCGCAGCCGACATGGAGGAGAGAGCCTGCAGTGAGGAAGGCGCTGAAGTTCGGAGAATCTGACAAGACGCTTACCGCTTTTAGGGACCTGCTGGTGAGCTGTAAGAAATAGCGTCAAGGCGCTCGCTGCTTTAGAACCTGATGGCACGCTGCGACAAGTAGTATTAGAATTCAGCACGAGCCTGCTGGTCAAGGTTGGAGCCAGGAGCTGGGTAGCGCAAGAGCACTGCGCGTCGGTAAACGAGAGCCGAGCAGCAGAGACAGTCGCGGCGGCTGACTTCAGAGAATGACAGGGGGGTCTGGTCGAGCACCCGGAGCATGAAAGGATTCGTCGTTACCAGCGTTGGCGATGAGACTGACGCCGTTTCTACCAACGTGATCATGGGGCGACGCATCACTGCATGATGAGGCCAGCTTTGTGCTCTCTCGGGGCCCTAAATTTTTTTTCACTGAACTCTCTTGCGTTCGGGCCCACTGAGGAAGATGGCGGGCTCAAATAGAGATGTGATAGAAGGGGACAATGTTACTGAATCGGATCGCACCAGCGAGTTGCAGCTTGAGATTGAAGTGTTAAAGCTCAAGCTTGAGCTACAGAGAAAATGAAGTCGTCGTGTGCCTTGTCAAAGGAGCCGGAAAACCGAAATTAGCTTTCTAGTCTCGCACGGTAAGCGAAAGGGCTGAAAGCAGTCCTAGCACCCATGCCCACTAATGACCCGATAATTCCAGCCTGATTCAAGAATGTGGAAGTTGTTTTGCGGCATTGGGCATACCCGAGGATATTCAGGGCACGATTCTGTTGACATTCTTAAGTGACAAGATGCGCACGTTCATTGCCAATCAAGTAGAAGCTTGGGTAATACCATACGCAGATGCAAAATTGAGAGTGCTAAGGGAGCTGCGTGTGACTCCGAACGTGTACCACCGTATATTTGTGGAAATCAAAGAGAAGCAGGCGAGTCTTGGAGCCAAGTGATGGCACGCCTGGACACTATGTTCACCTACTACTTGAGAAGTAGAGAGGTGAAATCGTTTGAAGATCTTAGGGAGTTGCTAATCGCTGATAGGCTAAAGCAGATAATACCAAGTGAGCTCCGCTCACTGGTTGCTTCAGCAAGAAGTGAAGGGCTGGTTGAAGGCTAAGGATATAGCGGAGCTAGCCGTTAACTTTGAAGACAGCCTCGATAGTTTCAGGCAGTGCGGCACTGGGAAATTGAAATTATAGGCCGCAATTCAAACCCTTTGCTAGAGCAAATTTCAGCCCAAAATGAGGAGCGTGTTTTGGCTGCGGAAAACAGGGTCACTTCCAGAGATATTGCGAGTTCTCCCGAGAAACTGCTGCATACAGCCGAAGTTTTATGCATGGCTTCCCAAAAGAAGCGATCGTTTGAAGCGTGGCTTCCCAAAAGAAGCGATCATTTGAAAGCCGAGCCACACCGTCACGACACTCTGTGATTATGAAAAACCTGCCGGTGAGGGATCTGCAGACTGAGATTCTCGTGTGAAGCAAGCCCTGTTTCGCACGCGTTGATTCAGGTGCGGATATAACGGTGGTACGAGCGAGTGAAGTGTCCGCTGAAAGTTTGGATCAGAGTTGTCGCACAATAAGACCAACAGACGCTTTTGGACATAGTGTTACCTTGCGTTTGCTATATGTGCTTTTGTGTCTCCCCATTTTGTCAGGGAGCGCTGCTCAGCCGGTGATATTACGATACGCCGTGGCACATCAGCTAACTCCGAGTGTACCCGTTTTACTTACTTTGGCAGATTGCGAGTGTCTGCGCAATCACCAGCAAAAGCTACTGAATCGTCTAAACGAGTGTGATACGAGGGTGATGTAAGACAAGAGACTAGACAGGAGCAGTATCCATCGATGCGGGAGCCAGAACATGCGCTCGAAGTTCAAGCCCTAACGCTGTGCAGTGCACAATTGAGAAACAGGACGGCCGAGCAAGAGAGCCGCGAACTACAAATTTCACGTCACTTGTAGAGCAGGGGCAGTTCAAAAGTTGCAATTCTGCTGCTGATTGTACTAATGCGGACAGCGAGCGGCTTTTTCTATTCGATGGAAATACTCTCGGTGGAGAGAATGAACGCGATGAACCCCTTGTTGCTGTGCAGCATCACGTGAAAGAGGTACTGAACGTCTAAGTAACTGACCAACAGTTACTGTATCACAGGGTGAAATTAGACGGGAAACAGTCCCGCCGGTCAGTGGTGTCAGAGTCGTGCCGAGAGAAAGTGTTAGCGCACGAAAACTCTTGCGGTGGTAACTTCTCAGATAGGAAGACGAGAAGGAGCATTCAATAGCGGCTAGCATTGGGGTTCTGTGGTCGAACGATTGGGTTCTACGTCTCGCGTATTCCCTGTTCAAAAATAAAAGTCCCAAGGACGGGATGGCGCCAAGTTCGATGGCACCAAGTTGGCTGCCCGAGAAAACCTAGTGGTCGTGGTGCCCAACTATAGGCTGGGCCTTATCAGCTTCTTTACTGACAACACGACCAACGCTCCCCAGAAGCATAACTGTGAAAACTTCTTGCTGTGTATACACTGTAAACGCCCTCTTATGGGGCACATACAAAGTTACATGTATCACTCACTCGCCTATCTTTATGCGACGTTTAGCTTGATTTTCTGGGCCCGAATTTATAAAAAAAGATAACTAAAAATAAAGTGTCTGTAGGAGAAAAATTTCAGTCAATCCTGATGCGAAAAACACTATTCCCCAAGTCACTGCACAACGTAATAAGTGAGAAAAAGTATACGAAGGATAAATCGAAGGGACGCCGACTTGTGCTAACTTCCAACTAAAACTATATCACAGAGTTGCTTTTTTACTACCGTGCCTGCCGTGGTCACCACAGTCTTTCCGAATCTCTGTGGTAGGTTATAGCGACCAAGGTGTTATGCTGTCAAGCCAGAGGATGTGGCTTCAGTTAACGGCGCAAGCTAGTTTCGGCATTTTGATGGCATCGAAAATTAAAACGCTACAACGATTTCCAAGACTTACGTGACAAAGCCACGAAAAGATTATGAGGCACAGCGTAGTGAAGGGCTCCGGAAATTTTCATCACGTGGGTTTTTAAACATGTTCCTAAATCTGAGTGCACAAACCTGTGGCATTTTCGCTGTGATCAAAAAGTGCCACCACTGCGGATGGATCAACTTCGTGTCATTCGGCTCAGCAGCCGAGCATCCCAACCCACTAACCCACTGAATAGGTGCAGAAGTACCATTGTGGATGAATGCATAAGATAAAATGAAGCAATTGTGAAAATGAACATTCTCAAACTCAATGAATAGCTGAATGCAAATAAAACCCTATGCGCGGCGCTACAGTTGGTTTCTACCTCGACATAATAAAGTTTGATCGCGTTGAAGCTACACGTCACTGGCTAATATTTTCAGTACAATAATGTTTAGGCCTTGAACGTTTCACTTGAGAAAAAGCTCGACTGTCTCTACTGAAGCAGATATCAATAATCCTTTTTGTGACTTTTTTTCTAACCAGTTCCTCATCTACAAGCGTGCGCATAAGTGTGTAGACCACGGGATCACGGGACCGAAGGCATCGATGCGCTATCTGGCGATGAGACGCCTGCTGTGGTGCGCATGCGCGTCTCGCCGTATCTGTTGACCTCTCATGTAGCTCTCCCCGACGCGCTCGTAGCCAAAACGACAACTCGGTGCCGCTATCTTTGCTATAACAAATTTACGCCGTTGTTTTTAAAGACGATAGTCTTTCTTGGGGACCTTCGACTGAAAAATTTTGGTCCCTCTGTGTGTCTATTTGTCTCTGTCTGTACATTTGTCTGTTTGTCCACCCTTAGCAATACCTCAAACGGCCGACCCCATCCGCAGCGCCCACCAATAGTGCTCAAAATTCAGCATTCCATCTTGTGCGTTTGTCAATTGACAAGCAATCATTGCGCATATCTGAGGAACCAAAGCAACGCGTCGATGTTTTTTATATGTTCCTTTATTCCGAAGAAGGCACACACAAGTAATTCCAAGGACCGTAACGTTTATCACGCTGCGCTCGAAACGCGATGCTCAAAAAGGCAAGTGCTGCCAATGCATTGCTAAAACGACACGGCGGTGGCACGTGCCCGTCGCTTTACTTTCTACACCTCATCGCCTCCGAGAATGGCGCGCATCTTTCTTCGCAGGCGCGCACGCCTACCTTCGTTTTCGAAGATAACAGCCAGATGGCGCTCGTGTCTAACGCGTCTCGATGGGCTCGTTCGCTTCCATTGCACGCTCGAGGCACTCTAACGCAGCGCCTCCAGACTATTATTCACCGATTTTCTTGCGCAGAACATCAAATAAACGTCTTCTTTTTTCACTTTCTCCAGACGCAAAACTATCATCTTTCGATGACGTTTGCAGTTGGACTTGCAGATCCGGGGCCAATTTTTTTCTTGTCTTTTCTTACGTATTGACTGCAACGTCAGCGGTTCCAGCACCGAGCTCACTCGGGATTTATACCTGTTTATAAGCATAAATGAGCGTACCTAGTCTCCCAAAACGTGATGAAGCCAAGCACACAAAATTAACTTTTCTCAGCTCAGGATATTATCGCTGCGTTAGGCCAAGTTGAACCTAATTGAGCCTACGTATGATGAAGAGGCGCAAGAAGTACTAATACGTAATCAAACCTATTTTCAGGGGAATGATATTTAATTTGCCTAATGTGGCTAGAATAGGTATTAGTAATCAGTATCTTTCCCAGCTTGAACTCTCTGAGCTCATAAAAAATAACTTTTATTACTTTATTAGGTTTAATAAAACGTCTTTAATTGAACCTAATTATAATCACACAAGTCTGATGATGCCATGATCGACCACACTTGATCAGATTTTTCTATGCTTACCTTGGCACTGCCTCATTATTTAGATATGCATAAGTACCCAGGAATAAAAAATGTCAGAAACACCGACTGCTGGTCTTAAGCATTTCACATTGTCGTATATTGACTATACGTACGGATATACAGTACACATTTTTGCAGATGGCTCTGTCACGCAGACGTCCTCAGCAGCAGCTTTCACTGTGCCTCAAATAGGAATCACTCAACACTTCAAAATAGCACAACACTTCAAATAGCACTGCCACCGAGCTGACCGGCATCCGACAAGCTCCTACATTTTACAGCAGAGTCCAGCGAAATGAACATTATTTTGCGACTCCAAGCCGGCGCTTCAGCTAATTAGAAACTACATGAAACAAGACGCTGCATACAGTCCTCTGGTGAGTGACATAATGAATATGTTGAATGAGGCATTCAATCCGGACATACCGTTGCGTTCCAATAAATTCCCAGTCATTGTGGATGTCACAAACGAGCACTCAAAAAAGGGCGCGCTGCCGAATTCTGGGGACCAACGCTAGAGAGGTGCCTCAAGGTCAACGATAAAGAAGAAAACAAGCATTCAAAGACTCCCCGGGCGCGCCGTCTCTCCCCCCCCCCCCCTCCGAGGCCTAGTTTCGCCGACCAACCTCCTCACATCGGCGGCTGAGCAAGCCCTGGAAGGTTCTCTGGATGAAAGGGGCGTGGTGATGCAGAGTTGCGTCACGTGTCGCGGACGGTCCTCGAAACGTCTCGCTCTTTCCCCAGCCTTGGCTCTGCATCGCACCGAAGAAACGGCTAGAAGTTTCCAGAATCTAGCACGGACGCTATTTAAGCGAGCAGCGGAGAAAGGAGATTAGAAGAAGAAGGAATGTTGCGCTAGTGTGCGTAGGGTCTTTCCGTCGCGTGGGCGAAGCCTTTTGTCCTCAGTGACAAAGGAGGAGAAGAAGAGAATTTCCACCTCAGGGGTGAAGCCTCGTACTACAAGCAGAAGAATGTGTCTACCGCCAGCGAGCGAAAACGCGCTGCAACAAATGCGCGTGGGGAAGCCGACGTGTTACCGGCGAAGTTTGGTGCTTGAAGAGCGGCCATTTGAAGACGCGAGGTATCCTGGAAGAAAAACTTCGGGCGCAGCGTATCGACAACAGCGCTTTTGAGTGAGTGATTCTCGAAAGAGTGTCGTTCGGACTTTTGTTGCAAGGACTTTGGACTGAATAAGTTTTTCGAACTCTTTAGTCTTTAAGTGTCTTGGATGTTTGGTGCATGTGATTGCATTGTAGCGCATATTGTTGTTTTTGTCCGTTGCTTCGAGTGTAGCTGATTGTTCTGTGGAGTACATTGTGTGATTACTGACATATCGTATTCATTTAGTGTCGAGTGTGCATATCCGGGCATCGTTTTATCTGCCATATTTGAGAATATAATTTTGTTTTGTTTATCAACTCACGGCTCTGACTCGTTCTTTGGACCACAGGCGGCGCCCGCTGGCGCGCCAAACAGGACCACTTCTAAATTGTCTGCGCTTTCGTGGTACAGTCCGGGGGGCCGATACTTCAGCCTTTGGAGTTAGCCCGGCGGTCGCCTCCCTAATTAACGGGACCTGTGACAGTGCCATAGCTGGGAATGAAAAAGCTGATGCAAAAGCGAAAATGGCGCACACTAGTGGCGAAGTGATACTGATTCACTTTTCTCGATGCGACATCAACGCCTTGCTGTCTAAAGGTATGAAGACATCTATGCAAGGACTATGGAATGATCCGGACACGACTCTTGTCGTGTTTTTCGCATTCCGTTCCAACCAAGGAGAGACCAAGAAACGCTACTGCATAGACTGCGACTGGGTGTTGCATACACGCGACGATACTTATGCATGCTGGGACAAGAGCAAAATCCTAACTGCAACTTTAAAACACACCAGAAGCTATTAATCACATTCTGCGTGTGTGCCCTTTATATGCAGTTGAAAGACAATCTCTTAAGTGCCTCACAGATGACCTAAACTGCCGACCCTTTTCGAAAGAGAAACTTTTGGGTGCTTGGGAACGTGTCGATCACGCTCAACGCAGTTAAAGGGCCTGCTCGCCTTTCTAAGCAAGAAAGGTTTAGATTCCTGTCTTTAGAAATTCTGACAATGTAAAGACTTTTGTGTGTTTACTACACCGAACGAGACATTGTGTGGAGTGACTCATTGTGCTATACCCCAATCACACCTCATCATACCCTCCTCTTTCTTTCCCTTTTCTCCTTACCCCCGTATGGAGGAGCAGGCCAGAAACCCGCTTTCAAGGCCGACCTCTCCTCCTTTTTCTCAATAAAGAAGCCTAATTATGCCATGTGAAACTCCAGCATGTTTCGTGCGTCACTGGATATCAGAGTATTCAACCATAACTTGTACACACCTTAATTAACAATATTTAAACATGAATTAGCTTGATCGGTATAATGTCAGTAAGAAGTAATTAGTATATTCCAGGGTTTCATGGCTCTAGACTCGTTGGGAAGTCGACTTGTACCGATTTGGCCGGAAAAGGGTTTGTCTTGTCTTGACTAATTTTGCTGGGCTAAATGAAATGAGAGGATTGTTAACTATGTATAATCGAATTTGGCTGTACGCGTACTTTTCTCGACCCATCTGGGCGCATTGAAGTTTTACTACGCTTAACATGAAGACAGCAACCTGGACTAGGTTTGAGCTTACATACGCCCGAATTTATCAGGTGATACCACGCTTAAATAGACTGAATTGAATTCGGCTACACTTGCATTCACTTCACTAGGCTCATTTAAGTTGAACTTGGCCAAACGTGACAAAAGCAAGCTGAGCTGAGCAAATTTAATTTTGTGTGCTTGGCATCATCAGGTGTTGCAAGGCTGGCTACGCTTAATTGGGAATCAACCGGCATGAATAATTATGTGATAAATAACTATGAATCAGCCGGCATAAATAACCGGCACCATCGAAGCTTCTACGTTAAAAGTACGGCTTGATGGAGCAAGGACAGCGACACACAGGTGTCATTTTCGCTACTAACTCATCGGAAAGAGTTTCATGAGAGGCGAACTGGTACGACGGGATGCGCATGCGCACCAGATAAAGCGTCTCGTCACTAGATAGCGCGTCGATGCCTTCGGACACGCGTTCTCGTGATCTGCACAGTTATCCTCACGCCTGTACCTATGGTATGCGGTCTTGTTATTTAAGCAAGGGTTCGTAATAAATGTTTAATTGAACAGCCAAAGTCGGTCCTCTGCGGTTCTCTCTTTTGGTCTCTCGTTTTTTTCACGCTGTGTATTACTATGCATTCATACCAACTAGCTCAGCAGGGTGCGCCTGTGAGTATACTACTTCACTGGTAACCCGAAGCGACGCTGCAAGGCTGAGCAGACCCGAAAGCTGCTGCTGCAGAGCCGTTCTACACTGAAATCTTTCAAGAGGGACACCTTAAACATGCGCGACCACGTCGCTGCACTCAAGGACGAATTGAGATGCAAGTCCGGCATGAGGGCGAATAAACGTGCGCCATTCCTTCTTGCTTCGCCGTAATTAATGACATGTTGCGTGCCTCTTTGCAATACCTGCGCGATGAAAACAATCGACAAAGATTTGGGCATTTTTGTTCGTGTAAATTTTTGCAATGAAATTAAAGCGTTGAGCTTTGAGCCTTTAGGGATCGCGTAGTCTAGACCCTCATGGATTGCTTATTTCGCACTTTCATTACATACCATTATTTGAGGAAAGAGTGGATCACTTTGGGGTATTATGCCACTGACATTAAAGGGATTCCGCACAACTTTTCCAGCATGGTCGAAAAATGCTGCCGATTGGTAGACGAGGCTCCTTTGAGCCAAACGTTACTGCGCCTCACGCGGCAGATAATTTCCATTTATATATAAATATTGGCTATAGAATTCACTTGATCTTCTCTCGACAAAAAATGTCGAACAATCACACAACTGCGTCACATACCTGACGGTATGACCACTGGCTGATTTGAACATCGTGAGCAGCGTAGTTACAGCAGCCGCCATGATGTGCCTCGACATACCCGCGTTGCTGCACGTCAAGGCGTGGTCAAGTAAACCGCGCATTACGTTTATACCTTGGGCTGGAGCACGTAAAAAAACAAAATAAAAAGGGTACTCCCTTTCAATATGTCCTGGCCTGTGTAGCGTTCAACGTGCTCGCTGGCACGTAAGGAGGGATAAAACTCCCAGAGCGCGCGACAAGACCGTGTTACTCCACTCGTATTTCACGGATTCTAAAATGTTTCCGGCAGTCGATTTGCGAGGCAACAAACTCCGATGGTGATGCCACTTATAGCTTACTTGGAAAGTTGCCGAATGGCACTTTTACCACACTCCATGTACTAAAGCACCAAACCAACCTGCTTTATCTTTTAAAGGCATCCACAAAACTAAACGCTTGCTGCATTTCAGAGGTAGACAGCCACAAAAACACTTTAGAGCAATGTCCTTTTCCGGCGTGTATTTATGAAGAAAGAAAATTATCCGCATTCTGACTCCAGCGCGAAAGTGCAAAAGGGAGTGATTATGAACTGCCACCTAAGGCGAGCCTTGAATAGTTGGCCATCGCTTCTTGTACGAACACCGTATGGAAATAAAAAAACACGATTCATTCAGGTTAACCGATACAAAATTTCCATTGTACATAAGTGCTTACTCGTATGGATAGAGAACCTTTAAACGCAGAATGCTTTGAGTCGATATCATCGAGTGCCAGCTGATATTCGCAATTTCCTAATGACAACAGCGTTCAATAACATCCAGTTTTATAGTAGAAATTTCGTGTCCCAACTGTTTCATCAATGATTTTCAGATACGTTCGTTCCATATTTCCTATTTAATTATTCACTGAAGAGCTATAGCGTAGGGCACTAGAGTGGTCACTGATGGCATGCCACCATAGAAATATATACCAGTGATGCATGTGCAGTTGTGCGTAGTATCAGTGGTGTATTCATTTATTTATTCCGTTATTTTTTATTATTGTGGCAGCAATTATATGGACACTCTCGGATAGATTTCGCCGCTGGTATCGGCGTCGACGCCGACGTATACGTTCTATGTATACGTATCTATACATGGTGTTTAAGCTAAAAACACCAAGGTATAAAAAATTAAACATAAGCGCTATTCGTCTCCAATTACTCCAGTATTGTTGTCAGCCACATAGAACACGTCAGAATATTTTTTGCGGTCTGCAATCTCGGCAAATAAAAAAAAATTCCTAAGGAATTTTTATGCAGCGACTCTAACTAAAGTCTTTAATAAAAGATTTGCAGCGCTAATCCCGACATAATAAAATTTTCTATCTTCAGTAAGATAGCTGCACTGCTAAATTTTCAGCCTTTGTGTAAAGTGCGCGAAAATGAAAAAAAACACGTGATTACCGCGAAGCGCGTGGCATTTTTATTTCCCTCAAATATAAGTTCGTGGAATTGTCAAAGACCTCTCAAGTAGGAAGGTAGCTTGAACAGGCCACCGGTGACTACTATGGACGTTGAGCGATGGTGGGATGATACCGTTAAAAAATAAAGAGTAAAAAAAGAAGATAAAAAAAGCTTCTACGAAAAAGCGACCCGCTCGTGAAAATTGGATACGAGACCATAGGTAGCATTTGAGATAGCGCCGGCATTTTTTTTTTCTTTTGTTTTCAGGCTAAAGTTGAACATGACGGAAAGAGAGAGGGTAAACTTGTTATGAAGGAAGAATATAAAAAGCATGACTGGAATGCGCAGCGCGCAGTTCTTTTTCGGGCACGCTTCGACAAGGGAAATTCAGGGTCTGGAACAATGCGTTTGACTAAAGGAAAACTTGCGAATATGATTTTCTCTCTCGGTCGAGCAAACGAAAA
This sequence comes from Rhipicephalus microplus, assembly GCF_043290135.1. Lineage (NCBI taxonomy): Eukaryota > Metazoa > Arthropoda > Arachnida > Ixodida > Ixodidae > Rhipicephalus > Rhipicephalus microplus. Next base: position 411,930,333 of record NC_134710.1, on the reverse strand, counting down.
CAGGAGAGAAGCGGCAAGATTATTTCACACTCAAGAGACAGTGGGATTGGGCGTGTTGGTATAACATCAACATCACCAGAGTCGGTCGAACAGGTCGTTATATAAATGAGAGGCTGAGGGAACATAAGTACAATGTGGATCACTATAAACAAGGATGGCCTGTCCGTTCACTGCAGCACATGTGGCTTCGGCCAATATTTTCAGATTGTTCTATTGTTTCTAGATGCAGGGATCGTACCACACGCGAGATCATAGAGGCAGAAAAGATTTGCTCATTGAAAGATGCTTGTGTTAGCACCCCTTCTGTCGCGCTCACCGATAAGAAAAAGTTGTTCTTTTGCTTGTCAATGTGATGTACTTATGCATTGTCATTGTGTTTCGCGCATGACTAGTGTGACTGGTAACTGTATAAAAGCGAATACCTTCACAAGAAATAAATTGTTTGCAGTTCAGCGCTCTGTCTCGTCTCTTCTCCTGTCCCCTCCTGCCCTGTCGTTCGCGCTGGTAAACACCCTTTATGATTATTTCACAGCTGTCCCCGTGGAACTTCCTGGAACTTGGGTAAATAGTTCGACATTCGTGCGAAATTACGAAACTCACAAGGTGACAGGCTCGTTCGGAAAGCCACGTGAGTGCACAAAAGGTGTGAAATAGTCGCTTAGAACAGACGTTCTCGCTTTCATGGCAGCCCATCCCCAGGCAAGCGTGTGCGACATGTGAGGTGAAACTGGTGTTTCCAGCAGTAGTGTTTGGCGTATACTCAAAAGTGGAGGACTACACTGTTACCACGTTCACTCGCTTCAGCAGTTGGGAGAGAGAGATTTTCAAAGACGTTTTTACTTCCGTAACTGGATATTAATACAGCCAGAAGATAATCCCGGCTTCCTGAATTCTTAACGTAGCTTAGGGCACGAAAATACACGAGACAAGGGCAAGCGCATTCCGACGATGAGATGCGGCAAATCAGTCTTGAGTGTGACGGTGAGAGTTCAAGCCATTCATAAAGCAATGCTACGTCGGGCGGGCACTTTTAGTAACAGCTAAGCCACGAAGCCGTCCTAGCACTAGCACGGCACATGCACACCGCATAGAAGGCCACAAAGACTGCCGGATTAGTTAACGAGAGGTTTAAACACTGAAAAGAGCCCAAAGAAATAGTATTGTATTTCAGCATGGTTACTTGTTGGGTGAGTTGCTTCATTCTTAACGTAGCTTGGGGCGCGAAAAAACACTTGAGAAAGACAAGTGCTTGTCCTTCTCTTGTTTTTTTTTTCGCGCCCTAAGCTACGTTACGAATGAACCAACTCGCCCAACAAGTCCCTCTGCTTTCTAAATAGCATAATCTGCTCCGACGAACCCCTCTTCTTGCGCAATCGTCAAGTCAACTTTCACAACGGCCATTACTGGAGCGCTACAAATCCTAATTGGCTGTTGCAGTCACAACACCAAGTGCAGTGGTCTGTGAGTGTTTGGTGCGGCATTTAGGACAAGCAAAATTATTGGCCCGGTCTTTTTCGACGGAACACTAACCGGAAAACGCTACCTCGGAGAAATACTAAACTGACCACTGAGTGGCTTCACCTGCAACCTTCCTCTAGCGCATCTTCGGAATATCTGGTTCCAGCAAGACGAGGCTCCTACGCACAGATGCGGGCGGGCATGAACGTGGCTTGATCGGAACTTTTCTGAAAAATGCATCGGCCGTCTTGGACAAGTAGATTGGCCAGCTAGGTCCCCAGATTTGACTTTGTTAGAGTTTTTCTATGGGGATACATTAAATACCATGTCTACACCGATGCTACAATAACGCCAGACAGACTGAAGTCTAAAATAGCAGATGAGTGCCGCCTAATTACTTTAGAAGTACTGCGACACGCAACACAAAATTGTGTTGACTCGGTGTAAGTTGTGCATAGGGGCCGACGGAGGGCTGTTTGGGCACGCTATGTAAATGCCCATGACGTCTCAATAAAACCACTTTGGATTTTAATTAGGCTGCTATTGTTCTGATACCTAGCTTTTCTGTTATTCATGAAATAGCTCTAAGAGCACTGAACGCGCTTGTTATTCGTTCTGCTTATTTGTATGCATTGAGCTCTAACAGACAACTACTAAACTTGCAATTCGAAATGGAGACAAAATACGAGCAATTAACTTTTGAACCTACAGCCAATCGTGCCTTCTCGCTTGCAAGTATCCAAAGCAGAAATTGCACGTAATACCATGAAAATATGACAAAATATCCCTGTATTAATTCCCATCGTGCTTTCTGATATAGTCTTCCTTCATGGCAATGTGACCTTCTCCCCCTCTATCATGTTTATTGTTAGACCGAAAAAAAAGAAGAAAAATACCGGCGCTGCGTCGAATACTGCCCACAGTCTCGTATCGCATTTACACGTGGCAGCCGCTTTTTCTTCGAACTTTTTTGTCTTTTTAACGGTACCATCCTTCCATTGCTTAGCGTCCACCGTGGTCACCGATAGCCTTTTCAAGCGACCTTCGTGTGTGAGCAGTCTTTCATAATTCCTCAAACTTATATTGGAGGGTACTGGAAACTCCATGCGTTAGGTGACAATCTCATGGTATGTTGTGAATTCTTGTGCACGGTAAACAAAGGCTGAAAAAATGAAGCATCGCAGTGATTTCACTGCGGATAAAATTACTATTTCTGAATGAGTGCTACAAGTTTTGTATTGAAGATGTTTATCTAGAGTGACTATATAAAATGTTTATTAATTATTTTTATTATTTGTCTAGCTTGGTGGATGGGAAAAAATATTCTGACGTGCTCTATATGGTTTAGAAAAATACTTCGTTAATTTACGATGCGAAGCGCTCAAGTTTATTTTTATTACTTGGTTCTATTTACCTAAAGGAACATGTATATTTCAAAACCCAAGAAACAAAAATAATCCAGAAAAAATGCTCCGCTGCGCAGACTTGAACGTGGGACCTCTGAAGTGGGAGTACGAGTCGTCATTCACGGAGCAATGAAAGAGCACCTCCTTCAACGTTCAAACGGCAAGCTATTTATATCTACCACTTACGACTGGTGACGGGCATCTTGGGGGGAACTAAACTATCGTGTTTTCTGCATTACCAGTAAGATGGCGCAATGAGCCCGCGTCACCACATTGTCACGACGTGGCGGCACGCGCTGATATCTCACACGCGTACTTTGCCCCGTGGAAGGTAAGAGTGTTGACACTCACTCGCGCAGCCTCATTTCGTGGTTGGGAGGATCATACGTGTTGGCTGGCCTTGGGCTTTCAACGGAACGATTCTTTTGTAGCTACCGGGCGCACAAAGGTCACTGCGATCGTTGCACAGTCTTCATTTTTTTAAAAGGGCGCGCTTTTCAGACACAGTGAAGTAGCAACTGAGGCACTTAGTCGCGTTCATTCATACCTGTGAGTAGGTTTCGTGCGTCATTAGTGCGTAAGAGACGCGGTGCACGTTACAATCTGCTTGAAATCTTCGAGTGACCTCCCCATTTGTTACTATCGCTTTCAATGCTTCGCATAAGCGGCAAAGCTGTGACTTATTTATTATTTATTTATTTATTTATTTATTTATGTATTTGTTTATTTATTTATTTATTTATTTATTTATTTATTTATTTATTTATTTATTTATTTATTTATTTATTTGCACCTTACATGCCTCTAAGGGCATTGCTCAAAGGGATTAATACAAGAAAATGAAATCCCTAAAAAGGTTAAAGTGCACTAAAGGAACGGAAATACGTACATAAGGAAGGGAAAAAAAAGCACAAGAAATGTTACTTTAACATGAGGCGGACGTATACGTATAGTGAGCATTGCTTGATGCAATATACAACAAAGAGAGGCAAGGAAAAATATATTTTGAATATCCACAGCTCACTTTCACAATCAAACTTGGCACACTAAAACACAAGCAATGTAATAACGAAAAGAACGAGACAGAAGTTGGCTGTTACAAAAGTTACGTAACGTTAAATTGCACACAAACAGCAATGAAAGCTATTAAAAGAACGTAATAATTATTGCATGAAGCGTTACTTAGAGATACGCCTGTTTAGGTTTTCTTGCTTGAGGTTCTCTTGCTTGAGCTTCTCTTGCTTACTTTCGGAAGCAATGATGTTAGGAAGGCTGTTCTAAACGAGAATGGCTCTCGGAAGAGTGCAATAGTTACATGAATCAGTCTTTCCGTAAATGCGCTTGGAAATAAAGGGCTCAACGTGATTGTCTTCAGTGTGATTGTGTGTGTAGATGTAACCTTCAAGCAATCTCATCATGTTCGTTGTTACGTATTAGAAAATACATGAGGGTATTCTTTTTCTAATTCCCTTTTGTTACGTTAGTATATTCAGTAAGAGGAATGTTCCTAATTGAGTGTTTCCACGCACTCTAGCCCTGCCATGCAGTGTTTTAAACTGTGCTAAGAAGTAGTGTAACTCTTGCAAAGAGTGTACGCACTCCATTTCAGACGCCTGGCATTACTCCGGTGAGGGAGCTTGTTCACTCTTCTTAAGGTATGATGTCAAGCGGAAAATTGACATTTACTGTCAAAATGCTAATTTTGGCTATTTTTCAAGTTAAATGCGCCAATATTTTCCTATAATTTTGCTGCTGCATAACGTTTCTGTCTACGTCGTTTCTTCCAAAAGACAGAGGCAAAAATGTTAGAGCACCCATCATTTATGAAATCGAAACTAAAAGTGCCACTTTTCTGTGCCTCATAAGAATAGCTGGGTATGTTTTTTTCTCTGCCTCTTGCATATGTACTCCTATATATAATACAGCCGTCCGGTCTCGTTCATGTCAATTGTAGCTTAGCGCCATCTTCTGAAGTTTATTCATGTAGTTGTGTACTAGGCTACCCTCTTCGTGAGCCCAAGCGTTACATATCCACTCAGAGATCCTGGTGTTGCTAATACCCATGCTGCTGTTGGTATCATTATGGACTGTAAACAACTGGTTATATAAAACGTATGTGACTTTTCAATATATGTTTGTGTTCACAACATTGAGATATCTTGTACAAACGTGCTGCTCAATAAAAAAAATAGAACACAGTCACCTTCCCTCTGCATGCTTCTCATAACAGTTACTGCCATGGTACGTCAAATCTGACAAATTTTTTTACTGGTCATTTCAAAACAACTTCAGGCGGGAATGTGTAAAGGTGCTTGCATTGCCAGCTTATCAATTTTTCATTCATACAATGAAATATAGGCCAGCAAAAATGGTGGAGCTACCTCCGACTCACTTATAAATTATACTTTGCACTTAGGGCTCATACTCACCAAAATTTTCCTGATCCGGAATGGCTTGGACTCACACTCACAAAAATTTTCTTCGAGATTAATCACCCGGACTCACAATCACGGCTCGCTCTGAGTGTGAGTGAGCCCGAGTTAGTCGAATCTTGAGTCCGTTAATGCACAATAACCTTTCTTTAACATGGTGTCATTGCTCTTTAACATCAATATCTCAGGTCATTCATGTGTGTTTTTTTTTGGGGGGGGGCATTTTGACATGATACTTTTGTATACGAGTTATGAAGGGCCACAAATCCGTAAGGACACTTTTATTGAGATGACAATTCGAGGTATATTTATCAAGAACTTCCCTGCAACAGGAGTGGTTGGAGTGAGAGGCACACCCATAACGTAATTAACGTCTCTTATCAATAAATATTGAAATGGCTCATGAACAATACTGCTTTACAACACGTGTGAGTTTACGTTAGTATAAATGCGAATCCACAGAAGGCTCATAGTAATGCTAAAAATGATTACATAGGATTCGTAATAAGCTTTACAGCAGGTGAACGTGCAACGTAGTTGCTGTGTTGTTCACACTGAAGGACACTTATGTGAGCCTGTAAATAATAAACTTGCTTTGTATGACACTGTTTCTCATTTCAGTTATCACAACAGAAGCACATTTGGTATTTCCACCGTTTTGAAGTTTTCATCAAGCCTAGCATCTAGACTGCAAAAGCTTGCCTCGCTAATGATCAGTGCCATATCACGAAAACCATTTGTAACAGCTTTGATACGAAGAAGCAAGATAGTAAGAAAAATTGAGGGAAAGTGCTCGCACAAGGGCACACGACGGTACGGTTTAGATTGAACTGGCTACAAACATCGATAATTTCAGCACTCCTGATCACCTTGTGTACGCGCTACAAATGTTTCAGTGTTTTTTTTTCTTTTTTGCTATTTGTTGTTTGTTGATTCCCTCAATTTTCTGGTAATGTATTTCAGGTATTTTATCTGTATGGAACACTAATGATTTTTTCCAAATGAAATTTAGCATAAAAACTTTGCACACTTCCTGATCACATTAGGGAACGTGCAATGAATCTCAAAAAGCAAAATCATTCCTCGCAATTTATTATTGCTACTTGTTATACGAAGGTGCCTCTAGAGTTAGCGCATATTTTACAGCGGAAGCTGTTATCAGAGCACAACGGTCTCGTGTGCCATAGTTTTACGCTGCTACCGCTAATGTCCATAAAGACTATTGCACGAAAAAAAAAGAAACCTAGTAAGTAAAAACACCAAGGATATAGCAGTGTTTGAACCCAAGTCCCCTGCGTGCCAGCCCGATACTGTACTGCAGAGTCATGCCAGTGCTTCAAAATTACATCCAAACTTGCCTTAGGCAGCCTTGACGTCGGGAAAGGAAGTATGAGTAATAAGGCGTTTTAGAACAGCAAAGGAACAACCACGCATCACGCAATGTGAATTGTGTGCCGAGCTGTCTTCCAATGCTTCAAACCCTTACAAAATCTAATTCTTGTTTACCTGTTAACTGTGAGGCTTATTCACTTCAGGCATAATTTTTTTATCGTCGTCAGCCATTGTATAAAACATTTCACAGAATTACTTGCAATTGTGTAGTGGATGCCACGCTTCTCCGAATAATGACGAAGGATAGCATCGTCAACGCCCATTTACACTACACAAAAATCGTGATTATTTATTGCATAGTGGGTACCCTGCTAGTATGATTGTAGCAGTTACTCAAACAGTTTTTTGAAAAGCATCTGAAAAGCTGCTCTTTCAGCTTTACCTGTGACTTTGCTGCGCGTTCCACGCAGGCCTGTCAGTTTTCGTTTGTTTTTTTTTGGTTATTTAATAACTATGTTTTCAATTTCTATCTGATCAGATTCATATTAGTTAACTGCACTGGCTTAACCTTCTTTTATGCCCTTACAGAAAAGAGGATTTTTAATGAGTGGGATTTTTGTTTGAAGTCTCCGCGTAAGGTCCACTTCAATCAAAACAAAATTATATAAGAAATAAAGATTACGAGTATTTTGCTTTGTAATACCTAAAACGGTGTGCTTTATGATGTGAAGGAATATTATCTGATGCTCATCGCTTTTACTTTTTTTCTACATTTGGCCTCATACCTTAAATTAAGTCAGAGTAGGAGAACTCCGTCACTTACTAACGCGAAGAGAGCTGATAGCACTCTCTTACTGCTATAATTGCAAATATCAAACTCGAACTGTACATTTCTATGAATTTTCACTTCAACGTCTCCCCAATGCTCCCCTCAATAATATGTCACCTTCAAAAGAAAGACGATGTTTACAAGACGGCGTTAAAAGGCCCAAATTTCAAAAGCGATGGGCGTAGCACGAAAAAAAAACACATGAAACAATTTTATAATAAACAAATTTATAATATAAAAACAAAAATAAAGAAACTTTGTTTACTCCCAGGTGTTTTCCACGAGAACCTGCGACTGTTCGAATGACTGCGCCATGTCTTTTTTTTTACAGCTAAAGCTCTTACGAGATGGCAACAAGGGTCAATTTTGGTTCCGTAGTTGTTCGCCTCCACTGGTGCCCGTAACCTCGAATTAAGAAAAAAACTATGTATATATAAAATACCGGGGACCACAATGGTTCAAACCCGGGTAGCCTTCGTGCCAGCCCTGCATTCTACCTCTGAACTATGGCAGTGCTTGAAGCTCCTTTCAAAACTTATCCTCAGCAGGCCTAATATCGGGAAAGGAATTGCGTTACATAACATGTATATTAAAGCCTTTTAGAACTGAAAAGTCACGGCCAGACGTCACACAAGGCGAATTGCCTAGCGAGTGGGTCAGCGAACGCAACAACTCAGTAAAACCTCAGGCATAATTCTTCATTGTCGTCAGCCACAGCTTCGACAATGTGCATATGATGCCTTACAAGTGGGTAGTGGGTAAAACAGTACTTCGAAAGCTGATGAATATTGGTGTTGTGAATGTTTCCCCACTACCGAAAAATTTTGATTATTTATGCCTTAGTGAGTACCCTGCAAGAGTTTGTGAATCAGTTATTTAAAGAGTGTTTATTAATGCTCCAGAAACGTTGCTCTTCCAGCTTTCGCTGTGACTGTGCCGTGCGTCTGGCACAGGCGTGGCCTTTTTTGTGTGTGATTTCACTTCTTCGTCTTCTTTTATTTTATTGCTTTTTTTGCATGTGGCGTGACATCGTATTACCCGCTGGCACGATCATCGGGCGCGCGGCTGGAGCTCGAGCTGCGCGTTCTTCTGGTGGTAAAAACTGTGAAGGCAGCTACGACAACCAGCACTTTTGTACTGCGAAGTATTTGAGAGGACGTCGCCCGCTTGCAGCTATAAAATTCGTAGTTACTCCACAGCGCCGCAGGAGAGGACCTCCAGGCGAAAGCCGCCAGAGAGTGTGAGATATACTCCCCCGAATCAATATGGACCAGAAGAACAACATAGACGAACAGCACTTCGACGTGGCCGATAACCCCAGTGCTACTTCGAAAGGTGAGCGCAATGCAACACCAGTGACACCACCAGATGCACAATGCAAGGATGGGAGGCCATTTAAAAAACAATCTAAGGCAACCACTGGAGAATTTAAGACGCCAGCAGACTTCGTCGAAGAGAAACACGCGGTTGCCGGCGAAACGCAAGTATTTGATTGTCTCCCACAGGTAGAGGCACTCACTACTGAGATTCAGTTACGGAATACTATGAAAGACAAACGCACTACCCGAGTACGGTACGCTAGAAACACTCAGCTCTTCTCAGTCTCAGCGAATGCTCACGGCACATGGTGCACTCAAACATCTCAGCTGTGATGACTCCGTTTGGTTCAGAGCCACCGTTACTCCAACGCCATACTCTTCTAACGAAAATGAACATTTGTGTGCCAATGACCACGCATTTCGCGATGCTGAAAACGAGTGCGCCGTCAGTGAAGACGATGGTGAACAAGAAAACTGCCGATTGAAGGAGTGCTCGATCCAGGTGACTTCACCAACCCGCCGTAAAGCGCGAGGACTAGAGATGGCAGACGATATGACTAGTTCTTCAGTCCGCGCTAAAATAATGGACATGATCCAGGTAGAATAGCTGCAGGATATGTTTAGAAATCGAAACGCTCAAATTGCGGAATTCCAGAAGAAGTTTGGAGGTGTCTGTGAGGCCATACAACGTCAGCTGCTTAACATAAAAATCGCGACTGTGCCTAAAACGTCTTCGACGGGCCCACCCACATGCACAAGCCAGACGAAAAACCCAATCAAGGAGCCCACCTACCCAGGTACATCGCAGCCGCGGCAACCACAGCTTCGGAAGTTTCGGCTTCTTCGCCCTACTCAGCCTGACGTGAAGCCACGGTTGCCTCCGGTCATCGCAATGAACCAGGCTGGCAACAACTTCAGGAAACAAGAAAGCCGTCAGCCCGGGCCTCACTTCTCCGAAGGTGCGGGCAGCAAGAAGCAAGTGGTGGCACCATTCCTTAACCCCAAGACTAAGGAAACAAGCCTGCCAGAACGCAAGAAGCTGGTTGGTGCTCCTGACTGTAACGTCGAGTCTGCAGAATCTTGCCTAGCCATTCACAAGGAGCAGATGGCGGCTCTAGTACGCAACCTGAAGCCTGTGCAAACGGACAGCGTGAAACAGGGGGCTGCTCTGGTTCGCAAGAGGGAGTCCATGCAGCACAGCCTCTTGAAGCCACGCTTGCCTCCGGTCGTCGCAATGAACCAGGCTGGCAACGACTTCAGGAAATAAGAAAGCTGGTAGCCAGGGCCTCAGTTCTCCGATGGTGCAGGCAGCAAGAAGCAAGTGGCTGCATCATTCCTTACCACAAATACTAAGGAAACACGCCTGCCAGAACACAAGAAGCCGATTGGTGCTCCAGACTGTAACGTCGACTCTGCGAATTCTCGCCTGGCCACTCAGAAGAAGCAGATGGCAGCTTCATTCCGCAACGTGAAGCCTGTGCAACCGGACCACGTGAAACAGGGGGCTGCTCCAGTTCACAAGAGAGAATCTACGCAGCGCAGCCTTTTGAATCGTAAAAAGCCTATTGCCGGTGCAGTCCGCCACGTGGACTCTTCGCATCATCGGCTGCCAGATAACAAAAAACAGCCTGTTGCTCCAGTTTGCAACGTGGAGCCTGCACATTCTCGTGCCGAATCGCAAGCTGCTCCAGTCTGCAACGTGGAGCCCACGGATTCTCATCTGCCTAACCACAAGAAGTAGTTTCCTATTCCAGTCAGCAACCTGGAGAATACTGCTCCACTTGCACGAGCCTCTACAATATGGCATGTATAGACATAATCATTCCCCTGCTATTCTCTTTCTCTCTGACTTTTTTTTTCTGGTGAAACCACGTTAGATGCTAAATAAAAGGTTGTTTGTACATTGCTTGTCTTTTTTTTTTCCTGTTGATCTACGTTATGTTTTCTTATGCTCTCCGATGCACTATGTAAGTGATTTCATGGCAGTAATAATATGAGTATGTATTATTCATATTCTGGAGTCATATTAGGATAGTCAAATTAGAGCGCTGAATGAGGGGACACTTGCATTGAAAACGTCTGTGCTAGCCATACTCCGACTGACAGGGCGATATTGCACTGACTTTCTAGTAAATTCTGCAGAAGTGCGTTAGAAGAAGCAGGTGTGTTTACGGCGCCAATTCGTGTTTGCAGAATTTTCTGTTAAGGAAAAGTGATTTCTTCTGCTCCTCAGGTTTGTTTGTTTCTTTGTTTGTTTGTTTGTTTGTTTGTTTGTTTGTTTGTTTGTTTGTTTGTTTGTTTGTTTGTTTGTGCTTGCTTAGAATCTAAGGCTCATACCCACTCTGGGGGATTGGCCAAGAAAACATATAGTCTCAAATGGACCATAACTGCACTGTTGCTTACAATAAAAAGAAAAAAGTAGAAGGAAGACAGTATATTAAAGAAACAAAGATTCAGAATTTGAGAATAAAAACTACAAGAAAACAGACACTATTATAATAACCATACCTTGATTTTGGAAGCCAACCAGACACGCTGAGTTCGCTAAACCCAAAAGTTTGGTATATATGTCTCATATTTATCCGCATTTCGAAAATTACTTCTCGACCTGCTTCCTTTTTGGTATTTGCTAAATTGGGCCTTATGTTGAAACACGTTTAGAGTTTTGAATGAAATTACAGACCGCATCGAATACATCTCTGTGGCAATTTCCCAAAAAGGAGGCACCAAAATTTAGAACAACTTCTGTGGTTATATTTATACCTAGCTTTGCAAACGAAATATCTAAAAGTCTTTTCTTAATTACGGCATAGTTTCGACATGCGACAAAATAGTGTTCAATAGTTTCTTATTCTTCGCAGAAAAAAAAGAGGGGACAGTGTCAGACCAGCTCTGTGTAAATAAAAATTTAATGGGGGAACACGGCACCGGAATCTGGAGATCATAACTTCAAGTTTTTTTGACAAACTCCACTGATATTTCCATGCAAATTTGAGGTGCTGATAATCTGTCCATCTTGTGATATTTTCCACACTACCTGTAAAAATAGCGAATTTTCTATATCTAACCCGTGCTAAGTATTCCAACTAGGAAAGTACTGAAATTGATTGATATGTAGGGTTTATCATTCCAAAACCACCATATGATTATGAGAGACGCCGTAGTGGAGGGCTCCGGAAATTTCGACTACCTGGGGTTCTTTAACGTGCACCCAAGACTGAGCACGTAGGCCTACAACATTTCCACCTCCATCGGATATGCAGCCGCCGCAGCCAGGATTCCTTCTCGCGACGTGCGGGTCAGCAGCCGAGTACCTCAGCCACAAGACCACCGCGGCGGGGCAAGTACCGAAATTCATTAATTTCGGTACTTCTAGTGATGCTCACGCCAAGACATCTGCCAATTCATTTAATTGTAATCGGCAGTGACCATGGACCCACACTAATTTCAGGAGTTTTAAATGTGGCGGTGCTAATGAGCGAAACGCTGCGAGGGCACGAGTATGGTTTGAGGTTTTCAGAGCTGCACACACCGAAACTGAATCTGTTAGGATGATTTCACTGGTTTCGGTCATAGTAAGTTTTCGAAGTACTAAAATAATAGCTACTAGATCGGCTTCAAATAAAGGAGTGAAATATAGAAGCCTCACTGAGAATGACCAGCCGAGCAAATCGGAGGCGATTCCTACGCCTTTTTTATTGTTAACAGAAGCGTCTGTAGCTATTATATTATTTGTTTCTGCATGTACCAGGTAATCTTTTAATGTATTGGTCAAAAATTTAAGAGATTGCAACTTGACTGGGGGGGGAGGAGATTTCATTATAATGTATCCTAAAGTTGAGGGTTGAAGAATTAGTTTCAATTACCGTTTTAATGTCTACATTTATGCAATCTAGTTTCTTTTTAACAAAAATTATCTGAGGTGTATGATATTGGGGCCAATACGAAAGAAAGGAGTCAAGGTCACTGATAAATGCGTACTCTGATTTTCGCGCCGGTAAACTATAGAGTTTTAAGAAAGTTTGAACCATTAGAAGGTGGAATCGAAAGAGGTGGGTTGGCAATCTCGCTTCCTGATACGATACGTTATTCGCCACGAACCTGGGAAGTCCCAGGCATATTCGCAGGGCTTTTCGCTCTAACATTACTAGAGATTTAATTTTATAAACAGCGGCCCCCGAGAATAATACACACCCAAATTCCAATATTGGTCGCATGTACAATTTATATCTTTAACATCGTGTCTATGCGCAGCCCGTTTTTTTCTGTAGCTTAGCCTGTGTATTAGGCTTAACGCTCGTTGCGCCTTTGCTGTTATATATTCTATGTATGGGCTCCAATTAAGCTTTTCATTATAACTCAAAAACTTACTTGACTGAATACACTGGTGGAATAAGTTCCTAATTCTATAATAAATAAACGAAAATTGAATCTGCTATGAAAAACATCAAGAGCACACTTTTGTTTAACGATAATTAAATTGATTGCAACAAAATTTTCAGAGTATTGTTAGATATTTGCAGTTTTCGGTGCAATGAGTAAATGTCACTGTCTGCGGCGAAGAACGCGATATCATGTGCATAAAGCTAGACACTGGCATCTTGATAAATTGAAATAAAGCTCATCAGTGTATTGAATGATACTGGAGATAGGACAGCCCCTTGGAGAACTGCACCTTTCTGTTTGAATTTATGCGAGCAACATCCAATCTTCACGCAATAGAATTCCGTCGATTTTAAAAATTCAGCTATCCACTCAATAATATAATAAGCAAAATTTAGGCTCTGCAGGGTGTTCACTAGATTAGAGTGCTCGAGACAGTCATACGCTTTAGCTATGTCGAGAGTTACTAACACGGCGTATTGTTTCCATTCAAGAACAAGCTTTATTCGACTATATAAAGCCAAATGGGCGCATAAAATTGAGCATTCACTGCTAAAATCAATTTGGTTTGGCTTTAATATTAACTCATTTGTCATCTAGACGTTTATTCGGCTATTTAGGACCCTCTCTATGAGTTTCATCATGTTAGAAGTTAACGAGTCGGTCTAATATTTCCTATGCTGAAACCTCATCGTCGCTTCTTTATTGGTAGAATAACCTCAGCTATTTTCTAGTCATACAGTATGCAGGCGTTCTTTAAAGAGTAGTTATTAAGATTGAGGACGTCACCGGGCGATAGCTTGAATAAAACTTTAATCATAGAAACTGTGATTCTATCATGACCAGGAGCTGACAGGGTATATCTCGAATAACTTTTGATGCTTCAGACAGCCTTACGCTTTCGAAGTCAGTGCTTATGGCAGACTTTTGCCAGTTGAAAGCCATAGTCGAAAAAAACCTAGTTTCTAGACCTCTGCCAAATGACACTAAAAAGTTCGTCGTTTCTTCCAATGATAGTCCTCCGTAATCAGTATTTAATGTAGACAGCAGGATTTTGCGAGATCACATATACCGAAAGCTTTCTTATTTTAAGGTTTTGAAAGAAAATCGAAATGCCTTTTATCATATTCCTCTTTAGCTTGGGCCACCATGCGTTTAAATACAGCGGCAAGAATTTTATAATCTGACCAGTTCTTAGGAGACTGATTATGTATTAGCTTCTTTCAAGCTGCCGGTCGTCATCTCTGATCTCGTGAACAGTCGTAACTTTACCAGGGGCTATAGGATACTCTCTTCGCCAATTGAACAGCGGATTCAGCTTTTTATAAGCCCTTTTCATTACGGCGCTTAATTTCATAGCTTTAATGTCATCGCCATCTTGAGAGGGAGAGTCTAAAGCAGATTTTAGGTCGTGTTTAGATTTTGAATAATTTATAAAGATCCGGGCATGGGAACATGCAGTTTTAACGGGGCAAGCAATCTCGAGCATTTTAGGAAAGTGGTCACTGTTGGAGGCGCAATCAAGGGCTGACCATGATGTACGAGCAATAGCCGAGCTTACAAAGCTTAAATCTAAGACGGAACGTGAACGACCTCAAATAAATGTAGGAGTTCTGGCGTTAAGGCACCATAAATTGTTGCCTACCGATCAGTCCATCAATCGTTGGCCACATTGATCCGTTCTCAAACCCCAGCATGTGTGGTGATAATTGAAGCCGCCAACTGGGATTTTTTTTAAGCCTGAGCTAGCAGTCATATCTAACAATCTCGTGTATTGTACGCCCACAGGAAAGTCTACGTTTATTAGCGAAAAAGGCAAGTATCCTGCGCGAAAATTTTGCTTACATAAGACATACACTTTTATGACATTTTAACTTTTAAACTAATTTTATTGTTTATAAAAAACACTAAACCTCCACTTTTGGATGGACGGTCTAGTCGAAAAGATTGAAAGTTAGGTAGTTGAAACAAGTGATGTGTGGAAAGCCAAGTTTCTTGTAATGCAATAATAGCCGGATCGAATTGGGAAGACAGGTATAGCAGATCTGTTATGGCTGAATGAATAGATTGGCAAATCCAATGTGTAACTTTAAGAGACCCTATGGTTTTGTGAGAATAGTTTCGGCAACTATCTTATCTAAAATACATTCTTTTGGAAAATAAGTTTTTTTTTGTTTTTTGAAAGGTTGTCCTTCTGGTATTTTTTTTTTGCTTTTTACATGATTCAGCGAGTCAGGCGTTTTCGATACAGGGGATATAGAACGCTTTAGACATCTGAGGTCTATGTCGATATCTTCTGTATCCTGGGAAACTTTCTGTGTGCCCTCGACTTGCTTCTGAATGCCTTCTCCAGAGGGCCCTGCAGATTGTACATCCGACGGAGTTATGTTAGATTCTGACTCCCTTGTCGGTGTTGCAGACTCAGCATTTTGTGAAGCCGTACTTATATCTATTTGTGCCCCATAGACTAGTGCCATTTGGCTATTTATATTATGCGTCAGAGACTGACACTGGGTGGTATCAAAGCGTCGCAAAGCCTTATCCACAGCTTTTTCGATCATGTCCACAATTGATAGTGACAGTAATGCTTCCATTTCTATGTTATGGCGGGCTGCTGCACCGGCGTACCCTTGATTTTTGGTCGGAACTTCAGCAATGGCATCCTTTCGGGAGCACTCTCTTCTGTCTACAATTTCAAGAATTTGAATTTCACGTACCTTGGCTGAGCGATTCGTGTTATCAGCACAGTGTGCTTCATGGCAAAGACAGCACTTTTCTTCATTACTTTTACAGTAATTCGAGTTGTGCGTCTCACCGCAAATTTTGCATCTGGGTACTGACCTACATCCATTCACTGTGTGTCCATAACGCCAACACTTAATACCTTGTAGGGGACGAGGTTATAGCGGCTCCACTCTTTATAATAAAGGCCCCGCCTTGATTTCAGCGGGGCGATTCGACCCGGCGAATGTAACAATGGCGGACTCAGTCGGGACATTGTTCTTATTCTCCACTCGACTACAGTTATAAACCGCTATCGCACCGGCTTCTGAAAACATATATAGTTGGAGTCTAAATAGTTGGAGTCAAGTTGACATCGACGCCCCGAACGAGGTCGTTGACGCAAGCTAGGTGAGGTGGAATGAATGCGCTCACCGGATCGGTAGGAAACACCGATCATTTTAGTAGGTCTCGAACACAGAGCTGGTCAGACGAGCAGCAAAGAATGCCTCCCTTGGCGAACTTTCGGACCTCTGTGATGCTTTGGTAGTGGGTTGTAGCCGCTCTTGGCTTCGTCTAAATCATTTTTGGATTCTTCATCCGTATGATACCGTCTTTACTTGGGACTAATGACACAGGCATGCATGAGATGCCATTGCGTAGAAACAAGTCGACTGATAATTTCTGCGGAGAAAGACAAGCACACCAGAGGAAAGCCCCTAGTCCAGGTGAGGAAAACGGCATGTGTCTGGTCTTACTATCCAAAAACACACTCGCTAATCAAATAGGACGCTATCGGAACGCCTATCAAAAGTAAATTCAATAACAGCTACTAAATCCTTGGTTAAACGCTCAGAGCAGGCAAACGCCAGGCGTATGAACCCCAGGCTCTTCTTCCTTCTTACCGCCCACTTTGTCAACAGGACGTATAGGTATAACATTGAAATTGTTTCTTCGTATACCATTATTCATCTGAACAAGCCCGTGTAGCTATGCTTTTCTGTTGGCTGAATTCTCATAAACTTTGGGGGGGGGGGGGGGGACCTGAGATTGCACATTCTTGATAGGCCTTCATGTCGAAGCAACCTTGCATCATTAAAAATGAACCGCAGTGTGCAGTGGCTGGACATCACTGTATCGTGGCCGTGAAAGCCATCACTCGTGGAGTTAAAGTGCATCGAACCGAAGTAAACATTATTCGGGGGAAATGACCTCGAGAGATTATGAGGTTCATTTAGCCTGTGCGAGAGCTGTTGTATTTCTTCCCCGGTTTGACCATGAATTAAGGGAGCAAAAACACTTTTGGCGACGTATGATCACAGTGAGTGCCATGAACATATTTTAATAGCTAGAAAATTGTTTGGCATTTCTATTACCTTCGTATAGTTATGAAGGTAGGTGACCTGGATGTAATTCGGCTTGGATCACGATGACATCTAAACCAAGAAAATGATTATGCGAGGCCCCTCCACAGGATTGACCCCGACGACTCATTGCAGCGCAATCCATAAATGCCGCTTTTGTTCCGAAGAACGCGATGTGTTACTTACTGTGTATACTTCTACATATGGTGAAAATAACGAGACACGGGGGAGTTGGGGGACGTCGTGTTATGCTGTTATAGTAAAGTGACCTGAATTTCCTGCGCCACTGGTGTGACGGACCATAGCATCGTTATGGAGCATGTTCTTGCGACGGCTCCCACTTATAACATCAGCCGACTACGACAGAGACAACGTGTAAAGTTATGCAGGCTTCAAAACAAATGCATCCGGCCGCATTCGAAGCCAACGATTATGAGGCTGCATTAGAAGCCGCTGTATAGCTCAGTTTTCTTCTGTAATTGTGCTGTTCAAATATAATGAAAACTTGTGAACGATAATCGTGGAGCACTTCTCGTCCTAGGCAACCAGCTAATTTCAAAGGCATGTGTCATTTCCGGCTACTCGATCGACGCGCTCGCGCGTCGCCTGCTAGGCCGATACCAGAGAGCACTTGTCAGTGATGCGCGGAACATTTTTTGTCACCATTATGTCCGCTTGAGAGTCAGTTTGTATAGGGACTGAAAGTAAATTTTTTAAAGCAGCATTTCAAACAGCCAATACAAAAAGTTTGATGATTAAGGTTCCCTCATGCACGCTACCGTCTTATAGACTTAATACGAGAAGCCTAGAGTTCATGTGCTAAATAGCACGAAATCTCAGTCAACTGCTTCTAGAATCACCCTTTATCATCCGTTTTCTCCCTAAAGCTTTTTAAAAATTACATGTGTTGCCACCAAAAGAAAACAAAAGCCAGAAAATGAGGAATTATAACAGGTGATTCCACCAATTCAGGGCCCAAGAAAATTTAACTATGGCAGTACAAAGGCAAACAAAGGCAGCTAAATATGCGGCACCATTCTTGCAGTCATGGCCAACGTTGTGAACAAGCACTGTTGTTCCTGTCTACAATCTAATGGCGACTAGAAATTTGAACCAACGTGATTGGTGTGGAAGATGCACCTGTCATGCAGTTGCAGTTATCATGCAGTTGCTCGAGCGCATCTTTTTATTTGTCGACAGATTGTTGCAGCCACAGTATCAAGCTCCCACGTTCCGTTTCTTTTTTCTTCCTTTCGACATTTTCGGTAGAAACCAAAGTAAGTGCCAAATGGCTGTCAACCTGAACGCTTTTCGCGCGTAGGGCAGCCTGCTCAGCCTTGTAAACGCATGCTTTAACTCTCTACATGATAATTGTCAGTTGTTTCACCGATAACTTATGTGGTGTCTATGGGCTCCTATTTTTTCAGCTTCGGGGCTCAATGTTGGTGTTGCACAGGGCAGTGATCCCGAGGCAGCGTTGCTATTGATCGACTCCTTCGTTGGCTGATGGGACAAAGTGGGGTCACGTTGAGTGGTACACTCTTAGTTGAAATTCGACAAAGTTCGACTAACCGAAGTAGTTGAACCAATGGACGAACGGTTCGTCCTACAGAAAATAAATGCACGACAGTGAGCGTCGTGCACAAATGCCCGGCGAAGGGGACCAACGGGGAGAGTAACTGCGCCGCGGTCGCCTTCTGCCGATGCTGCTCTGCAATGCTAGACCCGGTCAGCTATCACAAAAAAAAAGTTATATCGGCTATACGCCACTGCGAAAGCGAAACACTATCAAACGAACAGAAGCTGTTATGAGAGACAAGTTCAGCACGCAGTCAGTACGCAGGAGCGCGCCGCCTATGTACCATTCGTTATTCGACACCTGACTAAGAGTGCATGCCCAAATATTTGTAATAATCCACTATTTCTAGCGTGACTTCCTGTATCTTATGCTCACTTCCTTTGTTATCATTAAAAATTATGATTGCCGATTTTTCCCTGCTGAACTTCAAATTCAACCAATATCCTTCATTACCACAGATGTCTATCACTACCTGCAGAGCTTCCTTGTTGTCGGCTATAATTCCTATATCATCTGCATGCATCAATGCTGGTAATGACTGTTCAATGTGTTTTCTTTGCTTGACAAAATCGAGGCTGAATTCGAGTCGACTCTCCTCTAATTTGACTTCTTGTCTCTGGAAATATTGAATAAATAACAAAGGTGACAAAGGACATCTTTGTCAAAGCCCACACTGCATCTCTCAAGGTTCAGATACCTGTTCTTCCCATTTGATAACTACCTTGTTACTTTTATAGATATCCTTTAGAAGATTAGTTATTCCATCCTCCACACCTCGTGTACCCAGTAGTCCCCACAAGTCGTCTTGAATCACACTCTCGTAAGCTCCCTTAATATCTAGAAATGCCAGCCACAGGTGCCTGTGTTCTTTTTCCGCTATTTCAATACACTGCATCAATGAAAAGAGATCGTCCTCCAACCTCCTTCGTTTACGAAACCCATTTTGTAGTTTTCCCAGCTCCCCCCTCATTCTCCACCCATGCCTGTCGTCTTTCCTTTACTATCTGCATCACCAGCCTCTAAATTACTGTTGTCACTGTTCCAGGACGGTAGTAGTTTAGATCGGCTTTGTCCCCCTTTCCTTTATAGATCATGCTCATCCTGCTTAGTTTCCACTCATTGGGAGCTTCACCATTCATTATTTCTTTGCTCGCTGCCCCAATGTTTGCATAGAGTTTGGTCCTAGTTTCTTTATTAGCGTGATTGGGATGCTGTCAGAGCCTGTTTATGTGCATTAGGAACTCTTTTCTCTATTCTTTCCCAGTCTCGTTGTTCCAGTGGAGCCACTGAGCTAATTGGTCCATCCTCATCTGGCACGGTGCATGCAGCACTTTCTTGGTGTTTAACTTTTTCTGTCATCATTGTTTTTATATATTCTACTGCCTTATCTCCTTCTAGTCTGACCCCTTGAACTGTAGTTACAATCGTCTGTGTCATGTTTATCTTATTACTCGGAGAATTGAGATGGTTCCAAAGCTTTGCAGCTGCCTTTCTATTCTTTTTTTTACTGCCGTCATCCATTGGACCCCCTTTCTTCAAATCTTTTCACTGATCAAATCGGACGCTTCCCTTCTGCAGCTCAAAAAGTTATCCCATTTTCTGTTGACATCATATTCCGGTTCACCCCTCTGTTTACCATACATGTGTTCCCTAGATGTTTCCTGACGTCTTACTATGACTCTCTTGACTTCCTCATCCCACCAGCTCTTGGGTTTGTGTCTGCATTTCCCGGTTGATTTGACTCGTACCTTAGCAAGTTCTAACTCAAACAATCGAGTTATAATTGTGTATGTTCAATCTGTTTTAGCATCCTCAGTGATTATCTTCTCAACCTGTTTAGTTGCTATTTCTATTTGCCTTTCTGAATAAATATGAACCTGTGGTTGCTTGTAAAGCCACATTTCCAATTTTATTTCTCTTCCAAAACTCAGCTTAATACGTTTGTGATCACTACCTAAGCTTCTGGACCCATATCAATTTAGGTTCATCACCCTTAGCCAATCATACATCCTATGTGACATTATTGCGTAATCTATCGTCGACTACAGTCTTCCCACCTCCCATGCTATCTGCCATTTGCATTTCTCGGTGCTAGTGCAGATGATTAAATTATGCCTTTCACACATAACCATTAGCATTCTGCCAGTTGGGTCAGTATATCCATCAATATCTTCTATGTGCGCATTCATATCTCCTAATATAGTTACCTCGCACACTTTTTCAAGTTCGTCAATGTCATTTCCTATGCACTGAATCATTTGTTGATTTTTCTCTCTGGCTTTTGCCCCTATCTAGAAGTATACAAAACCCAGGAGCGTCATTTGCCCTGCCACTTTCTTTTTTAGTCATAAATGTTCCTTGCACTTCGCTTGACCCTTTGCCAGTCTGTACTTTTATAAATGAATGCCCCAACAGCCACCACGCTTTCTGCTGCCTACTGTTCTGTTACAATATTCCCACGCGTAGTCCGGATTGTTAGGAGGTGGTTCCATGTTCCTAAGATTTGTTTTTACAAAATCATACACCATAGGCCTCTCCTCCCTTAGCTGTTCTTCTATATCTTTCCACTTCAGCCTATTCCTGTCACCCTGCATGTTAATATACCCTACGTCTGAATTGTCTCGGCCATCGTGAATACGTCGATTTTTGCCCCGGGCTCTAGGTGTCTTAGATATTGGTGCCACTTTGGAATCGCATCTGTCTATACCACCTGTCAAAGAGTCCCCCTGGTTGTTTTCCTCTTTACTAGCTATTCTGCACCCCGAAAGGCCCGCGTGCCCCCCAAAAAAAGATACTGCGCGTCCTGCAAGTCGCCAACCCACCTCACGACCTATCCTTTCATTGAAGTGAATTCTGTCTCGTTGAAAACCACCCCACCTATGCACTCTCTATTTCGACCACCTCAAAGCCTTTCTCTCGTCTCATCCGCCATATCTCTTGGTTTGTCTTGACAAGCGCTCTTTGCAGGTTGCTGTCATGCACCGGTACCTCCGTTATTGTGCATATCACTACCTGTACCTGGGGAGAAACGGTACGCATGTCATGGACCCTTTTCGGCAGTGTGATCGCTAGTCCTGCCATATCTTTATTTAAGACATGGTTTAAACCGCCTGTAATTATCAGGAGGTTTCGTCCTTCAGCTGTAGTTTTGAGTTTTGTGCTCGCTTTCCTCATGACTGCTTCCAGCTTGCGTCCTGGGAACGTCCCTACTGCAACTCTCTTGTCACCTCTTACCCTCCATTCGTTTGCTTCTGTGCATCGATTTAAACTCGAGTCCCCGGCGATTATCACGTGCTGTGACTTTTCAGCCATAGTGTCCTGCCCCTGGGGGTTACTTGCACCTGTGACGCCGGCTGCTTTGTCCCCTTCCAGCCCACCACTATTTCGCTGAAGCTGGGTCTTGCGACCGTTACACCGGCTGAACCTATTTATTCCAAACTTGATTGCTCTGACTTCTCTGCCGTTCTGGTTGACGGTGGCCTACCGTTCTCTCCATCAGCCGCTCCTTTGCTCACCTCCGCTAATGCCTCCTCGGCGGACTTGAGTCTTTCTCCTATAGCCCACGTTTTCTCTTGCTCTGTCGCCAACGCAGTCTGCAGCTCGCTGATTCTCATTAGCAGTGCACTCTGGGCAACTATGAATATCTCCATTTTTTTCTAGACGTCACATTACCTACATTTGGCGTTAGTTTCCTCTCCATTCGCGTCTGCACAGGGGTCTATTTTGAAACCCACCCCGCATCCAGAACATTCTACAGCCACCATGTCTTTTTGACACCAATTGTCTTCATGCATTCTCTCACTCGATACTTACAAAGCACGGCGTACGACGAACCCTGCCTGACTACAAAAAATTCCGTGTTCGATGTACGTGCACCTCCCCCATGGGGTGGCAAGAGAAAAAAGCACAAACATACAAACACACCCACAATCCAGCAAATACCTGGTGACTGATCCCTGAAAAGCCGTACAATGTAATAAGTGCTACAAAGGTTTCAACTGCTGCCCTATTTATTATAAAAGCAAGCTTGAAACGTGCAAAACCACTTATCCGTGCAGTCAATCGGGACCGCTCAAAAGCACGCCCAACCACTGTGCTAGTCCTTCATAAGCGCCGCTTCTATCTTTGTGTTTGCGGAATCGTGCACCAGCAATGGGGATGCAAGTTCGGCCGACACGATAGAATACCAGCTGATAATTCATATTATTCGACTGGAGAGATGTTGGAGATGAGATGGATACAAATTAAAAGATCGGTGTGCTTCGGTGCTACAAATTAGTCTACGTAATTTCCACGTTACAGTGTCAATGTTTATTTTTTTCAAACCAAGCACAAGTCACCGGCACTACATGGAAGGTCAAAATACTGTGCTATATATATCCACTTGTTAGTACTCGGCGGTGCAGCACGGATGGTCAGTGTTTGTGGTGTGTTACTTGAAACTGAAGTGCACATTTATATATATGTGTGTGTGTTACGTGACCAATATACTGCGTTCTTCTGTATGACTAAGTGGAAATGAACATAAAATATACTCCACAAGTGCAGGGTCCCCGTTTCTTTTATTCGTCCAGACGGTTCAACTATTAGTGTTACTGGAGCATTCTAGAAGAACCAAAATTGAAACGAATTGGAGTAAGGGCTAGGGGTAACAGTGGAACACTTGCAGTTGCTACCACTGTTAGTTCAAAGTGTATTCAAAATCTATGGCAGCCCATTTAGTCCACCAAAGGATCCATGGCACACCCAACTTTAGTCTTTTTCGGCTTAGAGACTTGTCGTAATTGGTTCCTCACGAGTGATGTACGAATTCATCACTGAAGGACGTCCTCATATAACGTCACAGATAATCGAAAATTGGGACATCATCATAAGGTCACATGACGTGACGTCATTCTAGTGCATTGTCGTGTGGTCAAAATGGGCCGATCATGTGGGCAGCTGGGGGGCAAAAAGCTAGCAGTGTATGCAGTCCCTGAGGCAGCGAGAAAACCACGTTAGAGGCAAAAGTATCTCAAAGCGAAACAGCGGGTGTTCAGTATTGTGGCTTGGGAGAACGAGGTTTGCGAAAGTATTTTTGTTAGGATGAAAATCGGGGTAAGGGCTTGGATAGAAAAGCGTAAATTTCGAAAAAAAAACTCCCCGAAAGGAGGGGGCGTGGAGACCAAAAACAGATTGGGTGAACACTCCATGAATGTTACACATGGATCACTACGTAATTTTTGTACAGCAGCACATACATCGATGTCTCTTGCCAGGCTCTAACGCTTACCTAACGTGTTAAAACCAACTTTTCTCAAAACTTACTGTTAATAAAACCATGAATGACTAGGGTGTGTCGGTCATGCCTCAGCATCTGGAACGCTTTATTACCACATTCTCCCGTAAAGCAAGAAATATGACACACCATTTCACTGGCAAACATATTATTCACTAGCCGATGAGGCTCATTTCTGTGCGAAAACAATTTTTTGTTAAAATATTAAATAGCCACTGAAAACACTTCAATTGAAGAACACTTCAAAAAGGTTTGCGAACTCGTAAGTTTCAAAGATCAGGTGAGGCGACGTTGTTGAAAGTTGTATTATTATTTGTGGTCTCACACGGAGATGTCCCCTTGCGATCTTCTTTGAAGTAATGTGAGAAAGCTCTACAGTAAACAGAATCTAACAATTCGTAAAGATGCCTACGTGCTCATCCACTTTACTCCTTTACCCAGCATATTCTAGGTTAGCCCATGTCTTTGAAGCAATGTGGAGCCGCATCGAGGATGCCATGAGGCTGAAATAATTGTTTTTGAAGCAGCTCTAGTTTCGAGTTCACTAATGCTGCATGCAGTGGCGAATATTTCTGCCTATGCGTGGTGACCTGCTACATAATGTTCCAATGCTTACCATTCCGTCGCATTTTTCAACAAGATAACGACGCTTTTGCGGCTGATCTTTGACAACTTGTTCTGTCTTCGTCTGCACTTTAACTTTATGCAATATCTGGCTCTGGCCACATGGTTTTGTATGTATTATCTATTTACAGTGTATATTTATTTTTGCTTTTTCGTCTCATCGTCTAGGTTAGTTGATCCCTATGTAACTAATGTTCTTTGGTAACAACATAAGCCACTATTGATCCTTAAAAATGATGGTTCTAATTCTGTTTTTTATCTACCAATGTTCCTAAATGTATGGTGTACAGTTTCTCTCTGTAAACATCCAACCACCTGAAATGCCTGAATGGCCCTGTGCGTATTAAAGTAAATAAAAAACGCAGTTGTGGTTGCCGTTCAAGTAGCGGCACACTGTGGCACCAAACAATAATAATCATAAAGCTCGACAATAACTATCCTCTTATCAGAGCATGCACCAAAAGCTGCTGCTTGCACGATACACAATCACACACAGAATGTTGAGACGTTCTTCGAGGCACACAATGGATTACGCGTAGTTCGTAGTCCGAATTCAGGGTTCAGTCATTTCTTTTCTAATTGGCGCCGTATCTTCTGTTGCATTTTGAAAAAAACAAAACGTAGGACCATATGAGGAGCTTTTCTTCAATATGAGCCGAAATCCGAACCAAAACTAGCTTAATCAAGGCTTTATTTGCACACACATACTAACACCATTCCTCGAAGAAAACAGTATCCTTTAGGTAATGATTAGTAACATATATGATTAGGATTTTAGAGGAAAGTTGAGACTACCTGCATGCCAATAGGGTTTTATTTGAGATGAAGTTATGGTCCTGAATTCAGCCCATTTCGAAAAAAAAGCCCTCATGTAATCCGCCTGTCTGGTGACTTATCTCCCGGAATCTATAAAGAGGTCTCAATTAACCCAGTAATATCATCAATAATATGTACATATAAAAGACCACGTGTTCTGAGCCAGCATTCCACCACGTCTGGGGGAAGACGAAGAAGATGCTGTCCGCTTAGTGTTATCTCGCTATTGGGCAAAGAACCGCCAGGTTCTTGGCCAATCCCCCTTTGTGGGTGTGCGCCAGAATATCAAGGATCATAATCATAATCAGAATCAGTTGCGCCCCATCTCATCCAATTAAAAGTGTGACTCGAGATCCTTGCCTCATTGGTGGAAATTACCACCAAAGAGGTTAATGGGAGCACATTCTTTGCACGCTATTGGAAATAAAAACGAGAGGAAGTTTTCAGTGAGTGGTTCATAAAGTTTGTGTTCTAGTGTACTTTCATTGGCTCTAACTGTCCAATGGTTGCGATCTCTGAAACACAGCTGTCGATACACTTTGGGACGATCTGGAACAAAGCGTACTTTGTAAACCAAAGCCTATTAGGGGTGCGCGTGATTACGCATGGAACTACAAACAAATCATGCATCTTCATCCTCACTGTTCATACACCGATATGGACCATGATAATATGGCAAGCAATCGGAATAAAATGACCCTAGTAACTTTGTATGACACCGAAAATATGCAAACCCTCACGATTCTGGAGCAAACCTTGGCTGAATTCATCCCTGCATCAATTACCAGCCATTTAACTTGGCGCACCAACATCATTCAAAGGTAGAGCGAGCCACTGACATGTATTTTGTGCGACGCAGCGGCCACTTGACCTGAGAATAATAGCGTTGCGAAGGCGAATCCCCTGTCGCATGCTCTGATCGAAGCAGACGACAAACGCGAGCAGACGACGGCTTGGCCGACAGGCACAGCTTGTGATTGGTTGGGAAGCAATACCCTCTACATCAGCTCACTCCGTGACGTTGCCAAAACCATGACCTACTACACTCCTGACCTGTTCAGATAGCGGGGTTCCTATGGGAGCGCGTGTCCCCGCTCTCGTTCAATCGCTCGCCGTAGGTGGCGCTACCTATAACCTGTTCGTCTGCTACTGTGCGGCCGGCAGGAGGGCGACGGACTGATACCATGCGTCTGCTTCTGTGACAAACTGCCTATACGTGCACGAAGGACTTCAATTATGTCATTATACCCGACCGCCTGCCAGCCCTATATAGAGTGAACAGTTAATCGCCACATTTCGTTACCGGCGTAACGTTTCTAATTACCTTAAGTAAGCTTATACAGAAACGAACAAAGCTGTATGGGAAGATAGAGGTTTGAGATGAGAAATACATTTGACCAAATTCGGTCGCTAACTTCAGTGACACCCAGTGTTCAAGAGTTGTCCATCGCTAAACACACACACACACACACACACACACACACACACACACACACACACACACACACACACACACACACACACAGAGAGACAAACTGTGGAGGCAGCACGTAAATATTTCATATCATTAATTTTTTTATGGATTTCGGCGGCATTTGTTGAGGCAGCCTTCGGGAAGGGTGCTCGAACCCCTCGCAACCCACCGCTACGCATTTTTACATAATTTACAGATTTCGTATATTTACTTTTTTCTTGTGTGCTATATTTAAATTTCTTGGCACTATTTGTGGAGCCTGCCATATTAGCCGCGGTACTTTAAAAAAGCTTTCATGTTTTTTAGCTCAGTGAATTAGCATAACACACGGAAATAAAGTTTACTAAAGCACCCTGGTGCTTCTTGCTAGCTTGCAACTCGTTCTGAATTGAAACGACTCTCAAAAACACAAGACTCACCTTTTCTTCCAATTGCCTCGATCCATTCTTCCCGTATGTCTGTGGCAGGAAACTCGTGAAAACTTACTTTACTTTGTTTGCCTTGTTCCGATTTGCAATATGGCACGCAGCAATACACCATACTTACATTTGAGGTGTCAGCTCATCTAAAAAAAAAAAACTGCACGCGGCCACTATTAGAGCTGACTACTGCAGCTATCTGCCGTCTGCAAGTTTCTGCACACGACCTACTGTGTTTCGATCTGCGTATCTTCTGCAATTTGTGTATGCGTATCGTCTGGAACCATCGTGATTCAGTGTGAACAATGAATGCCTAACAATAGTTTTTTTATCTCGTTGGACTACGTTTTCATTCAAGAAATATTTTCATAATAAATTTTCCTTCATTTGTAGAAAAGTTCCCGTCTGCTTGCCACTGTGACCCTTTGTGTGCTTTTTTTACGGTTCTATTTCTGCTTCAAACGTCCACACGAATGCAGCCAACTCTGACGAGGAATCATATCGCTTTATTTGCCATATTTTACACATTCATACACAATTCATGCACAATAAGAACGATTTGCACTGCCACAGCGATGGCTGAAGCAGACGACAGCGAACAGGTGCTGCCTAGCGCCACGCCGCTCGTAGGTGACGGCCCTAGCGGCAGAAGGTATGAACTAGAACGTGGGCGCTGGAAGAGGTGCTCTCTGGGCAGGTCAGGAGTGTAGTAGGTCATGGCCAAAACACTTCTTTCATCTGGCACGCCTCTCCTGTTCGTCATATCACCCCCCTCGCACATAAGAGAAAACTTTTTCATGCCGTGAAAATAGTGTAAGTACTTTCTAAGCGCCCTCTTATGTGCTGCGCAGTTGTCGAAAACAACATGGCGTCGTAAACAGCATATCGGTTGGTGCGACTTTCAGCAAACGCTTCTCGCACGAGTTACTTCAGCGTTTGACCGGATGTGTTGTGATTACAGCAGCTCTTTCGGTGCGTGTAAGCAGTGCGGAAAGCTGTGGCAGTGCAATGGTGTACGGTGAAACGCAGCGAAGCCTGTGCGTCGGTGTGGTTATCAAGCGGGGATCGGCGTCGATGTATCGACGGCAACTAGCACTCGAGAAGCCTGCAATGTGTGTTTGTGTGCCGGTAACAGTTCGTTCGCTTGACTTTCCAGTCTCTCAGTTGGGTGCTGTGCGACATTTTGGATTGACAGCGTTTTGACAAGTTACCTGAGTGACCCCAAGTACGTACGGAAACGTATAAACTACGAGCTCGGTTCTTGCTTCGCCACTAGTTAGCCCGTACGCTTCTATTTACTTGAGAGCAATGTACTGTTCGGGAGTGAAACGATCTTCGTTGTGAACAGTGGTGCTGTGCTGACGTTTCAAGACTTGTGAACAAGCTGTGCTCGTGTGACCGAAAATTGAAAGACAGCGTTGATAACTGTTTTGCCCTGCGAAGTGGTGGTGGGGCAGCTTGGCGCTTTTGTTTGTTAAGTCGTCACTTGACCTTTTTGTGATAACCATAGTCCTAGCGCTGTGATGTGATCAACCAAAACTGCGAGATGCTACATTCTGTTGTGGATCGTGTTACTTTGGAAGCACGCCTAGACTGTTCTTCGGTAACAGCTGGAGAGTTCTATGTGGCAGCGAGAGCCCGTGAACGTCAAGCTTCCCTCCGGCCCCCAGACCTATCGCTGTGATGTGATCAACCAAAGCTACGAGATGCTACATTCTGTTCTGGATCGTGTTACTTTGGAAGCGCGCCTAGACTGTTCTTTGGTAACACCTTGAGAGTTCTATGTGGCAGCGAGAGCCTGTGAACGTCAAGCTTCCCTCCGGCCCCCAGAAAAAGCAAAGAGTTCACCTGTGAACGTCAAGCTTCCCTCCGGCCCCCAGAAAAAGCAAAGAGTTCACCGGTGCCTTGCTTTGGATGAAGTTGTAGGCCAATATCGCCTAACTACAGGTTTCCGAGTTCGTCTGGCCATCGTTTTGCACGGTACTAGAGCCTTTACAACAGCCGGTCATGGCCAGTTCTTACACTTTATCAATGGACGTGCACGCCTGGCCAACCCTTCATTGCTGTCATTGGCAGCTTCCAGTCTGCAGATACCCTTTGCCTGTTGGCCGTACTTGGTTCCTCATGACACCGACGGCTACTGCTGCCATCGGTGAGCTCACCTTGCAGAACTAAATTTCACCGGTACTATAATTCAC
This sequence comes from Rhipicephalus microplus, assembly GCF_043290135.1. NCBI lineage: Eukaryota > Metazoa > Arthropoda > Arachnida > Ixodida > Ixodidae > Rhipicephalus > Rhipicephalus microplus. The sequence goes on along the minus strand of NC_134710.1, from coordinate 411,900,701 downwards.
GCAGTTCTATAACGTGTGCAAGTTTTTAAGCCCATCAGATGTAATGTTTCTCTATGGTAAGTTCAAGCATGAAAAATTTACTACTACTGTTATATACATACATATATTATGGAGCAAATACATAAAAAGTTTTTTGTGATTTCATACAAGTGAGCTCTTGTTTGATTATCAGTTTGGGCCTGTCGATTGACCACGTTTGATAGTTGGATAGTTAATGTGAATTTATTTTTCAGGAGCCAGGTTGCACTTAAAAATTTTATGTTATTTTGGAAAATTAGTTCTATAGACGATTACCACTGTGGTAGTACTATACTTCAGTAGGACATATATATTGCGGTACGTAAATTTCACATGAGGCTTCAGTTTATTTCAAAGTGATTATAGCAGATTTTGGTCACTTTAACGAAGTGATTGCTTCCTCAAATAAGTATTAGAAGTGAGTGCTTTTAATTATTCTTTTTAAATACCTCGTTTTCGGCTCTTCACAGATCGCAGAGATTGGTTTGTTAAGGTCCTGTGATGCATCGGTTGCACATTCTGGCACATCAATCCTCATCATTACTTGGAGCACCTGTACAAAAATAGGAAGGACACGTTCTCCCTAACTGTGCAAGCCTATGTCACTGCTGGCACTTTTATCACTCAGCGGATGTGGCGTGGAAGCATGCATGGCAGCCTCATCTGGAAGGACTGCGATCTGCTTGGGAGCTTCGAGGGCACAAAACTGCCTAACGGCTGGCTGCAAGGTTAGTTTTTCTTTAATACATACGATTACGTGAACACCACTTACTGTGCACAAATTTAAAACCCAAGCATGGTTGCTTTCAGTGGATACCTGTAATATTCTTACACATAATTCTTATTCAACATTTATAGAACTAAATTGCTAGATAATTGAGAATGTTGAAAGCTGAAAGCCTGAGGCTTATGAATGAAACTCCAATAATCTGAGACTCAAAAGCTTGTGCTTTGAAACGAGCACAAATACTTTGATTCCTTATTGAGCTCTCGAGCTTGTGACTCCCTCTGTGGATCAAGTGCTCTGGAAGGAAGTAGCAAGTGGGTGAAAATTGCCTGGCTATTCACAACTTGAAAGGAGAAAGACCTATTGAAGAAGCCTCAGATGACATAGGGCCAGTAACTGCATCTTTTACCTAAAGTAGCTTTTTCTCTCTCAGTGCTGTTGCTTGTGTTTCAGCCGAACATGTTCACCACGATTGCATAGTGATATATATTTTCTACAAATTGTACCTGACCTAAGTATGCATTGTTGATCTCTAAAGGTGACGTTCAGTGTGTTTCGAAGCCATGGCTTCTCATTTCTCTGTCTGTGGCTAGCCTATTTCAGCAGCAGAGCGATGCAGCTAGCACACATGCAATCCAAGTCATGGAGTGCTCCTTTGGTGTTCTGTGCAGGACGCAGCATATCCATCCGGCAAGACACTGGTATCAACAATAATGGCGAGTGTTGGTGGCACCTGTAGGAGCCCGTTGTGTTTGTTGCGTATGATTATTTCCCCTGATAAAGTGCATTTTTGAAAGGTTTTCTTCATTCAGAATAATATATGTCAGCAACAAGCACACTCATAATCCACAAGTTATTTGTGTCTTCTAGACTGCCCATTTGCTCCTATATGCGGTATGGTGAGCTGGCTATGTTAGACAGCCTTAAAGTTATGAACATTGGCTGTTGTATTGTAATGCAGTCTAGCTTGTGTTTCTTAGTGAACTTATTTGTGGTCTACTTCTCGCACCTAGTGTAAAGTCGAAATAGAAGAAACTCTATTGGCTCTTTATGCCTGTCAGAAGTTTCATGCCTTCATCTATAACATTGTAGTTCTTGCTCTTGAATCATAATAAATATATTTTCAATCTTCACTGTTTGTGCGTGTGTGTGTTGAGGCTTGTCATTTGCTTCTGAAAATACAATATCTGTAAATATGAGCACATAATTGACAACTATACACTCTTGCATGTAGCATGGTTGTAACAATGATCTGTATTTTTCTAAGTTCCAGCAGTAACAAGGGGTTCGGTGCTCCACGGTCTTGTACAGTGTATCAAGAACAGAGCACAGAAGACCAGCAAGTATAAATGGACTTCCAGTGACTGTTCTCCTGCTCAAAGTTTACAACAGCAGAAAGAGCACATTGTGATGTCAGGAGCAGCTGCTGCTTAACTTCTTAGCAGTACGTTATTCAGCAGTTCATTTGCTTGCATTCGAAATTATTTAAATTTTGCATGGAAGATATCAAACTATGACACTAATTTAAAGGCTGCTGTAGTGTTAGTGGGCAAATATTTTTGAGCTGAAGTTTTTAACATGTGTGTTAAGTGCCTGCGTGCCTCGACATTTACATGCCAGAAATCACAGCATCCATGGTCGCCAATGGTAACTGTGTTTGCATTTTTTGTAGTACAAGAAGTAAAGCCATGGATGCAGTAATCATGTACTTAGTCGATGTAATCCTTCAGTGTATACTCGTTTGTACAGCACCAATGATGCCATGAGTGTATAAGCTCTGGGAAGGGAATCTATGTGGATTATTTTATTTGGAAGGAAGAGGATCATCACTACTCCTAGTATATCTTAACAGTAGATTTTAGTGCTTGGGTATTATCCCACTGCCTGTCCGTCCTTCAACAGTCTACTTATGTACTATGTAAGTGTAACTTTTTAAATGTATACTTTGCTCGGATAGGTTTGTTCATAATGTAATGCAAGTGACTTATCATCTATGCAGCTCTACTCAGACTAGAAATAAAAGTATTTACTTTTATATGTAGCTATAGCATGCATTCACTTGTGTTTTTCTAGGTGCCTGTACAATTGCTTAGCCCTACAAAAGTGCTGGTATACTGTAATATTGAATCTGGCATCTTAAAACAGTTTGTTAGTGGAAGTAAGAATCTGTTTACAATCAATATTACTATCCTCAGATGAACTGTGAAAACTCTGTGGAAATTTATTTACATTTTTTAAACTTTGTGAAGGCAAATGTTATAACGTTCTTTTATTGTGGTCCCTGTTTCATGCAAATGACACATAACTACTTTGCAGTGGCATAGTATTGGTTGTTATTTTACACATATGTGCTGAGCAACATCGCAGTTGAGGCCAGCAGCAAGACATACATGCAGTGCACTGGAGCATCACCTCACATAGTGTAAAGTCTTTGCCCACCAGTAAACTCAATATTTTTCAAGCAGACTAATGGACAGCTGTATGAAAACTGTGTTGATGTGCAAACTTTGAAGTCTTCTTGAGGAGTGTTTTTCATTATTTTTGTCCAAGTGAAGTAGCTACCCAAGGCCACAACTGGTGGGAATGTGGTGGTTTCCTCTCTCCAAAAGCACTCCTACCAGCTGCCTCAATGTTAGCATGGGATGAATTCACGAACTAGAAAAAATAATTGGTCTTTGTTTTCTTGGCTGAAAGAGTCACTTCCACCGTTGAGCCACCATGACGCGCCAGAATAAAAACTTTTAGCTAAATAAAGTTGATTCTACTTTTGAGAAGTGTTTTGGGGAAACGAAATGGCACCTATAGCTGTCAGTATAAACACTGTTTGCACTAAGGAACTTAGTAGCTTATAATTGTATTATTCATGCATTGTCTAGAATTTACTCGCGCTGTGCCAACTTTCAGCCCAAGTGTCCTAACATGCTTTGTTAGTGGGTTGTGAATGAGCCAAGCTATGTAAATAAACAGAGTGATATTGCAGATATGTACAAAATATTGATGCACAGCCCTTTTCTTTAGCATGACATTGTCAAGGGCTTTACTCTTGTGTTTTTTATAAAAACTGCTTGTCACTGGGCAGCAGCGAAAAACTATGCATCAAGCTTTTGCGAAATGGTCCGAGAAACACCGTAATCAGACATAACAGTGCCGGTGGATTTCTCTCGTAAGTTACTTTCTGTAGTATATTCAAAATGAGTGTATTAGAATTGTTGTTTTCTGGCCATTCATTTTAATATTTACAGCTGAGTGTATGTATGTATGTATGGGTGTACATATGTATATGTGTGTGTATATGTATGTATTATGTATCTTTTAAATGAGAATCCGTTTATCATTGGTGAGTAAGTATGGTAATGATTTGGCTGAATTTGTTTCTAGTTATTTCTCTATTGAGCCAATATACTTTTCAATTTGTTTTGTTCTGCATAAAAATAAAAGTAACCTTACACAGAATATGTGTGTTCAAAGAAGTTGTTTCATTTACCAACCTACAGTCATGGGCGAGAAATTGGGTAAAATGGAACGAACCTGCGAAGATTAGTTTAGAGCATAGCTACTCTACATGGCAAATCTCGTACACATTGTGTTGGTTGAATATGTCGATTTCAATCTTTCAATTTTAATCAGAATAAGCAAGCTATCACCGTGGTTGTATATGTGTGTGATATTTATGCATACTGTGATACCGGTTCGCAATTACAATTAAGGTCACAAACCTAGTCAAGCTGAATACACGAGTTTTGTCCATGCACCTTTCATCTGCACTGGAACTGTTGTTAATAAAAAATAAACTTCAGTTTAAAAATTTATTCTAGTAACCAAAAGCAGGGTATCTCTTTATCACACAAATCAAATTGCCATTGTTTTGTTCCATTCTGGACAATAGAGGACCCTCTCAGCAGAACTTGATTAACTGCTATAGTTAATTTTAACCATTGACAGCGACATTACACTGAAGCGTGCAGCATGACAAATAGCGGGAGAGAAGACACAAACTAATCACTCTGTTTGCATCAGCTCTAACTGTCCGTGCTCTTTGGTCTTGCTGCATGTGATGATGCCCACCAAATTAGCACGAAAGCGTGTCCCTACAAAGTCAGTCAACTTGGCTGCAAGCAGTTAGCTCACTGCATGTGTAGATTTTCTTCAAAACATTGTGAAGACTGATTGCTGGTCGAATATCCAAACACGTGAAAAGTAATATACCAGGTATGATCTAGGTATTTCAGTACTGGACACTTTTGCGATAAGAGAGGATGGAGGAGAAAATTATGAACCCTGAATTGTTTACTTTTTGAAGGAGCGCAGTACAGCGCTTTTGGAACAAAAGGGGAGTGAAAGAAGCAAGTGCAAAAGCCTACTTCTCAAAAAATTAGTACCCGCCACCACGCATAATGTCAGGCCGGGCAACTTCTTGAAAAAAAAAGTGCTCAGTGATTTTGCGAATCGAACCAAGTACCTCCTAGATGGCAGTTGAGCGCTGTAACCGCTCGTCCACTGCAGCAGTGCTTGCATTCGCCCTATTGCTGATATATCGTCATTCCTTCGAATGAAGGCAAATGCAAAAACGTCTGGTGAAACTTTGTCAAAAATAGAAAAAATAGAATGCGTTTGCCGAAGGTTACTAGAAGATAGAAACCGCCACTTGTGAATGTATAACTGTGCGCTATTTATTCTTGTACATTACTATCATGACTTTGGGGTAGCCGGCTCTAACGTAGGCTACCTTCTCATAGTTTGCCAAATTTAAATAAGAAAATAAAAATATATATCGGCCTGTGACAACGCTAATCAACTATTATGAGTTCACTGTCACTAGTGTCACTTTCACTAGATGAATGCTCAGTTTGCTTCCATTATCGTTATTTAGAAAAGTTTTGGCTCATTAACTCAACTCTCCTAATTAGCATTGATTCTCACATTTAAGGACAGTCACACTTCATCTTGCTTTCTGAGTGGCTGTCACTCTCATATAAAGCGTACTCCACTTTTTTATGCTCTCCGAGCATCTGACACTGCTTTGCGGAGACTTTCCCTGACGTCTGCTGGGCCAGAAAATTGTCTTTATTATCTATCAATTTCAAGCTTTCGCGAAGCCGAAACGAGAGTCTCTCTCTCTCTCTCTCTCTCTCTCTCTCTCTTTTCATTCTTTTCGCACGTGTGATAACGTCTCTCGACCTCAACACTCGTATACACGTCCCTTTCTTTGTTTGCGCACTCAAACAACGCTGGACGAAATATTTAGACCGTGTTTCGGGAAAAGCATTAGCACTGAGACACCTCCCGACGAGTCTCCCTAATTTTACGTAGACATATACCTAAACGTAAGCGTATGCACGTTCTCGCATTCCAGGTTTATAAAAATGCTGTGGTGCATGGAACCAGCGAAATTGCGCTCACAATTTCATTTGATTACTGCTGTTATCTATTTACGCACAATTCGTCTGCTAGCACCAAAGTCGCTCATGTGTCTTGTAATAAGATTATTGTAACAAAGGCTACCTTTGACTATAGGTACAAAACACCCTTACGTTCACCACTATACCGTGATTGATTGCACCGAATTAGTTAAGTAGCAGCGTAGCTTCAATGAAATGTAAGGTAACTGGTCGCGTTAAATAGGGAAGACATTCATTCCAGGCACATTTTCAAACATTGCATGCATCGATTTATGTGTGGTTCCATTTATGTGGTGCACATGAAGTGTTATTTACTTGTACTTGGCGAGATAGTGCATGGATTGCTCGGTGGCTTAAGGTCATCGAGAAATGATTTTTTTTAGCAACAGTCGTTGATTAAAGGCGAGTGCTTGGCTTTGCACAGCCCACCAAAACGTCTATTACAACGTACGCGGCATCCCGTAAGCGCTGTAGCAGACGCTCGCAGAACTGGAACTTAGATGCAGCAAATCATTGGCTATCATCGTATACTCTCGATGCTAGACGCTTTGCGTGCTACCTTGATATTATCGGCACACACTTCTTTCTTTGCTTGTCGTTTCATCGGCTATCGTGTGTCCTACTTGCTCTCTTAAGTGCCGAATAAGTTAAATTCATACCCACGCTATAGTAGTCCCTCCAGATAAGAGAATTTTTGGCTAAGAAAATGCGTAGCCAAAGAGAAAGCTTTGTGAATTCGGCCCCAGGAGTTTCCACGATATTCCCCGCTACTTCGACGCAAAGTTTTTTGTGGCATCCATGGACATGCTGCTCGTAAGCAAGTACACGTGTACTGTAGTGTGTCAAATGAATACTGCGAAAATTTCACTAATATTTACCAGGAGCTGACCTTCGACTACTTCACCTACAGCTACGTTACTGAGGCGAGAAGGCACCAGCCACCGTCGCTGAATAAGCCTTTAGGTTCAACGGGTAGTGGTTCATTCTTGTTGAACGTATTATTTGAATTACGTGCTTCCAAATACGACAAAGCAATCCAACAACGCGATCACTTCAGAAACTTCAATTGAAGACAATGATTTAACTTTATTGGTTTTTTCTAATTTTCTTTGATACGGTTGTATATTCCTGATGATTTCAAAGTGGGGTGAATGTGTTCATAAACGCCACTTTGTTATTATGATGCCTTAAAAATAAAATACTCTCGCCTTTGCTAGGGGCAGATTTGACGGGAGGTTTTTACTACTAGCCGCAGACGACCAAAACATAACATTACATTATTTCTCTCCTTTATTAAGAACAGGTTCGCGAAACTCATGGGTGCTCTGATGCATTGTAGCACGAAGTAAATGCTAACCGAACCACGCGCATTATTTTCTTGAACTGGTTGAAAAAAAATATAACTGAGAAGTCCTGGAGGTTCTGTTTAACGCGAACCTGATGCTTTTTTTTGCAATTTTTCTTACAGACAACTTAACTTCAAGCACTTTGGATCTCCTCACCTTCACTCTTATTGCCTAGAAAGGTCTTGGGCTCCAGTGACTAGAGTTTGGCAGATTTCCTGCCTTGTATTTTTTGGATGCTTTGGTTTATGTTATTTCCCAAATTAAACAATTTTTCATGCAACCATCTAATTGCTTCACTAATGGAGTTATCGCCTCACAAATCGACAGACGCGCCTACCTGTGAAATCTGTCAAGTAGGAGTGGTTGGCAGGGATTTGTCGCAAGCTGTAAATTCCTTCTCTCGTCTCTCGTACCGACAAGCGCGCCAAAAGCTAAGCAGGAAAGAATTACATGGGGTAAATTAAAAAGCCAAGGAGGTTCTATAGAACCTCTGGAGTGGCAGTCCCGGCCGCCGCCAACGGGAGCAAGTGAAGCCGCCGGCCGCCATGTTGCTAGAAGAAAAACAGGGCAGACCCGCCATAGACCACAATGGAATACGCGCGTTGCGCACGTCGGTTTGCAGTTCTACGACAAAAAATAAAATGGAAACCACTTTTAGGTTGCACCAACGAATAAATGCCTCTTCTTGTTTATGAAACAAATTATTTCATGCACCCTGTTGTCAGCTGCACGCTTTCAGATCAATCAGTTGTCGAGGGATGCTTCGCATATCGACCTTGCTGGCGCACTATGGCGGTACAATAGGGTTGTAGTATATATTGGGTGTTTTAAGAAGTGTGCCTGCAGATAGATACTCGAGATCAAGGGGAACGCGACATTTGCTTGCCTCTTCCATATATGTGCTTGTGTGTGTGTCGGCAGATTACCAGAGAATATACATAAGTAAGTAAGTAAGTAATTAAACCTAAATTAAGAAAATACAGGTAATTAGGTAAACTGGGAGTCACCAGCAAATTTTCTAGTACTATGAAATTCCAAACAATTTACAGGTGGAACCAAAACTGAAGCACCGGTGTCGCCTGCAACCGACAAACTCCAAGAGACGTACTTCAAATGAACCGTTTATAAGAACGATTGTAGTGGCGTTAGTTATGCATAATATTGTTACGAAGTAAAGGAAGATGGACAGAATCAGCTGAAAGGCGCGCGAGTGTGCCAATCAGCTATTGTGATTCTCGCCTGAGGTTGTTCCTCTGTAATTGCATTTATACAGAAATCACTGACCCCGTAAAATATTGGTGGAGGTCCTGGGTACGAAGTAAAGGAAGATGGACAGAATCACAATGGCTGATTGGCACACTCGCGCGCCTGTCAGCTGATTTTGTCCATCTTCCTTTACTTCGTAACAATAGTTATTAACTTCCGTTGGCGACGTCGGTTGTCATCGCAAGCGCAGCCTTCAGAGCCTAGAAATGAGGTAGCTCGATGTTTGATATAACGCCACTCACTCATTTTGGAAACTTTGTCTATCGGCATTTTAATTTCGGTTTCGTCAGCAAGATAGAACGGAAAGATGTCTCATCTTGTTTAAGTCGCAATTGCTTACTTTTGTGACTTTATTCTATTGAAGCTACGTCAAGGACGTAGAAACTAACAGGTTTTTGCAGATGCGCTTGGAAAACAGGAAAAATCAAAGGTGCACTGCTAGGCCGCAGTGTAGTTATTGTCTGCCCCATTCTGTCAAAACAGCATTCTTCGAAGTGAATAGAACAGAGGTGGTCACCGTCCGTAGCACTCCAACTATTTCTTCGAACCGCACGTTCTCAGGCAGGACGCAGCGCACTGTCTTCGGAAACCTAGACGGATAATCACGTAGGCATGGAATTATTCTATTATTCTCTACGTTTGCGAGTTCCACGATGAACATGCACCAAATTCAATATTCTCTCGCCAAAAAATATGCATGCATGCCGTCAGTCTTGCCTTGTAAGACAACACCAGAAAACTTGGAATTCGAAGGGCATTCAGACGTCCTATACTCATTCCAATGTTTGATACGTACAGCCGTAGACTGCAAGTGCAGCGTCCATAAACTTAAAACTATGGAAAACGTAGTGTCAGCGAGCATTTAAAGCTTCAAGTTACCTTCCATAGAGCTTTACGTATATATTACACGCATGCACACCTTTCATATTGTTTTGAATTTAACAGCATACGTGAAAAAACAGGCGATCATCAGCGAACGAAGCGAGAATATTTACTTGTGAGAATTGAACCCAGGCGACTTCCTGATGCGATTTGTGCAGCCATAAGCGACGCACGAAGTCACCATGGCCTTGTAAAATCTTTAACTGCTTTACAAAAGCATGTCACAGTCTCCAAAGGCCACTGCGAGGGTGGAGCTACGAAGCGCACTTTGTCGTCTGCTTCCGAGTCTTTCCTTTTTCAATATGGCGGTGACCGGAGTCACTTATCTGGGCGCACCTCCACACCAGAAGACATAGTATACAACCTCCTTGGAAAAAATTGGCCCGAATCTACATGTTACACTGTGAATGCCGTCGAAAGACAATAGTCTTGCATCTGGAGAGAGTAAAGAAAACGTTTATTTGATGTTCTGCGCAAGAACATCGGTGAATGGTATTCTGAAGGCACTGCGTTAGAGTACCTCGAGCGTGTAGCGGAGGCGAACAAGCGCATCTAGGCACGTTAGACACGAGTGCCATCTGGCAGTTATATTCGAAAATGAAGGCGTGCGCGACCGCGGAAAAAGATGCGTGCCAGTCTCGGAGGTGATAAGGTGCAGAATGCAAAGCGACGGGCAGGTGCCACAACCGTGTCGTCGTAGCAAAGCGTTGACAACACCTTCTTGGGCATCGCGTTGCACTATCAGCGCCGCGCGATAAAAGCTACAGTCCTTAGAGTTACTTGTGTGTGCCTCTTCTAGTATATAGGCTGACATGCAAAACATAGACATGCTGTTATGGCGCCTCAGACATACGAAATGTTGGCTTTTTAATTGACAATTGCACAACTACGAGCGCTAAACTTTGAGCAATATTGGGGGGCGCTGCGGATGGGGTTGGCCATTCGATGCCGTTTGAGGTATCATTAGGGCGGACAAACAGACAAATGTACAGACAGACAGACCAAAATTTTTCCGTCGAAGGTCCCAAGAAAGACTATCGTCTTCAAAAATGTCCCTCGCACGTACCTAGAGATTTTTTTTCTGTACACTCGCGACTTTCAGTGCGATTGCGAACACGTGCGCTGGTACTTGGCGCCCAACTGTGGCGGCCACAGTAACTATGCATCTCATGATCAACGAATAAGTCAATGGCCATGAACTTTAACATTTGTGCGGTGTATATGGCGTCGCTTGCAGGAATAAAAGGGAACAATTTTTTTCTGGCTGAGAAATATTTTAAAAATTTCAGGCCGCATACTGCACTACAGTGATTGACTAGCGTGTCCAAAGAAGCCTCGACTACAGACGGGCGAAGGTTTCTGTTCATGTAGAAAACGTGTTTCAGGACCCCTCTAAGAAATTATAAGAGTACTTGTCCATTAGCAAAATAATAAAAACAAGCTTCCCTTTAGCCAACACTGTAGTGAACATGTCATTTGTTGTCTCGGCTTCCAATGGTTTATACTCTACAGTGTATGCCCCGCCGCGGTGGTCTAGTGGCTAAGGTACTCGGCTGCTGACCCACAGGTTGCGGAACCGAATCCCTGCTGCGGCGGCTGAATTTCCGATGGAGGTGGAAAGGTTGCAGGCCCGTGTGCTCAGATTTGGGTGCATGTTAAAGAACCCCAGGTGGTCGATATTTCCGAAGGCCTCCACTACGGCGTCTCTCATAATCATCCGGTGGTTTTCGGACATTAAACCCCACATATCAATCAATCAACATATACCGAATTCGGTATACATGATGTGAACGCAGGACTGAGCACAAACTCCAGGCGCAAGCTCGATAACCACAAAAGAGAAGTCATGTACGGCATAATTTACGTCCTCCAGGTAAAATTCTACTGATTTTAATGTGACAAATCAACATTCCTCATTCGTGCTTCGCATATGATCGATTTACACTGTACATGGGATCTACCAATTTTCTGCTCTGTTTCGAGCTTTTATCTATATGGTAGTCACACGGCGTCCTTTTTATATTTCAATAAAGATATACCAACTAGCCTAAGAACCTAGTTAGAACGAGTTACCTTCCTTTTAAGGGAAACATTATACTTGAGAGATCTGTTTGTTAAAGTAGTGCATTGATTCACACCAATGATATTCTAATAGGATAATTTGCGTCCGTACGTAGAATATAATGAGCTGATTAGAACACACAACTTTTTGTACAATACATTTTTATCAAATCCTTATGACAGCGTTTATCTTGTGGTTCTCATCCAAAAACTTCCCATTGAGGCGGAAAGACTTTGCCGCAGTTAACATGAAACTGATGTGACTGCTTAACAAAAACTCCTTAGTTAACGTTTTAATTTTTCCTTCGGACAGGTGAAATAATTTTCGCACAATTTTATTGCTTGAGAAACACAATATAGGCTGCAAATGCAAACAATAAGCTGTTGACCTAAATATTTCTTTAAGCTTGCCAATGTTCCTGAAAATATTCTGCCTCAGCATTCCTTGATTTTAATTTTCGTTTTTTCCTCGTTCTAGGTAGATGCGTTTTAACATAACAGAGTCCTTGAATTTCTTGTGCGTCGGGCGTGTTTTGTTTTATTTTACTTACATTTCACCTACATCGCCGTAAGGCATTACGTAGGGGAGGTACACATAATAATTGACTATATAGTTTTCAATCAATTTCTTTGTTGTTTCGGTATCAGCCTTGAAATGCGATGATTGAAAGGACACTAAAAGCAAACTGTTAAGTAGACGTTGATTGTTGAAATAGCAGTCCGCGAACCTGGTAGTGTTACTCGCGTGCCAAGGAAGTGCTTATTTTGAAATAAAAGTCACGCTTTAGTGGTCCGCATTGCCTTAGAGCACTTCAAAATAACCGCCTAAAGCGGAACGGGCCACGTCACTGTTGCCGTGTACAACGTTTCCCGCCTTTACTGTGCGGCCTTCAACACTATTAACAGAAGTACGAAACTAGCGGGAGCCAAAGGAGCAACAATGGCCATTGAACAATTTACTGCCATAGCGTGCGAGATGACGGACGTGCTTTGTTCAGCTGAGGCCCACTAGAGGGCATGACCTGTCAAGTTTAAGCAGGCAAAAGTTGAACTTTTGAACCACTCGCCTCGTGTCATTCCCCGAAGTAACAGCATGCGCTTTTTTTATGAATCAAACAGAAACAAGCAAGCAGCATTTTAATATGTCTCTTGATGCACGGAAGGTTCTTCATTTAGTGCCGCTAGTTCGATCATTAGTTATTGATTTTAGGCGGTACCTCGGACGTAATCGAGATCATGAGTCTTATCGCAGCCCTTTTGTTTTCTTGCATTTACTTTAATTTCTCGGTAAGTAGGTAACTGCTGTTGATAATATTTCGTTTAGACGTTGTCTGACGCTGAGCTTTCACTCTGTCATAAATTGTCATTTGACATTAGCGTTCGTTCAAGATATTTAACTATGTCCAACTTTGGTTATTTCAAAAAATTGGGAATGGAATGAATTCACATGCCCTACAATTCTCTAACATAAACAATTGCCCTCAAGTCAATAATTTAAATATAATGAATATTTTGTGTTATTAAGCCGCATGAATAATATTTTTGTCTTGGACAAGTATTTAGGTTCATGTAGGAGAACGTTGAGAATATTAAGTTCATGTGCAAAAACGAAATGACCCTTAGCGTGACAAAACTTTTATAAAAATTATGTATTGCCTAAAAAAAGCACCCTGTATATAATTCCACGCACTAAAAAAATTCGAGTAAAGAGAAGCCCCTATCCAAATGCAGAAAAAAACTGTTCATCCTGGTCTAAATTTGCGAAGCCCTCCTCTGGCTATTGTTGTTGTTGAGACGTGGTTTTGAGACGTTGAAAGTGAGATATTAAAAAACAACTAATTAGTCGTGTTCATCTTTCAGCAGATTACCTTTAAAGGGGATTGCAGGGAGCGCAATTTGTCAGATATGACGAGAAAAATGCGAATCGGCATTCTTTTTTACCATGCAATGCGATGATGCGACACACTTGACTTTTATTTTGACTGAATAGAAATTGATGGTTTAGTTAAATAACCTTTCTTTCAAAAGTTTTTTCTCCGTCAGACTGATGCAGTGTTTGCTGGATGGCGGTGCTTTCTACTTTTAATCACGACCGGGCTAAACTGCACCTGGACGCTCGCTTCTTACCGCCTTCGCATCGGGTGTTTTGAGGGGGTGCTGCGACCCTGGCCCTCCTCCGCCGCTCTGTGCAGCGCACAGAACGCTAGGACATAAGTTCAGGCGTGCTTCTTCACTCACCGTATGTTAAAAAAGAAGTTGCCTAATTCTTGAAGATGCACAAATATTATTCGAACGCTGTTTCTTCTTCTTTCACCAATTGCTGTTGCTGCACCTTCTCACATTTTGAACGATGCTAGGATATTTGGGAGCAAAATCTTTCTATCATAGCGAGGTATCGACCCGTGCTATGAGCGTCGCTGTTCATTGTTTACGTGCAAACGCTTACTGTATCTCGTCCAGTGAAAGCTACTTGTCAGGTCTGGTTCGATGGTCTTGACTTTTCGCTTTCTTAATATTTCACGTAGGGGTGAAGCTCGTGAAACAGGATCTATGCGAACTTTTTTCGCACTTGAAATCAAGTGCTATTGCCCGAAAAGAGCAGGCGTAAAGTTGGGAAGAAGTGTCCTGATATGGCGCGAGGGCACATAGTCTTCATCGCGGAAATGCCTGCTGCATACGACAGTCGACGAAGACTTATCGTTGGTGATAAGATTGTCTCTAGCAATACTCTTTTCCCATTTAGCGCACATTTCAGCATTGATTGGATATTGGTGAAAAGATACACTGAGTGTTTTCCCCGAACGGAACTTGCAATAAAAAACACAGCAATGCACCATCACACAGCTAATATACATCCGTGTACGTACTGCGCGTACTGAATGTTCTAAAACCATCTTCTCGAGTCGGAAACTCACTGCATACTGAACACACAAAAACACCGAAAAAAATTCAGTCATGGGGGCAAATCTCAGAATAAAGCAAGCCACGCTGAAAAAAAAGGGGAAATTAGCAACCACTTGCTTTTAGCACTAAGTCAGAAGGTAATTTATACGGACTTCATAGAAGCTCACTTGCCGGGCAGTTGGAACGTTGGCAGTTTCTCTTTCAACGTTTGTGTTTTTCCGCGATCTCGAAGGATAGCGCAGAACTGCTTTGTACTCCAGAGCTTTAGCCGCGGTGGTCTAGTGGCTAAGGCACTCGGCCACTGACACTCAGGTCACGGGATCGAATTGCTGCGGCTGCATTTCCGATGGACGTGGAATTGTTGTAGGCCCGTGTGCTCAGATTTGGGTGCATGTTAAAAAACCCCAGGTGGTCGAAATTTCCGCAGCCCTCCACTACGGCGTTTCTCATAATCAAGTGGTGGTTTCGGGACGTTAAACCCCACATATCAATCAATCAATCATAGTTTTAGTTCTAGGCAAAGCAGCTGGTGAGCGTAAGCAGTGACGTTATATGCTTTTTTCATGGGTCTTATTTGCAGTACAAAAGGACACCAAAGAGCTTGGGGTCTCCAGAATTATTGTTTTCAGGTGGTGCTAACACTTTGACATTACACGCCGCCATTCTCAGGGCGGGCCGTCCAAAGGGGTTGCTCAGCTACAAGTGTCATCTCTTTTTTTTTTTAGTTTCTGTCCCTATACGCAGTTATTTTTAACCATTTGAGATACAACTCACGTGCGTGTTTTAAAGAGCTGTCAAGAGGTTGACCACTGCTTTTAGCTCTCAAAGACACTCCGAGTGTATTTGTAAAATTGAAGAAATAGAAAATAGCTAGCCAAGAGAAGGCGTGTTCGTCATTTCTGTGAGTGGCCTCTCTCGATTGCGGCATTGTTGTCCAGCGAGACCATGGGCCGAATCTCTTTGATGGTCTCTCTTTGTAGAACAGTTGCAGCGTTGTTTATCTCTCTCACTCTCTCCAATCATTGCCAGTGTTTTATGCCTCCTGCATGATACCTCGTTAACCAATTTTTTCGCAATGTGACTAAGTTTCAGCTGGTATTATCAATGAGCACATAAGATACAAACATTAGACGGTGAGCAGTCTGATCACATTAGCCTTTTTGTTTTAAAGGAGACTATCTCCCCTCACTTTTTGAATAATCATCTCCCCGCTCTTCGTCGAGAACCCCCATTCTACGGTTTAACTTTGAACACCCTTGGGCCGTGCGCACGGCACAGGAGATGCAAGGTCATGTTTACAGCCCCTCTACCGCTGACGGGCTGGGAAATATACTCATAATTTTTTTCATTGCTTTAGCGACTAATAAGAAGGCCGTAAGAAGCACGCGCAAGTGCGGTCTTGGCCGGCCGTGTTCTAGTATACCCAATAAAACTGGTTGCATTTTGCTGACTTCTGTCGAAATCGGCCTCATGGGCTAATGCGCGTGCGACTGCTTCTGTAATAATCATAAGCTTAGGTACGCATGGTATAGACACTTCATAACAACTCACTCGCATAGATATATAAAATAAACTGACTTTTCGTTAAGTCCCTTCAACAAATGTCTCAAATGCATGTGCAAATATTTGAACGTCCTCTACGTACAACAGACCTAATGTTATTGCGTTGTTGAATCGTGGCTGCAAACTTACAATTGCTCGCCCTCCGTGAAACACAGTGCATTGATTTTCAGTCATGACTACACTTACGGTAGAATGTACTCGTGACATTGCTTCAGGCAAATGTACTAAGATTTAGGTGCATGTTATAGAACCTCAGCTGGTCGAACTTTCCGGAGCCCTCTACTATGCGGCATCTCTCAAGATTATACGTGAATTTGGGACGTTACGCCGCAACACTTATTCGCGACATGCATTTCACCGAATACTTTATAATAGCGCCTTATTTGCAACTATGGTTAGGAGATGAAAATCAGTTGTCTCATGTAGATTCTATATGAGTTATAGACTGCCATAAATTCATTAAAAATAATTGAAATCGCACCATTTTCTCTCCAGGCTTTCAAGCAAGATATACATTCATGCGGAAGACGGTTGCGAAAATTTGATGTTGAATTTGGTGGGCCGGATGAATCTCTTCGCAGCCCAGTAAATACCTTCCTTCGAAGACACCGGGAACTTCACAGGCTAATCGTGTCATGCGTCTTGCCACGATCCACAAACAGGCACCTGCAACGTTCCAACGAAAAATTCTTCTACCGTTTCAACAGAGAAGCTCGTAACTTCAATGAGACAATCAAGTCGAACTGCCGGAAACTGGGCAAGGTATCGTACGTTGACTATGAATTCGACCAACTACCAGCGACACGTTTCCTTGCCGTGGACGGACTGCATCCGAGCTTCAGGGGGGGGCAGCGCTGATTGCCCAAACTTTCTATCGCGGGAACCTCGAGGCTGTCGCGGGTGGTCGTCCCAACCTACCACTCTCATCCAAGTGCGACCACAACAATATCACCAGGGAACCAGCAGTCACCAACACGTCCCGGAGCACTACAGGCTTCTGACAGCACGACAGAGCTCCCGACGATTGTCGAAAGTGTAACACCTCGACGCCCGATGCAGCCCACCGTCATCGACAGTGGCACGGCACCAACCCAGGAGGTAAGACCTGCCGACACACACAGGCGTATTCCTCTATTACCGACCACAACAAAAGTAACAATGAGCAACGTGGACAACCTGTCCTCAACGCTCGCTTAGAGCTCCACGCAGCCCATCAGCTCGACGCCCGGATTTTCTTTACAACAACGAAGGCCTGCACAACACACCTACAACATGCGGACTTCAGCAGTTCCGTACCTGCGCTCAAAGGAAGACTGACTTCCAACGTGTAAGTCCAGCTTTCCACTCTCCTGTTACAGTGCCACTTTTTTTTAAGTAACAAAGCTCACGGATAAACGCATCAGACATGAAATGCATAGATCGACGCTGCAAGTGTACCTAAGGGCTAAAATAGCCCCCAAAGAAATGACACTCTTCATCACCTCAGCTGCCACAAATCTCGACGAAAACAACCAGGTAGCAAGGCAAGACGTTCTTCTAGAGGCATCACTCAAGCTAGCAGAAATTGCAATCAACCACAGTGGAAAACAAGTAAAGAAACTGACCACCATGACCAACGTCATTCTGCGCGACAACAACCACTTATCAAACGAGGAAGTCACCCTACTAACAGATTTCGAACAGAATAAACACCAAGAGATCATTAAAACTAAAATACACAAAGATACAACAGACAATGTACCTAACCCCACACTACCAGATGTTATACCTTATGACTACAACACTTCCGCTCTTGAGGCCATTCAGGGCCCGAACGAGAACACACCTATCAACATTGACTACGACGCTATGATCGTAAACCTATCGGACACGAGTTTGTCAACCAATGAAGTGAAACTATTATTGAAAGGACTAAACTTCTGCCCAACTAGAAAATATTTTGACGAGTTTCACTTATTCCGAGTCCTCGACAACTTCGCTAAAAAATTGAGGCTGCGCGAACACTTCTTAGACTTCCCACCCCAAAACAAGCGACCGGACACCAAGAAGCCACCAAGATAAGTGTCTGGACTTACATAATAACGTGTTTCAGAAAGATATATTACAGCAGTACCACAGACAAAAGAGAAAGCGGGAAAACATGACGAATTGCGAAAAAAAGAGTATGCAAAACCTAATATCTAGGACTGACATAATAATAATAAATAGCACTAACAAAAGAGGGGCTATTGTTGTTTTGAATACAGCCGACTACTTACAAGAAGCATACAGTCAACTAAACGACTAAATATTCTACGAACGCCTCCCAGGGAATCCGACAGAGAAATACACGTGTATTGTAGCAACAGAAATGCAGTGAGCACAGAGTAATGCGAACAGTTCACCCTCATCCAGGTCGTTTCAACATATTCCCGAAAATTCATAAATCCGAAAACCTAGACCGATCAATCGTTTCAGGCATAGGCAGAGTAACGAGCCCATATCGGGGTACGTAGACAGATTAATAGGCCACATTCTTGCGCTCCCGCATCGTATGTAAAAGACACCTCACATTTTCTTCGAGATATTGCAGACCTGCGCGTTCCGAAATAATCGTACCTATAGTTACTCTTGATGTGTCCTCACTGTATACAAATATTTCCCACGATGATAACATCGCGGCATTAAAAACGTACACACACACCGTACACAACTTGACACCTCTTTTCCTGCCATCACAAGGCTCACAAGGCTAGTATTGGAGTTGAGCTCACTTGAGGTCAACCAAGCGTACTTCTCACAAAACAGCAGAACCGCCATGGGTACCAAGTTCACACCAAACTATGCAGACATTCTGATGCGAAAACTAGAAACCGAATTTAAGTCCCAACTTCCCTTGAAACCACTCCTATCCAGGAGGTACATAGACGACATTTTTTTTTATTGGGACACATAGTGTTAATGAACTGCTAAGCTTTATCGATACTTCCAATACTGTGCATGCAAACATACACTTCACACACACCTACTCACAAGTAACCGTAAATTTCCTTGATGTTACCATAACAATAGAAGATAACAAACTCTTCACAACCCTCTATTGCAAACCAACGGATCAACAACAGTACCTCAATTACCAAAGTGATCATCCACGCCATTGTAAAAAGAGCATTGCATATGACCAGGCCAACCGTTTTAAGCGAATTTGCTCAAAAGACACTAACTTCCACGCGAGCTCACAAAGGCTAAAACTTATGCTAGATGAAAAGAAATATCCTCCACATGTAATGACGACGCTATTCAAAAAGCTCGAAAACTTAAGCGTGATCACCTTCTAATGAAGCAGCCAACCCAACACAACCTGCAACAAACACACCTGTGTTTAACTTATTGTATGGACTTCCCCAACGTTAACAAAATACTTAAACGACATTACAACATACTGGAACATAGGAACGTTTGAAACGCGCACTCCTATCGGCTCCTGGCGTCGTTGACTCACGAACACGCAGCCTCAAAGACACACTTGTAAACTCCCAAATCAATCCTTCAACTTCCAACAGTTCATGCTGACCTTGTCTAAAGCCTCAATGTCTTGTATGGAAAACGATGCGAGAGTCAATCAAGGCAACCAGCACACAATGTAAGTTTTCAATTAGCATACGAGGAAATCTAACACGCGATTCCTCTAATCTGGTATATCTACTTGAATGAAACGTGTGCGGCATGCAATATATACATCGGACTAACGGAAACGCCTTTTAGCACTCGTTTCAATACTCAAAGAGCCCACGCAAAATCAGCCCCGAATCTACCTTTATAAAAACACCTTAACCTTCCCGGCAACTCATTTCACAAATTGTCAGTCGCACTTTTAGAAACAGGATTTAAATAAAACTGCGAACGTGAACAACATGAGTCACACCTTATGCACCAATTTACACCCTCAAAAAAGGCATAAATGACAAACTTGCAAACTTGCAGCAATGAAAGCACTATAATATATATATATATATATATATATATATATGTGTGTGTGTGTGTGTGTGTGTGTGTGTGTGTGTGTGTGTGTGTGTGTGTGTGTGTGTGTGTGTGTGTGTGTGTGTGTGTGTGTGTGTGTGTGTGTGTGTGTGTGTGTGTGTGTGTGTGTGTGTGTGTGTGTGTGTGTGTGTGTGTGTGTGTGTGTGTGTGTGTGTGTGTGTGTGTGTGTGTGTGTGTGTGTGTGTGTGTGTGTGTGTGTGTGTGTGTGTGTGTGTGTGTGTGTGTGTGTGTGTGTGTGTGTGTGTGTGTGTGTGTGTGTGTGTGTGTGTGTGTGTGTGTGTGTGTGTGTGTGTGTGTGTGTTATTATGACATTTTAAGATTTCGCGGCACTGTAACGGCGACGAGGACTGGACAACTTCAAATACCTTTCCGTGTTTGAGTGTAACTACCCTTTCTGATGTACAACTGTCGTTCATCTCTCTTACTGACTGATCAATGGTTGTAAGCCCGAAATGACGAACAGCCACCACATACACAACAAGAAGCCCCCAAACGCGGATTCTCAGAACAAAATAGTATTCACGTTAAACGTCCATTCGCGTATTTCGGCAACACTGCTTGGTACTAGTGCTGTTAACTTTTTCGGAGGTGAAGCTGCCAGAAGTCGCCAAATTCAGCCAAAAGTTGCTAAGCATGATGATGATGATTATGGTGATATTTTTCCTGAGATTTTAGTTTTCGACTAGATAAAGCACGTGAAGGGATGATTTCTGAAACAATCTTTTTAATATACTTCTGCTGTGGTGAATCAAGTGAACAGTCAGTAAAAATAATCTTTCTAGTGTTGAACTAGAATAATTATTGGTCTGGACAAGCAACTCTAGGTTCACCACGAAACGCGGAAGGCGCGGAATAAACTTCTAAGTCCGAATCACCGGTCAGAATCCAGCGCAGCACTCTGCCGGAAATTAATAAAGTTTTTTCTGTCTCTCCGCAAAGCAGATGAATGCGTGGTGTGCATAAATTTCATGCATGCATGCCACGAACGCTTTTTCAGCCTCATGATCGTACCGCAATTTTATCAAAGAGCCCATACTTCGTCAATTCGCTTTCAGCAATAACCTACTCGTACACAGCTGCTATCTAACGTTTGATGTAATATATTACCACAATGTTGGAACGAGTACAACCTAAAATTATTTCATTGGACACATTTCAGTCAAGTAGATCGTACAACGAAGTATCGTTGCCTAAAAGATATTTTACTGAGTTTTAAAGCGAAGGTGAGTGCTCATCCGAGTATTCCGGTAAAATCGACATTTTCCATGGTTTTACGTAGACGGAGGCTTGCCTCATGACGTCGCAGAGGTCAAGCAAGTATTTTTGGCTTCGGAGAACGTTTTCGGGGTGAGCACAATACCCCGACTGGCACCCGGCGAGGACTATTGTTCGTCAACCCTCTTGCTCTATTGTCGGGCTGCTCTCGAGGTGGTTTTCGCTGCTCACGCCAGAAATGGTTTTCTTTTTCCTGAGGGGAACGCGCTCAACGCACCCACATCGATTTATTCTTCACCACCCTCGGGTCACCCTATTTGGAAACGGCGCGCTCAGCGTCGCCGAAGTTTGAGCGCATGTAGTCTCAGGCGCTGACCCGCTGAGCGGCGCTAGTTTCTTATGGTATTTAGGCAGCCGTTTCGAACTGAAGAAATTGTCCTGAATTAACGACGCTAGCATCAATTATGCGATGCGTTCGGGCATTTACGATTGACTTTTGGCATTACATGACGGAAATCTACAGATTACCGTAAAAAAGACGCAAACAAAACTTTTGCTCTCGGGGGTCTTTTAAACACTAAACTTGAACTTTTCAAAGTCACTAAAACTCCAAAGTGATAGAATTGTCGCTAGCATGACTGAAAAGGCGCTAAATTTATCGACTTTCTCGCTAAGTTAACAACACTGCTTGGTACCCCTTCAAAGCGAGACAGACAGCGCTTTAAGAAACCTCTTCTTCGGCGCCACCTCCCTGGATTCTTGGGACACCATCTCCGACGCCTGATTAGTGATGGTCGAGAGACAGAGGAAAAAAACTTCTGCGACAATCAAGCCCTTACCTTAGTCTGACCACGTTTACAATAAAGTGACCACCACCCAACTACACTGACCGCAATACTTCTAAGAAAATACACATTAACGATGCCACTCGCTCAGCACAGTAAACCCTGGAACGTTCTCGAATTTTTCCCCAACCAATTTTTTCATTTTTTCTTTCTCTTTTTTTGTCTTAGCCGTTCTTTCCTTCTCCTTTTTCACTCAAAACACGTAAACGTGAGTGCGAACAGAACGCACCCTCATTCCTGACTAAGGCCAGATTCTGGTCGAAACTGTCGAATTCAACACTTTCGTTGTTACCATTATAGCAGAGGATCTACTTGACTTATATATAGTGAAGAAGTTTTTCCAATGGGCCAAACATACTTGGGAAGCACAGCTTGCGGTTGTCTTAGTTTTATTTCCAATGGTTTCGGCCGGTGGACCGGTCTTCCTCAGGGTTTGTGAATAAGTGCGATGCTATGCAAACATGCCACATCGACATGGTGGCGCAAGAAAGTACGCGAGAGAGCGACAAATTAGTAATGTTTTACAGTGGTGACATGTGCTGTGCCAAACAGTTTTCGTCTCATTGGCTGGAGCTAGCAAAAAAGAGAAGGGTGAGAAAGGTCTCGTTTAGAGTGGGGCACGTGTGGTACGTTTGGGCAGACCATAAATAATAGAGGCAGCAGAAGCCAAATAAATCAACTAAAATTTCAAAGGAGAACCAAAAAGAACAAAAGAAGGAAAGAAGGAGAGAGAAAGAAAGAAGAGGGGGATAGGGCGGCTTACGCGACGCACCTGTTGATGGTCATGAAGTGATATTGTTGGTGAGCTTAGGTGGCAGGCAATTCTAGCGAAAGGGGCGCCACCGGCAGACGGAGCCTTTGATGCGGCCCCTTCTGTGGTCATTTAGGTAAAAGCGGAAGTATGTGTTTCGCGGAGACCACAAGAACACGTTGCATATGTGTGTGGGGGGAGGGGGTAAATTTTGGGGCAAAGATGGTGAAACACACAAGGCCGTTTGAAAAGTACAGGCTAAATTTTCGGCCAGAAGGCACATGCTGTTAATATGACAGCGTGCATGTATCCAACCCGAAGCGCTTGTGATTAAAACCGGCTGGCACTGGTTGGCTTCTCCCACTTACAAATAAAAAGACAAACATAAGTAAACAAAATGGCCTAAAATAGAAAGAAATGTGAAATGTGAAAATGAAAGAAATATTAACAAGAAATAATAGAACCGGTGATGTTGTGCGAGAGATATGTGCACAACTCTTGAAACTTATGAAAATGCAAACCGATAAAACTGTAATACACATTAAAATAATAATAAGAATAGTAAAAAAATTGAATGAAAATAAAAATGAAACAGTGATAAAACAAAAATACACATGCGAACAGGACATGGAAAAATGTTCGGTTGGTCCATTCCCGCGGATAACTATTGGGCACTTCCTTTCAGCATGTCGAGGAATAATATATTGATGATGCCAGACTCAATTCGTGTCCCATCTCACCTCTGCACGTCTTAAGTAACGATAGGTTACCGATGATTTTATTGATGACATGTGTTAAGGTTTCAAATCTGTGGATGAAGTATGACTCCCTTCGTGCCCGTTTTTGAGTCCCGCGGACGCCTCACTGGAGGAGGGTGGCTCGTATTTTATCGAATGAGTGTTCTGGCATATATATATATATATATATATATATATATATATATATATATATATACTTGCTTATTTATTTATTTATTTATTTGTATTGCTACGGTATGAGCCGGCCTGTGGTATGTGCCGGTGTGATGTGAAAGTGGAAGACGACGTTGTCAGGTGCAGTCTGAGGACTTCATCTTTACTTCTAATAGCCGAATGTCATCCTCACCTTGTAAATAAAATAAGTCATCTTCTATTCAACCTAACAATACATTTGTTGCCCTCTTGGCGAATGATGGTGCCGCAAAATCTCTCAAGGTGGATACGCTCAGCGGGCAAAAGCATGTACAAATTAATTTACTAATAGTTTGGTTATTAGGTCAATAATGTAATCGGACTGTGCCACAAGTACTCTCTGCCAATTAAAGCAATCGAGCTTAAGACCACAGGTATAATGTACCTCACTGTCTCTCAGGTAATGTATTTGACTTTTAAAGAAAACACACTCGTGTTTATATTGTTACATGGAAATAACACTAATTCACTCGTGAACCACACTAGGGTTCAGGCCAGAATGTGAACTTCTTCGACTCCCTTCTCTAGGCCTTTTTTAGATCTGTCCCTATATAACTGAGAATGTTAGTTAAAATCACTCAACAATAACTTTTATGGCAGCTTAAATAAATGCACGTTGTTTTACTATGATCATTTGGCAACCAAGGCCGGCCCAATGTGTTGCCGACTGGTCACCCCTAGTCATTGGCACGATCGGCGTTCACTCGGCCGCCGACGTAGGCCCGAACCACGCCGCCGACCACCTGCGGGTGTAACCGGCAGCTCACCTCGGGCCGGCCCTTTTCGAATGTCGGGGGGCTGGCGAGGTCCGGTGCCGAGTACATGCCAGTCATTCGTTTGATGGTCGGCAGTCGGCCAAGGTTTCTTGGATAATCTCTTATAAATCAGTAACAAAGAAAAAATAGTCGTACAATTTACCCACACGAAGCACCACTTCCAAAAAGGTAATCTCTGGCGTTGGTCGAATGGGTGCCATAATGCTAAATGTTGGACCTCTCAGTCTCACTTCTGCGATACGGCTCACACTGAGGAAAGAACACGTCTTTGAAGACGAAAGGCTTTAATGGAACTGAAGAAGAAAGAAAAAGAAAAGGATAAGACGGCGTTGCCCCGAGGCCACACGTCAGTTCGTGAGGAGCGAGAGAGAGAGAGATAGAGATGCAAGAAAAGGCAGGGAGGTTAACCAGACGCACATCTGGTTTGCTACTCTGCACTGGGGAAGGGATGAAGGGGAGAAAAGAGGTTGCAGAGAGATGAGAAGGTACACACAATCACGAGCACACTCGGAGAGCACACACAGTCTACAGGTGGTCGCTCAGGTTTGTTGACTTTAAGTAAAGCAGCAGTGCTTTAGTCGCTTTCTGCGCAACTGAGGCAGATGCCCAAGGTCCTAGTATCTTCTGCACACAAAATGGTCTGGGGTCAAGTTGATTCAAAACCATCTGGAGCTGGCATCGCTGTGTGTCGTAGCAAGCGCAGCTGCACAGGACGTGTTCGATGGTCTCTTCAGCTCCGCAGTAGTCGCATGTAGGAGTGTCTGCCATACCAATGCGAAAGGAGTATACCTTTGTAAATGCAACACCCAACCAAAGGCGACATAACAGTGTCGCATCGGAGCGGGAAAGTTGTGATGGTAGCTTTATCTTGAGCGAAGGATCCAGTTCATAAAATTGACACCTTTGGAAGCTGGTAGACGACCAGAACGTGCGTGTGAGATCTCGAGCCAGCAGGTAAAGTTGTCTTGCTGCATCATTCCTTGATAGAGGAATCGGGACTACGCGGGTTTTTTTTTTCATTTCATTTATTTTACCCTCAATTGCACATAGCTTTACAGAGGGGAGTGGGGTACAGAAAAAAACTATAACCAAGAGCAAACATAGTAACATCAAAATAATAAAAATTACAAAACATAAAAATTCGATGTTAGGCAGTACAATGAATGTACGTGTAAGTATCATCAGAATGGGGCAAACAGAGTACAAAAATATATATGTACAATATACACTTCACGTGGCATCACGTAAGTAATTCTGTACTGTAGATGAAAACAAGTCGTGACTTGAAATGGAAACCATGTCTGAGGGAAGGTGGTTCCAGTCGTTGGATGTGCGTGGGACGAAGGAATGATGAAAAGTGTTAGTGCGGCAGCTAATGACGTGTACCTTATGTTGATGATCTAAACGAGCTGAGTAATAGGCAGGAGTGGTAATGAACTGAGCTTTCAA
The DNA here is from genome assembly GCF_043290135.1 of Rhipicephalus microplus. Classification (NCBI taxonomy): domain Eukaryota; kingdom Metazoa; phylum Arthropoda; class Arachnida; order Ixodida; family Ixodidae; genus Rhipicephalus; species Rhipicephalus microplus. The sequence goes on along the minus strand of NC_134710.1, from coordinate 411,874,529 downwards.
AAGTGGATGATTGAATATCTTGTGAAAAAGTATTAGACGAGATGCTTTGCGACGTGATTCAAGTGACTGTAGTGAAAAACTGTGTTGACGTAATACCGCTAGTGCGAGGGTAGTTAGATAGAATGAAGCGTGCTGCGTTATTCTGTACCATTTCAAGCGAGTGAGTCAAGTTCAGTTGAAAATGATCCCAAATGAAGCATGCCTATTCAAGTTTTGGACGAACTAGTGTTTTATACATGGTTAGTTTCACGGCTTGAGGGGCACGGCTAAAGTTGCGTCGTTGGTACCCTAGCATACGGTTGCTATTGTTAATAACATAGGTAATATGATGATTCCAGTTCAAGTCAGATGTTATATGAATCCCCAAGTATTTATACGAAGTTACAAACTCTAGATCAACGTCATTTAAGATGTAGTTAACAGGGTGTCCGGTAGTTCGTGAGATACGTAAAACTTTACAGTTGTTAGTGTTGAGGTCCATGTGCCAAGTTCTACACCAGCTGGCAATAATATTAATGTCACTTTGCAAACAACTAGCGTCAGAGTTAGATGAAATTTCTCGGTAAACAACGCAGTCATCGGCGAAAAGGTGAATCGAAAAAGTTACAACATCAGGTAAATTGTTAATATAAATAAGGAATAGTAAAGTTCCTTCATGTGCTGAGCGGGCTGTATCATCGGCTAATTGATTTCCGGTAATACCGATATGTCCAGGCAGCCATTGATATATAATATCATGGCCTCGTGCTAGAGCTTCATGATGGCAATGTCTTATTTCTTGTACTGATTGTTCATGACTCCTCCTACGCATGGCAGACTGCAAACTCTGAAGTGCTGCCTTCGAATCACAGAATATGACCCATTTTCCTGGACGTTCTTGAACGAGATATTGTAAACCAGCCCTTATAGCAGCAAGCTCTGATGCCGTAAATGTAGTCATATGCGACAACTTAAACTTGATTGTTGTTGCTGCAGCCGGAATTACAGCGGCACCTGATGAGCTGCTGGACGAGAAGGACCGATCAGTGTATATCTGTGTTCGGTCCAAGTACAACTCATGTAATAATAAGAGCAGTGTTGCTTGCTTCAATGCTACTCTGGAGTGATAGCTTTTCTTTTTGATACCCGGAATTTCCAGACGTACTTGCGGCTGGTCGAGGCACCACAAAGGACATGCCATTCTCGCAGCTGGCGTATATCCTGATGGAATGCTGTTTAGGTGCTTGGCTATGACATCTGAAAACGTAGCACGTGGTCTTCCGGAGGGTAGAAGGGCCAAGTGGTGGTCGGGGACACGGCTAGCATGTCGAATGTGCGCTCTGAGGCAATCCACAACTCTATATGTCTTGACCGGATGGTCTTTGGCATGCATGATTGTGGCATAAGTAGAAGCGCATCGGAGCAGTCCTAGGCAGATACCCAGAGCCTGACCCTGCAAACTCTCCAATGAATTAGTATTGGATTTGCAAGTGTTAGTCAGTACCGGCAAGCTGTAGCGCAATAGACCCAGAAATAGGGCCCTGTACAGCTGTAGCATGGAGGCCACAGAAGTTACCCATGCTTTCACGCACAGGAATTTCATTATATGCACAATAGATAGCAGTCTCTTCTTCAAGTACGCACAATGCGGGCTCCATGAAAGACTTCTGTCGATTATTGTGCCCAGGAAATGATGCATCCGTGCATATTTGACACTCTGCCCATTGATGTAAAGAGGGTATGGCGTCATTGGTTTGCGTGTAAACGCCATCAACGCGCACTTCACAGCTGATATAGTTAGGCCTTGTTTCTGAAGGTAAGCTGTTGTGAGGGTTGCTGCCCGCTGTTTTCGTGCACGCACCTGAGGGCGAGTAACTGCAGCACTCCAGAGGCAAATATCATCGGCGTATATGGATAGGCACACCGACTTTGGCAGAACCTTCAACAGACCAATGAGGGCAACATTGAACAATGTGGGGCGAATGGGTGCCATAAGGCTAAATGTTGGACCTCTGTCTTACTGCTGTGATACGGCTCACACCGAGCAAAGAACACGTCTTGGAAGACGAAAGGCTTTAATGGAACTGAAGAAAAAAGAAAAAGAACAGGATAAGACGGCGTTGCCCCGAGGCCACGCGTCAGTTCGTGAGGAGGCTCAATTATTATTATGGCTACTCTTCTGCTGCGAGGGATGAAAAAAAGGAAGTCACAACAGTCTCCCGCGCCGATATATGATGCTAGGTGGCTTCCAATGGGCACAGTAGCTGCACAGGACGCTTCACCATAGTGCCGTCGGGCGAGCGTAGAGAGCAAGTACTGAAGATGTCGTCCCGCCCAACGATAAGTTCTTCTATGCGAACAAAGCTCCACAAATGCCTTGCATGCTGTTTTTCTCCGATTAGAACTATAGTGCCTTTATTTACTATATGATTTCTTTTTGCTCATACATATATATGATCATACATATGTGAATGTGATTTGATCATGTGATTATGTCGTCAGTTCCCTATAAGTATGTTGCTTTGCTGCACACTTGCCCCAGTAAAGTTAGAAGGCGTAATTAAGAGCAATAATAATTTACAAGGGCCATGTCAATTCGTTTTTACCTTTACTTTTCTAATAGAGTCTGATACGGCCATGCACACAAACGTTTAACAAAGTAGGCGTAAACCTCTATTTGCGGGGGGTTACTAACAATTTATTAATGATATAACCACTCGAGTCAGCACTATTCGCTTACTAACTAGGAAGTAATTTTATCTACACAACGACGCAGTGCTTTTACCCAGCCATCTAGTATTTGGGCTAGTATTCGTTACGAGCCCAACGAGGTAGTGCCTTTCGCTAGGGTTATTTTTACTAGCTGCATTTACTAGCTGGTTAGTGGATTCTGTGACAAATAACGGGCTAGTACTTAGTGATTATATCATCTTTTTTTTCCAAGACTATTCAATAGCCCGTGGCGTCAGAAACGCACGCGAGATATTTGCAGTGGTTATCAAACAAACTACGCGTGATAACACAGCAGCGCCGCGACTCAGTCAACCTTTCAACAGCGCAGCATTCTCACGTCCCGTCACCGAATTTTACCCGCACATGTCTGTCTTTGCAAAATATGATTTTTCAATGAAATGACGCAAATGAAAAAATATCATAAAAACTCACAAGTTTCTGGAAGATATGTCTTTATAGGAAAAGAAGGCACAGCTTTGCCTCAAAGGCGAAGCAATGAACGCGGTAGCAACAACTCAAAAGGTCACGCGCAGAATGAAAAGCAGATCTAATCGTGCCCCGCGTTTCTCACGCACAAATTACGCCCGAAACGTATTCACAGGTACGGATGCACGAGAATAAGCGTCTCATTTGTTGCTTCGCGGAGTCTGAAAAGCACGCGCTTTTCGCGAACGGAGACTGCAATGATTGCAGTAATTTTTGTGCGCCCGGTAACTACAGCAGAATTGTTCAACCTAAAGCTCGAGGCCAGCCAAGGTGTGCGATCCTCCCCTCCTCGTCACCGTGAGATAAGGGCGCGCGACGGGGCGTCGCTCCCCTTCTCTAAGCCGGGCAAAGTACGCGTAGGAGATTGGAATGGGCGCCGCGGCGCGATGTGGTGACGTGCGCTCATTGCCCCATCTTTCTGGTAATGCTGAAAACACAGCAGTGGTATGTGGTAGATATAAATAGCTTGCCGTTTGAACGGTGTAGAACGCACTGTGGGGTGGCTGAGTGGCTAACGCCTCGCTTTCATGACGCAGGGGGCCCACGTTCTATTCCGCGTGCCTTCTTTCTGCGTATATATATATATATAGTGAAGGTATGGGATATGGCACAACGGGAGCGTTGTCAACAAGGATAAATATATTCATTTCCCAACAGTTTCGGGAGGGGTCCTCACTTCATCAGGGGATGACATCAGGATCAGGGGATAACTCATCCCCTAATGAAGGGAGGACCCCTCCCGAAACTGCTGGGAAATAAATATATTTATCCTTGTTGACAACGCTCCCGTTTTGCCATATCCCATACCTTCACGAAGACTAACTGGCCCATTGAATTATTACTCCCACTATATATATATATATATATATATATATATATATATATATATATATATATATATATATATATATATATATATATATATATATATATACGGTGCATGACATTGACGCCAGCGGCAAAATCCAGCCGAGAGTGTCCGAGTGTCCTTATGATTGCTATCGCAATAGAAGCTTCACGAATAAACCATTTGATTTATCCGAAGTGTTCAGTAGTATAAAGTGCCGTTTATGTACCGTGTCAGTGGCCGTTGGTTACTCTTGAACGTGCGGCACATCTCTCTCTATGGGATGTGAAGCAATAGGTGCAACATTACAGCTTCGAATTTTCGCACACAGAATCGGGATCAAATCTCGGCTGTGGCGGCTGCATTTCCGATGGAGGCGGAAATGTTGTAGGCCCGTGTGCTCAGATTTCGGTGCACGTTAAAGAACCCCAGGTGGTCAAAATTTCCGGAGCCCTCCACTACGGCGTCTCTCATAAGCATATGGTGATTTTGGGACGTTAAACCCCACAAATTAATCAAATCAATCGCACACAGAATTGTAAAATCAGTCTTCGACATTGACATGCTTACTACGATTTCATGCTTTAAAAAAATCTGGGAGCAGAACTTACAAGTTTCCTCGGCGGCAATATGCGTGGGTCGACAGCGGCTCGTGGGACCTTTATGCAACGACGCCGGCTCGATCACTGAGTTCCACTATCACCGGCCCCTGAAGCAAACGCGAATAAACATAAAGTACTAGCGTACTATCATGAGCAATATGAGCTGGAAGAAAGTAGCGCGTGGCGATAGCCCCGAAACCGAGATAGCGTGATACACGCGGATGGCACTGCCGAAACCGAGGGGGAAAAATGGCCGCTCTTCCACTGACTGCTGGCACCCCACTTCGCTGCCTTTGCTGGCTTGGTGTGAAACGGCAGCTGATTGCATGCCATCAGCCGCTTGCAACGATAACGCAGGGAAAAAAACCGCACGAAAAAGAAAATGGGTAAAATAGGCGAATCAAAATATTCACCCAACAGCACCTAGATATAATACGAGCATTACCTCTGCATCCCGTTCTGCAGGTTACGTCACAGCCGGTATGTCAGCGGCTACGTAGCTTGATGGGTAGTTAGGTGTGACTGTGTGCGTTGAAGTGAATTCATATCGCCGCTGGTGGCTACTCAAACGCTATAAGCGGCCGTTTCACATCAACGATATTGATACGGGGCTGTGATTTGCTTGCGATAAAGCCCTTAAATTTTGAAAGGAGCGACACTCTTCTCCGCGCGCACGTTATCCTCCTCGATTCACTTCGGATTTCTACCCTCTCCTGGCCGGCGCAGCCATGAACCCTCAACTTGCTCCTTGTAGCTGCATTAGAATCAATGCGCGTGCTTGTTTATTCCGCTCCTTCACGAATTATGCGAGGTTCTGTCACTTGAAAATACAACTTGAACTAAAGCAGGATTCTTGTAGAACACAGTGGCTGATATATTTTTGGTGCGCTTCAATAAATACAAGCAGAAGCACTTATTAAAAGTTATGTTATATATTTATTTATTTATTTATTTACTTATTTATTTATTTATTTATTTATTTGCAATACTGCCAGTCTCTACTGATACCATACCAAGTGTGCACTCTGTACAGATGCCATGATTGCTCACCATAGTAAAAAAAGCTGTAATACAGAACATAAAAGCAACATCAACCTGGCACTTTGTACATTAGCAATATTTACACAACATAATAAACAAAATACAAGTGCATACACAAATAGCAAGTTTAACAATAAGGCCGCTTACATGGTTGTTTACAGAACATACAAGTAGTACATACTGGTTTCATTACCATTGTCACTGGGTATTTAAAGAAGCTAAGAATTGTTTTCAACTTCTAACTCAAACTGCGACAGTGACTCACGCCCGTATTCACAAATGCTCCTCGACTCGACTTTCACCCTTCACTTGACAAAGTTGAGCACTGCAGCACTGCTCGGCTGAAAATGACGCTGAGCTGCTCGAGAATCGCACCACATTATCGCTGATATGCAGTGACTTGCCTGGCCTAGCGAGGGCACTTTCATCGGCTTTGTCAAGTGAAGGTGAAGCGCTGAGTGAAGGGACGTTCTAGAATACGTGGGTTAGGGTTGGTGATGTGAGTGGCCAACATGTTCCTGTCGCAAATAGCAACCGGAAAAAAGAATATTTGAACTAATCAGTGTTGCATTTGTCTTGTACTAATGGTTGTGTATGTTTGTGTGTTGTGGCTCGTGTTTGTGAATAGGACGCGTAATTTGAAATGTTAATTTCAAAATAATTGTGCAGGAGTTGATAAAGAAATTTTAGACCAGCCTGTTTTGCTCGTACTTCTAGCGTAGGAAGTTCAGAAAGAGTTAGCAGACGAGTGGGTGAGGGTTCACGTTTATATTTGTTGTGGATGAATCTTATGGCTGTCATCTGTACTGCTTCAATTTTCTTTATGCTTTTGCGGGTGTGAGGAAACCACACTGTACTTCCGTATTTGAGGATAGGCCTGACGAATGTTTTGTAGCTGGGAGCTTTGTTGGCAAAGTTGCCATTTGAAGTGATCTGTGAAGAAAAAATTATTTTTGCATGGCAGATGAAGTAATGTTTCTAATGTGCTCGTCCCACCTTAAGTTGGACGTAATAGTTAAGCCTAGGTTTTTATGTTTGTGTACTCTGCTCAGAGCAGTGCGATTTAGAGTGTAGCAAAAGTTTGATGTCTCTCTTTTCCTCGTTATCGTCATGCAAGCTCATTTTTTTTTACATTAATTGTCATCTCCCACTTTGAACACCATTGAGAAATATCAAAGAGTGATTTGTTGTGCGAATAGTGATCTTGGTCATTTCTAATTTCTCTATGAAGGATACAGTCATCTGCGAATAACTTTATTTTACAGCCTCTATTAGTAGATATGTCATTAATATACACAAGAAATAACAAGGGCCCGAGCAGGGAACGCTGGGACACTCCTGACGTAAACGGTACAATATTTTATGCAATGTTTTTGACAACAAACTGAGACCTATTAGACAAAAGCTCACGCACCAAAGCAACACTTTCTTCGTTCCCGATAATGTTTTGTAGTTTAGCGATTAGCATGGTGTGACAAACGCTATCAAACGCTTTTGAAAAGTCAAGTAAGATTATGTCCGTTTTGCTGTGTTTGTCAATACCTAGCGCAAGATCGTGTGTGACCTCAGTCAGCTGCGTCATGGTCAATAAAACCCTACGAGTCCATGCTGGTTGGGGGACAGGATGTCGTCTTTTTCGAAAAAAATTGTTAAATGTTGTAGGACTATATGCTCGAATAGTTTGCATACCATGCTCGTTAAAGTTATCGGTCTGAAATTGGATTCAATGGATTTATCTCCAGATTTATAAATTGGAATAATTTTAGCTATTTTCATATCTCCTGGTAGTCTTGATGTTGAAAGTGATTTACGGAAATTACTGCCGAGATATCTGCTACACCATTCTGCGTACCTTTTCAGAAAGTGTTAGGTATATTATCAGGACCACACGCTTTCTTAGTATCTAGAGCAAGCAGAAGATTAAGAACACCAGTACCTGTGATAACGAGAGGTTTCATCACAGACACCACGCGTGGAAGTGATTCCAGCATGGCGCCATTATCTCTTGTAAAAACTGAATGAAAGAACGTGTTATATCTGTTGGCTTTATCCAATTTTTCAAGTGACGATAGTTGAGTGGTGAGCGTGTTTCTTCGGTGAAAGTGTTTTCAAAATCTTTGTGGATTACTTTTGAGAAAGCTAGGGAGTACAGTATATAAAAAATGAGTACCAACTATCAGTTGCACAGTTTACGCCATCTAGGCTTTTGCTGTTTGTAACCCGGAAGCTTGATAAGCGCTATAATAGAAGCGCATAAGGTTTACATCGAATTTTTATCATTTATTGTGATCTTTCCGAGTTCAAAGAATGTAGCCTAGAAAGAATGTGGCGATTTACCTAATGAATTCAACGGTGAACCCGACGCCTTTGTGTAATGAAACCAACGCGGAAAATTCATGTCGTGTAACACCACATGAGATGATTCAGACTCCAACCAAAAGTTTTCAAAAAACCCGACGTTTCGGAACAGACTTGGTTCCTTCCTCACAGCCCATAGTATCAATCGCTCTCTAGGAACCCATCACCCCGTTTATTCACACGGACTGCACTCCACGGCAAAACGAGAAAGAGAGAAAGGTCATTAGCCACCCCGCGTGTGCTTTGAAGACGACGCTGCTAGTAGACTCCGCAGCCACCCCTGAACACGACGCTGCTAGTAGCCTCCGCAGTCACCCCTGAGGAAGAAACCAAGTTGGTTCCAAAACGTCTGGTGTCTTCAAAACTTTTGGTTGGAGTCTAAATTCTCTCCCAGTTCATCACCCAACCAGACAGACTTCTGTCAAATGTTTACTTTCAACACCACATGAAAATTTCACATGAAGCCCAAGTGGATTAATGCGTGTGCCTATATTCCATCCCAATGAAACGACGACATATTGTATTCTACTACATCTGCGACTTACCTCATTCTCCTAAAAAGAAGAAAAAAATCGCAACGAGTCCACGGAGTGAATAATGATGAGAGGGGCGAAACGTTCGTCCGTGTGTCACTCCATTCGTATGGACGAACAGAGGCACGGACGGAGGGAAGCATGGACGTACGCACGGACGAATGGGCAAACAGATGGACAGACGAATGCTTCGCACACTCATCATCATTCACTCCGTGGATATGCTTTGTTTGGTTATAATATTCCCAAGGACATATACACACAACGTCGTCTATTGAGCAAGTCAAAAACTGGAGGTGGCTACATGCATACGTACGGGGAAGGGAACGACACATGGCCTAAGAAGTTTGGCCCCAAAAAGAAGATGTCTGCACATCAAAAAGCTCATAATGATATGGCACCTTATATACAGAGTGTAGACATACACCAACGCATGCATGCGCTGACGTATACATACACCCCACAAATATGTGTGCACGCTCACGTGCAAGATAGCATGCGAAAGAATGCACAAGGGCACGCAGGCGCTCACACACACACACACACACATACACACACACGCACACACACGCACGCACACACACACACACACACATACGCACGCTCGAATTCAGACATACACAAACGAACGCACTCGCAGGCATACACATACGCAGACATATGTGAGAGCGCACAAGGACTGACTTAAACACACACAAAGCCTCGCACACGCACACACACCGGCTCAAACACTGACGGCAAACGCAGGCGCACACGTGCACACTCAAACGCACGCACACGCAGGCGCACACGTACGTACGGGTACACAAACTAGCTCCAGCACGCACACACACATACACACACGCGTGCGCGCGCCTTCAGAACTACAGGTTAGAAATACACACGTCAGCTTACAAAGCGAATGCTTTGACAATTAACGCACACGCAAAAACCCAACAAAGCTTTGTCAAGGCACAGAGAAATCATGCAAAGCTTCGTGACTAACTCAGCAAAAGCTAAATCCACCTTTATATGTGCTTGTTATGGAACTTAACGGACAGCCCGGTTATGCAACGAGCATTATAGCCTCCATACAACTTCATCCATATATACAGCTATATACTTATAAAGAAATTGCCAACAATTACCTCGCTACGAACGACGTGCTTGGAAGTGGCGAAATTCTTTTTCCCGATGTTTTAAGTGCACTGCTTCCCACACTCGGCATTTTTTCGTTTCGGTGAACATGAAAGGAATCTACTTCTTTCTCTGGCGTGCTGCTGCACTGAAACGTGCAGCAGCCATGCATCGCTATGAAGAACAAAACTCAGAATTCACGTTCGCAGTAGAGCACGTTCGCAGTAGAGTGCGAGGGTTCATCGCGTGCGTGGTGAATGAAAAGCGTGCGAAGTTCGAAGTTCATGACTCTCATGACGTCGCCAGATATTCAGGAGACGTCAGCGTCACCTGACTATCTGGAGCGCACGTCCCAGCCATTCAGCGTTGCGGATGCGCCAGTTCCGCCAGTTGGAGGTCGACTGCATGGCGAGATTGAGACCGCTGTTAAGGGTAGGAAGGTCTCGATGGCTAGGCTCAAAGGTGTTGCGCCTTCTTTTACCCACGCAGTACCTTCTTTCTCTCTCGCGGCTTTCCGACGTCTCCTGCGTCTGTGCCGCTTCTTGCGACTCGTCTCGGAGCCTCCCGCTCGGATCTCAAACTCGTCAGCCCTGTCGCAGCTTTCGTCGGCTGTCGAACCCGCACAGTCTAAATGATTTTCGACAAAATCGTCTCTTTCACATTCTAGACTGAAACAGAGCACTAGACTAGAACAGTGCCACAGTTTTTATTCAAAAAATCTACCCCGAATGGGCGGGAGCTGTCGGCAACTGTAATGTTATTCTCCCTCTTTACTTTCGCTGCTTCTCCTGAGCTTTCTGCGGTGTCCTTGACAACTTCAGCATTGTTTGCAAGAACCACCGTCACGACAAACACAGTTGAGGTCTGTACCAGCTTTTCTACAGCTATCCTAGCCGGTTCGCTAGCATTTAACTGGCACAGCTCCTCGTCGCATTCGCTCTGACCTTTAGTGGCCTCTCTCATTAGAGTAGCATCTTTCGCACCTCACTGCTGCAGGCATGTCGTGCGCACCTAGCAAATCGGAATATTTGCAAATAAGACCCCCACGCACTCGGTCCAACCGTGCACCCGCGCTGCAGCTAGAAATTGCCGGACAGATCATCAACAGGACCCAAGTAGCTCGAATATTAGGCATGCACGTGCAAGAAAACAACAGCGTAAAGACTGCAATAGGCAAACTCAAACACACCGTAAAGAGTATTGCATCCCTTATAGCTAGAATTGCGCGAAGTAATGATGGGATGACAGAGGCCGACACGGTACGCCTTGTACATGCCTTCGTTCTCAGCCGAGTCACGTTCGCTCTTCCCTTTCAATCAACACGCAAGCCCGAAATAGAGCAGATTGACAGACTCATCAGAATTGCGTACAAAGCAGCCTTGCGACTTCCGAACAGCACAAGCACAGAAAAACTCATGGGACTCGGCATGCATAATACGTATGAAGAATTGGCCGCCGCCACGCTAATCGCACAGCGAGAACGACTCACCACTACGCTCCAGGGAAGAACACTGCTACAGAGGCTGGGATACCCTCTCACCCCTCGATATTGTGGCGATGAGACAGTCATTGTACCCAAGCAAATACGTGATCAAATAATCGTGGAACCAGTTCCAAAAAACATGCACCCGCTCTACAACAAAAAGCGCCGTCAAGCGCGAGCACGAAAATTTCTGCAGAGAAGTAGCGATCCAGACACTTACTTTACCGACGTCAGTCTTTATTCCGCGCATTCACAAGGCTCCAGAAAACAAGCATATGCATTGGCAGTGACTAACCAAAGCAAAGTCGTGGCCTGCGCGTCCCTACGCACCAGATCAAGTGCCACCGCAGAGGCAGCAGCCATAGCCTTGGCAATCAGAGAAGCCGAAAGAAGGGGGCGCTCAGCGTATATTTTGACAGACTCACAAGCTGCATGTCGCTTATACCTGAGAGGCACACTTCCAAGGTGCGTCACTGATATTTTGGGGTCCATGTTGATGGAGGCACATGGCGTCACTTGGTGCCCAGGGCATGACGGCCTGGGGGGGGAACGAGGAGGCAAACTGCGTAGCTCGCGGACTTACTGGCCGAGACGCAGGACTCTCCTCAGGACACCTCACAGGGCATCATGAAGAGCAAAGTGTAACAAGCAGGCAGATATTGGAAAACCAACGCCTTACAAGACGCACGTACGCCCCTCCACATCCGAACTTGAGCAGCCAACAAGCCCGGGATTGGCGCCGCCTCCAAACGAACACATACCCCCACATATCAAAACTACACGCAATTTTTTTCACAGATATACACAACAGGGGTATGCCCATGGTGTAGTAACCACACAGCCACGCTTACACACATAACCTACCAATGTACCGAGCGGCCAGCCAATGCAGTATCTAGGTTGGTGCGCTCACTACAAACACTCACAACGTAGTCTTGGGAGGCACGGCTTTCCGAGCTGGCACTGGGGAGCCAACTGGTGACCCTAGACCAGGCCCGGCGAGCCGCTGTGGCCAGTGGGGCTCTACAAGAGGGCTCCACCCGGGATTAGTCACGTAGTTTTAATTCTTCAATAAAGTTTATTCTCTCTCGCAGCTCTCACAATTTGTTCAACTTCGAGCCTGCTGCGCTCTTCACACTTGCTAGCCTTCTCTAAAGCTCAGGGCTGCACCTCACTTATTTGATCATCGCACTTCTCGTGCGCTACACTTGCGGATCGCTGAATGTTCCGTCTCATTGCCTCGACTTTCTGTTCCAATTGTTCAATCTCCAAGTCGCGTGCTTGATCACGCTCTTTTCTATCCCTTCTTTCTATTTCTTCTCTTTCTTTTCTATCCCTTCTTTCCTTTCCTTCTCTTTCCCGTTCTTTTTCTCTCTCCTCCAACCTTTTTAAAGCTTTCAACGAGTATCCAGTATCCTCCTCACTGGCGTTTTGCAAAATTAGCTCTAAAATTTGAGACCTGCCCATTCCTTCCTCAACCTTAATACCTAGGTCTTCACAAATGTACAAAAGACTATCTCTTAGCAGTGTCCTCGCCTCCATGATTGCTGGCTTACTTTGGTCCTGCATCTCACATTAATGTTATGGATCCCTCCAACACACAAATAGGTGATCTCCCTAACTCACACACAATGCAGCTTCTATTCAAATTGCACTCACAAAATGAAGCCTGGAAAGTCAAAGCAAAGACCAAGTACTCACCGCAACAAAGCACCATGTCGTGAAGTTCATCCCACCGCTGCCACCAGTTGTAAAGGGTTGAAGGAAGTAGATGATGGCATCCCACCGTCGTCCGCATAGCCGATCTTCGCCAGTGAAGGGACGCATTTAGGAGATAGGTAGAACGAAAGATTTATTTACAATATAGGAACAAGGAAGGAACTGTACAGGGATCCAGATGATCCCGCATTATGTACACAGAGGTTCAGTTCATGATTCCGAACAAGATTAAGCTCACAGGATTCAGCACAAGATACTTTGGCTTTTATCGCCCCGTCACCGCTGTCCGAAGGAGGCGCTGACCGCTCTTTCAACAAAGCAGGGGACGAAGTCTTTGTGGTTCACCCACCAGAAAGGGTGCAGATATTGCACCACTCGGCTGGGCGAAATGGTCCAATGGTAACCGGAACGCACCACACAAACAGGCACCTGACCCACGCATTGAAGGCACCGCAGGGCGAGGAGGTAGAGTCCGGAGGGCGAAAGTTGCGTTCCTCCGGGGAGATGGCCGCCAACTCGACGGCCAACAACGGTCCATGCTACTTTCAGCTTCAGGCAGTCCCAACGCTCAATTCCGGTGAAGGGCTTCTTCGACGCGCTCCCACGGTTCCGGGCTGTCGGTGCGTTGAGATGGCCTCGCGTAGTTGACAAAATCCGAGTCACGAGGTTGTCTTACTGAGACCGCCACAGTGGCGCTGTTCCTCCGCTGATTGAGCCCATTCAACAAAAGGCTCGCCTCGCGAAGCTTTCGTTGAGACCCGACTGTTTCCCGGAACGTCTACCGGACAGCGTCTTGCAGACTGGGCGCCGATAGGGTTGAAAGCCCTCCTAGTAGACCGGCTTACGCACCATGGCATCTGCCCAGACGAATTACCGGGCCAAACGTAACACCGCGTAGATCAAGGATTGCCGCTACTTTCCAAAATATAAGGGATTGAGCTTGCGGGAGCATGGTTCCCTTTACACTTTGTTTCCGACAGCGACTGCTGCGAATCAGCCTATGTAGGGTTTGAGGCTATTCGCCCCGCGCCCATGCGTTAGAGCTCATATTGCTGACGATAGTGCTGCGGAGTATTCTCTTTATTGACACATTTTTCGTGAACGTATCTGAAGTCATAACAGTGTTGTTTTAAAGCTAATTCTTTTGCACGCCTTTCTGATTTTTTTAGGTTTTAGTGCACCAGATTTTAACAGCCCCGAATAGCCTCTGTATTGCCCGTGGATCCATTCATTCAATTACGCTGTCTTGTTTTTTCATTGCTTGTTCTCGCTATGCTTTCTCATTTTTTCTAGCTCCAGCTGTTGGGCACTAGTCAGTCCTGAAATAAAACATGCGGTTCAGGCCGAAAGTCCCCTGAAAGTTGTGGCTGGGACACAGTCCCGCGCTCTTTATATATTATTTATGTGACAATAAATTGCAAACTTCTAACATACGTGGCTCAATTATGGGATATTGAAATTTAAATTGAAACATTATTCTGCAAAAAAACATGTTACAAGGAGGGCAGGAAAAAGCTGTGAGAACAGCTTGACTTGCCTTGACCACCAAGTACACACAATGGGTGGCACAGAAGACGTGCGGCTAAGGACAACCAAAATAAAAGTGTTTCTCAATGAGCATTAAAAAAGAAACAATGAAAGGTTACAATGTAGCCATAAAATGGCAGGATATCCACGAGGTGAATGATGGAGAGTGGGGAGAAGCATGCACCCGTCCATTCATTCTTGCTTCCATCCGTCCATGCGTCCATGTGTGTGACCGTCTATGCGTCTATCCGCCCGTCCGTGCGTGCGTCTGTTCGTGCACCCGCACGTACATCCGTGCGTCCATCCCTGCATTCTTCCACGCATCCGCCCCGACGTCCATCCATACGTTCATACGTCTGTGCGGCCATCCGTGAGTTCGTCCATGCATCTGTGTATGTGTCTGTTCGTCCATCGATTCAACAATCCAAGTACCACTATCTCACATCTTTTCATCATATATTCCGCATATAGAAGCACCGTCATCCAGCGGACATTCCAAAGACTGAACGAGAGGTGGCACCCGCACACTTTCTTAAGGCTTGCGCTTCGTGTCTACTTCCCACCTTTAACCACCTCAAGTTCATGGTACATACTAGTTCACTGCATTCTCCCACTGCGGCCCAACACTCGCTAAACCTTTCTACAACCAAGAAGGTTACGCCCAGCGAGTATAACGTAGCAACCCTTTCTTGTCAGATAGTGCTCAATGTACATGCCAATGGCTGCTAATGGGGAATGAGAGACAAGAGAATTGCGTCTTTTAGTTAACGTGCACGCTGCGAATTTTTTATTGTTCAACAACGCAGAGGAGAAATCTCCTACCGGCACCACCTTGCTGGTCAAAGCGTACGACATGTTACGCACTCCTACGAGAAACGAGCGGGTGCCACTTTAAGAAGCTTCGCCCCTAATAGGTCGTCGCCAGGTTGCATCATTATATAAACACAAATCGCATGCTGTTTTAGTCATGTTCTGAATATGTCAATGTTATGTTCCCCAATAAGGCGGTTTATAGGTGTAGGCAGTTGCAACTTTAACACTTTATTTACGTATTTTCTTCTACATTTTGATGTGTACGACACTTCATGTTGACGTAGAATAAGAAGGAAAAGTTTTCTCTAACCTAGCTATTCTTGCAGTCATATAATTATTTTTTTTCAATAAATCAAACCTATATAAATGAGTCAGTTGGTAATCATATACTGATGCAAGCTGAATAATGCAATGTTTTTTTAAACAATTCTACTGTTTGGCAGTGATTATTCAACATGCGAATACCACGCAATAACAATTCTTTGCCATTACTGCATGTATTTTCTTTCTCACCTTATCAAACGTCCAAGCCGTTATTCACTTAATATCGGGCGAAGACATGCAGTCATGTTTCCTTAATTGTACAAAGTGATCATGGCCTCTCGCACACACGCAACGTCACTGGCTTACGGGAGGATGAGTCAATAATCACTGCTTTGTCCTTATTTGCGCCACTCTAAAAATACCACTCATTACTTTGATGGTTTTGCGATGATTCACGTGTTCATTGTCATTTTTAAGAGATTGTTTTAAGAGAGTGTAAAGATTTTTAAGGGATTAGAAGTTGCTTACAAAGGCGGACAGTTCGTCGTGGATGTCATTTAACTGAACGTTTATTAGTTTCATCCAAAGGACGCGCGCGCATTCTTGTAAAGTGTAGCAAGGTCACCATCTGAAGCGTCAGAAATAAGCTGCATTTTTCGGTACCTTTGGATACTAGAAATTAGAGCCATTTCATCATTCTAAGCATTTGAGTGATCATTGGAGGTGCTTCTCATTCAGGCGAATGAACTGGATACCAGGTCTGCCACCACATCGGTGTGCGTACTATATAATTGCCAATGGCAACACGGCCTTTTCGCGTAGTCCCTCGTAGATAGATTCTTTCAATGCCCCTTTTGCACGTTTTCGGCACTTTGAACACCTTTTCTTGCGTGTACCTCGTCAGTGTCTCGATCACTCGGGTGAACTGCATCAGCGGTCACGGGCAGCAGAATGCGGAAACTTCCGATGTGGCATTTCCAAAACTTCGCCGACATCGCGTCCAGTACCTCTGATGTAGGCTATTCTCAAACTCCATCAGTAACTACATAACCGTGATCCTTTCCTCTCATTATAACGTAGTCCGATATTCTGGCTAGCTATTGAAATACTGGATTAGTTAGCCGAGGTTCTGTTGACTGGCGTTCATAGACAAAACCAACAAGCAATTTGGTCATCTGACAAAGCCAGCACAGACAGCAAACACATCTACATGCACCCTGCATGCTAACACTGCAGTCGTGCAAGACGTGTACGTGAGGGTGTAGTTTCCTGCATGTGGAGTGCGTTGATGGTGATTCTGCACTGGATGGACTCTTGTTGAGATCCTCCAATAACCGTCGCAACAAATTTCTTCAGCTTCTCCATCGTCTCCAGGGGAAAACTCACCATGCACAAGCTTTGTTTGTTTCGCAATCGACTGGGCATTGCGCAGCGGGAAGGGCATTGTAAAATTTTTGCATCGCCTCCAAACCTTGTTTCTGATCCAAACATGTTTGCATTATACACTTCTTTCACGTCTCGATGAGGTTCGATAGGCGTTGCCAGGGTTTCATGAATGTCAAGGGCACACCATTCTCGTTGCTCAAACCAGTACATTTTCATTGTGTCCCAAGGAATTCAAAAGGCGTCCCACTCCCTTAAAAAATCGAATTGTAATACAGAGGCACCTACTCTGCCATCTTCTGATGTTTGCATGAATCTCCCGGGGTCTCTATTGGGCGGCAAAAAAGTGAAAAATTTTAGTATATTTTGTTTATATATTTATACACTACTGCTGGACTCTAGATAGATGAGACTGCAAACCAGAGTGGGTAGGAACAAGTACGAAACGTATTCGAAAGCTTTTATGAAATCAGAAAAACAAAGGTTGCGTGCGCCGTAGTTGTCCACCACCACCGGTGTCCATAATCACCATCACGTGAAATAAAAAAATGGAAGTAAATGAAAAACAACAAAGGCACAATGAGATTCAAACCCGGGTCTCCTGCGTGCCAGCTCGGTATACTGCCACTGAGCCACGCCGGTGCTTGAAACTCCGTTAAAAGCTAGCCTTAGGCAGTCTTGATGTCGGCAAAGGAATCGCATTATTATGAGTAATGAAGCGTTTCAGAACAGCAAAGCAACAACCGGGCGTCACATAATGTGAATTGCTAACAAGTAGTTGATAGAATGCTTCAACCCATTACAAAAGCTTCAGACATATATGCTTTCATCTTCGTCAGCCACAACATAGAAACAACTGCACAAAGTTTCTTGCAGGTGTGTAGCGGGTAGCATGCTTCTCCGACGAATGACGAAGGATGGCATAGTGAATGCCTCTCTACCACGCGAGTTCTGAGCTGCTGCAGATCACTTATGTACCTCTTCTGCCGGCCTTGAAAGCTTTTTATAATTAGCGTAAAAACTACTGAAGAACTGACTACACTTCCGCGACTAGTTAGTTAATCCAAAACAGATGTTCTGTGTTCCTGAATTTCACTTGGTAGAATACAAATGTACTTTTTTTACTACTCCATGGCATAGACACTGTTATACTGGATTCTACAGATATCTTTAGCAAAAGTTTAAAAATAAGCTGACACAAGCAATTACGACGCGACCTAATGCACGCTGCTGACCGTTGTCTGGAGTCAGTCAGACTATTTTTTTGTGTTTTAAAATATTATTCATTAGATACGTTTAATAACCTACCTTTGAAGGAACAAAGATGGATGAAACATTTTAATGGCACAGTTGTAGATCGGTTTGAAAACGTCTGATTAGACAGTTTCGAACTTCATACCTGTTAATTATTAGGGTTTTCTTCTCACTACAAATGCCACGAAATACAAAAAAGACCGGTTCCATGGCTGAAACGTCGAATTAAACTGCGCCTAAATGTTCGTTCTGTGCACCCGTTCTGGCATATATAATATTGCTACGCGCTTTTTTGTTGTTATTTTCACTTTCATTTCATTCAGTTTTCGCCCACACAGCCTGACAAGAATGCTCAGTGCAAACTGTACCTCATTGTTCGAGAAGGTTCGCGATTATTGTAGATCTTTCGATTAAGATTGCGTATAAAACGCGAACACTAACACTCGAGATTATTCCAGAACTTGCGTGACGACTAGTCATAAAACTGGAATATCCAATGGCACATGTATAAATGCCGACACGCTTCGCCGCTTGTCAGCTGATCGACGGCCGACGCTCTGGTTGCCACTATCAGTGCCAGTGTGCTACTGTAATCTGACTTTTCATTTATCGGCCACAAATTGGACCAAATAAACAGTTTCATTCAAACATCAAGTCTGCTCCCTTCGGCCACGTCACGACCCCGTGACAATACATATGACTCAAAAGGGAGTTCTGCAGATCTAGCGCACATAGTCAAGAAATGATTGATATGTGGAGTCAAACTTCCCAAAACCACCACATTATTATGAGGGACGCTGTAGTAGAGGGCTCCAGAAATTTCGACCACATGGAGTTTTTTAATGTGTACTCAAATCTGACCACATGGGCCTACAGCATTTTCACCTCCATCGAAAATGCACCCGCCACAACAGGGATTCGATCCCGTGACCTGCGGGTCAGCAGCTGAGTACATTACCCACTATACCACCACGGCGAAGCTAGTCAAGAAATAAAGTAACAGACTTACGAAAGTTGGATATTTATTTATTTTTTGCGTTTTGGCCGTGGAACGGCCGTCGTCAGAATGAACAGACATACGAGCGCGTAGACGCTTTTATGGGCATGGACACATGGGTACAAAACACGTGCGATTAAACTATGATTCTTCGAAATTTCTCAGAACAAGCACAACAATATTAAAAAAGCACGTAGCTCAAAATGCGTATTCCCTTTTAAAAGTAAAAGCAACATAACAAGCGAAACCGTTTCCGCGAACTGTATGGATCTCCCAACCGCCTTTAAAAGCTGATCGCTTCGTACCCCGCTCCCGCCTTCTGCCTGCGCTGTCTCAGCAAGTTCACGCGCTCTTACCTGGTCGCTGTCCACGTGCAGCATCACCTTTGACTTGCTCCGAAGGTTTAAACAGATTATAAACACGTTTTCATGGTGTAAATCTTATCAGAACCGAGAGACTCATCGACCAGCTTTGCAAAACCAAGCAGTCCAAGAGGATGTCTTTGGGCGAGTGCTACGTGAATGTCGATGGTGAACAGCTGCCTTTCTAACAATAAAAGTGAGGGGAAGGCGCGAATTCTATGTGTATGTTACCGGTAAAACGCGCATTTCCTGCAATACGTCATTCGTGTCTTCTCGGAGCTGTCAGCAAACTACCACCACGCTTTCGCGTGCATTTGTATATAGCGTTCGAATTTATATTGCTTTCGATTTCTATTGCCACGTTTGTCCCACGGCTTTCAATTTACTGGGAAGTCAGTGTGAAAAGACTAAACTTACGTCTGCTCTGTTCAGTCCCTGGCACCTTTGAATGCGGTGTGTTCCGTTTCATAAGAGTTTCACTTTTGCCGAAGTTTTCATCGGATGTGTACAAGGTCGCGTCGTAAGTTCAATGGCACCTTTGATTCTTCGCAGCTCCTTCGAAAGTATACTGATGCGCACAAAAAAGTATTTTAAGTCTGCTTCGACTGTGCATGTTTCTTGCAGCGCATGTTTCATTTCGGATAATGTTCACGCCTTATCACGCAGCGTATTCCCTGATTGGAATGTCGATTAGGTTGTTTGGCAGCTCGCTTGGTCGTCGTCATATCGCACAATGCCCACTTAGATCAAGCATGTTTTTAGTTACGCCGAGATTTTCCCCAGATAACCGCGTCAAATTTCGCGAAACCATCAAAAATTTTATATCTGTCTAGGTTCTTCAACTCATTTTCATAGCAGCAGCTGTATATCGCCCGCGGCTCGGGCACATGCAAGGACATAATATTTTACGTGCCAAAACCATTATATTATTAGGAGGCACGCGGTGGTTTGAGAATTCAGATTGATTTTGACAACCTGGGTTTTTTTAACGTGTACCTAATTTCCTCTGAAGTGTATACGGTGCCACGACAACAGGCAGAGGGAGCACGCACACCGAGCGTCACTTGTGTTTATAATGAGCATCGTACCACCGTACGCTTGAAATATGCAACACCAACATGCTCTGTCTGTCAGTCTTGTACCAAAGTCTGAGCGCAATATCACTGCATTTTGCTCCCGCAGAAATGCAGCTGGCGAATGCGAGAATCGAACTCATGAAGTTGATCCTAGCATCACAACACCTCATCATGCTAACTTATCGGTGGGTGTTGCTTTCAAGACCTGTACCTATAAACGCTCAGCGTGAACCCGCAACACAAATCTGTTTACACTGAGCGGCGACCAGAACCTACAGCCATCAGCTAAATAAAACACTTGTAGGGCTCACAGTGCGGTAGTTTAGGAGTATTACGCTAGCAAGCTCCTCCGCTTTCGCACTACCAGTGGTTGTCTCGGAAAACCAAAGTCCAATCACGTAATGTACAGCGGTTGTCTATTTGCTGTTTTTTTTTCAGTTTCCAAACACGCTTTCTTTTAATATGAATCCGTCCATCGCGTTTCGTTCGGTTAATAGTTTGCAGTACTGTACACGACAAAATTTTTCAAACTAACGAGACCGCTGAGTATCGGCAAACTGCCATAATCCACTCTTGACGTCTTTGCTTCTCGCACTGCTTGCATTGGAAAGAGCTTGGCGGGCAGTTTTCAGGTCTTTGTCATGTTTAGACTTTTGTAGCAGCTCATAATGTGGCAATACTGCGTGCTTGCTTCCCAGAATGACGAAGGAGCGCTGCCCACAGCGTGCAAAATTCGAGATAAGCGCTCCGAGGAACGCGTTTTCCGTGCGCGCAATGGGAAAACCCAGAGAGCACGGCCCGTTCCAGTGACTGGAGCTTTGCCCTCTTTCCGCTAGGGCGGTGAACGGTGCTGCGCAAACTTGAGCCTGTCTTCCCTATTGCGCACTGGAGTGCGACAGAATACAGTCAAACTACTTTTTTGGATAAGACCGGAAATAAAAGCAGAAACACCCACCAGGAGGGTTATGGTGTTTGACTGCTGGTGTTTGACTGCTGGTGTTAGACTGCTGGTGTTTGACTGCTCGTTATGGTGTTTATGGCTTTGACCGCGTGTTGCGGAATATAATCCCGGCCGCGGCGGCCGCATATTTCATGGGAACAAAAGTGTTTGAAGCCCGTGTACTCACATATATTAGGTGCACTTTAAAGAGCCCCAGGTGCACGGTAAATATCTCTGGAGCCCTCCCCTACCGCGCCTCTTATGATCATGTGGTAGTTTGAGGATGAACCCCAACAATGATTATTAAAGCGGTCCTGTCACAATTTGTGAACATGGTGAGAAAACGCGGCTGGTCAGGGGTCGAGGCTACCGAGAACAGGTGAGGCTAATATTAGAGCACAGTGCGTGGCCTGGAATTTGCAATAAGTTGTAAAATCAGCTAAATATCACTTAGTCTTCTCTCAACAAATAGTGTTATATACTAAAAATTATTGCGTCACATGCCTGAGTATCATACCATTGGCCTATTTAAGGGTTCATGGTCCACTCGGCATTTTAGGGCCACCGGAGCAGGCCGCGACGTGTCCGCACGACCGCAGTGAAAAGCCACGCGTTCGAAGAATTAAATAAAAAGAGCAAAAGTACTCAAGGTCTCGAGGCATACATGACGTACCTTTTTCCCTTGTGCCATGGCTCATTGGGAATGTGTTGCAGGTCCCCTTTAAGAAAAACTGAAGCAAACTGGAGGCTTTAGTATGTGCTGTTGAAATCTGGACTTGTTAGTATAATAATGACTACAAAAAATTGCTCTGAATAGACGGAGACATGAGAAGAGGACACACAACAACAGAGCTAACTTCCAACTTAATAATTATTACTGCGCTCCCTTATTCATATCTCCAGAGAAAAGGCGTGGCATATAATGCGCACAGAAATAAATTTCATAGAAAATAGTTTTTTGCTTATACAGACTTACCAAGGGCTGAAATAGCTTCAGCCATTTCCCTTGTGATTTTGCCATATATCTTCTTGAATATTACACATACTGTAGACATCTATTATGCGCTTCTTCCTCATCTGAACAGCAGTCAATCATCATCATATGTTCTCGCTGACAATCATCATCGTCTTGGAACATGCGCTTCTTCTTCGGGTCCGTTGCGCTTGTTCGTTCCCGAGTTCACGACCAATAAACCTCGTTACAACCGAGTCGTCATACGTGGTGGAGGTGGATTGACGGTCCCAGTACCTCTCCTTACAACGCCTACTCGCTGGAGCTCCGTTCAGGCCGCCGCTTGGACCCTCAGTCCGCCAACATGTCTCAGAGTGAGTGGGTGGATGCCCTTTCTGCTCCCGTCTCTGCGCCGCAAGCCGTCACTGCGCCGCAAGCCCCTCCTCTTTACATCGTAAACCACCAGCGTGAACCTCCGATCTTCGCTGGTCTCCGCGGCGAAGATGTGGAGGACTGGCTCGATAACTACGAGCGAGTAAGCGCAACTATTCACTGGGACGACTCTAACAAGCTCCGCCGAGTATCGCTTTATCTCACTGGCGTTGCCAAGACATGGTTCTTGAACCATGAGATCGACCTCACTGACTGGCCTGCCTTCAAGCAGCAGCTTCGCCAAGTATTCGGCACGCCAGCCGTTCGATCCGCTCTAGCGAGGAGGGCCCTAGATACTCGCCAACAACATCCCGGTGAGTCATACACATCTTACATCGAGGATGTCCTTGCGCTTTGCCGGCGCGTCAATTCTTCGATGTCCGAGTCGGACAAACTGCGCCACATCCTGAAGGGCATCGGAAGCATTGCCTACAATGCCCTTGTTGCCCAGAATCCTTCTACTGTCACTGACGTCGTCTCTACGTGTCAGCGTCTCGACGAACTTGACTCTGTTCGCCTTCAGTCGCGCAATAGTGAACACCGTACAGCAGACCGGGACCTGCGTGACATGATACGGGAGATCATACGAGAAGAAATTCAATCAATGGGCATCTCACAACCTTCTCCATCTGTCACACAGCCTTCAAGCATGGCCCTCCGTGACATCGTAAGGGAGGAACTAACATCATTCACCGGTCCAGCCTACGTACAGCCACCTCCGTCTAGCCCTCCAACGTACGCGCAAGTTGCGGCTGCGCCTCCTCGCAACGTGAACTCTACTTCCCCATCATTCACGCCGGTTGCTGCTGCACCACCGGTCCACTTCCGGCCAATCCCACCCGACCCTCCGTCTGTTCACTTGAGTGCGCTATCTCCCGGTGCGCCGAACGCCCTCTACTACCCGCCTTGGCGCCCGTCTCGCCCAACATGCTTTTACTGTGGATATCGTGGCCATATATCGCGCTTCTGCCGCAAGCGCCAGCAGGACGAGCGTCGCGGGTACGACATGCGCGAACGGGACTTTTCCAGTGGGGATTCTTGCGCTCGGCGTTATTCATCTGGACAGCAGCAGTCTCCATCTCCGCCCACGTCGACTGAGACGCGGAACACTTACGGTTCAAGCCGACGTCGATCACACTCGCCCTTCCGTCGCTCCTCCTCTCCTCTTCGGCCAGCCTCGTTTACGACTGACAACCGGTCGGAAAACTAAATGATGCAGTTTTCAGAGGAGAAACTGCATGTAACAGTAGGACTCATATTCCTCCAGCACGCCCGTTCAACATGGTTTCTGTTACGGTGGAAGGCATTCTCGTGGACGCTTTGGTGGACACCGGTGCAACAGTTTCTGTGATTAGGTATGATTTGTGCAAACGCCTGAAAAAAGTGATGACACCTTATAATGGACCCAATCTAGTCGAAGCCCAGGGGAACACTATCCGCACTTTTGCTCTTTATACTGCTCGTGTGCTTATTGATGACATTTTGCATTACATCGAGTTCACTGTGCTTACCCGGTGCTCTCACCAGCTAATTCTAGGGTGGAACTTCCTAGCTTCTTCTTCAGCCGCCATATGTTGTGGTGAACGGATTCTGCACCTAACTAATACGCACTCCATGTTCGACGAAGGCGTTTACAAGCAATACGCCTGTTCGCTCGCGAAGATCTCGAACTACCGCCACATCAAGAACGAATTGTGACTCTGATCTCTAAGGACGTCGACCACGGTGACGTCTTGGTGTCCCCTTCGTCGACTTGCGTCGCAAAAGTAGCCGTTGCATCAGGTGTCGTACGCTTTCACCATGGCTCCGCGCTCGTCATTGCTACGAATGAAACGCCAGAGAAAGTTCTCCTGCTAGAGGGCACTGCAGTAGCCTGTGTTGTGGATGCTGAGCCTATCAGCGTCACGCCACTTAAACCTGCCTCTACCAACGACCGTTCTATGAGTAAGCCTGACTCATCCTCTCTCTTCACAGCTCTTATCAGTGATGACTTAACAGCTATCCAGGCGCAGCAGTTGCTTGCGTTATTAACGAAACACGCCGATTCTTTCGACACCTGCTCCTCAACGTTGGGCCGAACTACCACTGCAGCGCATCGCATTCAGACGGAGGGAACATCTATTGTACACTGCCGCCCGTACCACGTGTCTCTCGCTGAGCGAAAAATCATCGAGGAAAACGTCGCTGACATGCTCCAACGAGAAATAATTCGTCCATCAACTAGCCCTTGATCATCCCCTGTTGTTTTGGTACGAAAAAAAGAGGACTCCGTGCGCTTTTGCGTTGATTACCGGGCACTTAACAACATCACACGCAAGGACGTATATCCCATGCCACGCATCGACGACGCCCTTGATTCACTGCAAGGCGCCGAATACTTTTCAAGCCTTGATTTGCGTTCGGGATATTGGCAAATTCCCATGCACGATGACGACAAAGAAAAAACGGCATTTGCAACCCCCGATGGCCTATACGAATTTAACGTGATGCCTTTCGGGCTCTGCAATGCGCCCGCGACGTTTGAACACATGATCGACACCGTCCTGCGTGGTATGAAATGGAAGACGTGTCTCTGCTACCTTGCTGACATTATCATCTTTTCATCAACGTCTTCTCAGCACCTAAGGCGCTTGGATGGCGTCCTAACATGCCTCGCCGGTGCGGGTCTGCAGCTCAACACTAAGAAGTGCCGTTTCGCCACCAAATCCATCAAGGTTCTCGGTCATGTCGTCAGCAAGGACGGTATTCGCCCTGACCCCGAAAAGATCGCTGCCGTCCTTCGATTTTCATGCCTCACAAGACTTAAGAATTTGCGAAGTTTTCTTGGCCTCGCATCATATTTTCGTCGCTTCATACGAAATTTTGCTTCAATAGCGGCGCCACTTCACAAACTACTTGCATCTAATGCACCCTTTGTGTGGTCCGAGGAATGTCAGTCGGCGTTTCACCTATTGAAGAAAGCTTTGACGTCAGAGCCTGTACTCTGCCATTTTGATGACACCGCCCCAACACTCCTGCATACCGACGCCAGCGGTTGCGGTATAGGTGCTGTTCTCCTCCAACGCGATAACTCTGAACAGGAAAGAGTCATCGCATATGCTAGCCGAGTGCTTACTTCTACCGAAAAAAACTATACCATCACTGAGCAGGAGTGCCTCGCTGTGGTTTGGTCCATACAAAAGTTCCGTCCTTATTTGTACGGCCGTCATTTCACCATCGTAACGGACCACCACGCCTTATGCTGGCTTTCTACAATGAAGAACTTGTCCGGACGCTTGGGTCGTTGGATTTTACGCCTACAGGAGTATCAGTTTGAGATTATTTATAAATCGGGCAAAAAACATCAAGACGCCGACGCTCTTTCTCGTTGCCCACTACCTACGGCGTCGTTCGACACTCCAGCTGCCACCTCCAACAACACCAGTGCGGACGTGACTCCCACTTCTGTTACCTTGCTCGCCTCGCTGTACCAACCGCTAATCAACGATGAACAACCCTTCAGTTCTCGCCAGCAGGCTGACCCGTATTGTCGGCGCATTATAGACCACCTCTCAGGAGCTACGCGTCCACCCAATGCACGCCCTCGTCAACAACTCGAGCACTTCAAACTTCAGGATGGTGTGCAGTATCGTCACATATATCATCCTGACGGCCAACGCTGGGTACCTGTTCTGCCACGCGCTCTTCAACATCAGGTACTTAACGCCTTTCATGACGATTTGACTGCTGGCCACCTAGGCTTTCACAAAACCTACGCCCGCATTCGAAGCCGCTTTTATTGGCCTGGTATTTCTACCAGCGCAGCAAAGTACGTGGGTTCCTGCTCTCCGTGCCAACTTCGCAAACTTCTGACATCTCCTCCGCCTGGTCAGTTACAGCCAATGACGTGCCCTGCAACACCTTTCGAGGTCGTCGGTGTCGATCTTTATGGACCCCTTCCTGTTACTGGTGCTGGAAATAGATGGATAGTCACCGCCATAGACCATATGACACGCTACGCCGAGACAACTTCAGTAGCTACTGGTTCAGCATCGGAAGTTGCTGACTTCGTCCTTCAGGCCATAATACTACGTCATGGTGCTCCTCGTGTACTTCTAAGTGACCGTGGAATGGTGTTCTTATCACAGCTTTTAGGTGAAGTTCTTCGCGTTTCTGGTACCACACACAAGATGGCGTCTAGCTACCAACCTCAAACAAACGGTCTGACCGAGAGATTTCATGGAACCCTTGCTGACATGATCGCCGTATACATTCAACCGGATCACAGAAACTGGGATAAACTTCTACCGTTCCTCACTTTCGCCTACAACACCGCTGTTCAGCGCACAACCGGCTACTCACTGTTTTATCTCGTTTACGGACGTTCACCTACTTTCTTTATCGATGTTTCCTTCTTCACCAGCAATGGCCCTCCATCACCATCTTCTTGCGAAGAATATATTTCTCGCCTTGCCCACTGCCGCCAGCGCGCTCGTATGAACACGGAAGCAACCCAATAAGCAAAGAAAGCCGTCTACGACACCTCTCATCGTGTGGTATCATTCCGACCGGGTGACGAGGTGCTGCTATTGACACCAATTCGCACACCTGGTCTCGGCGACAAGTTCCAGCCTCGATTCATCGGCCCATATGTTGTTTTAGAGCAGACTTCACCTGTCAACTATCGTGTGACGCCTCTTGTCGTGCCAACTGACCGCCGTTGCCGCAGCACTGCAATTGTACACATTTCCCGCATGAAGCTTTTCACACGATGTTCCTCGTCACCTTGACTACCCGCCCGCAGCGGCCAGGCTGGCCGCTTCCATGGGGGGGGGGGGGGGGGATCAGTGTAGGCATCTATTATGCGCTTCATCCTCATCTGAACAGCAGTCAATCATCATCATATGTTCTGGCTGACAATCATCTTCGTCTTGGAACGTGCGCTTCTTCTTCGGGTCCGTTGCGCTTGTTCGTTCCCGAGTTCACGACCAATAAACCTCGTTACAAACGAGTCGTCATAATACATACGCTACTGAACAGTGCGCAACCCCAGGATTTGCAATGATGCATATCTTCGAATGGGTAACGCACAAGACACGCATACAAAAGATAGATATACATATTTACCAGCCTGCCGAACATGCCACACTTACCAGTCTTATTTACAATGAATAGCTAGCCAGTCATCTTGTGTACTTATTTTTTAATATTGTTACTATGCCCCTTAACATATCACTTAAGGCAACCACCCGTCTGTTCCGTGTATTGTTTGGCACAGGAAAGCGGGATGCGTTATACGCCTATCCTACAAGGAACAAATGCAGATTCACGTTTTTATTACAACATTTGGGTTTGCCGCTGCTGTACCTGCATTTGCATTAAAAGCAGCGTGAAAGGTACTGCAGCAGCCATGCCAGTGTAACCCCTGCTGGCGCACTAAATATTACCGCTGTGAATTCTCGAAGCAGACTGATACAGTCGGCAATCACTCATCCCCGTAGTCTGGAACGTCCCTTCACTCAACGCTTCACGTTGACATGAGAAAGTCGATGGGAGCGTCGTGTTCAGGCAAAGAAAGCCATCACATATCAGCAATCATTCGCAGCGATTTCCCTAGCAACCTTGGCCGACTGCCGACCATTAGCAGATGGCTGGCAAGTAGTGGGCAGCCGACCGGCCGCCGGGGTGTGGTTATGGTTATAAGAGGGAAGAGAAAAGTGAGCCCCGTAGCTGTCTGCATCAGCGTGCGACACCTCAACAGTAGCTCACAAGGGATGGTGTTAAGCAGGGATTAAAAGGATAGTATTAAAGGCATAAAGAGAGAGAGAGAGTTGCGCAAGGAGAGCGAGCGACGACATAGGAGAGATATGAAAGATGAACATGGTAACAGGAGTCCGAGGACGGGTGACTACTGGCGAGAGGTCTTGTCGGCAACAGGAGATTGCGTAGGGCTAATCCAATCGGCCAGAGCTGCGCTGTCGTCGTCGTAGGGGACCGGCGGCAGGAGGTGGCGTAGGACGAACCCAGTCGGCTAGAGCTGCGCTGTCATCGGAGATCGCGAGGGCACAACCGGTTGACACGGAATCCAGCGAGCGAGTACCCTCTGCAGGATGGAAGCAGCGATGGCGTAGTGGTTAGAGCATCCGCCTCGCATGCAAGAGGTCCGTGGCTCAAATCCCGGTACCGCGCAGTTCCCAACCGGATTAAAAAAAAAATCCGCGAGTTGATGGAACTGCATTAGGAGGCCTGGGGTGCGGCCTCACCGGCAAACACCGCCGAGAACGCACTCCCTCACCAGAGAAGGATTGGCCACCCTGGTGCAGTATCTGGCCACTACCTCCCACATGCTTACGTCAAATAACCCTCTGCAGCCGAGGCTAAATCGACGCTTATGTATAGTCGCGCTCTGATCAATCCGCGTGCGACACGCACTCGGGCTCGTCGGCCAACGCGGTCGTGCCTTTGTGCTCCGACGTCGGCAGGCGTGAGGCCAATATCAGTCCCCAAGACCGGCCCTACGTTGGTTGCCAAGGTCAGGCCAACCACTTCGCAGTCAGTCACAGACCTCTCGCCGCCCTGTTGCCGAGAGCAAGTTGTTGCTTGAGTCTTGAGAATTGCAGCGTTATTTTCAGCCGAACAGCGGTGCTGTGCTCAGCTCGGTGAACTGAAGGACTGAATTCTAGTCAAGAAGCGCAGGTAAATACGGAGGTCAGATCTTCACTTGCAGTAATCGCACATGCGCTGAAGACCGGATCGTCAGGTGACGTCATCCCGCTGTCGCCACCAAGTGCGCTTCAGCACTTGTTGGTGCTTTTTGTGCTTGCGTAGTGGCTCCTTCCAATGGTGCAAGAAATACCACCGCTTTCCTCGGACATTGTCGCGCACATGCGCATTAACCTGCGCAAGCACCAGAGAGAGCGCGAAAGGTACGCTCTAGCCATGCCGGTTTCCCACCCACATTAGTCTTCAGCATTATGTGCACCCATTTTGCTGTCACGGAAGGCTAAGACTATTTCATGGTCGTGATGTACCCGCAGAGAATCTGCGCGAACAGCTCTGTCGAAATTTCCCCGTCCCCTCCAACTCCTTCTCCACAAGAGTGGCAGCTTCTGTTGCAACGTTTGCGTGTCGGCTCCACCGGTGCTTGTTTCAGGATGGCATCGCTTCGTGTTAAGTGTCATGTGCACGCAATAAAATTCAACCAATTTTTTCATTGACTAAAGGAGGAGGCTGCCCCCCTCTCTCCTACAGTCACCTAAGAGGCAGGGCGCAAAGTCGGCCTCATATATTCACCTAATATAAGGGGGGCGTTTATGCTCATAGTAAGTCTTTGACACTGTTCGCCACATAAATCCTACTACGTGACACAAAAAAACGTCGTGCCGGCGCGGAATGCGCAGCACGTGCAGTCACAGCGAAAACTGGAAGTGATATTCCTGTAGAGCCCGTCATAGACTCTTCTGAGGCAACTATTACAATAAGTGCACTTGCAAGCTACACCCAACGCCATAAATTGGTACAGTGGCTGATGATAATGAAGATTTATAGCTGAATATTTTGTAACTGGTTGGATGCACGACCTACACATTACACAATTAGTATGATGTGACGCCTGGCAGCACAATTCGCAATGTGTGACATCTGGTTGTAGTATTACTTCTCTAATACGCTACATTACGCATGCTAACACGGTTCCTTCCTGACATAGCCCTTGTATAGGGTGCTTTTGCAATGGAGATTCAAGCCCAGGCATGGCTCTGTGGTACCGTTGCAGTGGAATATGGAGCGAAGTGTTAAAGCGTGTTAAAAGCATGTCTCTGCGTCCAGGGGTCACAACGTTCATCAAGGCATGGCTCTGTGGTACCGTTGCAGTGGAATATGGAGCGAAGTGTTAAAGCGTGTTAAAAGCATGTCTCTGCGTCCAGGGGTCACAACGTTCATCAAGCTTCATGGGGGTGTTCTGCCTGTCAAGACGTGGACGTCTGACAAAGGGTGTCCATGTGATGATTACTTTTTTTATGTGAAAAGCCAGAAACAATCGAGCATGCTTTTCTTCATTACTGGGTCAGGGCGTTCTTGTGGGATTTTCTGCAAAGAACATTAAATAAAGATATCCCACTTGATGCACAAGGAATAAAGTATCTGGCCATTGAAAACGAGGGTGCCTTTCTGAATGATAATAGGTTTTTGGCTCTGCATAGTATTTGGATGTCGCGCAAAGCTATACATCCTGCTGATGTCAATGCTGAACGAGCTATAGAATTCTTTCGGGAGTCCTTTACTTCGCTTCTGGAATTTCAAAAAAATGCAAAAAGAACATGCCCAAAACATTGTTGCATCGTGGCTTATAGAGAGAGCACTAGTCTAGCTTGGGTGAGGTTAGTGCTGCTGTCGAAAGGGGGTGCAAAGGGGCAGGTGCCCTTTATACACCCCCCCAACTGACGCCCATGCCTTGATATTTTTTATTTGGGCTCTTGTGCTTGCCTTAGAAAGGAATTTCGTTTTTTTATGTGAGTAAAACAGCTCTCGCAGTCCTTGCCATGTTCCTGCGGTGAAAATTAAGGCAGGATTAATACCCGAGCCAGTGCGCATGAATGGCTTTTGTGTTCCTGCACGCGTTCATGGAAGTAGCGTCCGGTTTCACAATATAGGACATCCCACTTTCTTTAGTTTACATGATGCTGAAAACACATGACGTCAATCCTGTATATTTTTGCTACTTTCTTGGTGTTGTGCGATAGTCATGAAAATATGGCGTAACAAAAAGTTGATTCAAGTATTGTTGCTTCTTCTCAGTAGATTATTTTTTCTCAAGTAGCCTTCAGGATTAATACCCGAGCCAGTGCGCATAAAAGGCTTTTGTGTTCCTGTACGCGTTCATGGAAGCAGCGTCCGGTTTCACAATATAGGACATCCCACTTTCTTTAGTTTACATGGTGCTGAAAACACATGACGTCCATCTTGTATATTTTTGCTACTTTCTTGATGTGGTGCGATAGGCATGAAAATATGGCGTAACAAAAAGTTGATTCAAGTATTGATGCTTCTTCTCAGTAGATTATTTTTTCTCAAGTAGACTTTCAGAAGATTAGGTGACCTGGTTCATTGTCGGATCCAGCTATACTCTATTTCATACATCAGGTGCAACGCTGTGGAAGAGATGCAAATAGTTCGGCCAGCAAAACATATAACTCCGCACGTTTAGTGGTAGTTCGCGTGACATCTGATTAGTACCGATGCACCCTCTCGTTTCTTTGTGCTCCCCTTTGGCGCGACTGACGAACAATAGAAAGCGGGATGAGCACGAAAGAACGCGGGTACCGAACGACCTTGTGGTGTCCTATCTTGCACTGACACAGAAAGTCTAGGTGGCCGCCATCGTGACGTACCCAGAGTGGAGAACCTGTATGTGATGTCATGTGAAAACTAAGCTCTACAGCCACATAATAACAGACGTTCAACGGCGTTTTCGTTTGTAACGCACAAAATATATTGAATTACTTCTCACCCTAATAACGAAAGAAAAATTTAAATTTTGGTTTCAAGAACATCGAACTACCTTTTGTTAGAAACGCATCGACTGCGAAAAATCTCCCTAGCTTCCTCAAAGTTGCACATGATGTTTGAAACAGAACATAGGGGGGGGGGTCAGTAGGGGTGATCGCCCCGAATGTCGGTCAGCTAGCACACCCCATTACCTTACTTTCGTGCTCTTAGTCTACTTTCTATAACCAATTATTACAAATCAGTGAAACCACTGGGAGCACACATTCAGAGTATGTATGATTTGCAGGGGTTTTGAGCAAAAACAAGAGTCATGACGACGCTCCACTCTCAGCTGTTACTTCAAGTGATTCCCCCCCTGTAATTTAGCGGCTGGATACACCCCTGACATGGGTAGCCCGCAGACCTCATTTAACCTAAACTGGCAACAAGTCACTCCACCCCTTCCCTCGTTTTGCAATCCAACCCCCGCTATGTCGGTTTCGTGCCAACTTGGCCTTCTGCTTCAAACGTTGCCGACGACAAAGTTACTGCATAAACTGCTTTTAAGGCGGACGCAGTTGGCCGCTCCTACAGGTGCGCAGTAAAGCCGATGAAATCGCGTGCTTTTCATGTGGTCAGCAAGATACATCGATCCTCGCACTTTTTTTTCGCGCCACACCAACCGAATTGCCAAGCAACAATTTGTCATCGGCAACAGGTCGGCGAGAGGTCTGTGACTGACTGCGAAGTAGTTGGCCCGCCCTTGGCACCCACGTAGGTGCGGTCTTAGGGATTGACAGTGGCGTCACGTCGGCCAACGTCGGCGCACAGCGTAGGCCCGACCGCGTTGGCCAACAAGCCCGTGTGCGTGTCGTCAGCGGGTTGACTATGGTGCGACCTTACGTAAGCGTCAATTTACCGACGGCTGCAGGTCGGTTGCCAACGTTCCTTGCTCTGCTTTCCTTCTTTTGTATTTTATGCACATGACATTGGTTCGGTGCACATGTACGACGAAATTAAAGGCATCTAAAGTCTGCACTTCTTAGAATGTAAGTAGGTAACCCGCTATAAAAGAAATGCGAACGTAAGCTTACTGAATTTATATGTTTATTCCCCAGTTGTACAAGTGCATTATCTTTTCATGCATCAGACTTCACATGGAACAATTTGCATCAGGCCTTGTGCAACCAACTATAGACTCGATGGAGTGGTATTCCTGCTAGATGAGTTCTCTCTTTCGGTCAATTTTCATGCTCTTGGTCGTGAATACGTATTTGGTGCCTGACGTTTTACCACCGAGATGTAAGGCTTGTATCGTTCTGTTGCTGTGAAAAGCTGAAGTGAACAAAGAGAATGGTTAATACCTACAAAAAAGCAGACTATTACAAGACTAGTTACACAGTGTCATGCGTTTATGAGGGCTGTATATATATATATATATATATATATATATATATATATATATATATATATATATATATATATATATATATATATATATATATATATATATATATATATATATATATATATATCCGCATTAGAGAAGAGCTCACGCAGCAAGAACGCAAGACGAAGTTCTTACCCCATCCTCTTTATGAGCGCCTTGCGTGTAATTAAAGTGAGCTCTCCTACATCCGACTTCTGCTGTGTCTGCGTCATGACACTGGTGGAGGAGCTGGGTACATGTCCATGACGCCTTCCAACAGCCCGGGATCTAGTCCTCAAAGAGTTCCGCTCGTTGAAACACCCGTTCACCGCGCCAGCCGCCGCCTGTTAGGCCTGAGCCCAGAGTTCGGTCCTTGGCCGAAAAACGTGACCGCACCCGGAAGCAATAGCCCCGCCATGACCAGCCCAAGCACGAGACAAATGACTGTTTTCACCCCTAAAATTCATGTGGATTTCGACGGCAACACATATGAGGACGCTGTAACTGGCTTGAGGAGTTCGAGCGTACAGCAAATGTTAACGGGTGGAACGCCGCTCAGAAGTCGGCGTACGTGTATTTCCCTCTTCAGGATGGGGCTCGCACATGGTTCACGAATCACGCGTGGTCAACGTGGGACGAGTCCTGGCGGCAGTTCTTGGACACCTTCGCAGACACCGAAAGGAGGGAGCATGCACAACGACTTCTCGAATCACGGATTCAAAAGCCAATTGAATCTGTTGCTATGTTTGTTCAGGACGTGGCTCGTCTCTTCCATCGCACCGATCCTGATATGTCCGAAAGCAGAAAAATCAGCCACCTCCTGTGCGATGTTAAACAGCAGCTCTTTGCTGGTCTCATGCGGAACCCACCTTCAAGTGTCGACAAATTTTCGAAGGAGGCGACCGCCATCGAACGCGCACTACAGAAACGCTACCGCCAGTACGACTGCCCGAAAAACAGCGGACAAATCAGCACAACCACCATGACCACTGTGACACCTGACGAGTGTTCTTTGCGTGACCTGATACGCGAAATCGTGCAAGAAGGGGTGAAGATGCTCACCGCCACACCGAATGACTGCTTGATTGCGTTGGTCACAGAAGTCGCGCACCAAGAGATAAGGCAAGCGCTGTCACCTCCTGAGCCAAACACTGACACTGTTAGGCCAACCTATGCAGAAATTCTCCGTCGACAGCCATCTAACGTGCCGCCACCCCAGCAGTACCCCCAGCAACAGCCGCCGACAGTGCCTTGGTACTTTAGGGAAACGTCGACACCGATTCAACCCCCACTTTGCAAAACCGACATATGGTGTACCCCTGACTACAGGCTTCTGTGCTTCCATTTTGGGGAAGCAGGCCACATCGTGCGGTATTGTCCTCGCCGCGTCACCGGGTACCAAGGATTTCCGTCCACTAGCCCTCGGCACTATTTCAACGGAAGACGAGCATGACGATTCCGCAGGACGTTTCTTCTGAGTTCCGGTCATTCTCGCCCTCTCCTGGTCGTTTTTCCCAATCTAATAGAGGTAGCTTCATGGACAAGGTGAGAGAAAGATCTCCGATTCCACACCGGGGATACTAAAAGCAGCAACTTTAGGGGGGGGGAGGTTGCGAATTGCCGAAGCGTTGAAAATCCCCCATTACCGTCGCACCAAGCGCCACACATTTCAAATGAATCGACAAAAGACGGCATTGTGACCACCGACATTACACTTGTAATTGACGGTCACGACGTGACGGCACTGGTCGACACTGGTGTGGACTTTTCAATAATGACTGTGCATCTGGCCGACAAACTCAAGAAGGTGAAAATGGAATGGACGGGACCGCAAATTAGAGGAGCTGGAGGCCAGCTGCTGACGCCTACCAGCAAGTGCACCGCACGAATAAAGATCGGGAATTCATCATTCGTCGCAACCTTCGTTATTCTTTCTGAGTGTTCTAAACAGGCCATTTTGGGTATGGATTAACTGCGGGAGTACGGTGCCATCATAAATATACCGGATGGTGTACTGACCTTCTCCGCGGACCATAGCGCAGCACTGCAGCGCAAGCCCATGCTCGTCATTGACGACGTGACCATCTCACCGTTTTCATGCCGCCTCGTCGCTGTCACATGTGACACACAGCATACTGGAGAAGGTGTC
This sequence comes from Rhipicephalus microplus, assembly GCF_043290135.1. Lineage (NCBI taxonomy): Eukaryota > Metazoa > Arthropoda > Arachnida > Ixodida > Ixodidae > Rhipicephalus > Rhipicephalus microplus. The sequence continues at coordinate 411,838,589 of NC_134710.1, read as the reverse complement.
GCGGAACAAATGTCTATGCTTTTACTCTCTCGAGGAATTTCTATTGTCAGAAGTCTCGTCAGTGTAGTGTCTGGGTAAGCAGTGATCCTGTGACGAACTTCAGCAACGAGCGTTGACACATTGCAGAGAGTACCACAGTTGCATACTTCGATGAAATCGTAGAATTCCGCGAGTGCTTCGCAGTGCAACAGGCAGAGACACCAGCCGCTTCCGCACCACCACCACCTGTCCACGTGAGCACATATTTATCGCTAACGCAGAGGCACAGTCTTCTAGATGTTCCCGGCCAGTTCAAAGAATGTTTTTCATCGACCTCGAGGGTAAATAAACGCCACTGACAAAGCACCGAATTATAACAAAAAAGACGGCCAGACAAAATCCATACCACGTGGCACCGAAAGAGCACGAAGCAATCCAAGAACAAGTCTAGGAAATGCTTGACGACGACATCATTCCGCCGTCAAAAACCCCTTGGGCGTCACTGGTAGTGCTGGTTACAAAAAAGACGGCCGCTTACGCTTCTGTGTGGACTACCATAAGCTGAGCCGCGTGACAAAGAAAGACGTATACCCGTTACCGCGTATGGACGATTCGCTTGATAGGCTTAGGCTTGCACGCTTCTTCTCATCGATGGACCAGAGAAGCGGATATTGGTAAATCGAGTTCGATGAGCGAGACAGAGAAAAGACTGATTTTGTTATGCCTGGCGGACTTAACGAGTTTAAAGCCCTACCCTTCAGATTGTGCTCCACTCCAGCAACATTTCAGAGACTGATGGATACCGTCCTATCAGGCCTTCAGTGGCAGACGTGACGGGTATACCTCTACGACGTCATTGTTTTCTCAGCAACATTCGAGGGACATCAAAGACGGCTGCTTTTAGTATTTCAAGCAATACGGTTCGCTGGCCTAACGCTGAAACCTGACAAATGTCATTTCGGTTTCAAGGAACTCCGTTTTATAGGACATGTGGTGAGCCATGAAGGTGTTCATCCGGACCCCGACAAGATCGATGCCGTCCGAAAATTTCCGGTGCCAACGAATAAGAAGGCCGTCAGACGTTTTCTTGGCCTCTGCGCCAACTACCGCAGATTTATCGCTAATTTCTCGCTCATAGCGTCGCCCTGAAAACGCATAATGAGTGACGATGTTCCATTTTTTATGGGGCGAAGAGGAACAAGCAGCAATTGACGATCTGCGACAGCGCCTGCAGACACCACCTGTGCTTGCTCACTTTGACGAGGACGCTCCTACCGTGATTCACACTGATGCTAGAAACGTACGTTTAGGCGCTGTACTCGTCCATTGGCAAGACTCAGCCGAGCGATTGATTGCATATGCAAGTAAGACGCTTTCCCGTGCCGAGTCCCATTATTCCACAGCGGAAAAGGAATGTCTTGCTGTAGTATTGGCAGTTATGAAGTATCGCCCATACCTCTACGTCCATCGCTTCCACGTAGTCAGCGACCACCACTCGCTTTGCTGGCTCACCAACTTGAAGGACCCATCTGGTCGGCTAGCGCGCTGGAGCTTACGCCTTCAAGAATTCGATATGACGGTCGTCTATAAGTCGGGACGGCAGCACTCTAATGCTGATTGCTTAACCAGGTCGCCTATAAAGCAAGACTATGTCCCAGAAGAGGAGAACATGGCGTTTTTAAGAGTAGTCGACAAGGCCACCATTTTGTCTAAGCAGGAAGAAGAACGCAAGTTGCTTCCTCTTATTTTAGGGGCGAAGCTCCTTAGGGCGTGGGCTGTGCGTCCTCTGTAGCCTGTATGTAGCCACCTCAAGTTTAGTTCTTGCAGTGTTCACTAGATGGCGGTACCGTCCCCTGTATGTAGCCACCTCTAGTTTAGTTCTTGCAGTGTTCACTAGATGGCGGTACCGTCTCCTGTATGTAGCCACCTCTCGTTTAGTTCTTGTAGTGTTTACTAGATGGTGGTACTTGTAGCTGATGATGAAAAGATGCAAGATGTTATAAACTAGAAAGCGGTACTTGTAGTTGATGAAAGACGCGAGATCTTATAAAATAGGAATGATGTCACATATGGCGCGTGTCATTGGTTGAAGGCAACCGTTCGATTTAGTGCGGCGACGTGCGCTAGGGGGAGCGTTGTAATAAAATCCGTTCGCTGTTGGCGCGCGCTCGGAGTCGCCGGATGGATAAGCCTGCACAGCGGAGAGAGCGCAAGGCGGCAGCAGCGCGCGCTCGCAGACAGAATCCCGATGTGCGAGCGCGCGAGGCAGAAGCGCTCCGTGAAGCTGCGCGACGCCGCCGCCAAGATCCTGCCGTACGTGAAAAAGAGGCCGTCATAATGAAGGGACATCGCAAGCCATCCATCGTCTAAGAACAAATAAAAGTTGATTTGTGTATATACACACACATCGTTTCTCACATCTTTACATGATGATCTACTGGGCGAATTACACGGAAGATTCACAGTTTACCGATGAATCCCTCCGGAGCTTCGCCCATTCATCACCATTCACCCCGTGAATATGCCGTAATTTTTTTCCTAACGGCCAGTCTACAACAGTTCCCAAGATAATTGCAAGCAGCCTGCCGTCATTCTGCTTGCGCAGCGGTGTCCTATAAAGAAGAACTTTTCCTCCAGTGAAAGTGACCACTTACTTGTCGTCCCGACATCCATTCGCGATGAGATTCTGAGCGCTTGCCACGATGAGCCAACCTCCGGCCACCTCGGATACACGCGCACATTGGCCAGAATCTAACAAGTTTCAAGTTTCAAGTTTATTCAACAACGATGTCAGTTTACAGAAAAGTGCGTACAGGATTGGTAATACACACAAGGAGCCCCAAAGTTGGAAACTGTCAGGGGGGCTCCCATACATGATGTTAACGGGAGAAGAAACAAAATATACAACATTCAGTTGTTACGGTATCTTCAGTAAGAAAAAAAAACGAAAGTAGAAAATACATATATGTTTAGCAAGGCAAAAAAGAAAACTCAGAAGAACAAACAAGCGCAAGTTATAATACAAAACGTAAGGACAATATAACATGTAGCAATTGTTATCGCTACATTAAAAAGCAGTTGCTAAGATGAAGACAACTGTTGCAAAAAATATTTCTTTACTTGGTTTTTGAATGCATGTTCTGTGGTTGATGATTTTATTACGTAAGGAAGGGAATTCCACAGCTTGATTCCCGTAAATGTGGTAGTGAACTTGCCGTAGTTTGTGCGAACTTTAGGCAGAAGGCGGTTATCAAGCTCAGAAAACCTAGTAATATTATTAATTACAAGGCCTTCCAAGACAATGCCATCTATATGCACATTACCGCGAAAAAGCCTATACATCACAACTGATAACTTCAGCTGAAAGAGGTGATAAAGAGGATGTATATTTAAATTCTGATAAAGTGGCGTTGCATTGGTTAAGAAATGGCTGAAAGTCATGAGTCGAAGTGCTTGATTCTGTAGGCGTTGTAGTTGGTTGAGGTGGGTCAAATATGTGTTACCCCAGGCTGATATGCAATAAGATAAATGGCTGTGAATATGTGCGTGATGAAGGGAGTGGATTATGTGTGGCTGAAAATATGAACGAGTTTTGATTAAGGCGCGTATTTCAAAGGTTATCTTGCGAATGAGTGATTGCGCATGAAGATTGAATTTCATATGCCGGTCAAGAACTACACCGAGAAACGTTGTACTGCCGGACATGGGAATTAAATTATCGTCCAGACGCACAGATATAGATTTTGAAAGTACAGTCGGGAAGGAATGAAAAACTATAAAAACAGAAGTACTAATGGCCGAAGCTTCCAGGCACTGTAAACCATAACGTCCGCACGTGCCTCGATTGTCGACGATGAAAATCGCCACCTTTAAAACAAGCCGGATTGTTGCAGCCAGTTCAAGTGAATACTATGCCGTTTGCACAAATCGGAAAGGACCTCCTTGGACCATTTCCGACTTCCCATACTGGAAACGAGTGGGTACTTGTCGCTACCGACTATCTTACTCGCTACGCCGAAACAAAGGCATAATCGAGCAGAACTGCAGTAAAAGTGGCACGATTTTTCATTGAAAATATCGTTCTGAGGCATGGTGCTCCTAGGATTATAATAATGGACAGAGGTACTGCTTTCACGGTCATGCTCTTTAAGTCAGTGCTTGAGCTCAGTGGAACAGCGCATCGGAAAACTACCTCCTACTACCCACAAACCAACGGAATAACAGAACGCCTCAGCAACACGATTTCCGATATGCTGAGTATGTACATCGACGTGGATCATAAAAAGGACGAAGTTCTACCATACGTGACGTTTGCTTATAATACGGCGCAGGGGGAAACTACCCGAAGCCCGCCATTTAGTCTTCTTTATGGCCGTGAAGTGACGACAATTCTTGATGCCATGTTGCTCCACGACTACGACGATACAGACACCAATGCTCAAGCCTTTACCCAACTAGCTGAAGAAGCGCGGCAGCTTGCACTCGTGCGAATCGCCCGGCAACAGAGTTACGACGCACAACGTTATAACCTGTGACAACGATACGTCACTTTTCAACCAGGCGAGAAAGTATGGGTCTGGAGCCCTATCCGCCGACGTGGCCTTTCTGAAAAGTTACTCAAGAAGTACTTTGGTCCCTACAATGTTGTACTGCGCCTAAGTGTCGTGAACTTTGAGTTCATCCCTGACAGTTCCTCGCGAACTCGCCAGCAAAAATCTGAAATCGTACACGTTGTGCGGATGAAGCCATATTGCAGTGAGCCAGTTGCATAATACCTCAACTACATACACGGCGTATTTTGTCGCAGAGCATCGGGACGATGCTCTTTCTGTAGGGAGGCAAAGCCTGCATTCAACCTGCAGAGAAGAGCTCGCGCAGCAAGAAGGGATGACGAAGTTCTTGCCCCATCCTCTTTACGAGCGCCTTGCGTGTAATTAAAGTGAGCTAAAGTGAGCTCTCCTACATCAACCGACTTCTGCTGTGTCTGCGTCGAGACTATATATATATATATATATATATATATATATATATATATATATATATATATATATATATATATATATATATATATATATATATATATATATATATATATATATATATCAGCAGCCTGGCTACGTCCACTGCAGGACAAAGGCCTCTCCCATGTTCCGCCAGTTAACCCGGTCCTGTGCTTGCTGCTGCCAATTTATACCCACAAACTTCTTAATATCATCTGCCTGTCATAATATATGGCGCGCGGGGTTAAAATATACAAAAACAAACAGTGCGCCGTGCGATGGCAACTTGTGAGTCGATCCTTTTGAATGTGTGCGCCGTGCGGGGGCGAATCGCGTATGTGCCGTGTGGTGGCGAAGAGGACGGCGATTGTGTGCCCAGCGTGCCTCGAGACAGCGTGTTCAGTGCGTGGCCCGTGCGCGAGGGTCGGATTTCCAAGGCTGGGCTATCCTTCGCTAGGTGTCCGGTCGATGGGAGAACGCGGAGCCCTACCTCCTGCTGCCTCGACTTAGAGCGCTCCCGCCTGTTCCACTACGAGATCGGGCCAGGGAACGTGCACGAGGCCGGGCCAAAGCCTTGACGCTGTGTGCAGACGGGCACACTCAGGGTTCGGCCCACGAGCACGCACAGGCCGAGGGCGTCCACCGTGGAGCGGGTCCCTTGGGCGCAGCGTCCCGGCATCAACTGCCACGGAGTGGACCTCCGGGACTTCACGCGGCCAGACCAAGAACCGAGCTACGGCATCGGACAGACAGCCTACGCACAACGTCTTCGACTCGGCGACCTCATCGGCTCCGACAAAATAGTGTAGGCTACTGCTTGACTATTTGGCGTAGCACCCCTTATGTCAAAAGTAACTTTTACTATTCGTTGAGTCCTGTCGTGGGTGTAAAGATGTCCTACGTGTGTTTGTCCACTTGCGTGCTGCATCATTCTTTCTGGAGCGAATCCTGAACCCAAACATAACATCACAAACTGGCGAGCCTGCCAGGATTCGCTCAGTAACAGTGAAAGAAAGCAATTTCGCTCGTGTAACAGCACACGTTCGACTCCAAAATGGACTTAGGAAAGCTTACCGCTGTAGGGATTGACTCGGGCTGACAGGCGCAGAACTGAGCAGGTGGATCGAGGCTGAGCAGGCAAAACAAAGGGATGATAGAGCTGCGGAACGAGAGGCACTGAAAGAAGCTGCGGAGATAGCGCGCTTAGCCAATGAGAGGCAGCGTGAGATCCTCCAACTAAAGCAACAGCTTCAGGAATGAGCTCGGAATGTACCGGCCGCAGCTAATGACGTTCTGCCTCTACCCAGCACTTCATCACCACTTAACCCACAGAAGCTACTTCCTCTCTTTGACGAAAAATGCGATGACTTGCACGCGTACTTGCAGAGATTTGAGAGAGTAGCGACCGGTCAGGATTGGCCGCAAGATAAATAGACCCTGGCTGTGAGCATGTGCCTCACGGGTGACGCCTTAACTGTGATCGGTAGGATGACTGCCGCCGATTCATTGGACTACCAGAAGGTGAAGAAAGCCTTGCTGCATAGGTTCCAATTTACGGCGCAGGGTTACCAAGACAAGTTTCGCAAGACTCATCTGTCGGGGACGGCCCCCGTACAGTCTCGCGCCTCTCCCCAGCCTTCGCTGCGTATCGCGCCGACGAAATGACGAGAACTTTCTAGAATGTGGCGCGGAAGGTATTTAATCGAGCGGCCGAGACGAGAGAGCAGGAGAAGACGGATGTAGCGCCAGAGTACGTAGGGATTCCGCCGTGTAGTCGGCGAAGGTTTCGTCCGTAGGGACGAAGCAGGAAAGGAAGAGGATTTCTACCTGAGGGGTGAAGGCTCGAGCTACAGGCAAGAGAGTGTGTTTACCGCTATCGAGCGAAGACGCGTGGCGACAGCTGCGTGTGTGAAGCCGACGTGTTCGGGCGAAGAAGTATGAAGCTTGGAGAGTGGCCTATTGAAGACGGGAGGTTTCCTAGAAGAGAAACTTCGGCGAGGTTTCCTGGAAGAGAAACTTCGAGGGCTGCGGAACGACAACAACGCTGGACTTTGAGTGAGTGATTCTCGGAAGAGTATCATCTAGACTTTGGTTCCAAGAACTTTGGACTGAATAGGTTTTCTATCTCTTTAGTCTTTATGTGTCTTGGTTGTTCAATGCATGCGACTGCATTGTAGTGCGTATCGTTGTCTGTGTCCGTTGTTTTGAGTGTGGCTGATTGTACTGTGTAGTACGTTGTTTGATTGGTGACGTATTGTATGTAACTATTGTGGAGTGTGCATTCTTGTGTATTGTTTTCGATCTGCCATTATTGAGAATATAATTTTGTTTGTTTATCAACTCTCGGCTCTGACTTGTTCTTTGGGCCACAGCCGGCGTCCGCTGGCGCGCCAAAAAGGACCACTTCTAAATTGTCCACGCTTTCGTGGTGCGGTTCGGGGGGCCGATACTTCGGTTCTTGGAATAAGCCTGGCGATCGCCTCCCTAAATAAACAGGACATGTGTGACAATTAATCTGGCGTCCGCGACACAGGACCTTTTGGTGCACAGTGTGTCCAAAGAAGTGAGAAAGAGCCTCGAGTTGTTGATAGTGCTATCGGAACGATTTTGTGTGTGGTTCAGTGTTCTTGCTAACGAGTGCAGGGGATTGTTCCGATAGACTGATTTAGGCAGATACTTTTTGCACGCGGCAAGGTTTTATTTGCGAGTTGCGAGACACCATGGATCTCGAAAAGTTAGTCGCGCTTGGTGAGAAGATCGGTCTTTCTGGCGCCGAACTACGGAAGTGGGTCACCCAGAAGGAAAAAGAAGAAAAAGAGAGGGCCAAAGAAGAAAAGGCAGCTGAGCTGGAAAAACAAAGGCTGGCGGTCGAAAGAGCCAAAGCGGAAAAAGAAGCTGAGTTGGAACGAGAGAGGTTGGCAGCTGAGAGAGCCAAGGAAGAAAAAGCAGCTGAGTTGGAACGAGAGAGGTTGGCAGCTGAGAGGGCGAAGGAAGAAAGAGAGCAACAATTGAAGTTGGAGTTGGAGAGAGAAAATCTGGCAGCTGAAAGGGCGAAAGAAGAAAGAGAGGCAAAGGAGCGACAGCTGAAAGAAGAAAGAGAGGCAAAGGAGCGACAGCTGAAAGAAGAAAGAGAGGAAAGGGAACGGCAGCGGCAGCACGAGATGGAACTCGAGCGGCTCCGGTTGCAACAGCGAAGTGAAACTCCCGTCCAACTTAGAGTTGAAAGCAGCGAACGGGAAGATCATGGCTTCCGCTTGAACCCAAGCAAGCTGCTCGTGGCGTTTGATGAAAGGAAGGACGACCTTGACGCGTACCTTCACCGATTCGAGACGATTGCGAAGAGCCAGAATTGGCCGGAATATCAATGGGCAACTGCTTTGAGCACTTGCTTGAGTGGTGAAGCGCTCAGTGTGTACGGTAGGCTGACGCCGACCGATGCAGCCAACTATGCAAAGGTGAAAGCTGCTTTGCTGAAGCCATTTAGATTTACCGTGGAAGGATTCCGGGACAGATTTCGGACAGGAAAGCCAGCTGATGGTGAGACGGCTACGCAGTATGCCGCCTGACTTTGTCATTATTTCAACAGATAGATTGAACTTTCAGGGACAGCGCAGGAGTACGATGAGCTTAGAGAGCTCCTAATTAGAGAACAATTTCTGACTAGTTGCCACCCAAGCCTGTCGCTGTACTTGAAAGAGAGGAAGGCTGACTCACTTGAAGGCATGCTCGAATTGGCTGATCATTTCTTGGAAGCGCAAGGTGGCACTAATTTGGCCAAGGTCAAGAAGGATTGTCCCGATGATTCGAAGAAATTGGTTCCCGAAGAAAAGAAGCATGCAACAGAGAACATTCCGCGATGTTTTCTGTGCAACCGAGTGGGTCATCGCGCGAAAAACTGTCGAACAATCTTTACGAGCCCTACGGCAGTAAAATGTTTTAAGTGTGGTCAGACTGGGCACAAAGCAGACGCATGTCGAAACGGAGCGAGTCAAACTCACCAGGTGTCCTGTGTGCAAGCGGCACCGAAATCTGATAATAATGCCGTCACCGATGGATTCGTAGAGTTGAAGAATGGGGAGAAAATTCTTATTGTGGGTGCTGTAATGTCAAAACAGCCAACCGGTGTTACGAAGGGAATGCCAACGCTGCCTGGAAAGGTTGCAGGCAAGAAGATTACGGTTCTAAGAGACACCAGTAGCTCCACGGTTATCGTGCGGAGAAATTTGGTACGGGAAAGTGAGTTGACAGGCAGAACGAAACCGGTTTGCTCAATTGACCGTACGGTTCGGATGCTTCCCGAAGCAGAGATTGGGGTTGAAACCCCATACTTCAGCGGGAAGGTTATGGCTCTATGTATGACGACCCCCCTTTATGACCTTGTCATCAGAAACATCGACGGGGCGCGAGAACCGAATGATCCGGGATGTTTGGGAGAAGACCTTAAGATAGAGCCCTCGCCAACCCAACGACCGCGAGATACAGTGGAGGAGCAACCCGTGACGGATCCCACTCGAGCCCAAGGTGAAGCCGCGGTGCAAGGGACTATGAATGATAAGATGATCGTGTTGAACGAGTTCACGGGCCGGGTTACTGGACTTACGTCGGCACGACCTCAACCGACCGACAAAGCAAAGGAGACGGAGTTGGCCAGCCGGGCAAAATGTAGAGACATGATCAAGCTGGTAAATAAACAGACAGGACCCGTTGAATGTTATGACCCGTTAACGGTGTCGGAAGTGACAACGATGGCTGAGACGCCGCCTCAGATACCGTCGTTGGAAAGGGCTCGCCGAAAAGGAACGTGGAAACACAAGAAGAGATCGAGCGAGCACCGCAAGAAAGGGCGCAAACGCCGCTCAAAGTACACAGGATAAGTGCTGAAGTCGAATCAGAATGTGTTTGGCAGTGCTGAGTGCCATATGTTGTGTTAATGTTGTGTTATCCTGTGTCACCAGTGTCGAAGTGTCTGTGCTGTGATGTGATGTATAGTGTTGTATAATTGTTGTAATGAGAGAACTTTGTACGTTTGTATTGTTTGGAATGAGTGATGAAGTGTTGTAGTCGTGTACCTGTGGCTATATTTCATGTGTTGTGGAATTGAACTATAATGTAAGATTGTATTGAGCGGTCTATTGCGAATGTGAAGTGTCATGAGCGACAGTTTGTGTTACAGTGTTTCAGAGTGTGTGGTGACTGTTCGCGCTCGTTTGTGTGGTTTTGAATATTATGAGATAATATTCTTAAAGTGGGAGGCAGTGTCACAGAACGAGCGCTAAAAATGGGCGCACCGCCGAATTCTTGCGATAACGGGCGAAAGAAACGCCGCGATGTCAAAAAAAAAACATCCAAGGCTCCCCGGGCGCGCGCTCTCCCCGCAGAAGCGTGGCTTCGCCGACGAACCTCCTCACCCCACAACGGCGGCCGAGCAAGCACTCGATTTTTCCAGAAGGAACGGGGCGTGTATGCCGGGTTGACTCATCTGTTGGCGACGGCCCCCGTACAGTCTCGCGCCTCTCCCCAGCCTTCGCTGCTGCGTATCGCACCGACGAAATGACGAGAAATTTCTAGATTGTGGCGCGGAAGGTATTTAATCGAGCGGCCGAGACGAGAGAGCAGGAGAAGACGGAAGTAGCGCCAGAGTACGTAGGGATTCCGCCGTGTAGTCGGCGAAGGTTTCGTCCGTAGGGACGAAGCAGGAAATGAAGAAGATTTCTACCTGAGGGGTGAAGGCTCGAGCTACAAACAAGAGAGTGTGTTTACCGCTATCGAGCGAAGACGCGTGGCGACAGCTGCGTGTGTGTAGCCGACGTGTTCGGGCGAAGAAGTTTGAAGCTTGGAGAGTGGCCTATTGAAGACGGGGGGTTTCCTAGAAGAGAAACTTCGGCGAGGTTTCCTGGAAGAGAAACTTCGAGGGCTGCGGAACGACAACAACGCTGGACTTTGAGTGAGTGATTCTCGGAAGAGTATCATCTAGACTTTGGTTCAAAGAACTTTGGACTGAATAGGTTTTCTATCTCTTTAGTCTTTATGTGCCTTGGTTGTTCAATGCATGCGACTGCATTGTAGTGCGTATCATTGTCTGTGTCCGTTGTTTTGAGTGTGGCTGATTGTACTGTGTAGTACGTTGTTTGATTGGTGACGTATTGTATGTAACTATTGTGGAGTGTGCATTCTTGTGTATTGTTTTCGATCTGCCATTATTGAGAATATAATTTTGTTTGTTTATCAACTCTCGGCTCTGACTTGTTCTTTGGGCCACAGCCGGCGTCCGCTGGGGCGCCAAAAAGGACCACTTCTAAATTGTCCACGCTTTCGTGGTGCGGTTCGGGGGGCCGATACTTCGGCCCTTGGAATTAGCCCGGCGATCGCCTCCCTAAGTAAACGGGACATGTGTGACAATCGACATGGCCAACGTGTCGAAAATGTACGAAGGGCTACGTGATAATATAATCTCCGAGCAATTCCTACGCTGTTGCCAACCGAAACTAGTTATCTTGTTAAAGAAGCGAGAGGGCAAATCGCTTGACGAGCTTGCTAAGCTAACTGATCGCTTTCTCGAAGCACAGAATTTACCAAACATTAGAAAAGATCCCAATTCTGGGCAGGGTTTCAGTGAGAAACTTAATGAAGCACCCCGGAAACCGCAAGTGAAGTGCCTGCTCTGCAATTGATTCGGCCATTCAGCTCCCGACTGTCGCAGCCAACCTAAACAAATGGTAAAGTGCAACTTGTGCGGCAAACCGGGACACACAGCTGAAAATTGCAGAGGTCACCGCGCAGATAACAAACCGACTTCGTCCTGTGCATTCACAGAAGCACAACCGACTGGACCTCATCAGGGCAAAACATCAAAGTGCCCACGAAAGCAAGCTAGCCGCTCAAGTAACGACGACGAGAGCAGAAAACCCGCTGTACATTTCCTAAGCGACAGGTTGCCAGTAGTTGAAGGGTGATTGCTAGGACGAAAGATTCGCGTGCTTCGGGACACAGGCTGCAATACAGCAATTGTCAGGCGAGAGTTGATTCCTGAAGAGTGCTTGACAGGCAAACCAAGCAATGTCGTTTTGCTTGATGGCTCAAGTAGTCGCCTCTCCGAAGCCATCGTACAAGTGAAAACGCCTTACTTTTCAGGCAGTATAAAAGTGGCTTGTGTGAACCACCCACTGCACGATGTGGTTTTACGAAACCTTCCAGGCGTCAGAGGACCATACGATCCTGATTCGGACTGGGAGCGAGCAGATGCAGCTGAGGAAGAGTGGAAAGAAACGAACGTGACCAGGAACCCTCCACAGGCTTCAAGCGTGGCTAAATTCAAAGCTCTGCAACAAAAACAAAGCAAGATGCGTCCCTTGTACGTCCCGGAAGTTGTGTCGAATGACATTACAAAAGAGCAACTCATTGAAGGACAGCAGAATGACCCGAAGTTAAAATCACTTTTTAATAAAGTGAACAAAGAATTTAAATCTAAAAAAGGCCACAGCTATGATTTCGTTGAAAAAAATAGATTACTCTACCGTCGTTATCGCCTTGCGACAGGTAGAACATTTAAGCAGGTGGTTGTTCCAAAGGCGTTTCGACGAAATATTTTAGAAGTTGCCCATGAAAACATCATGGCTGGGCATCAGGGAATCAAAAAAACAACCGATCGTATTTTGCAAGAATTCTACTGGCCTGATTTACACGGAGACGTAAAACGCTTCGTGAAGTCGTGTGACATATGCCAAGGAACAACACCTAAAAGAAAAATAGGAGTCGCTTCATTGGGCAACATGCCTCTGATCCGCACACCTTTCGAAGAAGTCGCGGTGGATCTGATCGGCCCCTTTTCACCAATGTCAGACCGAGGAAACCGATACGTTCTTACCTTAGTTGATTTCGCAACTAGGTATCCGGATGCTGTAGCACTTGCTGCAATTGATGCCGTTCTTGTTGCCGAAGCACTTATAAAAATGTTTTCTCGCATTGGTTTGCCCAAAGAAATAGTGACCGACCAGGGAGCTAGCTTTACCTCCGACTTAATGAAAGAGGTTAGTCGGCTCATCTCCGTGAAGCTTCTCAAGACGACGCCATACCATGCCATGGCGAATGACCTAGTCGAGAAATTCAATGGCACCCTGAAGATGATGTTAAGGAGAATGTACCAAGAGAGACCACGAACATGGGACAGGTACCTTGCCCCACTGCTTTTTGCGTACCGAGAAGTACCACAGGCAAGCCTTGGATTCTCTCCCTTTCAGCTTATCTATGGTCGTCATGTCCGAGGACCACTGAGAGTATTAAGAGAGCTGTGGACGAATGAGGGACTCGACGGAGAAACACGGACACCATATACACGTAAGTCTTTGACTTGCGGAATCGGCTGGAGGAGACGTGCAAGATTGAGCACGAACAATTGGAGAAAGCTCGCGCCAAGCAAAGAACATACTACAAGAAGAGTCGTCTTAGGAAATTATGTTCAGGCGACAAAGTTCTCATATTGTTGCCTACTGACTCCAATAAACTTCTAATGCAGTGGAAAGGACCATTCCCAGTAATTGAGCGAAGAAATGACGTGGGTTACGTCATTGACGTCTTCGGGAAAAACAAAATATTCCATATAAATATGCTCAAGAGGTACAAAGAACGAAGCCTAGCCAGCCCCAACAGGTGTCAGTTGTCACAGAGGTTAACGAAAACACCACCGAAGGACAAGATGAAGTGAACCCTATGCCAGTACTGAACCTGCATCGCACGCAATTTTGCACCGATGTCAACGTATCCACAGACCTTACTGCTGAACAAGTTGAAGAAGTGGAATGCTTATTGGAAGAGTATGCCGACATTTTTTCAGACCTGCCTGGAAAGACTGCGCTCGTGGAGTGTTTTTTACGTCTTACATCCGATAAACCGGTGCACGTCCCTCAGTACCCTATACCATTTGCCTTGCAAGAAAATGTCGAAAATGAAGTGCAAGAGATGCTAAAGTTGGGTATCATTGAGAAGTCTAAGTCGCCGTACCACGCACCGATCGTCGTGGTGAAGAAACCTGACAACACGCTTCGACTCTGCATTGACTTCAGGGAACTAAACAAGATACTCATCCCGATTTCGAGCCAATACCACGCATTGATGTCGTACTTGCACTTGTTGGTCAAAAGCGGATTTTTTCCAAATTTGACTTTACGAAAGGATATTGGCAAGTACCAATGTCTTCAGAGAGCCATGAGAAAACTGCTTTTTCCAGCATGTCTGGTCTCCACCATTTTCTTTACAGGCCTTTTGGTATCAAGACGGTGCCGGCCGTATTTGCGCGCCTGATGAGACATGTACTGGGTGGTGTCGAAAACGTTCATCATTACTTCGACGATGTTGTCATTGCTACCGACACATGGCAAGAACACATCGACACCCTCAGAAAAGTGTTTGACCGAATCAAACAAGCCAATCTCACGATCAAACCAACGAAATGCTAAATAGGAGAAAGCAGCATCGTGTTCCTGGAACATCGCATCGTGAAGGCTACAGTCGAACCCCTTCTCAAAACACTGGAGAAGATTCTAGCTGCTAAGCGTCCTGCAAGCAAGAAGGCAGTACAGTCATTCGTTGGCTTGACTGGCTATTACCGGAGGTTCATACCGAACTACGCCGAACTAACAAAGCCATTGACAGGCCTCACAAGGAAGGGCCAAAGACACAATGTGTCGTGGGGTCCAGCTCAACAAGAAGCATTCACAACACTAAAGGAGAAGCTAGGTGAGGCGCCAATACTCCTCGCTCCCGACTTTTCGAAGGAGTTTGTACTTCGCACAGACGCCTCGAATACGAGCCTGGGTGCGGTATTGCTTCAGATGGGAAACGATCAAGTGCTACACCCTGTCGCTTACGCTAGTCGTAACTTATTGCCCAGGGAGACCCGCTATTCTACAACCGAGCGGGAATGCCTCGCACTTGTATGGGCCATACAGAAGTTTCATATTTACCTGTATGAAAAGCCGTGCATTGTGCAGTCCGACCACCAGCCCTTACAGTATTTGAATTCTGCCAAACACCTGAACAATAGGGTGTTAAGATGGAGTCTCCTTTTGCAAAAATATTCCTTTTATGTTGAATACATAAAAGGCTGTGACAACGTAGGAGCGTACTACATGAGTCATGCTTAACATGTAGCAACAAATTGAACCGCACAAACTGGAAAGCGTGCTGTGCAATAACTCTTTCTTCCCGCGCGTTTCTCTTAGAATAGTTGTAAACAACTTTCTTGAAAAAGGGGGTATTGTCATAATATATGGCGCGCGGGGTTAAAATATACAAAAAACAAAACAGTGCGCCATGCGGTGGCGACTTGTGTGTCGATCCTTTTGAATGTGTGCGCCGTGCGGGGGCGAATCGCGTATGTACCGTGCGGTGGCGAAGAGGACGGCGATCGTGTGCGCGGCGTGGCTCGAGACGGCGTGACCAGTGCGTGGGCCGTGCGCGAGGGTCAGATTTCCAAGGCTGAGCTATCCTTCGCTGGGCGTCTAGTCGATGGGAGAACCCGGAGCCCTACCTCCTACTGCCTCGACTTAGAGCACTCCCGCCTGTTTTGCTACGAGGAAATCGGGCCAGATAACGTGCACGAGGCCGGGCCAAGGCCTTGACGCTGTGTGCAGACGGGCACACTCAGGGTTCGGCCCCCGAGCACGCACAGGCCGAGGGCGTCCACCGTGGAGCGGGTCCCTTGGGCGCAGCGTCCCGGCATCAACTGCTGCGGAGTGGACCTCCGAGACTTCACGCGGCCAGACCAAGAACCGAGCTACGGCATCAGACAGACGGCCTACGCACGACGTCTTCGACTCGGCGACCACATCGCCTCTGACAAAAAACTGTACGCTACTGCTTGACTATTTGGCGTAGCACCCCTTATGTCAAATGTAACTTTTACTACTCGTTGGGTCCTGTCGTGTGTGTAAAGATGTCCTACGTGTGTTTGTCCACTTGCGTGCTGCATCATTTTTTCTGGAGCAAATCCTGAATCCAAACTTAACATCACACTGCCCACCTCACCTTCTGTCTCCCCCTAACCCACTTCCCTTCTCTGGGAATCCAGTTTCTTACCCTTAATGACCAGCGGTTATCCTATCTACGCACTACATGCCCGGCCCATGTTTATTTCCTCTTGTTTATTTCAACTATATTATCCTTAACCCCCGTTTGTCCCCTAATCCACTCTGCTCTCTTCTTGTCTCTTAAGGTTACACTTACCATTTTTCTTTCCATTTCTCGCTGCGTCGTCCTCAATTTAAGCTGAACCCTCTTTGTAAGTCTCCAGGTTTTGCTCCGTAGCTAATTACCGGCAAGATACAGCTGTTATATACCTTCCTCTTGAGGGATAGGGGCAATCTACCTGTCATAATTTGAGAGTGTTTGTCGAATGTGCTGCACCCCATTCTTATTTTTCTAGTACTTCAATCTCGTGGTTCGGCTCTGCGGTTATTACCTGTCCTAAGTATACATGTTCTTTTACAACTTGAAGTGCACTATTTCCTATCTCGAAGCGCTGCTCTTTTCTGAGGTTGTTGTACATTACTTTCGTTTTCTGCAGATTAATTTTAAGACCCACCTTTCTGCTCTCGTTGTCTATCTCCGTAATCATGAGTAGCAATTCGTCCCCTGGGTTACTCAGCAATGCAATGTCATCGGCGAAGCGCAGGTTACTAAGGTACTCTCCATTAACTCTTATCCCTAACTGTTCTCATTCTAGGCTTCTGAAAAGCTCCTGTAAGCACGCGGTAAATAGCGTTGGGGAGATTGTGTCCCCCTGCCTTACACCCTACTTGATTGGTATTATGTTGCTCTTTTATGAAACACTATGGTAGCAGTTGATCCCCTGTAGATTTCTTCCAGAATGTTTATATATACTTCATCTACCCCCTGATTCCGCAGTGTCTGCATGACTGCTGATGTTTCTACTGAATCAAGCGCCTTCTCGTAATATATGAAGGCTATGTATAGTGGTTGGTTATATTCTGAGCATTTCTCTATTACCTGATTGATAGTATGAATGTGGTCAATTGTTGAGTAGCCTGTTCGAAATCCTGCTATTTCCTTTGGTTGTTTGAATTCCAATGTTTTGTTTACTCTGTTAGCAATTACCTTTGTAAAAAGCTTGTATACTAAAGAGAGCAAGCTGATTGGCCTGTAATTGTTCAAGTCCTTGTCATCTCCTTTCTTATGTATTAAGATGATGTTTACGTTCTTCCAAGACTCTGGTACTCTTCCCATCAGGAGACACCTCGTAAACAGGGTGGCTAGTTTTTCTAACACAATCTGTCCTCCATCTTTCAGCAGATCTGATGTTACCTGATCCTCACCAGCAGCTTTGCCTCTTCGCATGCTCTCCAAAGCTTTTCTGACTTCTTCTATCATTACTGGTGGGGTGTCATCTGGGTTACTGCTAGTTCTTATAGCATTAGGGCCGTGGTTGTCTCGGCTACAGTACAGATCTCTGTATAACTCCTCCACTATTTTAACTATCCTATCCATATTGGTAGATATTTCGCCTTGTTTGTCCCTTAGTGCATACATCCGATTTTTGCCTATCCCAAGTTTTCTCTTCACTGCTTTGACGCTTCCTTCGTTTTTCAGAGCGTGTTCAGTTCTCTCTATGTTATACCTTCTTACATCGCATACCTTACGCCTATTAATCAACTTCGAAAGCTCTGCCAGTTCTATTTTGTCTGTTGTACTTGAGACTTTCATGATTTGACGCTTCTTAATTAGATTCTTCTTTTCTTGGGAAAGCTTGCCAGTGTCCTGTCTAACTATCCCGCCTCCAACTTCCACTGCACACTGCGTAATGATGCTCGTCAGATTATCATTCATTGTATCTACGCTAAGGTTGGTTTCCTCACTAAGAGCCGAGTACCTGTTCTAAAGCGACACTCTGAACTCTTGTACTTTCCCTCTCAATGCTAGCTCATTGATTGGCTTGTTGCGTATCAGTTTCTGTCGTTCCTTCTTCAAGTCTAGGTGAATTCGAGACCGTGCCATTCTATGGTCACTGCATTGTACCTTGCCAACCACTTTCACATTCTGCACGATTCCTGGGTGTGCACTCATTATAAAATCTATTTCGTTCTTTTTTTCGCCATTAGGGCTCCTCCATGTCCA
This sequence comes from Rhipicephalus microplus, assembly GCF_043290135.1. Lineage (NCBI taxonomy): Eukaryota > Metazoa > Arthropoda > Arachnida > Ixodida > Ixodidae > Rhipicephalus > Rhipicephalus microplus. The sequence continues at coordinate 411,820,482 of NC_134710.1, read as the reverse complement.
CTTGCGGTTTCCTCATTTTCGGTAGAAGGTATTCAAAATCCATAAATTATTGCGTTCTGCAAATTCTACTAGTAGTTCTCCTCTGGCGTTTCTAGTACGGATGCCATAATCTCCTACTGCCTGGTCTCCAGCCTGCTTCTTCCCTACCTTTGCATTAAAGTCGCCCATCACTATAGTATACTGTGTTTTTACCTTACTCATTGCCGATTTCACGTCTTCATAGAAATTTTCAACTGAAGCGTCATCATGGCTGGATGTAGGCGCGTAAGCCTGTACCACCTTCAACTTGTATCTTTTATTCAGTTTAATTACGATACCTACCACCCTTTCATTAATGCTATAGTATTCCTCTATGTTGCCAGCTATGTTTCTGTGAATTAGGATCCCCACTCCCAGTTCTCGTCTGTCTGCCAAGCTCCGATCGCAAAGGACGGGCCCATTCTGTAGCACCGTATAGGCCTCATCTATCCTCCCAACCTCACTGAGCCCTATTATATCTAATTTAACATCCTCTATCTCTTTCAATAGTACAGCTAGACTTCCCTCACTAGATAAGATTCTAGCACTAAACGTTGCCAAGTTCAGGTGCCGATTGCGGCCTGTCCGGATCCAGAGATTCTTAGCACCCTCTGCTGCGTTGCAGATCGGACCACTGCCGTGGTCAGTTGCTTCGCAGCTGCTGGGGACTGAGGGCCGTGAGTTATTTGACGTATGCATGTGGGAGGTAGTGGCCAGATACTGCACCAGGGTGGCCAATCCTTCTCTGTTAAGGGTGTACATTCCCGGCGGTGGTTACCGGTGAGGCCGCATCCATATATATCATAAATATTGTGCACTTACAATAATTATGTCACTGCGTTGATTTTCTGAAACATGCTTGAAGCCCCAGAGCACACAGTTTCCTCGTAATACATCGCTGGAAAACAAACAGTACAACAAACAAATTAAGCACAACACTTCTTACCTTGAAGGTGGGTCAGGCAGTTATTTTTCAGTCGTCGTTTAAAGCTCATTTGCGACCTAACGTAACGTGAAAGATTGCGTCCGAGTTTAGCAACCAACCATGCATCATATCTTAGCAGACTTCCTTTCAGCATGGCGAGACCAGTGCATCACGCTATCCACACTTTCTGTAGTCCTTGTTTCAGTGCTTCCTAATGAAAAATGGCAATATTTGCCATGTTCTTGCAGTATAAAGAAACGAACAAAAAACACGACAGGCGTATGTTTACCCGTAAACGATCAACGACGACTGATTCAGCAGGCATTCACCTGAGCCATTCTTATCTGTCCGCTAGAGGACACTACCGGATTAACACATCAGTTTCGCAGGTCAAAGTGAATTTTTCTAAGACAAAACTGTCAATGCGTTAGGAAACATTGCAACTTACGAGTACGCATGAAATTCTCGGCGGCGGGACGTCGCTGCCTCTAGGAACATGTCAAATGAAATGCTCCTCAGTGCATCGGCGTATTACGACTGCATGGTAGCCCTTCAACATGGTGGTGGTAGTGGTTAGAACAGAAGAAAGGCACCTTATTTCTGCAGTCCGGTTGGGAGCACGGCGCAGTACCGGCCCTTCAACATCTCGTCGGCTCTCCGAGCGTTGTCTCTTTCCTAACGCCACGACCTAAAGAAAAAGTAGGGAAAAGAAAGCAAAAGGCCCACTGCACGCTTCGTCCCCATCGGCACCCAACCGCATTCCTTTGCTCCTTTCAGGTCTTCTTTTTCTCAGAGACGTGACGTGTGGCGTATGCATTCTCTCCCCAAAGCCGAACCACATGACCCCAACCTCTTTGGAAGGAACGCACGTGCTGCTCTTTGTGGTGAGAAAACGAATGCCAAAAGGAGGAGGGGTGACTCCGTATTCTCACTGGTAGCTTACGGGGCCGCAGGTATTCGCAGGCACCGCAAACTCTCAAGTTCAACTGATCACCTGTAGGGCGAAAAAATCAAACACGGCGTAGGGTGCCTTGATGCCCGCGCGCGCATCCAGGCACCCTACCATTGCGCGTTTCTGCTTCAAACACTCATAGTGGGTCTACTAACCTCTCTTGCCACTTGCGCTATTGCTGGATGGACGGATAGATGGATGGATGGATGGATGGATGGATGGATGGATGGATGGATGGATGGATGGATGGATGGATGGATGGATGGATGGACGGATGGATGGATGGATGGATGGATGGATGGATGGATGGATGGATGAATGGATGGATGGATGGATGGATGGATGGATGTACGTAGGATTGTATGCATGTATGTATGTATGTATGTATGTATGTATGTATGTATGTATGTATGTATGTATGTATGTATGTATGTATGTATGTATGTATGTATGTATGTATGTATGTATGTATGTATGTATGTATGTATGTATGTATGTATGTATGTATGTATGTGGCTGGACCCTTTAGATCAGGCGGCGGCTAACGCCACCTAGCCGTGATCCTTAGTGAACTAGCCACTAGATTTATCTTTTTTTCCTTTAAATAGTGATTTTCGGGACAGGTACTTTACAGTGAAGGGTAATTTTCACTCGTTCTTTGACTTTAACCACCAATCAGATAACTTTCTTCTAGTTAACTTCACCCGCCTAAAGTCTATTTTGCACTCCCTGTCCCTCAACCCCAGTGCTTTGAAAAACTCTGCGCCATCATCCTGAACTATAGGGGTGAAGCCTTTTACAGAACATTATCAAGTGTTAGGCAGTTTCCTCCTCTTCTCCACATTCACTGCATACCATGTCTACCCCTTCGTATTTGGCCCGATATGTCTTCGTTCGCAATACTCCCGTCCTGGCCTCAAACAGCAGAAAACTACCCCTAGTATTATCATCAATCCTTTCCTTGGCAATTTCCTGCTTACAAGTACGATAGATCTCTCGTGCAGACTTCTTCATCATGCCATTTCTCTTCATGTCAATCTCCGTTTTCTTCACTTTCTTCTTAACCGATAGTTCTTTTTGGTTTGGCTACCTGCTGTTTTCTAAGTATTTACCAGTCAATTTCCTGGTTCGCTTCCTCCATTTTGTATCGACATTCTTCATGCACAAGTAGCTGAAAACCTTCCTAGCCCAACGCTCCTCCCCCGATTCTCTCAATCGCTTCTCAAATTTTATCTTGCTGCTAGCTTCCCTGCCCTCAAATGATGTCTATCCCATATCACCTTGTACTCCCTGATTTTGTGTATTCTCGTGACCTCCTAAAGCAAGCCTACCTATTCCACGTTGCTTTCTAATCTTGCTTGAACTTCAGATCTCATGCACAAGACGGCATTGCCGAACGTCAACCCAGGAACCATGACCCCTTTCCATATTCCTCTCACAACATCATACCTATTGTAATTCCACAGTGCCCTATTTTTCATCACTGCTGCGTTCCTGCTACTATTATTCGTTACGTGTTTCGTGTTCCCTTAGGTACTCGCGCCCATTGCTTATCCATACGCCCATATATTTGAATATATTTGTTACCTCTGGCGTGACCTTCTGTATTCTACCTCACTACCTGCATTAGCATTAAAAATCATGACTGCTGATTTTCCTTACTGAATCTGAAATCTGACTTATCTCCCTCAATATCGCAGTTGTCCATCAATCTCTGCATATATTTCTTGTTGTCGGCCATTAGCACTATATCATCAGCGTACATGAATGCTGGTAGTGCCTGTTCAAAGAGTTTTCCTTGTTGGACGAAAGAGAGGTTGAAGCCAAGTCCACTTTTCTCTACTTCAGCCTCTAATCCTTGTAGGTATGTTATGAATAACAAGGGTGACAAGGGACACCCCTGCCTAACCCCAGTTTTACCTCTGTGGGCTTGGATACCTGTTTTTTTTTCACATTATAACTACCTTGTTACTTTTAAAAATTTCCTTTAAAAGATTAATGGCTTCATCTTCCACACCTAGTGTGCCCAGTATTCCCCACAAGTCCTCTTAAACCTTCCTATCGTACGCTCCCTTGATATCCAAAATGCTAGCCACAGGGGCCTGAGTTCTTTTTCTGCTATTTTGACGCGCTGCGTCAGTGAGAACAGATTGTCTTCCAATCTCCTCTGTTTCCGAAACCCGTTCTGCAGTTCCCCCCGCACCCCCTAATCCTCTGTCCATGCCTGCAGTCTTTCCTTTATATTCTGCTTCGCCAGCCTGTAGACCACTGATGTCACTGTTATAAGACGGTGGTTGTTTGTGTCAGCTTTGTCCCCCTTTCCTTCATAAATCATGCTCATCCTGCTAAGTTTCAATCCATCGGGGACTTCACCATCTTTAGTGTTCTGCTCACTGCCTCTATCTAAGTCTGTTTAGACTTCTGACCCAATGTCTTTATCAGCATAATTAGAATGCCATCCGGGCCTGTTGATGTACTACTTGGAACCCTCTTCTCAGCCCTTTCCCACTCTCGTTGTGAAAATGGAGCCATTGCGCCACTTGATCCATCCTTGTCTATTGTGGTGCATAAGGCACTTCTTTGTTGAAATTTTTCTGTCACCCTTGTCCTTATATATTAAATAGCTTCGTCCCCTTCTAGCCTAGAACCTTGAGTTGCAGTTATAAACCTCTGCTCTAGACTCGTTTCATTTCATAGGGAGTTTAGATGGTTCCATAAATTTTGCAGCTGCCTTTTTGTTCTTTTTATGTACTTCTGCCAGTCACTGAGCACCATTTTTCTAATCTTTTCATTGATCAGGAAGGATGCTTCTTTTCTAGGGCTTAGAAAAATGTCCCAATTTCTTTCAAAACACCTGTCGGTTCACCCCACTGCTTAGCATGTCTGTGCTCTCTAGAGGCTTCCTGACGTTTTGCTATGGCTCTCTTAACTTCCTCATCCCAGTAACTCTTAGGCTTGTGTCTTCTTTTCCCGGGTGACTTCTCACGTACCTTAGCAAGCTCTAGTCCAAACAGTCTATTAGACTTGTCTATGTCCACACTGTTTTATTATCCTCAGTGATTACTTTCTCAATTTGTTTAGTAGCAATTTCTATTTGCCTTTCTGAATGAAAATTTTCCTGTAGTTGCTCATCTTGTCTCTTTCCCACTTTCGTTACTCTTCCAAAACTTAGCTTGATACGTTTGTGATCACTGTCCAGACTTGTGCAGCCCCTTCATCTATGTGCATTCCCCTGAGCTTATCATACATCCCATGTGACATGAATGCGTAATCTATCGTTGACTGCAGCCTTCCTACCTCCTATGTTATTTGCCCTTCACACTTCTCAGTACTGTTGCAAATGATCAAATCATGCCTTTCACACATATACCCATCCAGTCAGTATACTCATCCAGTCAGTATACCCATCCATATCTTCTATGTGCGCATTCATATCTCCTAGTATAATTATCTCGCACTCTCCTCCTAATTCCTCAATGTCCTTTGATATAGATACCACCATTGCCTGGTTTTCCTCTCTAGCCTTTGCTCCCGTCCACAAGTACACCAAACCAAGGAGTGTCATCTGCCCAGCTACTTTCCCTCTTAACCATAAATGTTCCATGCATCCCTGCTCTACTCTTCGCGAACCCATGCTCTTATGTATGAATACACCAATTCCACCCCCTTTTTGCTGCCTTCTGTTCTATTGCAATATTCCCATACGTATTCTGGATTGCAAGGTGGTTGCTCCATGTCCCGAAGATGTGTCTCCACAACCACATATACCATGAGCTCCTCCTGCCTCAACTGCTCTTCTATCCCTTCCCACTTTAACCTATTCCTGCCACCCTGCATCTTAAAATAGCCTACGTTTGACTTTGCTCGGCCCTTGTGCTTACGTCGATTTCTTTTCCCACGGACTCCATGTGGCTTCAGTATTTGTGCCTCTTTAGGACCATCTTTGGCCACACTGTTGGCCTCAGGGCTCTGGGTCTCCCTAAAAAAGCTGTGGCTTGACGACCCATTCTATTACCGACCCTCCTGCCCGTCGCACCATTGTAGTGAATGCTAAAGGGGTGAGCGCCAGGCTGGTACACGTCTTGGTTAACTTCCATTACGCTGCGTTCGAGTTGCCGGCTCATACCCTTCATCACACAATTGGCCTCCAGTACCCTCCTTTCAATCCCACGAGACTGCCCCCAAACCTCTGAGACTGTGCATATGGTCACATGCACACTCACAGAGGCTTCTCGGAGCTACGCATCTCATCCTCTAACTGTCTTTGAAGGTTATGATACTTGCCCTTCAACACATCATTGAGCCCAGCATGAATAATGACGAGATTTTCGCCCTCCATGCTGTTCTCTACAACCTCCTGAGCTTTGGCCAGTGCATCCACCATGCTCTTTCCTTACTGGGCCTCCACCCTGACTCTCCCATCTTCCTTCACTGTCTTGAAGACGCCATCACTAACCCTGGCCACGTTAGAGTCCCTTACCACTAGGACCCTTGTACGCTCCAATCGCTGGCTTCCTGTTTTTGATGGCGCCCCTGTTTGCTTCACCTGTTTCTCTCGCTGCCGTCTGTCCTGTGTTTCTGCCCTGCTCGAAGACTGCCGCGCCACCGAGCTGTATGTTCTCAGAGCCTCCGTACTGTGACCAGACACTGCAGCCCCCTGACCTCCCTTCTCGCCGGTTCCTTTCCGCCTGTCGCCTTCTCCGCTACCCACGCCTTCCGTCTCACACCGCTCGGGGCCGGGGCAAAGCGCCATTAGCTCCTTTACCCGCTGCTCGAGCTCGGTCCGCTCTTCCCGTTCTTTCCGAAGGTCGCCCTTCATTTGCTCTGATAAGATGGCGGTAGCCTCCTTCCACTCACGCGACTCTCCGAGCTGTTTTTGGAGTTCTACTGCTCCCGTTCCGCCCTGAGCTTGCCCTGAAGCCCCTTTATGCTAGCCTCCGTGCGCTGCACGGCCGCCTTCAGTGCCTCGCCACGCCTGCACACGAAGCTCGCCTTCTGCGCGTCGGCCAAGCTCGAGAATTCTGCCTCGTCCAAGTACCACCAACGCTTGCATTTTTCGCACTGCACCAGCTCACTCTCGCCCGTGGTTTTCCTAGCCTCCTTAGTCATCACCCGCCCGACAATCAGACCAAGCGCCCGACAGCCCTAAGCTCAACCTTAATCCCGCTATCCAGCCGCGTTCGCTAACTCTCATACCTCAACAACTGTTAGAAGCTGCCGCCAAGCCCGCATACACACGGCTTCAATTTCGCTAGTAGACTCTCACTAGGTTCCCTTCGTGTTCGGCTCTAGCTGTTTAACAACTAACCTGGCGCCACGAACTTCTTCAAAACAGCCGCCTACCCCATTCACGTGGTTAACGTCACTGCAACTTTGCCCGTGTCCCACACCTACAGTACTGCGAACGCAAGTTATTGATTAAGAGAGAAAAATAAAAATGATGTTCACAAACACAAAGAAATGAAGGAAAACTTATCTCGTGTTGCGCGCTGCTCCTGCACCGACGCACCTGCTCGACCTTGCAAGACCTGTACTTGCTATCTCTGCACTTTCTTGTATGGGTGCCCTCATCGGGGCCAAGTTTTAATTTTAAAATAATCAAATACTACATCTTTGCGTACCGCTACACATAAAAAACAATTTGTTCTTCTAGCAAGTTGTTTTTCTTAAACATGTGCTGCGTCATCAATTTTTTTGTTTTAGTTTTCGCTCCCGCTGACTCGAGGTCAGCCGCAGCCTATTGACATCATTATCCTCATTTCAAAATTTTCTGCAGCCAATGGTTGCGACGGGAGGTAATTGTTCGCGGTACGTTTGAATGTGTCTGTTTTGCTGTTCCTTCACTGTAAAGGTTTCGAGCCTCTGCCTACCAACATGCTCTTTCTCGTTCTGTTTATTTTGACTCGTTCAAATGCTTTTGTGGAGGGAATTCAAGTGACTTCCGGGGAACGAAGCGACCGTTGAAGCTTTCATTGGATGAACACCCGTTGCAAGCCCGGGCCGGTGAGTAGAAGCAACTTCAGTTTTTTAAGGACGGTTGCTTGCGGGGCCAGTAGGTACATTTCAACATATGTAGTTTTTTCTCCCAATGACTGCATAGGCATCACACGGTGGCAGCGCATTGCAATATTTAATCTTAAAATTGTTTAACGTCCTAATCTGTAACCGGAAGAACGTGTGTTACTTGCGGCATGGCTTCACGTGGAACGAGTCGCTGACTCAATAATTATTTCTGAAATTATATTACCAGGTAACACCAACGAGGCCATTGCGATGAAAGAAGGCAAATACATCACTGTCACCTCGCATGTGTCTTCGTAGCTAGCCCGTATATTCATGCAAAAACCTACTAGTTTATAGTTTACCGCAGTCGCTCTCGAGAAACATCACATAATTATGGGTCTGGTTTTGCTATTGTGCGACCAAGAAAGTGTCACATAAATGAAAAATACCCCATTTACTAACAAAGCCTCCTGGCCCACCTGACATAAAAGCAGCTGTGTACAATGGGCAAAGAACCTGCTACATGACATGCCTTGTGAAGAAGCAGCCCGAGTGATACACGTGTTATGAGGTACCATTAAATATCTGTATAAAATACTGCTGTTTACTAGTTAACTGAGTTTATTTGTTTACTTTGCAAAATTATATGCATTGAATAATCATTGATTTTATGCATTGATATCTGGTGATGTTACTTGTTTTTCCAGACTACCATGCAACGACAGGATGACTACCCCCGAATGTCCACAGTCTGCAAGCGCGTTGAAACATCGATCTGAATGTCCACTATAAAAGCTCATCTTGAACCTCACACTTGGAATGCTGCATTTGTGAATGTTTTACTGTGCATATCATTGAGGGGTGCTTTAGATTGGCCACAAGCATTGGCTGTCTACCATGGCATGGAATATACACTTCAATAATGTTGAAACTGTAACACTGTAACACCGTTAGTTAGATTGTGTGGCACCACTGAGCTCAACAACACTCTGTTTAATCCCATCCACAGTGGCCACATTTCGATGGGGGTGAAACGCTAAGACGATTGTGTGCTTAAGGGTTTGTTTGATTCGCCTGCACCACTTGATCCATTTTAAAAAGTGCTGCACCTCGCCATTCGTTTTAGTGGCGCAGCAATGGCATCCTCTAAATCGTGCCCTTCAATTCAAGAAGCGCAGGGAAGCTACTGCACCAAAGCTAGTTCATGACTTTCCTGTACTTTCTGCTCTGACGGCACTGGTTTGGTGCAGCCACACGCACAGCTTGCCAAACAACTTAGCATTAGACGTTGGTACTGTACCCACCTCTACAAATCCGGCGGGTTTTGCCAGGATATTTGCACCTCATCAAATTAAGTGAACAAAATTAAGGATTCCACCTTGTCGGCACCTTGTCATTCATTTGTGATGCCGCACTGCTGAAATCGTGCTACACAAGTTCTAAAATTCTCGTGCACAGCTGTGAACCAGTTACGATTGGTGCAGGTGAACTAAAGTAACCCTTAAAAGATGGAAGCTTGAAAATATGAAAAATCTGTGAACAGGAGGTGTCAGAGCAAATGTTTCGACAAATAGTCTCGTCTCCTGTGAGGCTACAACGTCATTTGTTTTAACCCCTGGAAGCCACAATCGATCTAAATTTGCCCACTACTGTACGACTCACGATCACTTCATAGTTGGCGAGGGAATAGTCAGAAAATATTAATTGCAAAATGAACACCCCCGCAGTGAGAGGCATTAACAGGTTTTCTGACATTTAGTTGTGCCTTGTCAAGCTGTTCATTTGGGGATGATAAGCTGTTGTTTTCCAGTGGTTAGTGTGCATCAGCTTAGTGACTTGTTGCAATAACTCTGCCGTAAATGCTGCTCCACGATCGGTTATGAGAACAGCAGGTGCACCATGACACAAAACAATGTCGTGGACAAAGAATCTGGCGAACTCAACTGCAGTTTTCTTAGGCACAGCTTTTGTTTCTGCATAGTGAGTCAGATAGTCGGTTGCGACGATTATCCACTTATTTTCTGAAAATGACGTAGGGAATGGACCAAGAAGATCCATTCCCACTTGCTGAAAATGTGCTCAAAGTGTTTGGAAGGTTGGAGGAAGCCGGTGGGCTTTGCGGGTGGAACTTTACGACTCTGACAGTTACGTCAGGTGTGTACATAGCGCTGAACGAATGAATACAGCTGTGGCCAGTCGTACTTCTTTCGGATGCGCGCTAATGTCCTAGCAAAGCCTTAGTGACCGGCAGAAGGATCGTCGTGGCACGCCTGCAAAACTTCCTCACACAGTGCCGTTGTAACGGCGAGGATAAAAGTTTCCTAGCTGCTCTCAAGATTTCTCTTGTAGAGAACATTGTTCCGCAGGCAATACAATTTTAATCCGCGTGACAGCCGGCGTGGGACAATAATGCCTTTTTCTTGAAGATGCTGAATGACAGGAAGTAGCGCGGTGTCCTCACGTTGAAACTCAGCCATGCGTACCACATCGACGATGCCAAGAAACGCTAAATCTTGTTCAGTGTCAGATGACGTCGGGGAAATAGGAGCACGAGACAGGCAGTCAGCATCTGTATGCTCATGTCCTGATTGGTAGACCACCGTTATGTCGTACTCGGGAAGGCGGAGGCTCCAGCGGGCGAGGTGGCCTGATGGGTCCCGTAGATCGACAAGCCAACAGAGCGAATCTTGGTCACTGACCGCTCAAAATGGCCGGCCGTATAGGTAGGGTCTAAACTTGCTAATGGCCCAAACGACTGCTAGGCACTCTTTTTCGGTGATAGAGTAGTTAGCTTCTGCTTTTGTGAAATTGCGGCTCGCGTAAGTTATCACACGCTCTGCGCTGTTCTGCCATTGAACTAGAATGGCTCCGATTCCTACTTTGCTGGCGTCTGTGTAAATCTCGGTGTAGCAGTATCGTCGAAATGTGCCAGCACTGGAGCTGTCTCCAGTCGATTGCGTAGCTCTACGAAGGCTTGTTGTTGTTCATTCGTCCATACGAAAGCGACATCTGGCCGTGTCAGCCTTGTAAGAGGTTCCGCAATTTTCGAAAATTCTTCGACAAAACGGCGGTTGTACGCACAGAGTCAGAGGAATTGCTGAACACCCCTCTTGTCTCCAGGACGAGGGAAATCGGCAACGGCACCAAACTTCTCCGGATCTGGTCGACCACCCCCCGGGCTCACCACATGGCCAAGAAACTTGAGCTCCTGATTGCCAAAGTAGCACTTTTCGGGCTTGTTAGTAAAATTCGCTCTCCGTATTGCAGTGAGAATGCTGTTTTGCCTTGAAAGATGCTCGTCAAACGTGCTTGAAAACACAACGACATCATCCAAGTATACAAGACACGTCTGCCACTTTAGTTCAGCAAGTGCAGGGTCCATCATGCGTTGAAATGTGGCGGGAGCGGAACAGAAACCAAAAGGCAGCACTTTAAATTCGTAGAGCTCATCGGGAGTCACGAACGCAGTTTTCTCATGGTCGCCCTCGTCAACTTCAAGTTTCTAGTACCCTGATTTAAGATCTAAGGATGTAAAGAACTGGGCATGGCGTAAACGGTCTAAGGCGTCATCAATATGTGGCAGGGGGTGAACTCGCGTTTTGTGGCTTTGTTAAGCGGTCGATTGTCGACACATAAGTATGCTGTCTTTTTTTTTACTAAGACAACATGTGACGCCCACGGACTTGTCGAGGGTTGAATGACGTCATCATTCAGCATTTCTTGAATTTGACGCTTAATCACCTCTCTTTTCTTCGGTAACACACGGTATGGATGTTGGCGAAGAGGACGTGCCGATTCCTCGGTAACAATGCGGTGTTTTGTAAAGTGCCAACCACTGCACGCATATGCACGCGCCTACGCGTCAAAAGCGTCTAGTCACGCCTGTGGAGGAAAAGGGCGCGCAACCACTGACACGCGTCCACCGCGTTGCACGCGTTGCAAAGTCGATGCATAATGTTGCTTGACCTTTTGGCTTAGAACTGTCCAAGTTTAGCACAGAACGGCACGTTCTTAACTGGAGCAGGTTTATATGTTTTAGACGATATGAGAACAAGTTAAAAAATTGATAGTGCTTCACCCACCACAGTTTAGACTACTTTGGAAGTAACTGCCATTTCAGTGCCCAAAGTAACTAGAGCGGTATGCACCAGAAATCAACATCGGTGCGTGCGCCGCTCCCGCGAATGAACATTCGCGTCTGGCATACTGTACGTCTATCATAGGGGTGTGCAGGGTTCTCCTTAAGGAGAGGGGGCAGCGAAAGTTTGTCCCAGTGCCCCTCCCCAGGGCAGACTTAGCGCCCCCTCCCGTTTATGTTAATATATGGAGTTGACATTGAGCTCTCCCCCCCTCCTCTCTCCGGTGAATGAGGCGGCGGCTGCCCTCCTGATCAGGTTTACAAACCACCGGCTTTCTATACCAGCTCTACCAAATTTACTAACAATATCTTGAATATGCTGGTACCTTCAGTATATTTACACAACATATTTTATATCAGTCAACTTAATAATCACGCCTGCAACTTCATGATCTGACAGATTTAAGTCAATCATAAGACTACAATTGAGGCCAGAGTAGCAGGCTTTCGGCTGATGAGTGTGTTCGAAATACCCTCAAATGCAACAAATAACACCTGGTTCTTATTGATACAACAGATATTGGCCATAATATAGGAACCAAATACTGCGTAGAAAGCCTTCGGGCATTTTCCATAGTCGAAATGTGCTCTAATGCAACTAAATGTGCGTGACACTTCATGATGTGACAGATATCGGTCATAATATTGCAATTGACCCCTGTATGGAAGACTTCTGGACTTTGTCTTTAGTGAAAGTATTCTCTAAAACGACAAATGACACCCAACTGTTCATGAAGTCACAGATATTGGTCATAATTTTAGAACTGAAACCTTAATGCAAGACTTCTAGACGTTGTCTTTAGTCAAAGTATTCCCTAACACGACAAACGACACCCAGCTGTTCATCAAGTCACAGATATTGTCATAATACTGGAACTGAACCCTGTATGGAAGACTCCTGGACGTTGTCTTTAGTCAAAGTATTCTCTAAAACGACAAACGACACCCAACTGTTCATGAAGTCACAGATAGCGGTCGTAATACTAGAACTGAATCCTTGATGCAAGACTTCTGGACGTTGTCTTTAGTCAAAGTATTCTCTAAAACGACAGACGACACCCAACTGTTCATGAAGTCACAGATAGCGGTCATAATAATGGAACTGAACCCTGTATGGAAAATTTCCGGGCGTTGTCTTTAGTGAAAGTATTCTCTAAAACGACACCCAACTGGTCATGAAGTCACAGATATCAGTCATAATATTAAACCTGAATCCTTAATGGAAGACTTCTGGACGTTGTCTTTAGTCAAAGTATTCTCTAAAACGACAGACGACACCCAAATGTTCATGAAGTCAAAGATATCGGTCATAATATTAGTACTTAAATCTTAACGCAAGACTTCTGGACGTTGTCTTTAGTCAAAACGACAGACAACACCTAACTGTTCATGAAGTCACAGATAGTGGTCATAATATTATAACTGAAACCTTAATGCAAGACTTCTGTACGTTGTCTTCAGTCAAAGTATTCTCCAAAACGACAGACGACACCCAACTGTTCATGAAGTCACAGATATCGGTCATAATATTAGACTGAATCCTTGATGAAAGGCTTCAGGACGTTGACTTAAGTCAAAGTTTTTTTTCTAAAACGACAGACGACACCCAACTGTTCATGAAGTCACAGATATCGGTCATAATATTGAAACTGAACCCTGTATGGAAGACTTCTGGACGTTGTCTTTAGTCAAATAATTCTCTAAAACGACAAATGACGCTCAACTCTTCATGAAGTCACAGATATCGGTCATAATACTGTAACTGAACCCTTCATGAAAGGTAGCCAAAATGTTCTCCAATGCAATAAAACACACCCGACACATCATGATGCAACAGATATTAGTGACCAGATTAGAACCGAGCACAGCGTGAAACACTTTCGGATGGTATATTTATTTATTTTAAAATACGGCAGCTCAATGTGAGGCTACTGCAAAAGTGGCGTACATATATACAAAATGAAAGGATTTAAACAGTAATATCACATTAAGTGTGCCAAGGTAAACAAATATCACTACCCTTGAGTGCACCCCTGTAATAAATTAGAGAAATAGGACATTATTATATTACAAGTGCCTCCAAAAAGTCAGACACACTGGTATTAAGAATCGAACCAAGTAGATCAATCCAGTGTTTGATAACTTTATTTGAACGTGTTAGAGAGCTCTACAAATGACTTCTAAGCTGGATGGTGATTGCGGATCAGTGCTGTGTTGAAGACTTCAGCACTTTGCTGGTAGTTTAAATATCCTTTAACATCTACAAAATGCATCTGACACTTCTTGATGAGACAGACATTGGTTTTGAGATTACAGCCAAGCACTGTGGCTTTCACATGTCATCAATTGTCAAAATATCCTATAATGCAATAACGCATGCCAAAAATTTTTGATTGAACAGATACCGATCATAGGATGGCACCAGAGCGCCGTACAGAAGTTTTGGCTAGTTTCCCAACAGAACTAAACTGAATATGCTTAAGTGCATGCATATATATAATCCAAGTTAATGCATATAAAAAAACTGAACAGAAATGAAGGACTCCCTGGAAACACATACAAACATTCAATGTTCGGAACCATAGAATAATATCTTCAGCTCGTTAGAGTCTGGAGGAACAGATAAATACATGCACAGCTCTGAAAGGTCTCATAAGTGGCATGAGGTACTTTTCGCATTTCTCTTATACAAAGTGCAGTACCATACTATGGCACCTTGATTCATTCTGTGCATACATGTGGTGATCTTCTCTTCCAACAATCGTGTTATTGTGCAGCTGATTTCAAATCAGGTGCTTCTCACAAGGTTTTCAGTTATCTGTCCAACTGTAAACAGAACGCACGTTATGTTATAGTAAACTGTAAAACGACGGAAAAGCGCCATTGTATGCCTATAGCTGTGAGTATCAGAATGAACTATAAATTAAGAATGTGTGTGTTAGAATGCCTCCAAACAACGTATGTGCTACGGAGCGTGGCAGAGAAGCAGAAGAAGCGAAAAGTGAAATAGCAGGCATTACCAGCAGCACTTAATTATGCAACTTTCTTTTTCGATCACCACAGCAACGCACGCTCGAGTTTCTGTCTTGTACGTGAATGGAAATGAGATTGCTGACAGCTGAATGTTTCAGCGTTGGTGGTACCCGACACGAAGTCACCTCACACTACTACCAACCAGCGCACGCTTGTTATTAGCTTGGCAACACACGAAAACGATTTGCACCGAAGCCAACGAATGTTTCAGCGTCGTACAATCCGCGAATACACTTCTATAAGTACGTACGTTTTCACATCAAGGAAATGTATTTACTAGTGCGAGGTTCGCTTTCAGCGATGATGAATACCGATGTTGAAAACAAACACAGTGCAGATAAAACCTCCTCCGTATGAACTACGCGATATTTCGGCCATCGTATATGGTGTCTATGTTGCGACGGAAAGTACGGTAGAGTTTTTTCAGCCGATGTTCCTCGCATGTGCTCGTTCATACGAACTAGATGGTAGAGGCCTGCGCTGGATGCAGATGACACCGATCTGAATTGCCTCCGTGGTAGGCGAGGGCTCATGCTCAAACCTTCGAACCTCCGAAGTCTGTTTACACTCGTTTTTAACACAGAAAGTCACAGATCAAAGCACAAGAACACCGACATGCTCCTTTCGCTCGGCCGACGATCGCACACGGGACCGGCGCTAGCATAGCCGGCCGGCATTCGCTGGATTTGTCGGCATCGCTTGAACTCGGCACAAAACCGCATCACGCTGGTAGCTCGTCGTTTTGTTGTCGTTCTAGATTATGAAGCAGTCATTCAGGAACGTTTGGAGTAGTTTCCATGCTTGCTTTCAGCACTCGACTGTGCCTTTGAAGCGGCGGCCATTAGGCACAGCATTCGGAGTCATCGCGGCCTCTGGTTGGTTGGCGCCGCTGTACGCGTGGTGACGTAGCGTACGCGTGCAAAAATATCAAGCCCGGCTTGATCCCTCGCGCCTCCTCGCGTGTGCCCCTCCGACGCCGACGCCGAGAGGCGCATTTGACGCTTTTGACTCCTAGACGCGAGCATACGTGTGCCAGTGGTTGGCACTTAACGTTGGTACGTTGAACTTTTGATGCTGTGGAGAAGCAGCCCGATAATTCCCTCACAAGGTTCAGCAGCCGCTCTTTTGTGAATCTGGCAAGTCTGGATTAACTTGAATGCGGCTTCCCAGGTCAGCACAAGCTTTTGCATGCGTTGAAGTCGTATCCAATGTGCCGATATTGGAAAAGTCGGCGCTTTCACTGTGGAAAGCGAGACAACAGTACCTCTAGGGACGTGCTGAAACTCATTGATGAAGTTGGTCAGGAGAACTCGAGAGCATTTATTCTCTAACCGAACAAGGCATCGGGCTATGCAGATGTTTCGTTTGAGCAGCAGAGGGATATTTGCCTCTGCAATACCTTCATAGGCGTTGAATTCATCAAAAACGTCGCAGCTTACCAAGGTCAACACGCTACTCTTCAGCGGTAATGTGACGTCATCGTCAACCATTCTCAAAGCATTGACGTAGCTGCCGTGAGAGTTGCGCGCTAAAGCGTGTGCCATAGAAAACGTCACCTGCGACTCTTGCAAGTCAATCTAGGCTTAATTATCATGCAGAAAGTCAAGTCCGAGAATTAGGTCCCTCGAGCAACTCGGCAGTATTACAAAATCTCCGAGATACGTAAATCCGTTAATACTGCCTCGCGCTGTGCGCCGTCCCACCAGAGTGAGAAGATGGCCTCCTGCCGTACGTATCTGCGACCTAGCCCACTGGGTAAGAACCTTCTTCAGCCTGCAGGCAAGACCCATGCTCATAACGGAAGAGTCTGCTCCAGTGTCGATTAGCGCCATTACTTCTTCGTCGTCCACAGTTACCGCAATGTTTGATGTCACCACTCTTATACCACGTTTGGCTGTGTCTGTACATTCTTTTGCTGCCGTCGCTGTCGTCGTAGTGGAGGATCTTCCGTAGAGTCAGCGTCAGTGGCGTCACCTCCGGAGATCACTGAACTCAGTTTTCCCGACTTGCAGGACTGGATGAATCGCGTCTCGGAGCGCCGCGTGAATAGGCTGGGCTCGGTGACCTGTAGCGAGCAGGCGACGACGAGCGGGGCTCTTCCAACCGATGTTCGATACTGCGACGATTCGAGATGAAACTCTATTTCCAGTGGTCACTCGCCAGGTCGTGGACGAGAGGCATTAGGCGAAGATTCACGGAGACCCACACGACGGTATGGACATATTCGGTAGACATATCCGGCTTCCCCGCAGTGGAAAAAAGGGGCCTGTGGTCGGGTGTACGCCACATGTCACTCTTTCTTGATCTTGCTTCGGTGATCATCGGTGGGCTGCGAGGACGGAAGCCTACCTCCGTTTGCTGAGCGTGTCGCTCATTGGGGTAAAACACGCTGGGTGAACTGCTCGATGGAGGGCATCGCATTTCTTCCGCGTAGCTCATCTCGACACAGTGCCTCTGCTGTGGCGCCTCACACTGTTGGGGAGCGTGAACGGCTTGCCGTAGCTCGGCGCGTACCATCTCCGCAATGGAGAGCTGATCTACAGGTGAAGCAGTCACCTGCATCTTTTGTAGCTCTTCCTTAATGAGAGCTCTGATGAGCTCTCGCAACGCGCTGATGTCATTGCCGAGAGTGACAAAAGTGACCTCATTTGGATGTACACCGCGGTTATACTGCCTGGCATGCTATTGAAGGGCCCTCTCCATGGCAGTGGCTTCCTCATGGAACTCCGCAAGTGTCGCAGGCGGGTTTCGAATCAGGCCGGCAAAAATCTCTTCTTTAACACCACGCATTAGGTGGCGAAATTTCTTGGATTTGGTCATAGAGGGCTCCGCACGCCTGAAAAGCCAATTCATGTCATCTATGTAAGTCGTCACCCTTTCGTTAGGGCCTTGAACCAGGTGCGCTGGTGCTGGCGCGGTGACGTTAGGCGGTTTTTGATTCATAGTCCTCTGACGTTGATCGAGGCAGCAACCCATATTGTGGCTCAAGTCCCTGGAGACAACGGCTCAACGTACGTGCACAGGGGTAAGTTCGGCTGAGCTACTCGATGGACTTGCGTCAGGGGTGCTCTCAGGGGACCCTATCATCTACCATACCCAGCACCTCCACCAGAAAATGTCACAAAGACACAGCTACTTAGGCACAAAACAGGGCGTTTACTTTCGTAACCCAAGGGCCAGAAATGCGAACACCAGAGCACGCGCCCACAAAACTACTTCGTTGTCCTCCTCAGAGGCTGGCTACTATAATTGCCAGCCTACCTTGCGTCAATATGTTGTGGTGAACGGATTCTGCACCTAACTAATATGGACTCCATATTCGACGACGGCGTCTACAAGCCACTACGCCTGTTCGCTCGCGAAGATCTGGAACTACCGCCACATCAAGAGCAAATTATGACCCTGACCTCTAAGGACATCGACCACGGTGACGTCTTAATCTCCCCTTCGTTGACTGGCGTCGCTAAAGGTATAGCCCTTGCGACAGGTGTCGTATGTTCACCATGGCTCCGCGATCGCCATTGCTGCAAATGTAACACCGGAGAAAGTTATCCTGCCAGAGGGCAATGCCGTTGCCTGTGTTATGGATGCTGAGCCTGTGAGCGTCACACCACTTAAACCTGCCTCTACCAACGACCCTTCTATGAATAAGACAGCACTTATTAGTAATGACTTAACAACTATGCAGGCGCCGCAGTTGCTTGCTTTGTTAACGAAACACGCCGATTCTTTTGACACCTATTCCTCGACGTTCGGCCGAACTACCACTGCAGCGCATCCCATTCAGACGGAGGGAACATCTATTGTGCATTGCTGCCCGTACTGCGTGTCTCTCGCTGAGCGAAAAATCATCAAGGAAAACGTCACTGACATGCTCCAACGAGAAATAATTCCTCCATCAACTAGCCCTTGGTCAACCCCTGTTGTATTGGTACGAAAAAATGGCTCTGTGCGCTTTAGCGTCAATTACCGGGCACTTAACAACATTACACGCAAGGACGTATACCCCATGCCATGCATTGACGACGCCCTTGATTCATTGCAAGGCGCCGAAT
Organism: Rhipicephalus microplus; assembly: GCF_043290135.1. NCBI lineage: Eukaryota > Metazoa > Arthropoda > Arachnida > Ixodida > Ixodidae > Rhipicephalus > Rhipicephalus microplus. The sequence continues at coordinate 411,801,358 of NC_134710.1, read as the reverse complement.
ACTTTTCAAGCCTTGATTTACGTTCGGGATATTGGCAAATTCCCATGCACGACGACGACAAAGAAAAAACGGCACTTGCAACCCCCGATGGCTTATACGAATTTAACATGATACCTTTCGGGCACTGCAATGCGTCCGCGACGTTTTAACGCATGATCGACAGCATCCTGTGTGGTCTGAAATAGAAAACATGTCTCTGCTACCTTGATGGCATTATAATCTTTTCATCAACGTTTTTTCAGCACCTGAGGCGCTTAGATGACGTCCTAACATGCCTCGCCAGCGCGGGTCTGCAGCTCAACACTAAGAAATGCCGTTTTGCCACTAAACCCTTCAAGATTCTCGGTCATGTGGTGAGCAAGGACGGTATTCGCCTTGACCTCGAAAAGATCGCTGCCATCCTTCCATTTCCACGCCCACAAACCTAAAGATTTGCAAAGTTTTCTTGGCCTTGCATCCTATTTTTGTCATTTCATACGAAATTTCGCTTCAATAGCTGTGCCACTTCCCACACTACTTGCTTCTAATGCACCCTTTGTGTGGTCCGAAAAATGTCAGTCGGCGTTTGACCTATTTAAGGAAGCTCTCACGTCAGAGCCTGTACTCCGCCATTTTGATGAGACCACCCCGACACTCCTGCATACCGACGTGAGTGGTTGCGGTATATTCTCCTCCAACGCGATAACTCTGGACGGGAAAGGGTCGTCGCATACACCAGCCGAGTGCTTACTCCTACAAAAAAGAACTAAACCATCACTGAGCAGGAGTGCCTCGCTGTGGTTAGGTCCATACAAAAGTTCCGTCTTTATCTGTACAGCCGTCAATTCACCATCATAACGGACCTTCACGCCTTATCCTGGCTTTCTACAATGAATAACTTGTCCGGACACTTGGGTCGTTGGATTTTACGCTTACAGGAGTATCAGTTTGAGATTATTTATAAACCTAGCAAAAAACGTCAACACGTCGACGCTATTTCTTGTTGCCCACTACCTACGGCTTCGTTCGATACTCCAGCTGCCATCTTTAACGACACCAGTGCGGACATGACTCCCAGTTCTGTTGCCTTGCTCGCCTCGCTGTACCAGCCCCCAATCGACAATGACCAACCCTTCAGTTCTCGCCAACAGGCTGACTCGTACTGTCGGCGCATTATAGACCACCTCTCAGGAGTTACGCGTCCACCCAATGTACGGCTTCGTCGACAACTTGACCACTTCAAGTTTCAGGATGGTGTGTTGTGTTGTCACATTTATCATCCTGACGGTCAATGCTGGGTACCTGTTCTGCCACGCGCTCTTCGACATCATGTACTTAACGCCTTTCATGACGATTTGACTGCTGGCCACCTGGGCTTTCACAATACCTACGACCGTATTCGAAGCCGCTTTTATTGGCCTGGCCTTTCTACCATCATAATCAAATTACGTGGGTTCCTGCTCTCCGTGCCAACTTCGCAAACTTCCGACATCTCCTCCTGCTGGTCAATACCAGCCAAGGACGTGCCCTACAACACCTTTCGAGGTCTTTGGTGTCGATCCTTATCGGCCCCTTCCCGTTACTGTCGCTAGAAATAGACGGATAGTCACCGCCGTAGACCATCTGACACGCTACGCCGAGACAACTTCAGTAGCTCCTGGTTCAGCATCGGAAGTTGCTGACTTCGTCCCTCAGGCCATAATTCTACCTCATGGTGTTCTTCATTTACTCCTAAATGACCGTAGAAATGTGTTCTTATCACAGCTTTTAGGTGAAGTTCTTCGCGTTTCTGGTACTACTGACAAGACGGCGTCTGGCTACCATCCTCAAACAAACGGTCTGACCGACAGATTTCCTCGAACACTTGCCGACATGATCGCTGTGTACATTCAATCGGATCACAGAAAATGGGATAAACTTCTACGATTGTCACTTGGACCTACAACACCGCTGTTCAGCGCACAACCGGCTACTCATCGTTTTATCTCGTTTAGGGACTTTCACCTACTTTTTTATCGACGTTTCCTTCTTCACCAGCAATGGCCCTCCATCATCGTCTTCTTGCGAAGAATATATTTCTCGCCTTGCCCAGTGCCACCAGCGCGCTGGTATGAACACGGAAGCTACGCAACAAGCAAGGAAGGCCGTCTACGACACCTCTCATCATGTGGTATCATTCCATCCGGGTGACGAGGTGCTACTATTGACACCAATTTGCACACCTGGTCTGTGCGACATGTTTCAGCTTCGATTCATCGGCCCATATGTAGTTTTAGAGCAGACTTCACTTGTCAACTATCCTGTCACACCTCTTGTCCTGCCAACTGACCGCCTTTACCGCAGCACCGACCTTGTACACGTTTCCCGCATGAGCTTTTCACACGACGTTCCTCGTCACCTTGACTACCCGTCCGCAGCGGCTAAGCTGGCCGCTTCACGTGGGGGGAATTTGTGTAGGCATCTATTATGCGCTTCCAAATATTAGCAATATATATATATATATATATATATATATATATATATATATATATATATATATATATATATATATATATATAGATATAGTGGGAGTAATAATTCAATGGGTGGGCCAGTTAGTCTTCGTGAAGGTATGGGATATGGCACAACGGGAGCGTTGTCAACAAGGATAAATATATTTATTTCCCAACAGTTTCGGGAGGGGACCTCCCTTCATCAGGGGATGAGTTATACTGACATGAGCTGTCAGTATAACTCATGTTCATGTCAGTATAACTCATCCCCTGATGAAGGGAGGTCCCCTCCCGAAACTGTTGGGAAATAAATATATTTATCCTTGTTGACAACGCTCCCGTTGTGCCATATCCCATATATATATATATATATATATATATATATATATATATATATATATATATATATATATACATATATATATAGTTATTTATTTATTTATTTATATTGCTACGGTATGAGCCAAGCTGTGGTATGTGCCGGTGATGTAAAAGGGGAAGACGACGTTGTCCGGTGCGATCTGAGGACTCCATCTTTACTTCTGATTGCCCTATCTCATCCTCACCTCGTAAATAAAACCAGTCATCCTCTATTCAACCGTAACAATTCATTTGTTGCCCTCTTAACGAATGATGGTGCCGCGAAATTTCTCAAGGTGTTTACGCTCACCTGGCAAAACAATGTATGCATTAAATTACTTGTATTTTTGTTATTTGGTCAATAATTTAATTGGATTGTCGCACACGTATTCTCTGCCAATTAAAGTTATCGAGCTTATGACCACAGGTATATTGTACTTCACTGTCTCCCAGGTAATGTTTTTGAATGTCAAAGAAAACACACTGGTGTTTATATGGTTTTGTGGAAATAACATTAATTCAGTCGTGAACCTTACTATGGCTCAGGCCCGAATGTCGAATTCTTCAACTCCCTTCTCAAGGCCATTTTAGATCTATCTCTATATAACTGAGAATGTTAGTTAAAATCACTCAACAATATATTTTATGTCAGCTTAAATAAATGCACGTTGTATTACTATGATCATTCGGCAACCAAGGCCGGCCCAATGTGTTCCCGACTGGTCACCCCGAAGAGTGATTGGCACGATCGGCATTCACTCGGCCACCGACATAGGCCTCAACCACGCCGCCGACCAAGTGCCGACGTAACCGACAGCGCACCTCGGGCCAGCCCTTTTCGAATGTCGGGGGGCTGGCGAGGTTGGCTGCCGAGTACATGCCAGTCATCCACCTAATGGTCGGCAGTCGACCAAGGTTGCTTGAGTAGTCTCTAATAAATCAGTAACAAGAAAAAAAATAGTCGTACAATTTACCCGCATGAAACACCACTTCCAAAAAGGTAATCTCTGGCATTGGTCGGATGGGTGCCATAATGCTAAATGTTGGACCTCTCAGCCTTACTGCTGCGATGCGGCTCACATCGAGCAAAGAACACGTCTTGCAAGATGAAAGGCTTTAATGGAACTGAAGAACTAAGAAAAAGAAAAAAGTGAGCCGGCATTGCCCTGAGGCCATGCGTCAGCTTGTGAGGAGGCTCAATTATTATTATTGCTGCTCTTCTGTAGCGAGGGATGAAAAAAAGGAAGTCACAACAGTCTCCCGCGCCGATATATGACGCTAGGTGGCTTCCAATTGGCACAGTAGCTGCACAGGACGCTTTACCACAGTGCCGTCGGGCAAGCGTAGAGAGCAAGTACTGACGATGCCTTCCCGTCCACCAATAAGTTATTCTATGCGAACTAAGCTCCACAGTTGCCTTGGACACTGTTTTTCTCTGAGTAGAACTACATTTTCTTTCTTCAATATGTGATTTTTTTGCTTAGCTGAATGTGTAGTTCCCGAGTTCATTTAGGTACTCCTTAAATTTAATCAACGAGACCACAAAGTTCCTGTCTCACCCCAAATCCTGTCTTACCCCAAAGCTTTTTCAGTTGATCATTGGTCGACTCGGTGTTGGTATTGAGGTCGTAAGGTGGTAGCGTTGTCAGTCTTTTTCCAACGAGAAAATCTGCTGGAGATAGGGGCCCTACGGCTCATCCACGTCATTGCACTCATATGTTAAAGGCCGATAATTTATTACTGCTTCCACTTCCATTAGTAATCAACTCTGTCTCATTCACCGGACGTCAACCAAGTATCTTCTCCAAGCAGGTCTTGACAGAACGTACGAGTCTCTCGTAAAATGGGCCCCACCAAGGAGCACTCGGGCAAATGTATTTCCACTGAATCTTCGAGGAACAGAGAAATGCAAGTACGTCGGGGTGCCTAATTGTTCGCCAGAGCTTCTGTAAAGCTTTGGACGTTTTGACGAAGGTTCGGGCACTGTCGCTGTACATTGTGTGACAGAGGCCTCGACGTGATTCGAAGCTCTGAAGTGTGCAAAAAAAATTCGCCGTCGTCAAATATTCAACAATTTTCAAGTGAACAGCTCTCGTTACAGCACAAGTAAAATGAGCGATGTAAAAACGCTCATGGTAATGCCCTTTGATGAGTAGTGGACCTGCAAAATTCACTCCACTTACAAGAAACGGGAGGGGGGGGGGTTGATAACAACGATCCTGGGGCATACAAGGTGAAACTTGCTAAACTGGTATAGTCTGGAGGCGTTGGCAGATGACACACCATCGTACTGTTTTTTTTTTCACCAGCTGTCGTGGTTGCGGAATACAGTATTTTTTTCCTGATATGAATCACTGTATCTCGTACTCCTCTGTGGAAGACTGTTTTGTGAACATGATTGATGATTAAAGTACTGAGGTGAGAGTCTTTCAGTAAGAGGATTGGATGGTGACAACCGTACGTGTCGTCCATCATCTGAGCGTTTACTTGTACCCGAAGCCGCCCGTTGTTGTCGAGGAACAATCTTAATTGTCCAACTGGACTTTGGGAAGCTATCGGATTCTACTTTGTGACGCAGCTGCCTTCCGTTATCAAAGTGAACTATCTGTTGAAAGCGGATCAAGTAGCATTCTACCTGTTGCATTTCTTCAGCAGACGGCTCCTCGAACCTATATCACTTTCCTTCTTTAACTTTTTTACATAACGGCAAACCGTGCAATTACTCTTACAAGTTTTGTGAGGCTGCTGAATCGTTCGTTATCAATCAGCGTTGACACCGATGTTCTCGTGTCAACAGCGTGGATATTGCTTTCTGGTCCCGTCTCAGCTGCCTCGAGCTTTCCGTTTTCGAGGTCAAGTTTTCCTCTGATTTATTTATTTATTTATTTATTTATTTATTTATTTATTTATTTATATGTAGGGTTTAACATCCCAAAACCACCATATGATGATAAGAGACGCCGTAGTGGAGGGCTCCGGAAATTTCGACCATCTGGGGTTCTTTAACATGCACCCAAATCTGAGCACACGGGCCTGCAACATTGCCGTCTCCATCGGAAATGCAGCCACCGCAACCGGGATTCGATCCCGTGACCTGCGGGTAAGCAGCCGAGTACCTTAGCCCCTATACCACCGTGGCGGGGCAAGTTTTTCTCTGAATTCAGGCCAGAATGTATGAGGCATGGCAAGATATCCAGGTCCATACCACCACAACTGCGACCGACTAAGTTTGTGTACAGTCCAGCCTTGAGTGAGCAAATCTGCGGAGTTTTCTTTTCCGAGACCAAATCGCCATCGAGAATATTCTGTCAAACTTCTGATCTCCTGCGTCCTGTTCCGTACAAATGCCTTCCAGGAAACGGGTTCCTTGTAAATCCAGCAAAGAGTAATCTAAGAATCGGACCAAAATGTTGCTTCACCTATGCCCAGGTCGCAGTTCTTGATAATGTATGCATACAAGCAGGCTGCAAATAATGCTGAAATCAATTCAAGCTTCGCCAAGGTGATCATTTTTAACGGTGCAACTCTGGTCTTTGTCATTAGTAGTATAGTGTGAGCGGTACCACTTGAATTGAAGGTGCGAAGGTAGGCTGCAGCACCGTATGCGGACTCACTTGCGTTGGACAAGATGTGCAGTTCTGACTTTTGATAAGCGCCTACGCTTTCCGCTGCAGGGAACCTTGGAATACTGAGCTCATATGTAGCATGGCTACCTCCCTGATCCATTTTTTCCACACAGCTGACATCTTTGTTAGCATGGTGTCATCCCAGTCAAGTTCTTGCGGGAAGATTTTCGCCCTAACTAATTGGGGATTGATATCTGGGATTTAACGTCCCAAAACCACCATATGATTATGAGACACGTCGTGGTGGGGGGCTCCGGAAATTTCGGCCACCTGGGGTTCTTGAACGTGCACCCAAATCTTAGCACACAGGCCTACAACATTTCCGCCTCCATCGGAAATGCAGCCGCCGCAGCCGGAATTCATTCCCGCAACCTGCGGGTCAGCAGCCGAGTACCTCAGCCACTAGACCACCGGGGCGGGGCTCTTCGCCCTTACTAAAAGGGGTGACAGAAAACCCTAAGGGTCGTAGATTCTTGCAACAGCCTGGAGCACAAAGCGTTTAGTAGTCTGATGCTCCTCCATAAACTGTAGGATATTCTAGGTATCCGTCTTCTTGTTCCAATAAAGTCCCAGGACTTTCAGAGGTCCAGAAGGTGCACGAGCAAAGTGATTTTTCGGGAGAAGTGGTTCCTTGTTTGAAGACTGCAGATACAACAAGGTCGTTCCTCGCCCATTTACGAATGTTCATCGAAGCATCTGAGAATATTTGAATTATCTCTTTCTGCATTTGAATAGCTTGTTTAATAGTGTCAGCGCCAATAAGAAGACCATACATATATATGGAGTCTTGTAATAGCCGGGCTGTCATAGGAAAGCCAATTTCTTCGGACCTGAAGTGGTGCTTCAGCGTAGCAGTTAAAAATACCCGCAACTTGCCAGAACGGGTGATTAGATACCAGTGAAAATAAAAAGAGCGTGATATATGGTGACATGTGAGAGCATACGTTTTGTGATCTGAGTAGCATTTATATTTCCAAATCGGGTTCAAAAGTAACCAAAATGGGTATGTCGCGCCCCTAACGCAAGAGCTATGAACCACAAATGTGAAGTCTTCATAACTGTGCTGTGATTATTTAAAACACACGAGAATAAGGGTTCAAATTTCAAATATATACGTTATTGTTCACTTCTGTTTGTTTCTATTTGGCTTGAAAGGTAAAAGAAGTAGAGCATGAAAAGTGGCGCTGCTTTCGTGGCCTCTACAGAGAAACGGATGCAGTTGCGCATGCGCGTGCCACACGGCGTTTCCCGAGCAGCTCGATTCCCGTCGCGTTGGGTGCTTTGGAACTATGCGAGCTTCTGAATGCGATCGCTGGAGCACGCTAGATGCCGTCGACCTCTGTGGATAATTGCTACCACTTCATGCCTGCTGCTGCTGGTGGCGATGGTTACGCTCCGCCAGATTCGCTGCTACCGCTGTCGTCCGTCGAAGCATGTCGCTCTGGCGCTACTTGATGGGGGTCCTAATTTTGTGCTCGCATGCGAGCCAAAATTCGTTCCTCTAACTCGAGTTGTCAAGCGATGACATATCAAAGCCGTCCAACTACGCCCGAACGCAAGCTATTATGCGTGAATTGTCGATCACATGTAAACGTGTTGTTTCGTTTTTGAAGACGTCTTGGCTCTTCTTGGCTAAAGTAGAGAAAACTACCTGTGCACGGCAAAAAGTACTTGCATAAGAAGCCCCGGAAAAGTGCTGTAACTTTTGTAATATAATTTAGCACGCTAGAACGCAGTGGTCACGGGACTGCAAGCTAGACAAACACAACATTACGTGTTTGCACTTGGAGCTTGACTTTTCCTCACTGCTGGCGTTCCACAGGCGTATTATCGCTATCGCGATCACATCCACTGTTTGCAGCTAGAGGTGTGCGCCGAGGGGTCAGCGCCCCGCCACCGACAGTTCTTGCTACGCCACCGCTGCCGACGCCAACTGATCGGCGCGCCATTTAAATAGGATTTTTTTAGCTAACCTGCGTTTATTTTGCACCTTTTGTCACCAGTCTGGCGTCTATTCTGTCCACTTCGCAAACGCATCGAAATTGGTTCACCTGCCATTTCAAGTTAATTAAGTGGACTATAAAAAACTTTCCGAGTGCTCCTAATAAAGTTGGATAAGATTTAAACGTGAATTTTAAGATACCTTTGATTTCACTACATTTCAGCGAACCCCGGTCAGTGATAGCGCCAACGGTGGTGTTTAGCGAGGACTGTCGACATATTCTAGCTGACGAGATTATGTATTATGTGAGGCGGCCTTTGAACAATGATGAAAGGTGTGGAACGTTGGTCCTGGAATATTCATATATATGACTGTGAAGGCGGGTCGACGAACAAAAGCAGTTCAAATGCGAAGTGTGTGGGCAAGGACTTGAGACGGACAGGGTAGAAGCACTTCTCTTCGATGTGTATGGAAGATGTTGTTATAACTGAGGAAGGGCTAGCTGTTTAGGGCGTATTGACAAAAAAATCAGTTGAGAAACTGGACCACATGCATGGGCTTTAACGAACAAAGGTAAAATGACAATTATTATACGAAATGTTCTATCAAACAGAAACGACCACCATTGTATCGGCAGGTTATGTAAGATCAACAATATTGGACAAAATATGGTGATTCCCATAAATTAAGTTTCTGTAAACTGTGAAGTACGCACAGAAGATGAATGCGCACAAAACACTGAAGCGTGGGCTTGTATTTTCAACGTGCTTTATCCTGCACACTGTGCGATACTTCATTCCTCACTATCAAACAAACTAATCTGCCTTTCCTTCAGCCGTTTTTATAAACGGCTGAAGGAAACTAACTATATATTCAACTAACTATAGATGCTGATTTGTCACAACCATGTTTTCAAAGGACACCACATATGTCACTTGCTCAGCAAGTTGGTTAATAACATTTTTGGAAGAACAAACTAAGGATCTCAGCCTGACAGGACATCGAGCTAAGTATTTATGGCGGAAAGCCTACAAACTCATGTACCAAAAGCGATTTCGTGAAAAATAGGCTGAGGCGTTCCACAGCTGCACGCCTAACACTACAAAGGCAAGAAGCGTGTCAAAAGGGTAAAAACAGCTCACTTCCATGATCGACGCCACGTGCACTCGCTAACTAGCAACGCGAATCCCTTATCTAGTTGTAAGGACATCTGAAGGATCACTTATACATGTGTTGCACTTTGCCTTTTTTGTTTTTTAAGGCTTCAAAATGTTCAATTTCAATCTGTTTTTTTTCCTTTGCCAATGACACTGATATATTGGGGACGCGGAGACTAGCGAAGAGGTCGGTTTTGTGCCTGAAGGATGTTCACACTGCCTATAGGTGTCACTAGGCCTCGACCAGTCTGATCTCTGCAGACACAGCCGCATGACAAAGTAATTTCTTTCAAATCATTTAATGCCATTGGCAAAGAAAAAAATTGAACGCACAACTCATGAAGCCTTTAAAATAAAAAGACAGCGAAGTGTCATGTGTGAGTGATCCCCCAGCTTTCCTCACAGATAAAAAACTCGCCGTATAGATAGTGGGTATACTTGACATTGATACTTTGGTGCTCCATGGAAATCGGCTGCTTCACACTACCTTGAAACATTTGTTGGAAAAGAAATGTTTGGTTAATTGTGCAACTGTGGTTTAGATGGCCTTTTTAGGCATGTGCTTCTGGTTAATTTTTGTAGGGGCTTTCTTTAATAACGTTTAGTTTCAAGTCCAGCACTTGTCTTTCCTGGTTCCTACGCTGCATTCGTGTTTTTCGTTGGTTTCTTTTTACGTAGATCGGTAAAGATGATCTCTATTATTGTCATGCGGGCATAGTAACCACCCTTCCACCCTTCTCATTCTCTCATATTTCACCATCTTGAACGCATACAAAAGGTCTTCATCAACGCGTGACGTGAACGAGAGATGTGCTCCGATTATAAGTCGGCCAACTCACTGATGTGTCTATCAGAGGAATTGAAAGATTCAGATTGAGGCGTGAGTCAGAGTCTGAGTGGATCCAGCTGAGTTATACTTAGGCAAGTCTTCTCATTCCGAGTGAGCCCGGCTGAATTTTAGCATGGTGAGTCTGAGTTCAAGCGAGTTCCCAGTTCGATTCAGCAAAATTTTGTTTAGTCTGGATTCTTGTGAGTTCTATGCGATGCCCCACAGTGGGGTTCAAGTGGCTAAGATACTCGGCTGCTGAACCGCAGGCTGCGGGATCGAATCCCGGCTGCAGCGGGTGCATTTCCGTTGAAGGGGGAAATCTTGTAGGCCCATGTGCTCAGATTTGGGTGCACGTTAAAGAACATCAGGTGCTCGAAATTTCCGGAGCCCTCCACTACGGCGTCTCTCATAGTCATAAGGTAGTTTTCCTCACATATCATTCAAGTCCTATGCGAAAAAAAACCTATTTAATGAGGGTGTCTTGTTATTTTGCTTTCCTATGGTTACAAATATTTATAGTCTCATTTTATAGCGTGCCTTGTTATCGTGTATGTGCCACCTTGTAAAGTCACAGAACTGCCTATTTTCAGGTGGAGCATATTCGGTCGAGCGAGAACAGATTGGGGCCTCGGGGTACCCCCCGGGGGTCAGTCATTTTCCACTATTCTTCAATATAGTGGTGAAGAATTTTTCAGACAGAGTGGGTGGCCTAAGGGGCATACGTCACGCACTTTACGCAGATGACACTACGATTTGGTACCCTAGCAGAAATGGAGCAAGCTTTACAGGCGGCCTTGGAGGAGAAAGAATCCTATCTCAGAGACACTGGTATCAAGCTGTCCCCCAGCAAATCAGAGCTGTTACTTTACAGACCGGCTAGACAAGGAGTTTGGGGTCTAACACCACTCAACCAGCTACTTGTGACATTATACGTGAGTGGGCAAAAGTTCCTATAGATGACTCAATTAAAATGTTAGGCCTGCTCATAGACGCGAGGGGCTGTCAGAACAATTAGCTACGTTACATCCAAAATGGGGAACATGCTGAGGTTAATCGCAAGGGTGACTAATCGAAAGAAGAGTTTAAGTGAGGACAACCTCCTCAGGATGTATCATGTGTTTCTCATGAGTATATGTGGCATCTGCTCTAGTTTCGACCAAAACAGAAAAAGAAGGTAAATACGCTCAAGCGTAAGAGCATCAAGAAGGTGCTTGGCTTGCCGATTTGTACGAGCACTGACAAGCTAGATGAACTTGGTATGCACAATAACAATACGAGATCGTAGAGGCGCAGGTCACTGCCCAGGCGGTTAGGTTATCTTCGACGTCGGCAGGCAGGAGAATCCTTGATGAGGTCTGCATATCTCCTGGGCTTACAGAGGAAATGCGAACAACACTGAGTCGGGAAACAAGGGCTACTTACCTGGTGGGGTCCTTCCCGCGAAACGTACATCCACAACATAACGAGGGTATGCGCAAAGCCCGTGCACGAGCTATCTTGAAGAGAGTTAGAGATGACATTGACTCCGTCGTGTTTTTCGACGCAGCGCAGTATGGTAACAGTAGATTGTTCGCGTTGTCGGTTATGAACGAAAAGGGGGTGCTTCGCTCCTCCGCCTCTGTAAAGGTGGCCACCCCGGGTATAGCTGAGCAAATCACGGTTGCGCTGGCCTTGTCCGACCCAGAGCGTTCCTACATTTACACCGACTCAAGAGACGCAATTAAAACTTACCAATCGGGCAACCTCGCTTGAGAGGCGGCCTTCATTCTAGAAAAGAGGGCTTATCCAGGTTATTATGTTATCACTTAGTTCCCCGCACACATGGTGAAGAACGTTCTCGAAGACTTCCCGAGCCTCAACGAGCTGGTCCATGATCGTGCGCGACAACTTACCCACCGCGACGGTCTAGAGGCTATGGAGGGGCAGGAGGGGACTCGGCAGAACGATGCACTACTCATATTCAATGAAAGAACCACGCATTACCAAATTGGCCGAAGAATCTATCCTCATTCTCACGCGAAGCTCAGCAGACACAGTCAGCTACCTTGAGAATGTTGCAGATGGGGTCTTTTCCGTCGCGGGGATTCCTAAGTAAAATATGCGCGGGCGTTCACCCTAGCTGTCCTGACTGCAATGAAACCTTCTGCTCTGTGGCTCACATGCTCTGGCGATGTCCTGCGCTGCCTAACAACCTTCTCTCAAGCGAAGCCGAATGTGAGGAGGCCATGAGAAGTACGGAACTCAGCAGGCTAATGCAGGCAGTTTTAAGCACTGTGCTGTGCTTCCGACCAGGCTGCAGAAATTAGGTGCCTTTTCTCATCTTCTAACTACTACCACCAGTCCAGAGGGCCCAAGAATGGGCGGAATGTCGCGGCGTTCTGTCCTTTACGTGGGCGCGGCCAGCGGTTACAATGGCCCCTCGTTGGAGGGTTCTGCAGTAACTCCTCCAGTTCTATTAAAGTTCGCTTTCTGTCTGTCTGTCAGTCTACATGTTTTTCTCTCTGTAAATCTAATTCCCCACACAATTGAAACTCGCTTTGTTGAAAATCCTTAATAAAAACCACTTGCTCGTATTTTCGAATAAAAACTATAACCTTAACTTAAAGGCATGGAATGAAATGACGGCATAAAATGCACCACTGAGATGAAACATCAACATTGAAATGCTAATACGACTAAGAAGCTAATGCATACTGCCTACTTTCAAGGTGCACAGCTATTTGTAAGTTTCTTTGCGGTGTATTTGGTCACGGAGCTAATTTCGTTCGCGTCGGCGTGATTTCACAACTTGAATTCAGAATTTACAACAACACGTTAGGAGTTGCTCCTACAAAATCCGTTATTTTTGGTGATGTAATAGTGGTTTTATGCATCGCACTGGCTTCAACTTTAGTGCTAATAGGTAATGCGTTTACAGGGTACACCGCTCGTAGACTATGACAACGTAGAATAAGCAATTTATGCTGATGCATGCTACAAATCTTGTATGGTCTTTTCCCAGAGGAGAGAAAAACGCGCATTCGATTGCGATACTAACGAGAAGGAAAACTGAATAATCATCCGTAACTTAATTATTGTGCATGTAGTCTAATTTACAATTGTTCAAAACAAATGAACATGGCTTTGAGAGGGCATGAAAGTGGGTTGTGCAGCATGTTCTGTCACATGTGCAACTTCCTTGAATTTCATTACGCAACATCGTGATTTACATTGAGTTTTATCTACAGTTATGCACCAAATCAACCCAGAATGAGCACTGTATTCTACCTTCATAAATTATGTGGGTTCCAAGGCGACAGAGCAGCACAATTAGCGAGCATCGAGCGCCCCTTTGCTCTCTCCTGCATTGAACTGTTTGTCCTCGACGCCGCTTTCTTGTTTGCATGAATAAATGTGGCGATTGGAAAATTACGAAGCGCAAAACAAAATATTCACAAGAATGAGAGAGACGGGACGGGAGCTTGTGAATGCCCTTTCGAGCGCAAAAAAGTTTACTATAGCAAAAGCACCATCTCGACGAATTTCAAGTTTTGTTAATGTAGTGACAACACAAGCTATCAGCTTTTATGTCATGTCCTGCCATGTGATACGTTGAAAGCTTTCCGAGTGGATAAGCGTCGCACACCGCTCCTGCCGTGCGCGACGCTTAGTCACTGGCAAAAACAATTTTTTTCGAACCGTAATGCTGTCAAACATTTTTGTGACCCCCTGAGAACTTGGGGAGCTTCTAAACATTTTTCCAGCACGCCTGCAGTTTAGGGCTCCATACCGATACAGCATAGCAGCGCCTGTTTTTTTTTATTTTCTTTTTTTCTTGTTCAAACTAATTTCCATTCATAGTCAGGTCTGACACGCGGAAGCAATTTTGGCTGTTGCTTACCCGTCATTGTGTTCGCCCAGTCCATTCTGCGAAAAGCTTGACGACACGGGCTTTTCCCAGGCTCAAGTTACTCATACCTGAGCTTTTGCGTCCTTTGTAGGCCCCTAGGAATGCAGACAAGCTACAAAACGCGGCAACGAGCTCTACTCTCTGGTTTTACGGCTTGCAGCCCAGATATCTGTATTATTTCAGAGTTGAGCATTTGGCAGAAGTCTGCTTGGTTGGCATAACAGAAAAATGAAAAAAAGAAAAGTCCAGCCAATATTTATATTAAGAAACCCGATGTTTGGAAGTCTGATCGGCTTTTTTCTTCAAGGGTGAGAAGGCCCGAGACGTTTGCCACGACTCGTTGCAAGCCTTGGAAGTAGATGGAAGGCAGTGTCCCCAGTGGTGCGGTTGGTGTCTCCCACTGTCAACTGAATGTGTCAGGACTCAAAGGGGAGCCGCCAGCGAAAGTTTTTTTCTGTTTAGAAGATCACCGCACTGTCGGGACTTGTATGGTGGTCTACCCGCTAACAATGTTCTGCCTCTGCACTCCGTTCACTGTTCATTTGATGGAAGCCATTCCTGTGCTACCACATTTTTTCGTAGAAGTTCTTGGTTTAGCCGGCGCACGCGATCCTGCACACGACGCAATGCACTCTTCGCGCAGGCGCAAGGTCTTTGGACAAGCGCATGAAACTGCCGATGGTGGTGGAAGGCAACGTCGACTCCTACTTTTTTTACTTCTCCGGCGCCCACGATGTAGGGGATCGACACGCGGCGTTGTTGCGGCGCCGTTAGTGTCACATTTTCGGGGGAGGCCAGGATGGTGCCATGCAGGTCAGACGCGTTGCGATCGGCTCTAATGATTTCTTCGCTTCTTGGTGGTAAGGCCGCATTCACCCGAAACTGGGTCGCAACGGGACACTGTGAACACCGGCACACTGTGGACAGATCACCGGGACACTGTGGACACAGAAATCACACCAGTGGGTGGACTCTTTGTACATTAATAAGTGACTTTCGTGACGACGATTCTGAGTGTGCAGCTACAGACGCCGCCGTTCGGCCCGGCCGCGCCGTTGTTTGCGTGGTGCACAGACACCGCGTCTCAAACATAATAGGACTTGTTCTCGCCACATTAAGAGATGGAAGATGAATCATCGAAGACCCCGGGGGATGCTGAAGAGGATAACAAGGATTCCGGGTGGATTACGGTGACTAAAAGACGAACGGAAGTGAGGAAAGCCAGTAGAGCTGCTGGCGCCGGAACGCCGGCGTCTAAGACGATGTGCTCAAGAACCTACGCCCAGCCGTCACAGCTTCACAGATGTAAAGAAAAACTTTATAAGGGGAAGCAAGATGCCACCGCTGCCATGTGAAGAAACTAAGGTTGTCATGAGTCCGAGAGGTTGTCTGTGTATTAGCAAGTCTGGCACGTCTGTTGTGGCAGAGGCCATATGGAGTGCGGCGCGGGGCTCGGTCCGGAAGAGAGAAACACGGACACAATGTGCCCTAATCACCTGCGAAATATTATGGTCGTCAGTACTTCGAGTCAAGAGAATGTTAAGCGCTAAGTTAACGTTGAAGCTATTACGGTGGCCGGACAGCGCCACGAAGTCAATGCATATGTTGCTGCTCCGCATGCCACCTGCAAGGGAGTCATCCATGGGGTCCCTCTTAGTGATGATCCAGAAGCCATCGACCGGAAGATTGTCAACGCGAGAAATCCACTGGCCCTCGGAGCAAAAAGAATCAAGAATACTGGTGTGATCATAATGCTGTTCGACGGGTACAAGGTTCCCAATTATGTTTCCTATGGTGGCACCCTCATCAAGTGCACGTTGATGTTTGCTAGTTGAAGCAAGTTGATGTTTGCTATGCCTGTGGCTGACTACGACACCGCTCTGGCGTCTGCCCGACGCCCGACGCTTCAGTCTGCAAGGCTTGCAGACAAGCTATCCAGCAAGAAGAGGATCATGTTTGTGAACCAATATGCAGTTTGTGTGGCGCAAAGCACCTCACCGCATCCAGGGAATGCCAGCACCGATATCGGACACCCTATGTCGTCCGGCGCAAGCGAGGCCTTAGGGCCCGCGCCCTTCGGGAGAGGTCTCCATCCGTCAATGTCGATGGCTTCCTCGAGCTCAACGACTGTCATCAGCAGGGCCATCCCGGACCATCGACTCCTGGAGGCTGATTTATATCACGAGGGAGATCCAGAACCAGAGGCAGCTGCAGGAGTCGTTCCACGTCCAGATTGCGTCTAGGATCCCGTTCGAGATACGGGGCCTGCTCCATGTCCAGGTCACGGTCTTAATCCAGGGGTGGCACCAGACCACGTCCTAGCTCCGGTGCCCATTCCGGATCCGGTTTCGGACCTAGCCAGGGAAAGGCTGACACACCGAGCACCAGACCGGACCCCTCGCCCAGGACAGACTGCGGGCTCGCACGGGGACTGCAGCTGTCCCTGGCAGTCCACGCCACCGAGGACCAGAGCAGGGACAAGTCAAACCTAACCTGGGCCGACAAGGTTCGTAGTAATGACGGCGAGCAACCCATGCAATGCAACCCGTCCCCAGAGCATGCTAGAGACGCGGAGATATTACGATTGAAAAAGGAAAACGCGGAGCTTAAGGATACGCTTACTAAAATGGCAAATGAAATGGCGGAGTTTAAAATATTGCTGAGAACAATGCACAGCAAAACTGAAGGCAAAACCAGCGATACGCCGGTACCGGCTCCTGTTGGTGATGGGCCCATGGCAACCAAACACAGAGCGGTAGTAAGCAAGCTTAGGAACACGGAATCTCAAGTCGAGGAGATTAAGCAAACGCTAGTTACAATTACAGAGAACATTAAGATGGTGGCAGGGAGTGTAGCTAGCTAGCCTTACGGAGAGTGTTAGGCAGATGCAGGCTGCACTCAGTGACCCAGTAGAGGGGCTTAGGGCAATGAACGAGCGCATCATTGCACTAGAAAATCACGCCAAACTGCCTAAATCTGCACCACAGGGTGCGTCGCCTGGCAAAGAGGAAATGGCCATTCCCGTACAAGTCGACAGCCGAGGAGCTAATTATGAAGATTAACAGATTTTTCGAGCCACACTGACCCCCTAGGGCGATGATCAAAGTAGAATCCATAATGGATAACAATAAAGACACTGTCTGTATTTGGCAATGGAACTGCAGGGGGTACGCTGGTAAAAGAGCAATCCTGCAGCAGTACTTTAGAACAATAACGAAGAAACCTCAAATTATAGCACTTCAAGAGACCTTAGCCTCTGCAGCGTCCCTTTCTGGTTACTGGGCAGTCCCTGGCCAGTCAGGAGTACGAGGTGTCTGCGCACTTATAAGTAAAAAGCTGACGCACGTCGCCCACAACTTGCAGATGGCCAGATGCAATATCGAATATGTAATGGTAGAGATCCTACTTCACACACTAAGGCGCAATCAGCGGAAAAACAGTGTTTTTGTTTTGAATATCTACAGTAACCCCAGGCACAGGCGCCAGCATTTCGAGACGTTGCTCGAGAGGGCCGTAGAATTAGCTGGTTCTTAGCCCCTTGTC
Organism: Rhipicephalus microplus; assembly: GCF_043290135.1. Lineage (NCBI taxonomy): Eukaryota > Metazoa > Arthropoda > Arachnida > Ixodida > Ixodidae > Rhipicephalus > Rhipicephalus microplus. The sequence goes on along the minus strand of NC_134710.1, from coordinate 411,783,541 downwards.
ATAGTCGGTGATTTCAATGCGCCACATGGCTTATGAGGATACGTGTGTGAGACGAAAAAAGGTCGTGACCTCTGGCAGGACGCCACCAAACTAGACTTTACCTTAATCACTGATAAGGCTTTTCCTACGCGGATAGGCAACTCTGCGACCAGAGACACGACGCCAGACCTCGCTTTCATCAAGAATGTCGAAAAGACTACATGGGCCAACACCACCATGGATTTTGGCAGCGACCACTACGTTCTGCAAACTTTTATTATAGTGGACCGTAGCAGAGTGTGAGAGTTCACGGTGGTTGACTGGGATCTTTTTCGCAGCATTCGCGGTACAAGGGCCAGTGCTCCTGACAATTTCGAGGAATGGTGCCAAGGCATGCGCAAAAATACCACCGCTGCCACCAAAAAGATAAAGACAAATTTAAATGTGGAGAAGATGGACAGTAGGCTTGCCCACATGTTCGAAGCCAAGACAGCTATATTTTCTCGATTGAAGAAGCAGAGGCACAACAGTAGGTTGCGGCAAAGAATATCAAAGTTGAACGAAGAAATCGAACAACATTGCGACACACTGTGCAAACAGCAGTGGGACGAGTTGTGCGAGTCCGTCGACGGTCAAATCAGAAATGGCAAGTCCTGGCACCTTCTGAAGCACCTCCTGGACGAGCACAGCACTAGAGCCAACCACAGACACACTTTAGCTTGTGCCCTTCACGAAGCCACCAAAGAACAGGGGGTTGACGAACTCGTTACCCGATTAGTTTCCAAGTACCTGCCGGTCGAACGAGAGAACGAAGACGGCGTGTTCCCAGAGTATGGCGGTCCTCCTTTACCTGAACTAGACGAAGACTTTTCAGAGGCTGAAATCAGGAGAGTGATACAAATGCTCAATCGCAAGTTCATTTCAGTTCAGTTCAGTTTATTACCTTAAATGCCCCCCTTTCTAGGAGGGGCATTACATAAGGGGTGGGGTTTTATTTATGTTAACAATAAGCAGTAAAAGTTGTTTTAGCGTTCAAGATGATCAATAATATGGTCTTGAAAAACAGATGATGAGGTGATGTTGGCGATGTCCCGGGGGAGGCCATTCCAGTCCGTGGCTGCTCGAAAAAAGAACGAGGCAGAAAAAGCAGTGGTGCGCGATGATGGGCGGGAAACCTGTAATGGATGACTGGTTCGATAGGATATGCGTGCTGCGGCTGCTATATAAAGTAGCTGATTGAGGGAAGAATGAAATAGTTTGTGATAAAGCACGAGAGTTGCAGTGCGGCGGTGCGAAGAAATGGGTGACAGTCCATATTTCACTTTCAAAGATGAAATACTGATATCGTATGAGTAAGGTGAGTGAATGAATCTGGCAGCATGGTTTTGTACCGCTTCTAATGTTTTGATTAAAGACGCTTGATGTGCGCTCCATATGACAGATGCATATTCTAATTTCGGTCTGATTAAAGATTTGTACGCAAGTAATTTTACTTGTAGGGGGGCTAGGCGGAGATGGCGTTTGAGAAAACCAAGTGCTTAATTGGATGCTGAAACTAAATTAGCGATATGGGTACGCCATGATAAATCATAAGACAGGGTTATTCCAAGATATTTATAAGATGGTACTGATTCAATTGCGGTGTTAACGATGGGATACTGGAAGCGATATGGGCTGTGGCGACGGGAAAATGACACAAGTTTACATTTAGAAGAATTAAGGGTCATTAACCATGTGTTACACCAATTAAGCGCGTTGTTAAGATTGGTTTGGAGATACAAGAGATCATGCTGGTTACTGATAGTGTGATAAATGGCACAGTCGTCCGCGAACATGCGAATGCTGCAGGATAGGCACGTCGTTAATATATATTAGGAATGGAAGGGGACCAAGGACCGATCCTTGGGGAACGCCTGATGTGACTGAGAGAGAGTTGGATGGGTGGTCATTAACAAAGACTCACTGAGAACGGTTAGTGAGAAACTGTTCAATCCAACGAATAATGTTAGGATCTAGGTGCAGGTGTGAAAGTTTTAGCAAAAGGCGGCGGTGAAGAACTTTATCGAAAGCTTTCGCATAGTCTAGAAAAATTACATCAGTCTGCATGTTACGGTCTGGTTTAAGGTGCAAGTCGTGAAGAAAGAGCGCTAATTGTGTTTCGCAGGAGAGACCTTTACGAAATCCCTGTTGTGATCGATGAAAAAAGTTACATGAGTGCAAAAAACTTGCGATTTGAGAGTAAATTACGTGTTCCATGATTTTACAGGGTACACTAGTTAATGAAATGGGGAGGTAGTTCAAGGGTGAGTCTCTGTTACCCGATTTGTACACTGGAACGACCTTCTCCGTTTTCCAGTCATCTGGAATGATTCCTGAGGCGAGGGACTGTGAAAAAATCAAAGATAAATAGGCGGCACAAATGGATTTACTATTCTTCAGTAGCTTAGATTTAATTAAGTCCATACCGGCTGATGATGAGAGCTTCATGTTATCGATTACGGACGCAATGCCTTCTTCAAAAAACGAGATATTTGGCATAAATGCTTCGATGTTAACTGATGGTGACTGTGAAGGTGCGTCAAGTTCTTGAGTAAAGACAGATGCGAATGCGGTGTTAAATATTTCCCTACATTCATGGTCTGTCACTGGTTAGTGCGCGTCGTTAGTCAGTGTGATGTCGTGAGTCTGCTTTGGATTTAAAAGTTGCCAAAATTTTCTGGGGTTGCTGGTTAGTAGCTTTGGTAAGGCATCATGAGAAAATGCATGCTTGGCGTTCCGGATCTCAACTAGATATGATTTTTCAACTTCGAAGTATTTATCCCAGTCGCTCCGGGTGTCCCGGCGTTTGGCCAAACGGAACAGCCATTTCTTTTTATTTTCCAGCCGTTTTAAACGTACAGAAAACCATGGCTTATTGTGATTAGTATAAAAGGTAACCCTCGAAATGAACACGTTAGTGAGCACACTTAATTTATTTTTGAATATTGACCAGTTTTCATGTACTGTGCGAGTGGGAAACACTGATTTGTGCTCAGAAAAAAAGGTGTTAAGGTCTTCAGTTATTGCATCGTATTTTCCCAGGTCGTAAAGGCATATTTTTTTGCGGATGTGTACATGGAGCGGAACTGAATGAGAATAGGGCATGCATGATTTCGTGGTCGTTGATTTCTGGGAGATAACTTATAGATGACAGGTTCTCAGGACTGCTAGTTAGTATTAGGTCTAGGATGTTTGCTGTTTCTTGCGTAACGCATGTTGGTTCCGAGACTAACTGACTCAGGTTAAAATATAAACATACGTCAATGAAGTTTTTAGCCTCTGCATGACATAATAATGAGGAAATGCCTAGGTTATGCCATTCGATGTTCGTGCAATTGAAGTCACCAAAGAGAAGAATGCGAGCATTGGGGTAAGTGACAACAAGTTGCCTTAGGCTATTGTTTAGGTGCCTAAGAAGTCTGGATTAGCATGCGGTGGTCTATAACAAACGCCAAGAAGTACTGTTAGGGGAGGAGCATGACAAATGAGCCATAATGATTCAATGTCGGATGTGACGTGTACAACGGAACATAATATACCTTGGTGAATTGCGACAAGAACACCACCCCCTCGAGTACACTTTCGGTCGCTACGATACACGCGGAATTCAGGTAAGTCAGTCAGAGTTTACGCGTCCGAAACGTTATCTTTGAGCCAAGTTTCAGTTAGTACCAGTATATCGCTTCCGGATCACAAAACAATGTTCGATAAGAGTGCGCGCTTTGGAAGGAAACTGCAAATGTTAGTAAATATCACGGAAAATGAGAGTGGTTCGGCAAGTGCCAGGCGTTGTCGGTTTGTAGGTACATGGTGACAGGACGATTGCTATGCGATTTCTTTAACTGTGCTAGACAATTTATCGAAAATATAACGTTTCGGACCGATGTGCAGGGTTTTATACCGCAACGAGAACTTAGCAGATTTAGCTTTGGCAAATGCTATTAATTGTTTTCACGCGTGCCGAACTGAGAGCGAAAAGTCCTCTCCAATGCTAAAGTTAGTATTTCTTAATTTCCGGTCATTTGATAGGATCGCGTCCTTTCTTTTGTAGCATGCGAATTTTACGATTATGGGACAATTTCTACCGAGCGAGTGACGACCAAGGCGATGAGCTCTTTCGAAGTCATGAGGTCCTACGGTTATTCCTAGATTATTATGGTAGAAATCGATAAATATTTTTTCAAAAACGTTCCATGTTTCGCTGTCAGTAGGGTCGGAGATGCCATAAAAGATGAGGTTATTTCGACGTGATCGATTTTCCGCGTCGTCTAGGCGGTCTTCTAACTCCTCGATCTTGCGAGACATGCTGCTTGTGTATGCCCGCATCTTTTCGATGTCGTTTCGGATAGGAATAAGGGCCTGGTAGTGTGCTTCTAGGTCGGTCATCTGTTTGCATAAATCCGTTAATGTTCTATAAGTAGTGTTTAGCTGAGATTTGAGGCTCTGTACTTCGGTAATTACTTTGGATTGGCTTGTGGCTATTTTATAAAGTTCTGTTAACGCGGCATCATTTTCGCCAGGGCCAGGGTTGGTTTCCACATCTCCTGACAACATCAACAAGGAATGAATAACGGAAACACATTCGGCGGCAATGGCGAGACAGCACCGTGGGCTCGGCAACTGCACCAAGACGTAATTGCTAGTTTTTTTTTGCAAACAGCGCGTAGGATTTACTAACCTGCATCGCAAAAATTAGCGGGTTAGATGGCTGCGTTGAGGTGCACTAACAGAGCCCATGGGGCGGTGCCGGTGGCGGGTGCGCTTTTATATGCAGCGGAGCTGTTGACGTCGATGATGATGTGGCCGTCCACAATGCTTTGATTCCGGTAGCCAATGCTCCCCTGGCGGCACGGTCATCCCGGGTTGGCTGTTGACGAGTGACAGGTGGTAGCATCCTGACGCCGCTGCGAAGCACGGCAGTGCGCACCCCGGTGGTGCACCGGCAAAGATGCGCACCGAGGTCAGCAGTAGCTGGCTGGTGATCAGACGGCAGATCGTCTGCATCGCAAAAATTAGCGGCTTAGATGGCTGCATTGAGGTGCAGTCACCGAACCCACCCTCGAACCGACTTGCTCGCAGCAAGTCGGCACCAGGGCCAGACGGGATCACGAACAGAGCCCTCAGAAACCTCGACGACGCATCCATAGAACGTCTAACTGGTTTCATCAATGAAGCATGGAAAACGGGAAGGGTTCCTGAGGAATGGAAGCTAGCTGACACCGTACTGATTCCCACGCCAGGTAAGTCTCCTAGCGTTGAGAAACTTCGCCCCATTTCCCTCACATCGTGCGTGGGCAAGGTGGCAGAGCACGCAATTCTCAACAGACTTAACGACTACCTGGAGGAAAATGAGATTTATACGCACAATATTGTCACGTGCTTGTCAAAAAGAAGGACAATGACAGTTGTGCATGTGCCATGAAGTACAATGAAATAGATGAAAAATAAGAACTCTCTTGCGCGTTCTATTAAAAGAACCTACCTGCTTCTGGTGTCTCAGTTTCTGTGGCAAGACCTCTGTTTTGACGTCGTGACACTGGTGGAGGTGCTGGAGCTTACAACCTGATGCCGAAGAGTCTTGCTCAGACCCGTTCACCTAGTCCAGAGACTCATCCCCTCGTCACGACTCCAGTGCACCAATTCAGTCGGTGCCTACTAGGCCTAAGTCCAGAGTCCGCACCTGTTCCGCCTCTTTCCAGCATGGCAGCTCCTACGACAGCCACGGTTATCCCACCATCGCAGACCACTCTTCCCTCGCAGGTAACTCTTGAACATCCTCGCGTTCCTGAAGTTTTCCGTGGGAAAGAGTACGAGTATGTCGAGGACTGGCTCGAACAGTTTGAACGGGTCGCTGTATCCAATAACTGGAGTGAGCAGCACAAACTTGGCCGTGCATAATTCGCTCTGGAAGATAGCGCTCGCACGTGGTATGACAACCGCGAGGCTACATTCTAATCTTGTGAAGACTTCCATCGAAAGCTCCTCAATACATTTTTGAACTCGGACCAATGGGATCGCGCACAGCAAGAGATTGAGGCACGCGTGCAAAAACCCAATGAAACCGCCGCCATCTACGCAGAGGGTATGATCCGTCTGTTTCGACGAGCTGACCCTGACATGCCCGAGGCGAAGAAGGTGCGTCACCTAATGCAGGGTGTTAAGGAACAAGTGTTGGCGGGCCTCGTACGAAATCCACCTACAACAGTAGATGAATTCATAAGAGAGGCGACAGTCATCGAGCGCGCACTGCAACAACGACGCCGACACTTTGACCGCCTGCAGAACCACACGGCAGTAAGTGCTGCAGCTCAGAACACTGCCGTATGCGAAAGTTCTCTGCGACAAATGATTAGGGAAATACTGCGTGAGGAACTTCGGGCCCTCTGCGTTCCCCCTGCCCAACCACCAGTCGCATCTGTTGCCGAAATCGTCCGCCAGGAGTTGAGGCAAGCCATTACACCACCCACGCCAAGACCTGAGCCACATCCAGCGGGCTACGCTGATGTGGTCCGTCGCCCTCCACCGACATTTGTGGCGACGCCCTTCCAGCCACGACCCGCTGCCGTACCTTGGTGGCAACGGGATTCTACGAGACGACCACCAGTTCGCCGAACTGACTTGTGGCGCATGGCCGACCGTCGACCTATTTGCTACTGCTGCGCAGAACCCTGTCACATTGCCCGCTATTGCCGTCACGGCGATTCTGGGTTCGGGAACTTTTCTCGTCCCGCTTCTTTCCGCTCCGAAGACCGTCGTGCCCACGATGCCGATCAACTATCGCCTGCCCAAGCAACCCCACCGCGCCGCTGGCGATCTCCATCACCTGCGCGTCACCGTGACTTCTCTCAGAGCTACGCGGACGTCACCAGAGGCCGTTCGCCTAGCCCGCGCCGGGGAAACTAACTGATGCGACCTCGGGGAGCAAGGTTGCCAATCGTCGACACACTGAAAAGTTCCCCCAATCATCGCAAGAAGGTATCACGACAACGACGATGAATACGACGATGAATAATAAGGCTGATGAAGTTGTACGTGCCGATCTGAGCATTCTCATTGACGGACATCACGTTACAGCACTGGTCGACACTGGCGCCGACTTCTCAATCATGCGACAAGAGCTCGCCGACCGCCTTAGAAAGGTCAAGACACCGTGGACAGTGCCGCACATAAGGAGTGCTGGTGGTCAGCTGATGACACCCACGGGTAAATGCACCACTAGACTTCGCATCGGGGATTCTAGCTTCGTGGTCACTTTCGTCCTGTTGCCAGACTGCTGTAAAGAGTTAATTTTGGGCATGAATTTTCTTCAAGATTATGGCGCTGTTATCAACATCCCTCAACGTGTGGTGACGTTTTGCGCTCATCCTTATGCTGACAACAGCAGTGAAGAACCACGCGGCCGTTTGCGATTAGCCGACGACGTGACACTCCCACCGAGATCCTGCTGCCTTGTGTCGGTGTCCAGTGGGTGTCTTTGCTATAAAGATGTAATAGCGGAGCACATAGTCACTCTTTTGTTCACGCAAGGCATTTCCATCGCGAGGGGCATCCTGGCGCTTACTGGTGGACAGGAAGAAGTGCTCCTCACAAACTTCAGCAACGAGCGCCGTCAAATCCAGAAGAGTACCGCAATTGCCTACTACGACGATGTAGACCAAGCCGGGGATTCTTTTACCTTGCAACCAGATGACGCGGCTGTCCCCGCCTCGACAACTTTGTCGGTGGACATCTGCTCTACGCTATTGCCCTCTGAAGGAAGCGCCTGATTGAACTTATACACGAATTTGAAGACTGCTTTTCGCGTACGTCAAAGGTCCAGCCAACACCATTGACCAAGCACCGCATCATTACTGAAGACAACACGCGACCGATTCGGCAAAACCCCTACCGTGTGTCTCCGAAAGAGCGCCAAGAGATTCAGAAGAAAGTACACAAGATGCTCGCGGATGACGTCAAACAAGCTTCGAAAAGTCCTTCGGCGTCCCCCGTGCTTTTGGTCAAGAAAAAAGACGGCAGCTTGCGCTTCTGTATTGATTATCGCAAGTTGAACCAAGTCACGAAGAAAGACGTCTATCTACTGCCCCGCATAGACGATTCACTCGATCGGCTGCGTCATGCGCGCTATTTCTCTTCAATGGACCTCCGAAGCGGCTACTGGCAGATAGAAGTCGACGAGAGAGATCGTGAAAAAACGGCCTTCGTGACGCCCGACGGCCTATACGAATTTGAGGTGCATCCTTTTGGGTTGTGCTTGGCGCCAGCCACTCTTCAGCGTGTAATGGACACCGTACTATCAGGCCTGAAGTGGCAAACATGCTTGGTCTATCTGGATGATGTTATTGTATTCTCAGCAACATTCGAGGAACATCTCAGCCGTTTATTCACCGTCCTCCAAGCCATACGTTCGGACGGCCTTACTTTAAAACCGGAAAAATGTGATTTTGGTTTTAACGAACTCAGCTTCCTAGGCCACGTCGTCAGTCACGAGGATGTTCGACCTGACCCAGCCAAAATTGACGCTGCAGCGCAATTTCCTGCGCCACACGACAAAAAAAGCCGTGAGACGCTTTTTAGGGTTGTGTGCCTATTACCGGCGATTTATTGAGGACTTTTCGTCTATTGCGGTGCCATTGACACGACTCACACGTGAGGACGTCCCCTTCTTTTGGGGTGAACAACAGCAAATGGCGTTCAATGAACTACGACAACGCCTGCAAACACCTCCAGTCCTCGCGCACTTCGACCAGGAAGCCCCTACAGCACTTCACACTGACGCCAGCAATCTAGGTCTGGGTGCCGTTCTGGTGCAGTGGCAAGACGGCTGTGAACGAGTAATAGCCTACGCCAGCAGAACTTTCTCTCGCACAGAGGAGAACTACTCGACTACCGAGGAGTGTCTCGCCGTGGTGTGGGCGGTCATCAAATTTCGTCCATATTTGTACGGCCGCTCCTTCAAGGTTGTAAGTGACCATCACTCTTTGTGCTGGCTCACGAACCTTAAAGATTCATCTGGCCGTTTGGTGCGCTGGAGCCTAAGACTTCAAGACTTCGACATGACCATCGTCTATAAATCTGAGAAGCGGCACACCGACGCCGACTGTCTCTCACGGTCGCCAGTGGAGACTGTCGCTCGTGATGACGAAAACATAAACGCGGCATTCTTGAGAGTTGTCAACACGGCCACTATTGCACGGGAGCAGCGCAGTGACCCCGAGCTGTTACCACTCATTGAATATTTAGAAGGACGACGTAAGGACGTGCCACGGTTATTTGCCAGAGGACTGCCATCTTTTTCTTGCGAAACGATGTTCTCTATAAGAAAAAGTTCTCACCAACCGGCAACCCGCACTTGCTCGTCGTGCCTGCCTCCCTTCGAAAAGAAATTATGGAAGCGTGCCATGATGAAGCAACTTCTGGTCATCTAAGCTACACCCGAACATTGTGCCGACTACGATCCAAGTAAGTACTACTGGCCAAAGTTACCCGCTGATGTTAACCATCACGTGCGAACTTGCACCGACTGCCAAAGACGCAAAGCACCTCCTAGCAAGCCAGCCGGTCTTTTACATCCAGTCGAAGCACCAGCGAAGCCGTTTATCCAGATGGAAATGAATTTCCTGGGCCCCTTTCTAACTTCCACAACAGGGAACAGATGGATAATCGTGGCCACCGATTACCTGTCCCTTTATGCGGAGACTAAAGCTATGCAGCGCGACACAGCAGCAGAGGCCGCTCAGTTCTTCATCGAAAACATCGTCCTTCGGCATGGCGCTCCGACAGCAGTGATCACAGACAGAGGACCTGCCTTCACCGCAGAGCTTTTGGAGTCGGTTCTCAGACTCAGCGGTACAGCTCACCAGAGAACAACCGCTTACCATCCGCAGACAAACGGACTGACGGAGCGCCTCAATAGGAATCTCACAGACATGATCAGCATGTACGTTGACACGGAACATAAAAACTGGGATCATATATTGCCGTACGTGACCTTTGTTTACAATACCGCTCGACAAGAAACTACTGGAATGACGCCGTTCAGTCTGATCTATGGTCGCGAAGTCACGACAACGTTGGATGCCATGTTGCCACATGAGTGTGACGACATCCATGTGGACGCCGAAGAGTTCACTCAGCGCGCCGAGGAAGCCAGACAGCTAGCGCGTGTGCGCATCTGTCATCAACAGCATCAAGATGCACAACGGTACGACCCCCGACACAAGTTTATAAGCTACACCAGGCGACAAGGTCTGGGTCTGAATTCCGATACGTTGACGTGGACTGTCGGAAAAACTGCTAAGACGATACCTTGGCCCGTACAGCGTCACGCGACGCTTGAACGACGTGAACTATGAAGTTGTTCCCGACACTGACTGTAGTTCTAAGCATCAAAATCATTTACCCGAAGTCGTACACGTCGTGCGTATGAAACCGTATTTATCCAGTTGACGCGACCACTTCATACGCCTGGTAGAGCACCTAAGTTGCGCGGACGATGCCTCTTTCAGGGGGAGGCAAATGTCACGTGCTTGTGAAAAAGAAAGACAATGACAGTTGTGCATGTGCCATGAAGTACAATGAAATGGATGAAAAAGAAGAACTATCTTGTGCGTTCTATTAAAAGAACCTGCCTGCTTCTGGTGTCTCAGTTTCTGCGGCAAGACCTCTGTTTTGACGTCGTGACTATATGATTGGGTTTCGTACCGGCCTTTCAACACAGGATGCAATGCTGCTCATCAAGCACCAAGTCCTTGATACTCTAGAGATACAAAAGCTCTTCTTGGCCTAGACTCAGAAAAGGCCTTTGACAACATCAAGCACGAATTCATCTTGGAGGCTGTGGCGAAACTCGAGCTTGGGCCCAGGCTGTACAACTACATCAAGTCCTTCTTGTCTGGAAGAAAAGCGAGGCTGCGCATCGGGAACTTCTTCTCTGACGACGTACCACTCGGACATCGAGGCACGCCCCATGGGTCTGTGATTTCTCCGGTTCTGTTCAATCTCTGCATGATCGGACTGTCGAAAAGACTGGCTAGCGTGGACGGCATCAAGCATACCATCTACGCCGACGACATCACAATCTAGTGCGTTGGCGGTAGCGAAGGCCGGGTGCAAGATGCCCTTCAAGAAGCAGTCACTGAGGTGGAATCGTACTTGCGCCAAGCGGGACTCAGATGCTCACCCGCCAAGTCGGAGCTCCTGCTCTATAGAAAAGAACGAGGTGGCCGACCTAAGGGATGGAAACCCGTCGAAGAAAGCGATATACAGATTTACACGAATGACGGCGAGGAAATCCCGAGGGTAGACACCATCCGGATCCTCGGCATGTTTATTGAAGCGAAGGGTGGCAACGGTACTGCTCTGCGGAAGATTGTCACCAAGACTGACAACGCTTTTCGACTCGTCAAAAGAGTATCCGGGAGACATACAGGCCTTAAGGAAGACAATTTGTTAAGGCTCATCAATGCGTTTGCGCTCTGCCACTTTACCTACACCATTGCCATAGACAACAGGCTTAGGTCGGAGTGGGACAAGCTCGACGTGATTATCAGAAAGACCGTCAAGAAAGCACTGGGGCTTCCCGTACGCACACACACCGAGAACTTGCTCGCGCTCGGTGAGCACAACTCTGCTGCCGAGATAGCGGAAGCGCAGCAACGCTCGCGCTGGCTCGCTTGTCCACTACGACGGCTGGTCGGCGCATACTTGGTGAGCTAGGTTTTAACCCAATGGAGCTGGAAACAAATAACGTGCGTATATCAAAACATATACAGGAAAACATCATTGTTGCCCCAATACCCCGCAACACTCACCCTGTACACAATGGGGGACGTCGTCGGGCAAGGGCGACGGCTCTACTGAAGCAACTGGGAAAAGGTGGTGTAAATGCAAGTTTCGTTGGCGCTGCAGCATATCGAGACGGCAAAAAGTTCGCAGCGGTGGTCGTGGACCAGACGGGCTCGACTACGAACTGCGCCACGGTATGCACAACGAATCCCCAGGTGGCCGAACAAGTGGCCATTGCACTCGCTCTGCTAAATGGTCGGGGCGAAGAGGTGTACAGCGACTCCAAATCTGCAGTCTCCTTTCAGAAGGGCCGCTTATCAACACAGGCAGCCAGGTTCTTGAACAGCTCCACCAGCGATACGATTGTCCCTCACACCATACATTGGTTCCCCGCGCATGTCGGCTCCGTAAACGGCGTTGCACTGAACCCGAACGAGTCGGCCCACACAGCAGCGCGCGTACTCACTGACCGCGCTGCTCTCGACCTGGGCGACGGCTCCAGTGCCAACGACGTGGGACATAAAGACACACCTACTACACACAACGAGATTACTAAGTATTACTGCATGGCGAGGCGGGCATTCCCAATGCCACATTCAAAACTCAATACAGCACAGGCCGTCTCGTTGCGCTTACTTCCAACCCATTCGTACCCGTCGTTAGCATACCTAAATGCAATTTATCCTCACGAATTCCCCGATGCCGCCTGCGCCGCTTGCGGGCAGACCGCTACGTTAGCACACATGCTCTGGGAGTGCGGGTCGCTTGGGCCGACTTATAGCAAACCCGAGTGGGATGCGAGCCCAGAACTTCAGGACCAAATCCTGGCCGTCCAGTGTACCCGCGACAGGGCCGTCAGGCTAGACCTGCCAGTCCCCACGTGGGAGTAGCCGAGTGACGCGTGGCAACCTCAGCGTCTGCACTGGACCATAATAAAGTTGTTCTCACTCTCACTCACTCACTCACTCACTCACATTTTCCCCTTCTTTTCTCTTACGGAGGGCTCTGCGAATAAAAGCCTCTGTGAATAACCGTTGTTGCCGAGGTCACGGAACATTTTCTCCCTTCCACCGCTGTGGTGACGAGTAGTGATTGCATGATTGGTTATTTTGATTGGAGTTTTCACGTTTGTTCAGATTTCTTTATTCTTGCCAGAGTAAGATGATTTCGAACATTTTTGTACGTGTATGGTCGCTTTTCAGGGTAAGGCTGCAGTAAGTAATTTGGGAGGTTAAAACTCACCCCACCCACAGCTGGCAAGCACAAAACAAAGCTTAGCGGTAGGTCATGAGAAGGCATGGAGATAGCACAGCAAGATGGGAAAAAACGATCTTTTGCGCAGCGCAGCGTTGCTAAAGCCTTTGCGGCCGCCATTTAATTTATGACCATCCCCACTTCCAGCTGTACATTACGCCCTATAACCCCCCTGTCCCCAACACACTGTGATAGGAGATAAGATTGGTGCGCGTCATTAATATCCCCTATTTTTTGGACTCCATGAGCAAAGGAGCCCTTGCACACAAAAAATAGCGCTTTTTTTTTGCAACCCACGGCCGGAAAGCTCATTTGCTCGAGCGCGCGATGATAATTCTTGAAGTCTTGGTTCCACAGGGCACCGAATGAGGCGGGACCCAGAGGTGTTTTCGCATGAAGAAATCTCGGGTTTTCGTGCAAAGCTAACTGGCTGGGTGGACGCACAAAACAACGGGCACGTGAATCACCATGTTGACGTCTTTTCAACGGAGGTGTTGTGCCGTTTTCAGATACGAAGGAGACGTGGCGCGAGGCGCTTTGTCCCAGAGTCTTGCATAACTCATCAACGCATCATCATCCACTTCCTCCCCCCCCCCCGGGTCGTGTGAGGGGGAGGTTTTGTTTCAGGCAGACGGCCATACCCTGGCAAGGGGACCACCGTTCGGCGCCAGGCGCCAAACACACGTGGCCTGCCTCTCGGCGTACTAGCCAGAGAGACCCAACAAAGGGACTACCCTTCTGTGCAGCAACTTCGGTCGTGACGCACAAAGCGAGCGAACCCTGGCAAGATGGGCTATCGCAGCGCGTGGGGCGCTCTGTGGTCATGGCCCGTCTCCTGACCGCTATGGTCCAGCGAGACTCAACGGAGGGGCTATCTTTTGGCACGGTGACATCAGTCACCGTGCACAAAGTGGACGCACCCGGATCCTCAACTGAGGGACTACCCTTCGGCACAGCTACTTTCAGCACCGCATGCGAAGCGGACGTACTCAAACACGTGACAATGGGACTGCCCTTCGGCACGGTAACTTCAGTCACCGCACCCAGGGTGCACGCGCCCTCACACTGTCGCGCGGCTGGGAGCCTGCGACGTCCCCTCAGGGCAGATGGGCTATCGCTCGACGCAAGGCGCGAAGTCTTGCCTGGCAGCTGCCTGCAGCATTGTCATGGGCGCAGCCATGTTTGCTGACGACATCACGCACGAACCAATGAGCGCGTAGCTTCCGAGAGCCTTCTAAGAGCGCCTGGCGCAGTGCATTGTGGGGGGTCTATCCACTCGCTTGTGTAAACTCGCTGCCAGGCGTGCGCCGCCGCCGCCGGTCGAAACTACCTCGGCGCACACCTGTGTTTGAAATAGCAGCATGTCTGCTTAAGACTGCATAGTCACTGCAAATCAAGAAATTCTGATTATAAATGTTCTCTGGTGTTTTCTGCGTTACCATTCCGTAATTACAAGCACTGACAAGTAAGCTTTACGTTGCACTCAAGGAAACGGGTGCCATAAAATACGTTGTGGGTTCCTTGAAGTAGCTCCAAACGGCACTTTAGTCATTCTCCAAACTTGTATTTCCGGCAGTGGGCTGTCTACTTGAGGTGAAGTCTTCAACCACAAGAAGTCAAGCGCATCTCTGTCGCATTCTCGCAGGCCGATTTGTAGGAACGCCTTCTTAACATCAGTATCCATCGCTATCTTGTAGCGTCGGACACGAAGCAGTAGCGTCACTACGTCGGGATTTAGATTTGAGCCGGCTTCTAGGTTATCGTTTCAGGACTTCATCCCGGGTTCATGAGACGAAGCGTCGAACACAATGCGTACCTTCGTAGTAGATCGGTCCTCACGTATGACGGCTCGTTGTGGCATATGATACCGTGGTCCAAGTGGTTGGTCTTGTTTTGTAGGTACTTTTTCAGCAGGTCCTTCTTCGAGGTACATTCGAAAAGTTGCGTCGTATTGTTTTAAGAGCTCACTGTCCTTGTTAAGCTTATTCATCAAACTATGTAAACCTTTGAGTGCAACTGCGTAGTTTTGACCCAGATCAGCCTTTCCTTCCACGGTAGCGCCACTTCGTATCACAGACTTCGGTAGAATGCTTTTCAGACCGGCAGAACAGGCATTGTTGTGGACTTTTTGTTGAGCTTTGTAGAGCAGCTGTCATGGAAACGTCACACGGATGACTGGGTTTTAGTCCTCCTTTATCTGTGTCACGACGAGTTTTTGCTACGTCTTGTTCAGCAACAGCTTGATTGATTGATATGTGGGGTTTACCGTCCCAAAACCACCATATGATTATGAGAGACGCCGTAGTGGAGGGCTCCGGAAATTGCGACCACCTGGGGTTCTTTAACGTGCACCCAAATCTGAGTACACGGGCCTACAACATTTCCGCCTGCATCGGAAATGCAGCCGCCGCAGCCGGAATAGCAACAGCTTGTCGACAAGCGAGTTGAAGGTCGAAGAATTCCAGAAGCATTCGAAGATCGTTATCTTCTGGAACCGTTACACGGTTTGAATTGCCTTGCGTATTCGAAGAAGATGCAGCCGATGATGATGTCTTGTGCATCTCGTGGAAACGCAGTACCACGTCTGTCTGTAGAACTCTTCGCAGGATTTTCCGAAGCATGGAGCAATAAGTTGTCGATTTCATGTCAAGCACCTTGAGGCTTCGAATATGAACCTGTACCTTGTCGTCAAGTTGCCTCAGCTGAAGAACGTCTGCTGACGACGACACCAGCTTTAGATCCAGCAAACCTTGCAAATGGTCGTGCAGAATGATCTGTTGATCTCCAAAACGCTTCTTTAAATTTTCAATAGCGTCTTTATAGCACTCTTCGGCAGCTTGTAATCCCAATATAGCGGATGCGGCCGCTCCAGTAACCAAACTGCTCAAGTAGTTGAACTTGTCAGCTGTGTTTAACTCACTGTTGTTGTGGGCTACTGATGTAAACTGCGTCCAAAATCTCGGCCATAGTCTGCGGTTGCCGAAAAATTTTACGAGTTCTAGTTGGGGAAGCTTGCTTCTGCCAGTTGATAACGGGTAGGCGTTCGTAAGGCGTGGGTGGGGCTGGAAGCGTCAGACATCCATTCAGCTTGACTCGTAAATTTGCTTGAGAGTAACAACCTTGTCACGGTATTCTCCAGCGTCTAACGTCTTGCTGTCCAACAGGTCGTCTGGCGTCTCCTCAAAAATTGCCTCATCAACTTTCTCTATCTGACCATAAAATGAGCTTATTCGGTCGAGGAATACACTTACTGCTGCTGCCGTGACGGCTTGATTTCCTCGAAAGTGGTCTTCTGCCTCGGACAACAGGACATCCAGTTGGGACCACAGGCTGCACTGTCGCCTAAGATATCATTCCATTCTGCCTCCCGCAATCGATGTATCTCGTGAAGATCGCAAGCGCCATCTTCTGAGGTGTTGCGACTCCTAACATCGATGATGTTGGCGTCATCCAAGATCCCAGGTTTTCAGCACCATGTGTTGGACCTATGAGCCTTACTGCTGTGGCACGGTTCACATCGGGCAAAGAACACGTCTTGCAAGATGAAAGGTTTTAATGGAACTGAAGAAAGAAAAGGGGTGAGCCACGAAAACACACGTGGCAACGCGTGTTCTCGTTACCACGAGAACACGCGTCAGCTCGTGAGGAGGCTCAATAATGATGATGGCTGCTCTTTCGCGGTGAGGGGTGAAGAAAAGGAAGTCATAACACTTAAGTTGACCAAACGAGGGAGGACGGGATGGCTCCTTAAATTATGAAGGGCCCCCCCTTCCCAGGCTACAACCGAGTGTGCATTAGATTTCTGTGGGACTGATAGAAAACCATGGACATATGAAGCCTCGCGAGTTTTCAGTGCGCAGTTACGTAGGGCAATAAAGTTTTGTTAGACCTTAGGTTGCACAACCAGTCAACGTGGGTGTCGGTGATATGCAGTTTAAGACCTAGAAAGTAGATGTGGTTGTCCTTGGTCGGTTCTTGGGTGAAGGTTATACCTTGCCCCTCAGAGGAAGTGTGGATACAAGCACATTTTAAAACATTCCAGTTTTAGTCATTAACAATTACCACATGTGCACTGTAAAAATGAATCACAAATCATGACAATATTCACATCTCTCTCATCACTTGAAAAAATAATTATTGTTGGGGTTTTATGCCTTTAACCCACAATATGAATATGAAGGACGCGATAGTGGAGGGCTCAGGCAATTTTGAAAAACAGGTGTTCAATGTGCAACATTACCACACAGCATACGGACTTCTGCCATTCCGCTTCCCCCAAAATGCAACCGCTATGGTTAGATTGAACTCGCGACGTTGATGTCAGCAGACTAACACTCCAACCGCTGATCCACTGTGGCAGACTGTCAGGAGTTGTGCAGCTGGCTTGGCGATACGTTGATTGTGAATTTGTAATACGTTCTTCGCTAAACCGAGAACAACCCACATCACTTGTGCATAACAGACCACAAACTAACTAAAAGCCACTTATCAACCTAATTAATGAGAACAAATGATAATGCCAGGGAAAGTATAAGGTATGTTATGAGAAGTTTTTGTAGTAAAAATGTGATTACATTTACACTACAATTACTTCTAACAATATCCCCTATACTTTTCCTGGCATTATTGTCTGTTAATTGTCATTACTACTTTCTCTAAAAAATGAACCCTTATGGTTACACTTTTTTTATCGACATAATTGGCAGACTACTAATGACACCTTGAGTGCTTACTGAAATTTAGACTTTTTTACAATATATAAACATATTTAAAAGCATGCAGTGTGCTAAAATAATTTTATAAATACAAGTATGAGCCCACCAACAACTAAGCAGTTTTGCCATATCAAACTGTGTGAATGTGAGAGGCCAAGATGTATAACGCACTTCAATTTGGAGGCAAGTTCTAAGCCTGTCAATACAAACAGTTTATTTATGACCATATGAATTATGACTTCTTTGACGTGCACTCAATTAACCCCGTAAACAGTACTTCGCTTTTGATATAAAAAAAAAGTTTGAAAGCAAGTAAACAAAGACAGCCATGCATTCAGAGTGTGTTCATACACTGGGGTGAAAACAGACCGGCTACTGCACATCGGCTGCAGCAATACCCGTCCCAATCGTGATCACTGTTAAAAACCGAAAACACGTGAACACATATTTTACAAATATACAACACAGATATGACAGAAACTGATTACTCCTATTGGATGAATTCATAATAAACAGCTCTCTGAAAAAGCTTGTGTTAAGTACTTACCCTGCTGCCAACAGTGCAGCTGTGGTACTTGGGCGTTGCTATTGACTTCCTTTGGTCCACTTGACTAGATGCATGACTATTGAGTTATCTCAATATGACAAACCTGTCTGTCCACATTTGATTTCATCATTGTCATTCATCATTCCTCTTTTTATCTGTTCCCTTTCCATCCTCATCGTGGAGTAACCGGTCAGAGCAAGCTACATCTCAGAATGACCTTTCAGATAAATATATCTTCTTTCCTTGCTTGACTATCACAAAAAGCAGAAACTTTTAAGTGTTGATGTTAAACCAAATGCTTTAAATTAATGTGAAATAGTGGCCAAAACTGTCACAGAAAGCACAGTCATGTTTTTACTCAACATAACCAGCACACAAATTAGAATGCACGCATTGAGTACATCTTGATTGCGCACATCCGAAGCATGTTAGAAAGGCTTGCAAGCAAGATCTTTCCAAAAGGCCACTTTCCAGACACACAGCAAATTCCCATTAAAGAGCACATGACTGCAAGAAGAAGGTTACACTATTTTTTAACTAACATCACAAAAAAAAAGACCACGACATCTTTGAGCTATTGCTTTCTTGTAAACCCATATCTCAAAAGCACCAGTGTCTGCGCAGCGTAAAACTTAAATCATGCTCATACTTTGTAAGTAGATCACGAAAAAGCACTAAAAAAACTTATTAAAAATCTTATTGAGAGGTCCCTGAATCATGCTTGGCTACACTTCACAACTGTAACCCAGATTTTACACGGATACTAAAATGCAGCAGCTTCTTCAGTAAGTTACTGGGCATATCATATGTATATAAGATATGTACTACTATAGTCATGGAAACATAGCAGGAAAGAATATAAGGGACACTAAAGGCAAATAACAATAGATGTCAGAGCGAAAGCTCCATACATGACAATGTATAAAATGGCAATATTATCCTTTGCAGTGTCCTACTTAACTCAACGAGAAATTAGGCTAAATGTACTACACGATGGGCCCTACGAGTGGGATAGTTTGGAAATGATCCTAATGACGTCAGAGCGCCGAACTAAAATTTATCACTGGTATTCAAACTAGCTGCAATAAAAAAAAGAATCTTACATACATCAAGAGGTGCAATAAAATGCTGCTTATCCATTACTATTTGATTTATAGAATAAATAACAGCCTGGCATTAGTATGGGGAATGGTGTGAGTGGTTCAAAAATCTGTTTTCACCTAGTTAGACTAGATTGCGGGTGCCATCTAGCAGGGCTCCATTGAACCAAGCAAAACACCCCGTGCACGCACCATGTCAGAGGCCATGGCAGAAAATTGACCAATGGCCGTTGTTGCTGCTGAGGCTCCTGCTACTTTTTCTCTGGTGTTACTAGTGTTGGTGGCCGTGCAGTAAAGGCGGCCAACATTGGGCATGGCAACAGTGACGTGAAACGTACCACTTTCAGGCAGGGTATTTGAAGAGCGCTAACACGATGCGGACCACTAAAACATTATTTTATTTGCAAATAAGCACTTCTTTGGCACAAAAGTAGCACTGCGAAGTTTCTGGACTGCTATTTCAGCAATAAACATCGACTTAATAGTTGCCTTTAGTGTCCCTTTAAATAGAGAATACCCAGTAAGCACACTAAATCAGCAGTGCAATGTCCTGCCGCAACACACAGGTAGCAAGAACTCAGCACATGAGTAAAATTATTGCTATTATATCACAAACTGAACATGGCAGGAAAAAGAACAATACTGGCATTATTTCTGCTTAAATTCCCATCTTTAATTATTCTTTCAGAATAATATATATTATTGCCTCCTTGTGTTCAGATGGCTAATTTTTACCTTCACTGGGACAAGCTACAACTATGGCAACAAAAGAATTCTAACCATAAATGGCTCTCCACAATCTGACCAGTAAAAAAGGCAAAGTTTTCCACAGCAGTAAGGAACAATGTTCCTGCAGATTACTTCACTGAGAAGGCAGCAAAACAGTTCAAAGAATTATGCATAGGGATACGAATCACATGAAGTTCGTGGACATCTTCATAAAAAACCAGAAGCCCTTTTTTTGCTCCTAATCTTAAGTGATGCATAAAATGCAAGATAATCATTACATACAACTATAAGTGTGCGTACGCACCGGGGAGGGGGGGCAGAGTGGCAGCTGCTCCTCCCACTAATCACCTAAAGGGGGGGGGAGAATGTCAGCTCCATACAATGACATAACAGGGAGTGAACCTTCGCCCTCCCTGAAGGGGAACCTCGCACATACCAATGCATACAACTCACAGCCAGGGCTCACACAGTGCTGAATAAATATTTTCAGACATTCTGACACCGGTGAGAGCTATTACAGACTTGACACTCCTATGAATGTCTACTAGCCAAGTTCTCTTTGACCAATGTTGGAGCCAGTTTTCTTCGATGAGACTGTATACTAAAGGGCTCACATTGCTGCTTAACCATTTGCACAGTGAGCTTCTAGGCAAACTCATTCACTAGGCACCAGTTTCTGTGTACAACATGAGCTATGGCTTCTTGGTGCAAAGAAGCTTTAAATAAATTGCTGCAAGACATTTTTGTTAAATTATAATCATGCAGTTCATGTTTACAAAACTGTCTACACATATTTTTAGAGTAGTAAAATAGTTGTCAGTGTAGTGTTAGCACTAAAACAGCACATACAACATTCCCATGCTGTTGTATTCTTTTATCATGCTCATACAATGAATTATGCACCAGCTCTGCTCTAATGAACCAAAATTTCACTACGAATGCTGCTGTAAACATCCTCTTGGTGGATATAGAATGGAGTGATAGATTCATGACATCCTACACATCAGTTTCTTTTTTTTTACAACACTAGGCCACACCAGTGACCTAATGTTTCATTAAAAAAAATGACACTGAACATTACTTCTTCCCTATTGCGCAGTCTGAGGCTCACGTACTTGTTTCACGTGCTAGTTCTTCGCATCCGAGATGTTAGAGTGGTAATGTAGTTTTGAGTTAACAGTTGCGGTGCATCCCTGAACCTGTTATCTAGAATATGCAGTACACTTTACCTGCCAAGAATGTGTGGCTACTGTGCGGTCAAGCTATTTTATACTGCTGGTGTTCTAACATTATAACATTGCCAAACAGCCACATCAACTGTTTTAACTGATACAGGCACTGCGTCACACACTAACCTTGAAGAAAGCCAAGTTTAAAGGACAATAAAACAAGAAGACAATGATTTTTTGGTAGTTAGTATGGTGCCCTAAAGTAGCAGGTGAATACTTGAACAGGCCTTAAATGTAGGTTACTCTTGATTAAAAACAGGCCAAAATAAACCAGCCATAACATCTGAGGGGTGCTTAGAAAAATTTTGGGCCTGTGACCACCCCAGTCTATCACTCAGATGCCGCAAATTCTGTTGCCAATTTGGCACAAACGTGCCAGAAGACCACCGTACAGTTGTATTTTGTTTTATGATTATTCAAAAATGCGAAGACATTGTTCATTTCATTAAGCAGTTTTTACTGTTTGCACAATATCTGCAAGTTGACTCTGGACTACAATCAATTCAACTAGTGGTCTGGTACTTCATGCAATACTGCGTTGCCAGCAGGATGAAAAAGTCAATGCACAACATGGGAGTATTGAAAGCGGCGACAATAGGACAGTGTGAAAATGTATTGTCTGGCTAACACTGCATCTGATGTAGTCGGGCATTCATAATTGAAGCCCTCTCACTCTGCCCACAGATGGCCCGTCACACCGCACGCTCCACAATGAACTGAAATGAGCCAACTGGCTTTCGGGTATGCTGAATGCGCAAGTTGCAGCGCAACATGATACAGTGGTGCTAATCTTATCACCACTCACTTAGCATGAAACACCGCAGGGGTAAAAATACAGTGGTGGTTCATCTACAAGTAATAACTCATTTGTCTGGTTCCATGTGATTACATGCAGGGCTTTGTTCAAGATTGCGTGATATGATTTAGCCCAGGCGCGGACAAGTACAATAAAATTTATCTTTATTCTGTCGTACAGACAGATGGATTGATTAACTTGTAGGGTTTAACGTCCCAAAACCACCATGTGATTATGAGAGACGCCGTAGTGGAGGGCTCCGGAAATTTATACCACCTGGGGTTCGTTAACATGCACCCAAGTCTGAGAACACCGGTCTACAACATTTCCGCTTTCATCGAAAATGCAGCCGCTGCAGCCAGGATTCGATCCCGGGACCTGGAGGTCAGCAGCCGGGTACCTTAGCCACTGAACCACCGCGGCGGGGCTACAGATAGAAGGACTGCGAAAAACACTCTTAGATCAGCTAGACTATTTCAGACCCATGACATTTATGAATTAAGATAATATTAACCGCTAGGGTTTTAGGTCTCAAACTGAAATATGATTTCACTGGACACCATGATTGAGGGCTCTGAAAATTTTGACTAAAAATCTCTAACATGCACATATATCCACATACAGTAAAACCCAGTTAATTCAGACTTCCCGGGACCAGAGAGAATGTTTGAATTAACCGAGGGTACGAATTATCGTGAGTACAAACAGAACGCTTGAAAAATGTCTCCTATACCATCAGAGTTTTATTTCTTAAGTTTGTGATCGCGGTTTGCTTCACGGACGCAATGTGTGACAAAGTCACAATTTTGCAAAGTTCCTGCAGGTGGCTTAGTCCGTGCACATTATCCGAGGAAAGCATGCATATGTCCTCCAAAGCGGCACACACATGCGCAGCCTGCGTCATTGTGTGGCGTAGACGCTCGTCAGCATCACTTACGCCCTCGTCAGCCGATTCCACTTCGCCGTCTAAGACTTCGGCAACGATATCGCTGTCGGTCACTGTGCCGGCCACGGCAACATCGGCAAGTAATAGCCAAAGTGCACATCAGCTGGCATGGTGCTCACATAGCAGTCATCTTGCTCTTCGCCGGTTTCCTCATCGACCACCACACCCGGATCAGCAGCATCATGCAAGAAGCTGCTATGCCTAAAGCAGTTTGCGACTACTGCAGGCGGTGTGTTGTTACACATGTATGTCAGCATGTGGATTGCGCTTAGCACGCTCACTTTGTACTGCTTGCCTGACTCCATGCAGAGCAATATCCGCTCGAGTACCTGCCGTCGATAGCGGCTTTTCACGAACTGTATGATTCCCTGGTCCATCGGCTGCAGAGAAGCCGTTGTGTCATAGCAGTTCGATGTTCTTGAACTCAGACACCTTCGTGTGCGCACTACAGTTGCCTAGCACGAACAACACCTTCCAAGCCTTGGCCGCAAAGCGGCGGTTCAGCTGACGCAGCCAGGCTTGAAAGAGTTCGGCAGTCTACCAAGCCTTTCTGTTGAACCGGTAGCCGACAGGCAGCTTAATATTCTTAAAACATCATGGCTTCGCAACCTTCCCGATCACCAGCAGCGGCAGCCGCTCTGTGCCGGTCATGTTAGCAGCCAGAAAAACTGTCATGCGTTCTTTACTTTGTTTTCCACCGACGCACGGGTCCCCCTTAAATGTGACTGTCTTGTCAGGCAGAGCCTTACAGAACAGCACTGTCACATCAGCATTGAAAATGTTGCATGGCTCGTAAGTATAAAGGCGCGCGGATAGTGTAGACCGCTAGTCCCACACAACACTTTCGTCAACCGCACCTCTTTCACCACACACGTTGCGGAACACCAGCCCGTGTCACTTCTTGAAGCGGTGAAACCAGCCTTCCGACGCACTGAAGGAGTCAATGTTCATGGTCATCACGAACTTCTCTGCTTGTGCGCAGATAAGGGGGCCGCTCAAGGACGATTGCGCGAAACGGCGATCCAGCGCAATAGCGCTTCTTCTAGCTTGGGATGCACTGCTGTTCGAAGTCTCTTCCTTTGATCGCCAAACATGTCCCCGTCATACGCTTGCATAATCTGCTCTTCGTTCTTCACGTAAGTGCTCAGCGTGCTTTTCTTCACATTAAACTTTTCCATCACTTCTTTTCGAGATGCTCCCGCTTGCAACGCCTTCAATATTTTCAACTTTGCAGCCGAATCCTTTGCTTCGTACTTCACCCTCTTCCCTGCGGGGGTCGGGGCGGTTGGAGCCCAAGGAGATG
This sequence comes from Rhipicephalus microplus, assembly GCF_043290135.1. Lineage (NCBI taxonomy): Eukaryota > Metazoa > Arthropoda > Arachnida > Ixodida > Ixodidae > Rhipicephalus > Rhipicephalus microplus. The sequence continues at coordinate 411,759,120 of NC_134710.1, read as the reverse complement.
GAGGGGAAGCCATTCCGGCGTCGCAAGCGCGGTGGTCAAGCACGCGCTCGAAATAGACAACACAAACACACACACACAAAAAAAAACAGCACGGTGATAAAAACGAAATAAAAACCAGCAAACTTTTCAAAAAACAGCAAACAGTAAGACTGCAAATGGCACTGATCACGTACAGATAAATAATTTAAAGCACACTATAGGTGAGCAATCCAACTCAACCGTCACGCAAACGTGTTCGATGCGCAAAAAAAAGGAAAGGCAAATTTGTGGGCTGCTCATTGCTGATGACAGTAGCGATGTACTGCCTTCCATTTTGGTTGTTTAAACTACCGCTCGTGCGTGTTTGTGTGTGTGTGTGCGTGCGTGCATGCATGCGTGTGTGTGTCTGTGTGTGTGTGTTTGGGTGCCTCTGAGATGTACTACCCATGGACAAAGTTTTTAATCTCAGAGGCCGCAATCCGATCCCAAAGTTGTTTAGGTGCGCCGTCGATTTGGCCGACAGAATCCGCTGCTGCTTCCCCGTCGTGACTCGACCGCGGTTGGGCGCCTGAATTAACCGAAGCGCAGCCAAATTTGTCCGAACTAATGAGAGTTTTCAGTCATAGAACAATGTACATTTTGGACAGGACCAGATGCCATGGCCAAATGAACCAGAATTCTGAATTAATGGGGGTCTAATTAACAAGAATACTACTGGCCCATGCCAGTAGTATTCTGCCACCATTGAAATGCAGCTGGGGATGCTGGAATTCGATGCTGCGATTTTCGTGTTAGCTCTTGACCACTCGTATTTCTAAATAGGGCAGTATGTGATGCCAGGAAATACTTGGTGCAGTTATTAAAGTTTTTATGACACAAAACGCTGCTCTGTATAACAGTGCACTAGCTCATCAGCCTGTTCTGCTGAGATAGACTGATGACTGTGCCATGTTGCTATTGATCCATGCTCAAGAATAAAATAGCAGGAAAATAGATTAGACAAACGCTTCAGCATTTGTGATGCCTATTTTCCACACTCATATGTTTTCCATGACACTTTGTTTTTGAGCATGCACTGCACAATCAGTAGTGAGTGAGTTTGAATGAAATTAAAGCAGTGCATCCTCCCCACTACAGTATGCATTGATAACACTGCGAGTAATTAAAGCAGCCCTTGTTGCACTTTCACACAGTTAGCTGGCCTATGGAATCGGGTGTGCCGTGCAATGCCAAGCGACTTGTTTGTTGTCACAGCACATAAAATATTAAGAACAACACGTGAAATGCTATTAAACTAGCAAACAGCCACGACGCCACCACTTTCTTAAATGCCCAAATAACACATGCGAAGGTCTGAACATCATCTTTGTATTTATGACACAAATAGCATTACAATCAATGTACAAGCATACTCTACAACACTTGTTGTATGTAAAAGCAAGTATCCTAGAGATCCGATCAGTGGGGGTGCTTGGCTAAGGAGGAGCCTGATCGAGGCAATGGTTCCCCACGGCTCTGGTGATGATGCAGCAGCTCCTGAATTGTCTGCACAATCAGATCAATGGCCACTGCAATAGGGGTAAAAAAGAGCCCAGAGTGAGTAAAATGTCGCTAAGCAGGTGGTGTTTATATAATCAGGGCAAGTTCTTCGTACATTCATGGTTTCATACAAGCCATACTCATGAATGTGCACAGCTGTGCTTGGGCTGTTTGAAGTTCCTGTTTTTGTGCATTGTTGAAAAGTGGAAGCATACTGCAAGTCGTTTTCTTTCTTTTTGGTCTCGATGACGCCTGATGTCTACTGTTTGAGCAGTTTGAGGGCAACTAGCTCTTAAAAAAAAGTTCTGAGAGATCAAACACATTGCTCTCCTTGTCAACATAGGAGCATGCAGTAGTTGAGGTCTCTAAGAGCAGAAAATTGTTTAGATTCTTAGAGAGCAGGGCTCAAAGAGAATTTGTGGGTGACGACGACTTCTCACTAGACGAGCATTCTGAATTCGAAAGCACCAGCAGTAACAGAGACAATGAAAATGATGCTGCTCACTCAACTTGCACGCTACGCATCCTCATGCTTTAAAGTTTTTCACACTTGCATAGTCACTTGGTGTGAATTTAATGTAGAACGGCGTTAGGATAAAAATAAAAGCAAAGTTTGACAATGCCTGTAACACAACCTACTTTGAATTTTAGTGAGCATCGCATGCCACCAACGAACTCAATGAACACAGCACTAAATACAGGAAGGGAAATAATGAGGAACAAGTGGGAGAGAATGGGATAAAGTTGTGCACTGCAGTGGAAGCCCATCAGGTTTATAAAAATACTTCTTGAAGCACCCTTCCTAAGAAATCTAATTGCATTTCTTTCGCAGCATTACTTACAGTCGAGGTGGATGACATTCTTTTTTATTCATGAACCTTCTTTCATCTTGCAAAATTCTGCTACAAGATTTACTTTATTCAGTGTCCCTGCGCTTTCTAATACATCTTCGGGCTGCTATCTCCTAGTTTTTGTTAATGCAGATAGCACAGTCCCCTTGGCCTGCAGAAAGATATAATAGGTCGAGTTCCCAGATCCCAGGTCAAGATGAATTCTTCAACAGCAGAGCCATCTCTCCAAGAAACCCACTTGCGCTACCTCTCTTGCTTTACGTTGCAAACGAGTAGATAACAATTCTTACTTTTCATGAACCGTCCACCCAAAGTGGATTTGCCAACTCACACGATGTTTTCATGGCACAATGAAAGCACACGACTGCTGCATGGCGCCCACTGATAACATGTCTCAGAGGCCATGCTAGCAGTGGATATCTATCAAAACAGTCATGAAATAAGGTACGTGCTGCACTGAAACATCCTCCCGTTGGGCTGGTTTCACCAAAGGGTGATGTGCGCTTGAGCACGGTAACTGTGCTGCTAGCAGGCATAAATAAAACCCAGTGCCACATCGTTTTCTTAATGTTGAGAAGAGATACACCTATTTTTTAAAAGAGTGGCATAGAAGTAAAATAACATCCGCCATGTACATTGCTGTAAACAGCGGCTCAACAATGAAGGGCTTTGTTTTTCTGTTATAAAATGGCCGATTGGCAGAGCACTGCATGACGTGCTGGACCTTTTGACCTGGCAAGACGACCAGCTTGTCTAAACTCTGCAATAAGCCACTCTTTTTTATCATCACATGACTGGACAAACTTTACCTTTTGCTTTCCATATGCCATTTCCATTTCCAGATATTTTAAACAGGTGTCCATTCACTGCTGTTCACAACTACGTCAACCAATTGAAAAGGAGCCCATCAACAGTTTTAAATCGGACAAGCACTGCACTGGCAGCTCCAGTACACATGCTGCCATGGTAAGGTTCACATACACAGTGAATTTTGTCAGACCTGGCTAGGATATTAGTACTTGGGTTTTCCCCACTACTGTTTTCTGAGGTGGCCTTTGTACGCAAGGAGGGTGAAGACAAGTTAAGACACGATTGTATACTTTCAAGCAATGCCGAAATGGCAGCTTTTGAGACAGTGAGAAAAGGCTATCAACAAAGCTCGAATTATCAAGAATTCAATGTGTTCTATTAAATGTTTTTACACTGAACAACTTAACGACAAAAATAACTGAAGCCAACAAGAACTGCATGGGCATTGCATCTCGACCAGATTTGAATTCACACTTCACTATATAGAATCATCAGCATTTACTGGATCTGCACAGAACAATCCACTTTTAATGATGTCAATCACACAAGCTACTAATTATACCATTACAACCAGCTATTGTCGTACCAGGACCAGCAATAAGAAATAAGAACATGGCCATATGTTTCCCTGTGCATGTAGGCCTAGTTACTCTTCAACTTATAAGTGAACAGCATCAAACAATGCAAGTCGTGGTAAGGCCTATTTGACACTTCATTACCAACTACATAAATACACGCTCACGTGAAATGGACCCACGAAATATGCTCCATTCACTGAGAGGTGGACAGACAGGGGTGCGGAATTCAAATATAAAACCAATCGTGTTAGAGGCAGTTGTTCCACTTGAAAATCAGTTCTTTTCAAAAGATTTCCCTTTACTGAGAGCCTACTGTAGGTTTATTGACGCATGCTGAAAAGATTAGGAAATTCACAAAAGCGGAATAAATAAGACCTCTCAAGACTTGAGGATTACTGAAGCCACTGAGGAGTGTTGAAACCGTGGACTGTGAAGCTTATATTTTTCTTGAGACTTACAACCTAGTAACTTGGGAAAATTCCCAATGAACTCACTGTTTCAGCTGAACAAACACTGCATTGTACTTGGCCCCATATTTTGGAAATGTGCAAGTGGCCAGAAACACGTGTCAGAAACAGTCTCCAAGTGTTGCTTGGCTAGCAAGGCAGCCACCAGACGAGCTCTTTCCGTTCTCTGAACAGCAATTCTGACGAAGGCAGCACGACAGTGCTAAACACACGTCCCCCTCACAAATGTCTCTATGGCAGTAGAACAAGTTCTTATACTTTAAAGCAATGCGATCGAGACAAGAATTCGGACACAATAAACATTTAAGCTTTCTATGTGTCCACCTTTTTGTGCAGTCATTTGCCCTGCTTCGAATGATATACAGTTAAACCTGCTTACAACAAACTTTCATAAAACGGATTCCTCTATATAACAAAGTTTCTCTTCCCCCCCCCCCCCCATTGCTTCCTAGAAGTACATGTATTTGCGACCTCTATGTAACAAAGTAACAGCGGGAGACAACCTTGATATAACGAAGTTTCCCCACAGACAATCTAAGAATTTCGACCCGTATTTTGGCATTTTGGTACGAACATGCATCTCCCGTGGCTCCCCTGCCGCCGACGAAGCGGCGGCGGGGCAGGTGGGCCTGCACTCGTGCGCGCGGGTGAGCAGGCGGGCCTGCACCCCACGAGCCAACGTTGCCGCTGTTCTCGCCGCCGCGGGCTCATGGGCAGGCGTGCCCCTCCCCCCTCTAAACCAAAATAAAAAAAAAACAGAAAAATACTTTTGCGCCTTGACAGCGCCCCACCTTTAGTTAGCATCACATAGCTTTGCCAAATAGTTTTCCACGGTATCCGTGTCTGTGTCCGTGTCATTCGCTCTTCGTTTTCGACGCCGTGCGCGTGTGCATAGTTTCACTGCGCGTGCATGGCGTGGACACTGACGACTTTCAGCTTTGCTTTTTTTTTATTGTGATGGCAATTATATGGACAGTCTCAGCTGGTTTTTGTCGTCGACACCACCGCCGTCATTCATCATATGATGTATCTATATATATAAAAACTAATGAAAGAAAAAGAGTTGCCCACGCTTAGCACCCAGCTCGTCACGATGTACTCATGCACGCTTATCCCCCACACGTACTTTGCCCTGGGAATGAGGGGAACGAGTTAGATGCATGTGCACGCGTGCTTATCTTTGGGTGGGGAGAATCGTGCACCTTCGACTTTGATCAGAACAATTGCGTTTAGTTGCCGGGCGCACAAATATCGCTTCGCTCGCTGGACGAGTGCCGTCTGCGAAAAGAGTGTGCTTTTCAAACACAGCAAAGTAACAACTGCGGCACTTGTGAGCTTGCACTCATATCTGTACCTGTGAGTACGTTTCGTGCCTCGTTTTCGTTTAAACACTGTGTTATGTGTCGAGCCGTAAGCAGTGTTAATTTGCTCTCGTCCTGTGTATGTTGTTTTCGTGCGTCATTTGTGTGTGAGAAGCGTGCAGTATGCTTTGATCTGCTTGCCGTTCTCAGCGTTATATTCTAAGTTGTTGCTTGGAATCGCTTCGCCCTTGCGGTGGAATTGTGACTTTTCTTAATTTGAGACAACCGTGTCATCAGCACCAACGGGTTGTTAGACTAGGCGCTGATAGAAACTCTCTGAGACCACGGTGACAACGGATGTTTGGAGGTCGACTCGTCACGCGCTTTCGTCTTGGGCTGCAAGTTCGCAGGCTGGTAGCTTTCACGATTAGTCGATTAGTTCTGTCAACACGAAAGCACGTTAAATACAATGCAATGAACGCGATAGCAAAAAATTGTAATGTTATAAGCAGTAAAGGCTGGCAGCCAAGTTTTTTGGATCCCATATCGCAGAACTCAAAAAAAAAAATGGTGTGAGCAAATACGGCCGCTCTAGGGAGAAGTGCTCTTGTCACACAGTCCCTTCACGTTGAAACCACACTGATACTCCCAGAGATAGCAAGTGCGCCAGGGATCGCAACAGCCCTTAAAATCAAAGCTCATTATTGCCACTCCAATGATACCCCCCCCCCCCCCCCCTTCACGTAATGTTTCATGCTCATTCAAGCTTTCTGTTGGAACATTTGATGCCAGTTGTAACACTCTGGAAATGTTATCTTATGCCTTTTCTAGGCTATAGCGATGGGCCGACTTATTTGATCTCTGCTGCAGCTGCACTCTCGCGCTTTTACCCGCTTGTGAAAGTTACAAAGGGCGGGGGCTTATCAATTTGGACTTGTTACGGAACATGGCGGCAAAGACAAAGACACGCCGAGAGTGTCCACATAATTACTATCGCAATAATGCAGTTTTTTTAATGTAAAAAAAGTGTTTTGGCTTAGCTCTGTCTTCAGTTGCCCTTTTGTTCAATTTGCATGTTTATTTTGCAAAGTTTCGTACCAAACCTACATTGAATAAAATATTCCTTATAACACATTTTTCTGGGAATTTATTAAGTTCGTTATATCCAGGTTTGACAGTAGAACCATACAAACTAGCCCAGATGTCGACCATGTCATTCGTTCTAATGTGTCAGACAAATTATTGCCGCAAGCACATTTGTGAAGCCAGAGTTCTATCGCGATGTCTACTATGATCACTAATAATTGTACTGTATGGATTGATAATTCTGAATTCAATAGAAAATTGATGATTCTGAATAATTTGATTGTGGCAAGCAATATATCATTATATCTGGTATCATTATAAATGAATTATACTACATTCTGTACAAATTGACAGCAACACTTTAAAGCTCATTATTGCGGCCCTTGTTAAATTGGAAAACAGGATGATTTGGACATGTTCTCTGGTCTTGCCAAGCATATGCATTGTTTAACCTTTACTTGCCATTGTTCCAAAATTAGAACATATGAAATTCATTAAAAAAATTTTTTTTTCATCCATATAGCACCCTTCTTAAATTTTTGTTTCTGCATACTCAAGGATGGTTAAAGAAAACGTAACAATTTCAATTTTTTATATAAACCCTTGTAGAGTCTTTAGATAAAGGTTTAAAAACAGGCATATTTCCTGCTCCTTCCCCACCAGACGCTTGTTGCATTACTTTGCACGAAAAAGTCACGTTGCAGTGAGCAAACCAGAACTAGAATATAAGGCTATAGTATTGCATCACGTAGCAAATTAAAAAGAAATAACAAAGGCACTCCAGTTGTCAAAGTCCGGAGTTTCATGTGAATGTTCCTTTTTTGGAACATTGGCATTTCAGTGTCAAAAAACAGCATTGGCACGCGCTAGCCTTTCGCCTTGTTCTTTTTTTTTCTTTTTTGGCTTGTTGAAGATGAAGATGGCAATATCTCCGATGAGGAGCACGTGAATAAAATGACTTTTTGAAGTTGTTTCCGATGATATATGCGGGCACGTAGAAGTAGTGCGGTGCAGTGATGAAGATATGGGGTGCAGCGATGAAAATACTGATTTGCCGACTAGATCTTTGAGCTCTGAGTCACGACGAAAACGTCCAGCCTCGAGGCAAATGACTTCTGCAAAAGCACGGAAATCTTCAACAAAGACTGCAAAAACAAAAACCACAAATCACGCTCTTACACCAACATGGGGTGACCATGATAAGTTTGATAAAAACTTCCCAGCGACAATCCTCCGTTATTGCTAAAGACCTTTCCGGAGCTTGCGAACATGAGCCCTTTCATGTTATTGTGCAAAATTATTTCTCCAGAATATTCTAATCGACTGGCTCAATTGACAGCAAGATACCCACTCCAAAAGGACGAGGAGGTGGACGTCACAGGAGCAGACATGGGTCAGTTTTTCGGCCTCTTACTATTTAGTGGCTACCACTCTGTTCCGTCAGAGGACTCGTACTCAAGCACTGCAGAGGACCTTTGTGTCTCTATAGTCGTGACAGTGATGTCCCGAAGTAGGTTCTGGCAGCTCAAAAGGTCCTTTCATGTGGTTGACAATACTCAGTAGCAAGCAGGCAAGAAGATGGGCAAGATTCAGCAATTTTACGATGAAATCTCCAAATGTTTCCACCAGTTTGGAGTCTCCCACAAGAACCTAAGCATCGACGAGTCAATGGTGCCCTATTATGGGCACCACTAGTACAAAATGTTTATTCGCGGTAAACCGATTCGATTTGGTTGCATGATCTGGATGATGTGCTCATCAGATGGGTACCCCTACGCAATAGATATATATTAAGGAAAAAATGAGAAAGATGACAAGACCCCTCTTGGGCTTAGGGTAGTTAGCAACATGGTGTCAGTCCTCCAAGCCCCAAAACAGTTTGAAGTTTATTTCGACAGCTTCACTTCGCACGGCTTCTTGACAAAACTCGCTGACCAGGGAATTCGAGCGACAGGAACTGTGCAAGATACATCACCAGTGGTTGTCCAATGAAGAGCCTCAAAGACGTCAAAAAGGAAGAAAGATGATCTTTCCACTACAAGTGTGATGGGGTGGTCTACAAATGCAGGTGTAACGACAATGCCGTCGTCACAGTTTCTTCGAACCACCTCACCCACGAGCCAGTTGGAAGTACAAAACACTTCTCACGACGCTCAAACAAGAAGGTGGACATTCCTCAACCTCATTTCATCAAGAAATACAATGAGGGCATGGGAGAAGTAGATGTGGTGGACCAGCTTCTCGGCAGCTATCGACCAAAACTTCGAAGCAAGAAATGGTGGTGGAACCTTTTCAGCAATGATTTCAACAAGGCTGTCGTCGCAGGATAGCTCTTCCACTACGAAACTTACAACGGAAACCAATGCCGCCATGACACATATTGCATTTCGGCGGGATGTCACCATGTCTTTGCTGCAGCTCAAGCAGAAACTAACTGTGCGGCCGGACCCTCGGGTTCATTCAAGAGGTGAGAACAGGAAAACTGATGGCCACTACATCATCTGAGCGTCTCAAGGTGGATGGCCTGAGTTCAAGAATACAACAAATCAGTGCCAACAGGGCAAGAAGCGGCAGCACAAAAACTGCTTTGCTGTGTACCATGGCTTGTGAATTGTTCACTGTAGTACAGCCAGTATTATGAAGAAACCAATTTTTTTACAGATTTGTTATTATTACTTAAAACTTTTAGGCCCTTTGCTTGATGCTAATTATTATTCTTCACTTATTGTGAGTAAGAAAACTCAATAGAGAAGTCAATAAACGTTGTTCTTGACAAACAGTTTTTTGCATATGAAAAACGCCAATGTTCCTAAAATGGAACATGCGCAAAAACGTTCTTAGTCATCATCAATGTGGCTGAATTTTTCATCATAATTAATTTAGAAGGCCAATACGAATTACCAAAGTAAATATCACTTTTTACTATTGCTTCATAGTGTGGCGTTTAAAAGGTTATTGGCGTCAAACTCTCGTTGGATACATTTGGTCACAACCTGGTTAGTTCTGACAATTCTTGGAACATACCGAGTGCAAAGCAATGTAAATGCAAAGCACTGTAAAGGAATGAAAACAGCATTTGCAGACAACCAAAAAATCTGCACAGTCTAGATCGCCATCATTGACGCCATTTCATACCTTTTCGCTCAATAAAAAAATTACAACATAGTCACCTTCCATCCGCATACTTCACATAACATTGATTCCCAAGGTATGTGGGATCTGCCAAACATTTTGTTCAAAGGAAGTGGAAAGGACTCTGAATAGTAGCAGAAATAGACTCTTGGCAGAATTCAAGTGATGACCTGTAAAATATGTTATGTTTTAAAATTTACTATACTCAGAGCATATAAGTCGGTATGATAAGAATTTCAAATTTTGAACATGATGAATCGATGCGAGGGTAACACATGAAGGCAACAACTTTAAATTAGACCTTTGCAGCAAAGCGGATTTCCCTGTTTAAATGTTTTTGCTGCTTTGCACACCTTCACTGCAGTGAAAGCACCTTTACAAAAGGTTACATGCAGATTATTATACACCTATTTGTCAATTTCGAATTCTTTGAAATATTCAATCATTTAAATTCAAATCAAAACAAATTTCAATTCTGTAGTATTTGTTTTGAATATTTGAAGCCTTCAAAAAGTCATACAGGCCTAGTAAAACTGCTTTGGTTTTATTAAGACAGAAGTGCTTAAAGCTACAGTTACATTATGAATGAAGTCATGAATAAGCACAGGATTTAAAATGAAAGTGTATTGATGTAATAGACATTACCTTATTGTTTTCTAGAAACATTCAATAGATTCAAATTTTGCTAATTCGTACATTTTTGCTAGTCCTATGGAATGCGTACTAATGAGTTTCACTGTATGCAGAAATGCCTTGCTAACTTCAAGTGGCAAAGACCTAAAAAATATTGAGATAAATAAATTTTCGGGGCAAGCAAAGTTGTGGAACTGAAGTGAAAGGTCAAGTTCTATCTAAAAGCTTCCCTCAAGGGTGCAACAGCCAGAATAGTATTTGGAGATATTTTTTAGAGCAGCAGAATCTTGCATTTAGAGCACTAAAATGCTAACTTGGAGCAGGTTACAGGAAATAAAACATATATTTTTATTACGAAAGACCAAATTTGGAGCAAAGAAGGCTTACATATAGAAAAAAAAAAGTATGTTCAAGCCATTCTACATGACCTAAATCATGCCGAGTAAACATGAGCACTGCTGTTTCAATAAACTAGTATTTCGATCTACCCACTGAGCGAACAATGATAAAATAAACATTAGCACTTGCCGTCTCTGTCAAATCCTTTGACAGAATCCGTGAACTTAAATGTAAGTCTGCCAAGCTGGCGACCATGAAATCCAAGGGATTCGTGAAACTGAGGAGTAAGAGTGGGGAAAACAAAACAAAAAAAAAACTTGCGCAGTTTGTTTTTTGTTTAGGGTGGTAAAAGTGTCATACACTGCCCCAAATGATTACCAGTAACTTTTTCAGACCTCAGCGATCATACTACTGCTCACAATCATGAGGTAGTATATACGCGTGAGTAATTGAACGAAATTTGCTGTCCCATGAGTAGTGCTAACAGCCCCTTCCAAATCAAAATACGCTTTTTCGCAGGGCACTGGTGTATTGCGGCAACGGTGGTTTAAGCATCATTCTGCATGGATTAGAACAAGGACAATAAATTTTTGAATACCGCTAGACCCCCCCCAACCCATTTTTTTTAACATGAGGGTTATGTTTAGGGCACAACATCTCAGCTCCCTTGCTAGACGCATTCTACCAGGAAAAGTAACAGTGGTGCATACCCGTTGGTCCAGCGACAGCACCAGATATCTATCACCGGGATGACAAGACTAACGCAACTTCAAAACAGAAAAATGTTTGATGTGCCATTGCTATGGTACCCAACGTGGTCGCCAGCAACGCCGGCGTTCACAGCACGTCGACTCTGTTCCTGCACAGAAAACGAGGTATGCACACCCAGCTCTAGTTTCTAACATGCCATAGTCCCTTTTGCTGGCTAGGAAGTTCATATTTCCCATGAAGCATTCTTGGCTACGGCAACGCATTTTTATCTTGAAGTTGCATCGTCTTGCCGAGAGGTATCTGTTGCAGTCAGCGTACCGATAGGCGCACGGCTTTGTTACTTAATCTGGTCAATCGCATCTTGTGAGTGTCCTGACCTATGGGATTAAGGTTAGCGTGGTTAGGTTACCATGGTTTAAGGTTAAGAGTCTGCACCCTTTGATTGATTGATGACTAAAACTACAGGTGAGCCACGTACATGGCCTCCCTATCTTGCTGAAATTTGCGCAACTTGAAAAATATGAGGCTGGTTGGGTATTTTGATGCAGCATGGCCCAATTTCAGCTAATTTTATGATTTTGGAGCAGCTCGGCACAAAACTGGGGAGTTGTATCAAATTGTCACAATTGGCTCAGCTATTGCACCACTGTTCCCTACTACAAACCAGCTATTTAGGAGGAGCTCCTGAATGAGCTTCTTGTAACGGCTTTAAAGAAAAATAACGCACCTGCTATATTCAAACGCGCATCTGACTAACATGACTCAAAAATAAAAATATAGCTAAGGGACAGTTTTAGCGCCTATACCGAAATCTAAAGCGCACGCAATTTCAAGGTCTATTTTTCCTTAAAAAGAGGTGCGCGTTGGAATTAAGTAAATACGGTGATGTCATACTAAAGTTATCAACCATTTACCAGCACTGCAATTTTATTTAGTAAAGAAGAAGACGTCCTAGGAAGACATGCTCAAGTTGCTTAGCATATTGCACGTGCTTGACCATCCCTACCACTGCACCAAACTTTCACACTACACGAAGCAAGGGTGATGTCGGCCCATCTAAAGTAGTTGCGTCAACATTGCCGCTCTCATCGTGTGCCGGCACTACGTTGTTTCAGTTTGGAAAAAGGTCAAACCAGCCGCCATTGCCTGTGGAAGCAGATTTGCGAGTCAATAGCATCAATGTTTTATAACTGGAAGAATGTTCGCATTATGCAGACACACTAGGAGCGTTGCTTCGATGTCTGGGAGCTTCGAGCCTCAGATGTGCTTACGCTTGCTCAACATGCTCGGCTGAAATCTATCTAGCACATCTCACTTTTTTTTAACCACCACTGAAAGCGTGAATAAAAATTACTGGGTGACGCTCGATGCAATCCAGCCCTGTTGTTTGAAAAGGGCTAGCTTTCTTCCCTAAGTCGGCAGCTTTGGTGGTGCTGTCCTCGCCGCACCACACAGCTAGAGTGAAAATTCCTGTCGCGTGTACTGTGCATACAAAATAAAACTGAAGTTCCATCTCCCAGAGACGTCTGTCGGTAGGGCCTGCCTACCGACAGACGTCTTTGGGAGATTTTGCAGGGCCTGCCTCGGCACTAGTCTATCGTGCCACAGGGTTGCTTGGCAAAGTCGTTAGGCCGCTCGGTTTAGACTTCATATTTATCTTCATATTTATGGACAATATTTTCCTTTCCACAGGCACCACAGCCTCGCACAGAGCTGGCGAAACGTGCTGGTGGCGAAATTATTCTTCCACTTTCGGTCAAGAATGTTGATCAAAACACAATTTAGTTTAGAAATATCTTGAGTTAAAAGGCAGTAAACACATGGCAAGTATGAAAAATGGTTTGGTGCTGCGGAAATTTTGAGCTTAGCCAATTTTCCTAGATGGGCGGCATTACATCAGGTGAAAGCAGCTGTTTCTACGTCAAACACTACTTCGAAATTTTAGCACGGCAAAACGAGTCGGAAGTGGGTTTTACTGTTGGTATCCTCAGTTCATGGTTTATGCTTGAAGATGCTTGAAATGGTGCATGAAGTGCAGTGTTTATGTAACAAAAAGACGCCAACAAAACCACGAACCTTCATTGTCGGCGCCTCTGGGAATGATGACATCAGCATATTTCTTCGTCTGCAATGGGACAGGAATAAACATATATTGCATGAACATCAAACTACAGAAAAGTGGCACTCATGTTAGGCATGATAAAGCTAGAAGCAAACAATCTTAAGGTTTCACGAACAGCCACAGTGTCAGTGTTATGTTGAAACATGCTGTGAGGCATTTCCAAGCACTCTGCAAAATATTAAATACTCACACAAAAAAAGGCAAGAAACAGTTGGTGGAGTGCTATCCACTAATGTAAAACATCGAACATCTCAACCCTTCTAAAATTCTTCAGTGATGGAAAACTCACAGGCAGGCAAAACTCCTCGAATGCAGGCTTCACAAAGTTAGTGTACTGGTGGAGAACCTTCTCAAGGTCTCGACCGCGTTCTTTCACATCACGCAGCACTGAAAAAAAAAAGAGGAAAAAAAAAGTCTCAACACAACATCACCCTCTATTGAATACCAAGGAGTGTCCTTGTATCTCCTGGCACATGCAAACTAGAGCACCATGCAGTTACACTAAACATATTTTTATCTTGACATTAAGGACTCCCCCATGAAGGCTTCAATAATGAATAAAATAGCTTCAAAGGTTTCTGCATCCTACTTGTCCTTGCTTTTGAGATGTAAAGATCCAACAATTATTCTTATTATCATCCTGCTTCTAGCTCTTCAAAGCATTCAGCTTCGGACATCGTTACTGAATGTACGAGACTCGATTTTTCACATAGCCACACCAGTATGTACAAAGACATGCAGATTACCATTGTCCAAAGTGTGAGGCGCTAGCACATTTTCTTTCGCATTTTGCTGGACACTTAGACAACAAAGTTTCATCCTTGGACAAGCTGTGTCATTCTGTCAAGTTGTTAAAGTTTAAGTTGTTGTGCCAAGTTGTTAAAGTAGTTAAAACAAATGACGCTTCAGAGACACTGTCACTCAGTCAAACCAGGCAAAAGCCTGAACAAAACACTAATGTGATGGGTAGACTCCAAAACACCACTTCATGCAGAATACTGCTTTTTTCAGTTACTACACCGCAGTACAGGACAATCTTTAGTAAACAAAAATCGCTTTCATGAAACCACTACAAACGTACTCCCATTTTGGATGGTTTCACATCTGGGTGATGCTAAGCAATAGTACATCCAAATAGGTAAAGGAAACTCCCTCTAAGTTTAACATATCTCATTTGCTCAAATCTAAGTTAACCCCTTAAAGTCCAAAGCCAGCAAAAAAAAACTGCCACCGATGTAGGCTCAGCAGAAAAAAACAAAATTTAAAGCCTGTAAAAAACTCAAACAGCACTTACAATAAAACCAAGATACATATAAAGTTGCAAAGAGGATCCCGAAACATTTTGATATGACAGCAGACCAGAAAACTCGTTCAGATTTCTCTGGTGTGCATGCATATGTATGGCATTCTCTATAGAGAGAAAACTGACTTCGGTGCTCAGAAACCCAGCACCTGGTTGCAGTGTGGCACCATTCATCCCAAGTTAATCGTGTGCAATGCGTCGTGATCTAGTACACTCGGCCTCATTGTAAGAAAGTTGCATCTTGCACAAAAATGAGTTTGTTATATAAAAAAATCTATTGTAAAGATTATTCCTAACACTGTACCTATTGCAAAACTACTTTTCATGTGGTTAGTTATGACCGATATTTTGTTGTGTCTGGGTTCGTTATAGCAAGGTTTGAATGTATAAACACTCACGCTATCAGCACGCCAGAACTCCTGTCTGTATGTACGAGCGCATTTGCTGTGCGAGTGTGTGCAGTGACATTTCAGTATGCACAAGCCGCTCACTTCTAAAAGTGAGTACAGTAAAACCTCGAAAATCCCAACTCGGTTGTTTTGAAATCCCATTTAATTCGAAATAGTTCTACGGTCCCGTGTTTTGCAATGTGGATCTGAGTGGATAATTTGAAGTCGTGGTCAGCACCAGTATGGTTAAGTCAATGACTTTGGGTGCCATGTGCCAATTCCCGACCCCGATTTAACCGGCAATCCGCGGAAACGACGGCCTTTAAAAACTTCAAGGCAGCAACGTAGCCATACTAATGAGTGGCAGCTGAAGCACCCCAACCCTGTGACTTCTAGCACAAAAAAAGCAAGGGAAAAAAATACGAACTCGTGCTCAACCAAAACATGCACTTGTGGAGAAGATTAGCTTCACTGCAACACAGTGGTGATACGCAGGCAGTGTAACGCATGTTTTTCGCTACGAGAACACGTCATGATTTACCCATTCTTTTTAGGATTGTAAAGAAATTTAATAAAGGTCAGTATGATGGAATTCACAATAACTGTGAACCTCCCATTGCCCGTGGCTGCAGCAATCTGCACACTTGCACTACTGGCGTAATTCTTGCCTGCAGTGCCTACTTTGAAAAGTAAGTTCGAAAGCTTCGATGATCACGTTTTCGAGCTAAGCCATATCGCCAATTTCGTCACACTACTATCATTAAATTCTTTAATTTACCACAAAGAATGGGCAAATGGTCGCATCATGATGTGATGCAGCGAGGGCAGACGACATGCTACCCCCTTGCCACTGCTGTGCTGCAGTGAAGCATGTCTTGTTTTCCACAGGGGTGTATTTTAATTGAACAAGACAGCATTATCTTTTTTCTTTTTCTTTTTTTTCGGTGGCAGCAGCAAGGCCCAGGTATTGCGAGAAAACATAACCCTTTGAGCTGCAAACTAGCTGGTACAAGAAACAATCGGCCCTGATTACTTTGGATAAATGCAAGTTCCTTACCTCCCATTTTTTGTATGTTCTGTTCATTCAAAAACCCGATTAATTTGAAGATTTCTCGCGGCCCCGATGACTTTGATTGAATGAGGCTTTGCTGTAAGTGTTGTGCACACCACGTTGGGCGAACATGGTGTTGGCTGTGCTTTCTTGCACAGTTTAGGCTGGCTTGGCCATTTAGCGGTGGTGCAGCGCATTTGGGTTGTCGAATACTTTGTACTGTATGGGCAGTAGTTTAATGTCAGCACTACACCCCACACACAGCCAGACAGATAATTGAAGATGCTTGGTGGAATAGGACTGTCAATGATAAGTTGTTACACATTTGTCGGTGACTTCTATCCTTATCTGGCCACGGTCACATGTGGCAAAGTCATAATACTTGGCCAATATCTCAAAATTTGAAATGTAATTTGCCATACACCATGCCACTGGCTACACCTCAAATTGATAAGTAATATTTAAACCAGCAGGCATGCAAGCCATGATCGTGTGAGGGACCTGCAGTTATTATGCTGACTAGAAACAGTAACTAGCATTGCTACTGGGTCATTCCACGCCAAATGTCTCAGCTAGTTTGGCAACCATCTCAAATGTATTCGAAAAAAAAAATTGGACTGATTAGCCATATTGAAAACAGTGCATTGCTACAATATTGCAGAGAGAAAAAATTTTTTGGTTACGTGGGTGCCTTCCAAATTTCCCAGAATGGCACCTGGGTGTTCTTTGCAACAAAATTTATCCTAAGAGTTTAATTTCTTGATTCTACACCAAATTAGCTTTACACACTAAGCAAAAGCAGCTGTGTGAAGTGAAACAATAACCGTTTCGATGAAACGAAAAACACAATGTTTCAGCCACATTTTTAGGCACGGGGCTTGATGTCTGTCTCACCTTGTGGCTGAATTCGCGTGCTGGAGTTCAGTAAGATGCTGATCAATGAATTTAGCATAATATGGGTGGTTTGATGCAGGATGGCACAGCTGTTCCATGCCTGCCTTTAGTTAGAAAACATTTCCAACATTTCTGATGTTGTAGCTGCTGTTGTATACAAGCTTGCCTCAGTTCACAAAATTGTGGTACTTGCTTTGAGGTCACTAGCAATCGGAATGCTCCTTTATTAAAGCTAGTCATTATTAGTTTTTTATAAATTTTCAATGCATGGGTTGCTTCAAAAATGTTTGCTTCACTATTAAAAAAAAATTAGAATAGCATTAAATTTATAATCAATTTGCTTCTCAATTCCACTATTTGCACACTCCTATATTTAATGGTAGAATAGGGTTGGCCTGAACTCTGGTTATCTACATCTTACTGGCTTATAAATAAAAAGAAGGAGAGAGATCCAGTGAGGTACATGCAAGTGACTATGATACAGTCCAGCCCACATATAACGGCCCCACTTAAAACAAACTTTCACTTAAAACAAACAATATCCGCGTAATCGTGAAAATATACATTGGTTCAATGGCACAAAATCGCACTTACAACGAACGTCTCTGAGCGCTGCTGATCGGTTAAAGCGAATGGAGTTGGCACTCTGCCGACTTCCCGAGAAACCAGATCAGGCATCGGCGAGGTGCCCATACAGTCTTATTGTTAAACGCTGACCCTGTTTCTGCGCCGCTCTAGTTGTCGCTTTCCCCGACCGCTTTTTGTTACCCACCCCTCCGTTCTTTGTCCCCTCCCCGCTACTCTGAGCACCCCGCATCACCAGACGAGGCCCGCTTTTTCACAGTGCCACCAATTTTTCGAAGACCGGTTGGCCATCTAACTCTGTTTTGGATCACTCGTGATCGCTGTTTTTGATCGTTGCCGTCGCCGGCCTGGAGAGACCAGACCACTTGCCAACATCGTCGGCCACCGACTGTATTCGATCATCTGCATCTAGTGCATGGGTGTACACTATCCCACCGACTTTGATATTTGCGATTCATTTCTTGTTTAGGACTTGTTGTCGCTCACTTTGCACTCGGCTCAGCATGCCCTCCGCACATGAGCGGAAGCGCGAAAACAGCTGTTAATTTGCACGAAACGAATCGTGAAATATCGAAGTTGGTGAGGCCACCCAAACCCGCCAGCGCAACAAAATCATTTTTTGACCACGGCCGCCGACTCTTTGAACACCGTCGTGCGCACCGATCTAGGCGGCCGTGCTTTGACTTCTGCGCGCGCAGGCACTCTTTCAAGTTTTTCTACGTGCAAATTGCACATTCCGCGGATCTTTCAAGCAAGCTACCCAACCTGCCTCCTTCCCGTGCGTTTTGGTTTTCAAGGTCGCCCTCCCGCCTCATCCTCCCCTCTTTTCACTCTATCGCAACTCCTTGCCCTTCTTCTCTCGCAAATATGCTCTCCTTTCTTGATCACAACATTGAGCTTCGTCTATTTACCAAGTCCCAGATCACTTGCCGGTGGCACGCGAACCCGTCGGCTCATAGGCGGCTACGTCACATGCACGTGATCTAAAAGTCCCAAGCCAGCCTGAGCGGCCTCGGACCATCTGCGCGCTTGATGCTGGCTACATCCGCTGTGACATCTGCTATGCCAGGCTATGCCGTCTGCTCCCTCCATAGCTGTGACACAGGCCACAACGACGACCCAGTTTTAACCTAAACAGTAGTTAGGTAGTATACCTATTTCTGTTATGATGCAACTTACTGTAAGTGAACTACTCGAGCGCGTGCGCATCGTAGACTGGCACGGTCGTTCCACTGCCGTTTCTCCTAGTGAGTATAATGCATGTTTTCCCGACCTTCGGGAATATGCACATCCTCGATGTGGCTCAGAACACCGATGACAAGAGCTGGGTGCGCAAACAATGCGAAATCCAGAAACATTTCGAGAAGCAGACAGAAAAGCAAGGAAAGAGCACGAGCACATGAAAAATTTCCATGTCTAACTTAAGATGGCCACACTGGCATGCCCCCCGCGCTGTCAGCTGCCAGCTGCCCGAAAGAATTCATTTGGACGGTCCCGGGCCGCCCGCAGACCGCCAGGCACGCTATAATAAGTTTCATTTTCTGTGAAACAGGCCCAGAGCTGTTCCACACGTTCTGGCATGTGTGTCGCGTGTGCCCGCCTGGCTCACTCTTGGTGTGCCTGTGTGGTCAGGATGGCAGACTGGAAGACTTGCATGTTTTTTCCTGCTGCTCAACAAAACATCAAAAGTGTGACCGCTTGACTTGAGCATACTCCTCGCGCTAGGTGCCGTGTTGCGGAGCGCTTGCTAGCTCATAGCTGCTGACCATTTGGCAGTCAACTTGCCGCTTCGGGGGTCCCGGTATCCAGCTGTGGAGATGGTGAAAATTTTGTGGGCGGCGGTGACGGCTACATGCGCACGAAACTGTCTTCGCGAGGCCGACTTCGTCGCCCTCGGGCCCGATGCCGAGCCTGAAGCTTCCGAACAGACCACTCCGGCAGCGATTTGTGGCAGCGCATCGTCGACTTCGACCTGGAGAGCGGGTGGGACATCTGTTGCAATGGTTTAATTATGGCCGATGATGATGCCGACCCTGCGGGACCGTGCACGGGTTAGGGCATTGTGAGTGAAGTACGTGGCGAGAGCGATTTGGAGGAATCGGGTTGCGAGAACGACGAAACTTTGGAGCCAGTGCCTCATGCAGTTTATGCCACAGACCTCAGCGGACGAGCACCCTTCAGATTTAAATGAACTCGAGACCACCCTTATCGCTTCTGCTCTTCGCAACACATGCATCACAGACTCTTTTGGGCAGAAAAGTTTGTTTTTTCACTCAACTTTTTTAAAAATTGTGTTTCATTTACTACAAACTTCGGGATACTGCGAACGGATGCCGCACATGCTCAGGTTCGTTATAAGCGGGCTCGACTGTACTATGTAGTAAAATGAAATACAGTAAAACCTCGTTATAACAACGTCGCTTCCTTCGAATCATCGCTTTTATTAAGATGTCACGCAGTCCTTACCACCATGCGTGTATTTTAGACTGGATTACTCAAAGCATGTCGATAGCTGCTCCGCTTAGAGCGAAGTAACAAGTTGTGGATCCGTATTCATGGCAGCGCTATGAGCGGGCGTGCCACTGCTCATGCCGCCGAAGTGCCCGTGCACTTTTTTCACCCATGTCTCGCGCCGAGCTTTTTCTGCACAGAGCGAGCAATGTTTGTGCTAGCATCGCCAGGCTAAATCACGTCAGTGCAGATCAAGTGAGTGTCTCCGTGGCACAGATTTCACCCTCCCTCCCGCCGGAGGCGCTCGCTCCTTGTAATCATGTCGGCTGCTCTCTGCTCCGCCACTGGCTATGCCGGTGGTGACACGTGACCAGTACGAAGCCTTGGCATGCTCCCTGGGTTTTTTCCATCCGGGCTTGGTAGACACACTTGCAAGTGTGTTGTGCAAGGTCTGCATGAACGCAGGAAGTTGTGCGTGCACATCGTGAGTGCTTTTACAGTTGACTCCTCTTAAACAGAACTCAAAGGGGATCCATAAAACTGTTCCATTTATCAGAAGTTTCATTTAAGCAAAGTACACTTATTTCGTGAACCAATACCTTTATTCAAGTTGCACAAACGTCACCTTACTCATGAGAATGAGTAAGAGAAAAAAAAAAGGAGTGAAGAGTGGTTTGTTTGGCAAACTTTGAGTTGTTTTTTCACAATGTACGCACCCATCCCTGACAAACTAGCTAGAAATTCCGGACAAACCTCATGCTCAAAATAGCACTGCAAAAGTTCAACAGCCTCTTTAGCTTATCGGTCTTGTGGCACCACAGCACTGGCAGTATTGTCATCACATTCATCGCTGGATGGTTGATCCTCATCTTGCACTTCGGCAATCATTTCCTCGACAGTCTCTTCACGACAGGTATGAACATCTTCATCAATTCCTTCGTAGTCCTGCAGCGTGAAAGGGACAAAGGGCACGACCTGACTGAATACTGTCTCAATGTCGGCATAGTAGGGCTTTCTTTCTTCTCCATCAAGTACTGCTTTCTTGCGCTTGAAAGCCAGCATGGTGAAAGCATCTGTGTATAGTTGTTTCCTTTACTTGCTCCCAGGCACAAGCCAAAATGTGGATGGCTGCCAATAAATCTATGCTGTATAATTTTCCGCTGCCTGCTCTAAGCAGCATTTCATAGAGCGATTGTTTGCAGTAATGAAATTCACTGTTCTGAATAACCCCTTGATCCATCTGCTGGATCATTGCTGTTGCATTGGCTGATAAGAACTTCAGAGTTATGGCGTGGAGTCTTTCAACCTGAACATGGGCTGGGCAATCATCCACGATGAAGACAACCTTCCTGCCTTGCCTCGTAAATCTTGCGTCTTCCTCCCGGAGCCAGTTTTCGAAAATGGCCATGGTCATCCAGGCTCTTCCGTTCCCATGGTACGCAACGGGAAGGTGTCGAATGCTTTTGAAACAATGTGGGTGCCTTGATTTTCCTATTACCAACAGCTTTAATTTCTCATCTCCTGCCATGTTTGCACCCACCAGCACAGTGATGCGATCTTTACTGCGTTTTCTTCCACTACAGGCTTCGCCTTTGAAGGTGAGAGCCTTTGATGGAAGTGCCTTATAAAAAAGAACCATCTCGTCGACGGTGAAGACGTCTCGTGGCTCAAAGCTCATCAAAATTTTCTTAAGCCACCCCTATTGCCAGTCGATACAAATGTCCCTGTTGACTGCACTATTCTCACCAGAGATTGCTTTGAAGACTAGGCCATGGCGTGTTTTGAAGCGGTTGAGCGATCCATCGCTTAAGACAAAGTTCTTAAGACCTATTTGTATGGCGATCTCTCGAGCTTTCTGCTCGAGAATCGGTCCCTTATGGGCAAATTGGTACTCCGTGTACGCTTGAACCACAGAAAAAGAACTTTTCCTTGTTGTTCATAAGGCGTCGTTTGCATCCGCTACCATTTAGATGCAAAGGTCCCATTCTTAACAGTGCCTTCAATCATTTCTCTGTCTTTCCAGATCCGCGACAGCGTCGATATAGGGATGTATTTTTTCGCCATCTTCATTTTGGGGAGGCCGCTTTGATCAAGCTCCTGAAGAGCTGGCAGCTTTTTAAAAAGCGAGAGTGCATGGTGCGGCCCCTTCCTTTCCATCGGGCTGAAATAACACCGTGATCCACCACACTTAACCGCACAAATAGGCTTAACTCACAATTGACTCGCCGACTCGGCTTGCACAGCCATAAGTGAGAATGGCTACTGGATTGGCTTGTCTTGATCTCGAGGTGTTGCCATGGTTGTGAGACTACCTTCGGCATAGCGAGTCTAGGCTGTGTTTAGAGTTTGTGCCGTTTAACCGTAGGTGACCCATAAGCACAGTTTCGATTAACCGATGAATTTTACTGCACAACACACAGAAATCCAGCCATATGAGCCCGTTTAGTTGCGTTAATGAGGCATTTTCGTTTAAGTGAGTTTTGTTTATTGGGAGTCCGTTGTAGTTGCCGTCAAGTGAACATGGCTCCGCCGGTGCCCACACAGAAGTGTCCGACATTGGAGCAGTAAGTTCCACTGATACGTGAGGTGGAAAAAGAAGGCCGGCAGAAGCCTTAAATTGTAAGACAATTTGGAATATCGCCGTGAACATCACCAACTATTCTGAAGAATAAGGACGCCATTCATTTTGAAATATTTGCGCAGGCACACAGAGCCACAGAAGAGGCACATAAACAGGCACAATCCAACAACTGGGTTTGTTTTCAAAAACGTTCACTTAATAACCCTCAGATATGCACAATCTGGTCACAAAAAGACATTTGAACTGCGCACATGGCACAACTTATGATGAGATGCTCACTGACTAACAGACAAAAGTGAAATTTCCTTCTCAAGCAAGGCAACCGAAGGCTGACTAACACACTTTTCTTTCAGCTTGCAAATGAGATAGACCTCTATCATTTCTCTCGAAGTTTGGTGTCGATGCCTATATTCCGAGGTAAGGTTGTTAAAATAAAGCTAACATGTGCACTCATTGCAATGCAGTGTTAAGTGAGCTTGCATTAGGGCGACCCTTCAGACTCGACATATCCTCCCTTAGACTTGTGTTACGGTAATATACATCCGTCCGTCTGCCCTACATACACACGACCACATGTCAGCGGTACACTACACACCACATTATTTGCACATTTACAAACTGGATCTTGTATTTAATGCTACATTCCATTTGAACACTGCTCAGTTTGTTTCATTCCAGGTTAACTAACGGGCACACTCCTCCAGTTTTGTTTTCTGCCAAAAACACGACCTTTACATTGTAACTTCCAGCTACTTTTTTTATTCAGTGCGATGGCCCGTGTACATAAGGATGCAGGGTACCCATTGTCTGTGTCTGTAGGTATCAGGCTATTAAAAAGCTTGAAACAGGGAACGGAACTATTTTGGAAAACGAGTGGGCAGACTGATTCTAGCTCGAAGGTGGTAGCAATCCCTTATGTCATCATCAGTGTGCCTTACGGCACACTGATAATGACTGTGAGGACTGTGATGATATCTGCGAAGCTGTGAACAGCATCACTGGCAGAGATATGGAAGAAACTTCGTTTCCCCATCTACTGATGCCAAAATACTGTAGACTCTTAATAAACAAAAATCTGTTGAACGAAACTACTGCCTTTGCAATGCTTGGTTTTGGGCTTGTATTCTGCACCTATGTTCACCTCTCAGTAAACGGAACTTCTGTTAAATGAAACATATTTTCCCGGTCCTTTCAGGTTCCATTTACCGAGAGTCTACTGAAGTCAGCTTGCTTGGAAGCCTCAATGAAGATGATGAGCAGCTATACAAACAGTCTCGCGATATACAAACAGTGGCACAAACGCAGGACAGCCTTTGTTTGTAGCGAAATAGAGTGGAGTGCATGGGTGGTGACCACGACGTTATAATTTGCCCTGAACAAACTGGAGCAGGTCCTCCTCAAGCCAAGCCAAAGCACCGAACAAAGCTACTCGACTGACTTTTTTTTGTGTGTAAATGAAAGTTTGTTTCACTGAATACCACTTCTGCGAAGTTGTCATGGCTAATTTAGCTGTACTTGCTGAGCTTTTATGGGGAAGTCACAAATATCAAATTATTGCTTATAAGAAATTGTTTTGCTGTCCCATTGATTTCGTCATCACGATGGTTTACTGTAGTGTACACATAGCATGTTGTGCTATGCACAGATGCGTGTTATACACAATGTCAGATAGCAAATACTCTAGTGTTTTAGAGAGTGTTCTATGCATGACTCTCTTTAGAGGTTTAGCGCGGACTAAAAATGTGAACCTCTCGCAACTGCACAATGGCCTTCCAAAAAAAATCACAGCATATCCACGAAATGAATCCACGGGCAAAGCATCCGTGAATTCGTCTGTGCTTCCGTGCCTTGTCCATCGAATGCCGCCGAGCCTCTGAATGCACACGCACCAAAAACGGCGCATTTATTGTACTTTAGAGCGGCCCTTGGCGTACGGTGCTGCCGAAGAACACGCGATCGAAGTCGCACGATCGTCTCTCCATCCGTACGTGTGACATCACTACCGTCCTCTATGACCGGTTCAAGAACTAATGAGAAGCTGTTACGCACAACGTCAACGAGAGACGCATGAGCCACGCCATAAGGAGCTTCGCCCCTAAAAGTTTTATGCATATGTGGCGAGGCAAAACATGCACTAGACAGCATGGAGGCAGAACAGCAAAGGCACCTCTGCGTGCGAGCCGTGTGTCAGGGTCAGTATCCACGAAGAGCTTCATGTGGAACATGTCGCGCAGGTGCGGGAAGTAGAACAGCAGCACTCCTTCCACCAGGACCACGTCCGCAGGCGCAATGCTGATCCACTGATCCCTGAGCCTATAATATTTCAATATTTCAATAAATATTTATTTCAATAAATAAACACAAAGTAGACATAAATAGATTCAGAAATCCCGAAGTGAAAACTGTTGGGGAGACCTCTAAACAGAAAATAAATAGGGGTTATACTAATCTCGGCAAACAGTGAGTTAAGTAAATTAAACAAGGTGAAGTGTGTCAATATCAATGGGAACAAATAATTTTTAAAATGTCTATATGATAATCACAATTATAGACAGATTGAAGAAGCAAAATATAATAATTTGCACATAAATCCAGACAAGGATTATTCTCACTTGCAGCTAGCAACGCAAAAAGGCAGCAAACATAGACAAAATTCATACTAGGCAAAGTTAAAACACTTAACAATTGGCAAAAGTAAATTTGGAAATGTTCGGTAGGGAAAAGAATGGGATATATTCTATGCGTGCGACAGAGTGTTAATAAAATGATCCTTAGTTTTTCATTTGAATGATAAAAATGAAGATGACTTGATATCCAATAGTAATGAGTTCCAGAGTGAAATGCCTGAAAATAGAATGGTAAATCTCCCATAATTAGTTCTAACTTTAGGAACAAGTAGATTAAGTTTTTAAGATTAAATCGACAGAGGGAAGTGGTCACATCTGTCACAGCAACGAAACGCTCCTCAGTGGAAGGGGCACCAAAACAAAAAAACGTCTACCCACGCAGCCTACCAAACCTCCCTTCACAACAGTTTACAGAGGACTTTTTACAGTACCAAAACTAGTTCCAATTATAAGACATCATCTACCTCCTTCAAAATTTCTGTTTTCTTTCCATCAGCAATAAAATTATTAGACACGCCCTTTGCCTCGTGGTGATCTGCTTATTGTCAAAGTGTCATAATGCAGTTTTGTTTTTTTAGTGCATCATAATTACTGAGTAATTATGATGCATGATTGATGCAGCAATTACCAAGATTTTACATGCCAAAACCATCATATGATTATGAGCGCCGTCACAATAGAGGGCTCTAGAAGTTTTGACCACCTGGTGTTTCTCCTTAATAAGGGCAGATACTACTAAAAAAACTGTTTCTTTAATCTATCGCTTAGGGCAATGAAATTTTCGCTGTTTACGTAGGTTTTTATGATGATTTCAAATACCTAAAAAGTTTTAGAGACACTTGCGTACTTTCGATTTTGTACCATGACACTGCGTAAAAGTAGCTCTTTTTTGGCACACTTTTTCTGCCATCAAGATTTTATGTATATGAACCATAATGGATCGTATTGACTGTAGAACGTAAATAACTACCAGAAAGTGTGTGCAGGATACTTTTAGGCTTGTGCAAATATTCAAATGCTTCGAAAATTCGAACAAATAGTAGAGTAGTCGAATTCGCTTCAATTCAAATTTAAATTATTGAAAATTTTGAAGTATTCGCAATGAACGAATAAGTGTATATTAGTCCGCATTAACCCCCTGTAAAGATGGTTTCACTGCAGTGTAAGGGTGCTAAGCCGTGAAAGCATCTATTCAAAAGTAATTCGCTCTGTCACGAAGCCCCCCCTCAAGTTTAAAGGGGACCTGCAACGCTTATTGAGCATGGACAAAAAACGCTGCCGATCGGTAGTCGAGACTACCGAGAACACGCAAACCAAATAAATTCTCAAAGTTAGCTAAAAATTGCTCTCTTCTGTTGGCAAAAGATGCTACAAGATCAAAAATCACTCGTCACAGCCACTGTACCTGTTACTGGCCTACTTTGACATGGCGTGCTCGGTCGTTACTGGGGCTACGGCGGGATGCCGCCACTTTTAGCGATTTCAGCGTGCAACAAGTCTTTACAACTCCAAAAACTTAATTTGAGCACAAACACATGACACACTCACACACACAAAACACATCCAGGCATCAAACATGAATCAAACATAAAAATAAAATAAGGACCATTGTGTGTACCCCTTCACTATCTTTGTTCCCAAGTGAATTCCAGTTTATCAGTTCTAGGCAGTGAGAGAGAAAAATTGTGTGTGTTGACAGTGTGTGCAGTTGGCCTTCTGTGATGTCAATGCGCACATGTGCCGCATGTTACCCTCAAATCAATTCATCATGTTGTTACCACATATGTAATTTAGGTATGTGCATCTGTGTAGCGGGGAACAGGGTGGTAACAGAAGAAAAGGACGTTCGGATTTTGGCAAGAGGTCTCCGGTGCGCGCTCACTGCATACCTTCGAGTCGACCATTATGTCGTCTCTGAATAAACCCCTCTCGTAGACGTAACAGAGTGATGGAGGTGGGTACAGCACGTCGACGTACCACGGAGCCACAGTTGTTCTGAGTTCGCCGGAGCTATCGTCTTGCCGGTCTGCCACCGACAACAGTCGTCATGGCCCAGAGCGAAGGTCAGGAATCAACTGCCTCAACTACGTGCAGGTCTACGCTGGCTACACCTAGGCATCACTACATGGAACCCCGCCTGTTCGCGGGAATGGCACGAGAAGATGTGGACACGTGGCTAACGCATTACAAAAGGGTGAGCCGGTACAACCATTGGAACTCTATCCATCAACTGGATAACGTCGCGCTGTTTCTCACGGACACCGCCCTGATGCGGTATGAAAACCATGAAAAGTCCTTGACAACATGGGCTCTTTTTGCTCAAGAACTGAAGAAGTGTTTTGGTGACTCCGACTCAAAAAAAGAAAAGCACGGAGCGGACTCTTGCTGAAATAGCTCGGACTCCAGGAGAAACGAGCACTGCTTATATAGAGGACGTTCTTAAGCTTTGCAAGATTATAAGCCCGCAGAGCTTGGAAGAAGACAGGATCAGACACCTCTTGAAAGGCATAGTGAAAGACGTTTAATGCGCATCTGCCAAAGCCTGCACCATGTGCAAAAGCTGGTGAAGGAATCCTGAAGTAAGGCATGATCGCTAGGAGAAGAAATTACTTGATATAAGACGCAGTCGTCGGCATAAAGACGGACCTGAGACTTCAAATTGTTTGGAAGGTCATTTATAAATATTAAAAATAATAAAGGTCCTAGAACGGATCTCTGTGGAACACCCGAAGTTACATCGACAGTTGAGGACGAAGTGGAGTGGAATGACAGTTTGATATCGAGATTTATTAAAGCTAGCTATCCAGTTGGTTAATCGAGGATTGTTTAAAATAGCATCAATTTTACTTAGCAGCTTATTGTGTATAATGGTGTCGAAGGCCTTGGAAAAGTCTATGAATAACGTGTCAATCTGATTGCCAATGTCAAGAATGCTGGATATGTCATGCGCAAATTCGACCAGTTGTGTTAGTGTGCTGAAACCATGATGAAGGCCATGTTGAATGTTCGAGAGTAGGTTATTTGACTCAAGATATTCTGTTATATGATTGTGAATGACATGCTCAAGCAGTTTACCGGAATTTGAAGTAAGTGATATCGGTCTGTAGTTGGACAGGAGTTGCTTGTTACTACACTTATGCAAGGGCAAGACTTTGTCTAGTTTCCAGGACTGGGGAACAGTGCTTGAAAATACGGATTTTCGAAAAATGATTGACAAATAACAAGCACACCACAGAGAGTATCGTACGAGAAAGCTGTTTGGAATGTCGTCGGGACCAGTGCACTTTTTTGTGTCTAACTTAAGTATCATGTTAAGGATGCCATTCTCGTTAATCAACACATCATCAATAGCGAGCTCAGGATTAGGGCTTCTGAATACTGGGAGAGAACTGTTGTCATGCGTGAATACAGACTGAAAGTAGACATTGAAAGCTTTAGCTATTTCAAGTGGGTCTGAAATAGCCTTACCGTCTAGCATAAACGATATGGTATCAGTTTTAGTTGGTGATATGGAAGTCCAAAATTTGCGTGGGTTGGATTGAAGTAATCTTGGAAGCTCAACTTGAAAATAAATGTCTTTAGCTTTTTGCAATTCGGTACGTAGTTGCAGCACGGTATTATTAAATCGAACGATACTGTCAGGATCTTGCGTCTTTTTTTGGCGCCGCAAACGAGGAACGCGACATGATGTATGCAGTAGAGTGCGATTCATCCAAGAGACTTTGGGATTTCTTTTTTTAGACTTGAGGGGGACAAAGTTATTAATGCATAGTTCAACGATGCACTCAAATTCTTCAGCCAGTTTATCAACGTTTTCGTCTTCGCGAACACCAAGCGATTGAAAAAAATCAAAATTAAATGCAAGGGTGTCCGTTATTGACGCGTCATCAGCATGAGAAAAGTCAGGGAAATGAGTAATATTGGGCTGTACTTTAGTCATTGGAGAGGGGATTGAAACGAACACAGCTTTGTGGTCAGAAATGCCATCGATTACTTCGTAATGAAAACCAGTTTCAACTAGATGAGAACTTAAGAAGCCCAGATCAAGGACAGATGTGTTTCGGGTAGGTGTTTGCACGATTTGAATAAGACCAAGGAATAACGAAAGAGATAAAAGTTCCCTACAAATGGCCAGATCATGGCCGGTGCAACACAGAGTTCGCCAATCAATACCCGGAGCATTGAAATCCCCCATGAACACAATCTCCGAGGTGCCGAAGTCCTGTTCGTGCATGAACAAGCTAAGCTTTTCTAAAGTTTTTATTGGAGAACCAGGTGCTCTATAGCACACACAACAATCATAGACAGCCCTTTTAAACATAGCTTACACCAAGTAACTTCGACATTAGGCGTATCAGGGAGCACAGAAAATTTTATGTCCGAACGAAGAAGAGCGACACCACCCCCTTTACCACAAGATCGATCATTCTGTATTGCTACATAGCCTGGGGGTGTAAATTCGGAATCCTACACGTCGCTGTGTAACCAAGTCTCTGTTATCGCAATTACATGGGGTGAATATGATGATACAAGAGCGAGTAAAGGTATAAACTTGTTCACAATGCTTCTTGCATTCAAACACAAAAAACTTATACTGCTGTTACATGGCTGCAGTCAACGAGAACTTGCTCCGGCCGTAGAAGTAGAAGTGTTTTTAGCAACTTTGTTGGTAACGCGCTTTAGCGTGTCTGTATCAGTGTTCCACATGTAGCATACATCATCAATATAAGCATGATCGTAGCGTAGTTTAACTCTGCATCCCTTATCACGAAAACATCCCGTAGCGTCCCACAGTTTCTTACGTAAGGCACGCACGTTTGGTGATAAGTCCTCAGTGATATGAAAACCAGAACCTTTCAGTTTCGTGACGTTTTTCATAACCCGCATTTTTTCCCTGAAGTCAAAAATTTTCAATATAACAGGACGCAGTCTCCCATCCCGTGGTCGGCCCACACGGTGACAGCGCTCAATATCTGAACATGTTAGTTTAAGATGCTCTGTTAGTATTTGCGAAACAGTATGCAATAAAGAGTCAGTATTTTCGTCGTGAGTTTCTGGTAAACCATGCAAAAGAATGTTGTTCCGGCACGAACGGTTTTCTAAATCGTCGGATTTCGAAGTGAGTTTACAGACTGATTGCCTAAGAGAGACAATTTCAGTGTTTAGCTTGTCGTACACTGCACTGCAGTCAACAGCAGCTGTAGAAGATTCCAGTGAAGATACGCACGCTTCAAGGGCATCAAAGCGAGAATTAAAAGACTCCTTTATATCTGCAATGTCACTAGAAATTTGCTTTTGATCAACCAACAATTGCGCGAAGAGATTAGCTGTTTCTGGAGTGGGACTGTCTGAGGAGTGATTGACACTCGTATTGTTGGCATTGGCCCCCTGTGCCTTTGATGTATTTGTTGAAGGCACCCCCCTAGGCCCAGGGTTAAGCTCAACGTCCCCACTCAAGAGAAGGTCATCGTAGCAATGCAACATACGAAAACAGAAATCAACAAGACTGCTTGGGCAGAACAGCAGTAACAAAAAGCGGTCATCTGATCGATAACTATAGGCATGCTGGATGTACGATACCTGCACGAAGAACAAGCAGTGATTAGGCATCGTTCCGGCGACACCGCTGTTCTGCCCACTGAAGGAATGTGCTGACGAGATGTACTTTATAGTCTCCCATGTAGTCGCTGTCCGCAGGTGACCGGTAATTGGCTGAACAACAATGGCCTCAATCAATAGTTCAGCACGTGGCAGGCCGTTCGAAAAGCCGCAGAACACGCCATGGCCATCACCGAGACAAGTGACGGGGCAGTCCGGAGGCACTCTTATCGGCAGGTTCCATGTGTCACAAAAAAAGCACCATGGACGATGAGGCAGCGCCGTCGCAGAAGAAGCCATGGAAAAATCTAAGGAGCTGCACGAAGAACAAGCAGTGATTAGGCATCGTTCCGGCGTCACCGCTGTTCTGCCCACTGAAGGGATGTGCTAACGGGATGTCCTTTATAGTCTCCCATGTAGACGTCGCTGTCCGCAGGTGACCAGTAACTGGCTAACAACAATGGCCTCAATCAATAGTTCAGCACGTGGCAGGCCGTTCGAAAAGCCGCAGAACATGCCATGGCCATCACCGAGACGAGTGACGGGGCAGTCCGGAGGCACTCTTATCGGCAGGTTCCATGTGTCACAAAAAAAGCACCATGGACGATGAGGCAGCGCCGTCGCAGAAGAAGCCATGGAAAAATCTAAGGAGCTGCACGAAGAACAAGCAGTGATTAGGCATCGTTCCGGCGTCACCGCTGTTCTGCCCACTGAAGGGATGTGCTAACGGGATGTCCTTTATAGTCTCCCATGTAGACGTCGCTGTCCGCAGGTGACCAGTAACTGGCTAACAACAATGGCCTCAATCAATAGTTCAGCACGTGGCAGGCCGTTCGAAAAGCCGCAGAACATGCCATGGCCATCACCGAGACGAGTGACGGGGCAGCCCGGAGGCACTCTATCGGCAGGTTCCACGTGTTGCAAAAAAGGCACCATGGACGATGAGGCAGCACCGTCGCAGAAGAAGCCATGGGAAAATCTGGGGAGCTGCACGAAGAACAAGCAGTGACTAGGCATCGTTCCGGCGTCACCGCCGTTCTGCCCAGCGTTGAGCGCTTCATGGACAACATTCTGCGTGGATTGAAGTGGGAAGTGTGTATGTGTTACTTGGATGACATAGTAATTTTTGGGCGCACCTTTTGTGAGCATAACACACGACTCAGCCCTCTAAGTATAACAAATTATAAAATGTTAGGACTTGCACCATACTGAAAGTCAAATCCTGCTAACTGTTTAAAGTTCTTTCCCCTTTCTTTGAATGAAAAAAAAAATTGCATTTGCATAGAGGCCCTATTTCAGTTTAAAAAATATTGTGGAGGTCAATAACGTCATGATAAATATGCCCTTTTTTTTTGTATGCCATATATACTATTCGAATTCAATTCCCAAAATCACTATTCGCTCCTAACCTAAAATTCACTACAGTATTCTCACCAGCCTAGATATTTTCATGAACAAGAAAAAGTGCAGTGTGAGAAGTCTTAGAATGCTCAGCCCATACTAATTGCTTACTTTAGGTTTACAATAAGTGATGTAAGGTTTGAAAGGAAAAAATTGCATTCATCACATGTTAAGGAATACGTTGCCAAAGTTTCATCCATATCTAGGCATCAGAAGTGCCAAAAATATGATGTCCAATCTTAAAAAGATGCCAACAATTGCATTTTAGAAAAATTCATTTTAAACATATAAATGAAAACTCACCAATGTGGCAAAGATATACCTTTTAAAATGATCTCTTCCATTATGAGAGCTTATAAATCATTGTAATTTTTAAGCCTGCATCTTTGGTGAACAGCAACGGCAAGCAGCCAGGTGACAATCTACTGGGGTCACTAGACAATCAGCTCTTTATAGTTTTTAACTGCAATATTATGCTTTTAAAAAGCATCTTTAAAAGCACCTATTTTAGCCTACGTCAAGCTTAAATACAACCTTCATTTTTTTTGTCATGAAAGTAGCGACACTAAACTTGTGAAAGCAAGTAAAAACAAAAAAATATCTAATCATGGAAAAGACTGGCCTTTTTCGAGTAGCATCTCCTTTTGAGTGTTCCATTTTCATTTTTTTGAAAATTTCCTTACCATATGTGCCAATTTTTTTATTGTTGATTTTGTGTCATGCTGCACTAAAAAGTAAATATTTATAGTTGAAAAAAAAATATTTGCCCTACATTTTCTGAAGTGGGATTGCTCACTGGGATGAAAGCATTTCAGCTTTTCTGTGACACTGTGATTTATTTTGCCAACCAAAAGCTAAACGAGTTGATTGTCGGTAAAACTGTTCTAGGTACTCCAGAAGACTGTATGGCAATATCGAATGGAAGCCTCGCTTGGAATGGCCAAAAATGGACACTAAGAAGGCTTTGCATGAGGATTGTCAACAATAAGCTTCACCCATTGACAAGCACTCGCAATGTTCACTTCAGGGATGTTCTCATCCTCACCAGAAGAACAGCTTAATTCAGCATTATTGCTGTCTTCTTGCCTTCCGGCCACTAGATAAACATCACTACTCAAACCATCTCTATTGGGAAAAGACCACAAAGATACTGTACCACGAGAAAAGCTTTTTCGGAGAATCCACCGGACGCAACGAACTTGGGAGGTGTGGCACGATGCTCACCCAACAGGAGCATTGCATACGACAATAGCTCCGCTGAACACAGCACCAGTCCAGTTACGTTTGGGTACCCCCACGTATGTGGTATGCTGTATTGCGAGTGTTATGGTCCCTGTGTGTTGTACTTGCCTTGATGTAAAATATGTTCATAAATGTACACTTGCATTTTCCTCAATGGTGTGACAGTGTCTGTTTTCTGTTTCGAGAGCAGCTCATTTTCAAACTCCACTCTGGTGCCCCATCTAGGGCTTAGAAACAGAGTTCTGTTTGCTGGCCTTTTGAACCATTTGAGAGTACATTTACCTGTACATGTACATCATTGCCCGTATGTTTAAAAATGCAAGCCTTTTTCAATCATTTCTGTTGCCTGGAGTGTGTTGCCACATTGTGGGAGTACATGAAATTATTTTATAGTGTCAATGCCCCTCAGTTTTTTTTTAATGCTTTCCTACAGCAATGCACCAAATATTTCCAAAGGTGACTGATTCATTACTCTCTGATTTATTGCTCCCCAGTAAGCGATTACACCTGTTTCCATGCAGGCCCTGACTGACACAAGTGATGTAGCTCCATTTATTCTTTCAGGGACTCACTCACATAAACTGATTCCGTTTCGTTGGCAATAAGCCGAATGATTATTATAAGTTGTGGAGGTAGGCTTGTACAAGAAGCTTACCCTATAAAGCACACTTATGAGAAGCGACCTACTGGTGCAATGCGTCTACCTCTCTGCAGGCCTGTGAGCGTCTGCCCGGCGCTCGTTCGCCGGGCCAAAGCAAGCTAAGGAGAGCGGGGCTGTCAAAGGTGGCCAGTGAGAATCGGCAAAGCACAATGACGTACGCTAGCGTGACGCAAGGGGAAGGCATTATTCAGGCAGGCTCGAACACGTATCTTTGCACAGGGAAAACTAACGTGAGGCTTGTGCCAGACAAGAAGGCCTGGTGGCGAAACCACAGTGGCCATGTTTCCTGAAGTTGACCTGCATGGGGCCAGCACTCGTGCTAGCTGGGGAACGAAGTGCCAAAAAGGAGAGCGCATTCAATTGTGTAGGACCTTTCTTATGCATTCTAGATGAGCTCACCGATGCAGTTTATTACCACTATGGAAGTGTGCGCTTATTTATTTGCCACAAGAGAGTTTAGTGGTGATTCGTCCAAATCACTGCTCAAATGCCAAATTAGAATCTGATTCAGTATGTTGATGAGCGGGTGACATCTGAAAAACTTGCACAGCAAGAAGACACTGAATGGACCAAAAGTGGCTTTTTCTTCTCCATGTTCCCCCTTGACGCCACTTCGCGCATTCATTTTTCTATGTCTATAAACTACACAGACGTTTACTGCAATGGATAATTCCTCAACAGTTGTACGGCTTTTTTCAAATTTATCTAGCTGCTGCTCATGAATAAAATATGCCTATGTAACAACGCAAAAAACTTTTTTTAGATGCAATATCAATAAGAACTAACAAACAATGATGCTAAAGGAACTATTGCGGATGCAATTAAAAGTAATTGTAATATATATGTGAAGAAAAAACGTTGACGAAAAGGTACCTTGCTGTGGACAGGAACCGAACCTGTGACCTTCGAATAACGAGCTAATCGAAGGTCACAGGTTCATTTGATGTGTTATTCAAAGGTCTCAGGTTCACTCCCTGCCACTGGCAAGTTATCTTTTGGTCCACTTTTCTTTCTTCAGATGTATGTAATAATTACTTCTAATAACATCCCCAATAGCAGTTTCCTTGTCATGATTGTTGATTAGTTCTCATTATTACTGTGCCCAACAAAGAAAATGAGCACAAAAAAGTTTACACTGCTTTCTTTTAAACATTTTTTTTTGGTTGCTTTACAATCACCCAAATATACTTTATACAATTTTTTAAAAATAGATTATCTGAAAAATTTAATTCAGTAATTAAAAAAATACACAATGGGGAAACACATTTCGCAAAAAATATCTGACCCACAAAGGGCTTAAGATTGTCCTTTGCAACATTGAGATTACTTAGAAGCTTGGTAATTTGGTCTAGTTAGTATAACATGATGACTGTTATAGCGTCAGCTCAGAAAGACAACAAAAGGACAAGAAGATGAGCACTAGCGAGATTTAACGCTTGTCTTCTTATGCCTTTGTCGTCGTTCTAAGCTCACGCTTTAACAATGATCATTGCGATTATAATGACAGGTGCATGAGCAATACTCCTGCACTCTCAAAGTTAAACCAATACAATATTTCAAGTATAAACTGAAGAAAAAGCATGAGGCTGTAAAAAAATTTTCTATGCTGCTTTAATGATAGTTGACAGACCAGATGGTACATACTGAGCGTGAAACAGCACACCTAGGCGGGACAGTAAGCCACAAGAAGCGTACATACACAGCGCTGCTACAGCTACATAAACGTTAAACTTTCGTTGATACATCAAAGTGTCTCAACAGGACTTCGAATATTATCTGACAAAAAGGTATAAATCGTTGTTCATGCAAGCAAAAAACTTACCCACCCCATATTTTTCTTTTTTTTTATGACTTTGTCAACACACAGCATTTTTCTTAAGGGCTTTTTACATATGCCACTATTCAATCTATTCACTGCAAAATCATCTGACACTGATTATATTTAATTAAACTTTACTTCAACACAAAGAATTGATAGTCACACAAGCCTAGAATATATTTCGCTGGACTGCAAACCAACTGTCTATCTCCAAAGACCCTTTGATGGTGCTGGCAAATATACTTGCAAGAAGCATTTCTTTCTGCTAGTTGTGTTAAATATTAGACAGAAGCTGTAAAAAAAACGAGATCGTTAAGTATTTTCATTACATCCTAAATGAATCCTCCTAGCTGAAGCTCAGTGGTTGATTATATGACGCTCTTACCGTGTGCTAGTGATGAAATCGTAAACAGGCAGCTGCACCACTTTTTCCTGCAAGATGTCCCTCAGCGTTGATGCCATCAACTCGTCATCAAACACATCTGCATATACAGATATCACACAAAAAATGTAATCATCAAGAAAAAAAGGGACGCAAGAGGCTCAATTTGTATTTGTCACAGTTATAATGAAGCCAACAGACACTTAGAAGTGCAGAGAGTGTAAAGGAAATGACTTTTAGATAATTGAAATTAATGAGTGATTTAGGAAGCAAAGGAGTGACTCAGGAACCAAGACGGCCGACAACTGTCAAGTGACAGACATAGCTGCATTACTTTCAGTGCTTACCCAATTCACACTAGTGCTCAGACACTTTGACGCACAAAGCAGCATCTTTAACATTGAAAAATTTAACATTGAAAAGTTAAGCGAGCTGAGAGGGCTGCCTTAACTCTAAAAACATTGAAAAACATTTTGAAAGTTAAGCCAGCAAGCTCAACGTGGTTTAAAACTAAGTGGTGAGACAACAGTCGCACAACTTCACAGAAATATCCAAGGAAAAGCCTAGAGCGATGAAAAACTTAACTTAGACATTGGTGATGCGTTTTATCGATAATCGGTCCCTACAGAAAAGCATGCACAGTGATTGTGCAAGCTTCAATTTGCATCCTAGATTACTCTGTTTCATCAGTTTATAAATAAACTGCTGAAAATTAAAATTATGTCTTATAGAAACAGGCCCTTCTGAATGGTCAGCAGTCTAGGAACTTCCAAGATGTCACCGAACCATAATTGCCTTCGTTATTTTGAATTTCATATTTAAACTTATTGCTTTCCAAAATTGCCAGGCCTACAGGGAAAGCAAAGCACAGTCACAGCGCATTTCTATAGCCCATTAGAGACCCTCTTAGGGCTACAGGGCTACTGATACAAACAAGCTTATAACATTCCCACTATGCCAAAAATCATAATTTCTGTCAAATTGGGAAGTACCATGCGATCCTCCCCACTACAAGATAAGGGCACGCGACTGAGTGTCTACACCCTCCTCTCCACGGGGCAAAGTACGCGTGCCGACGCGTTGTGACGATGTGGCGACGAGCACTCTTGCGCCATCTCGCTGGTAACGCTGAAAACAAGATAGTGTGTGTGTGCCCGTCCCCAAGATGCCCGTCACCAGCGATAAGTGGTACATATAAATAGCTTGCCATTTGAACGTTGAGGGACGCGCTCCTCCGTGGCTCAGTAGTCAACACCTCGCACTCATGTTTCAGAGGTCCCAAGTTCAATTCTGTGCTGAATTCTTTTTTCAGGATTTTTTTCTTTATTGCATTTTCATATATACAGATCAATATATATATACGTTGAGTAACGGCAATGCCCACGTCAACATTGGCAAAATCCAGCCGAGAGTGTCCATATAATTGCTATCCCAATAAAATCATAAATAATAATTTTTGTCAAGTTGGGAAGCACCTACTACACAGTTATTCATCATTCTGCAAAGAAGCGAGGTATCCGCCATAAATTTCCAGGGCTTTATGTGCACTTTATCGATGCGGTGGCTAATGATGATGAATTTTGTTTGAGCCCTTAGCAATGCGTTGAAGACATTCAACGACCAACTGGTTACACAATTCGTATTCTGGAATGCCTGTTTACACAATTCGTATTGTAGGATGCCTGTTTACATAATTTTCATCGTGTGATGCATCGTTGTTATTTAACTCTTCTACCACGCTATATTACATATAGTAACAAGACTCCTTCCCAACACAACACACGTATATGGTCTAATTGAAAACAACTTCAAGCGCCAGCATGGCTCTGTGGTGGAATGCTGGGCTGCCACAGAGAGGGCCCAGGTTCGAACCCGTTTCCATCCTGGATATATTTTATAATTTAGTTTACCTTTTAAAAATTTCACATGATAGCGGTTACCAACACTGGTCACCGCGGACAACTATGGCACCAGAAATGACCTTCGTTGCGATCTCATAATAGCTTTCAAAGCAAAAAGTGATTACAAGATCACAAGTACACAGGTGGGGGCCCCACGAGTAATTTTTAAATACTGCAAGAGAAGCACAAGATGTAAGAGATCAAGGCAAATCATTTGGAAGTAAAAATGCAGTGAACACGTTTTCTAACATAATTACAGTAAAACCTTATTATTTCAAACTTTGTTATTTCAAAATCTCAATAAATTCGATGTATTTCAGCAGTCCCATGAGTTCATAATATGAAGCAACGGTCAACACCAGTCCGGTTAATTCGACAACTTTGGGTACAGTGTACCGATTCCCGATCCTGATTTCGTCGTGGAACCGTAAAAACAAGAACCCTTAGGAGCCACTAGGCAATGTACTGTATTGATACTACTGAGCGGTAGATGAAGTACCCCAGCCTAGATACTACCAGCAGGAAAAATAAAACATAAAAATAGACGGTCTCATGATCAACTAAAATGTGCGCCTGCAGAAAACAAGACGTGCTTTACTGCAACATAGTGACGACGCGCGGGCAGCATGTTGCATCCTTCTCGAAACGTCGGCCCGTCATGATTTACCCATTCTTTCTGGGATTATAAACAAATTAATAAACGAAAGCCTGGCAGAATTCGTGATGTATGCGAACCTTCGAGTGCCGGTTGATCCAGCAATTCCACATTTGCACTGCTGACGGAGTTCTTGCTTGCTACGCCTACTTCGGAAAATCAGTCCGAAAGCTTCAATCATCATGTTTTCCAGTCACAACATAGCTAGTTTTGTCACGCTGTCTATTATTGTTTATTTTACTAAAAATAATGGGCAAATAGTTGCATCATGATGTGCTGATGCAGCGAGAAGCAAGCGACATGCTGCTTGCTTGTCACTACTGTATTGCAGTGAAGACGCCTTATTTTTAGCAGGTGTGGATTATTTTTCGCAGGTGCAGGTATCCGAGTTGAAGGAATGGGACTTGATATACCCGATTGAAAGCAGCTTTGCGCACCTGGTGGTGTGCGTTGCAAAGAAAGACGGTACGATGAGAATGTGCATTGACTACCGCCAACTGAATTCCATCACAGAATGGGGAAAACGGCGGAATTACTTTATGAAGTGGCGAAGGCTAACTACATAATGCTACTTGACATGACATGCCAGGATACTGGAAGATACTGGTCGAAGAGAGTTCACAGAAGCTTACCGCACTCGCGACTAGACTACGAGTGGTCTATACGCATGGCGTGTAATGCTGTATGGGCTGCAGAACTCCGCTGCGACTTTTCAGAGGATTATTAATGAGGTACTTCAAAGGCATAGAGGCTATTCATGCACCTACATAGATGACATAGCAGTCTACTCAGAAAGCTGGGAGTCGCATGTACATCACTTGGACACGGTGTTGACCACTATAGCGGAAGTAGGTCTAATAAATAACCCGCAAAAGTGCCGGCTAGCACAAACGAAGGTTAAGTACTTGGGACATGTGGTTGGTTCAGGGTCTCACTCCTCTGACCCCGATAGGGTTACTGCGATAGTGCTACTGAAAACACCATGCACAAAGCAAGATCTGCGAAGTGTGCTAAAACTTTTTAATTATTACGGGGAATACATCCCCGCATACTCAGAGATAGTGGGCCTTTTGACTGACCTCTCCAACCACCGCGTACCTAACGGCATCCCGTGGAGCGTAGAAAGTAAGAGCGCTTTCAATGCTATTAAGCAGGCCCTGAAGGCTGTGCCTTCGTTAAGTGCTCCTCACCTGAACAAGGAGTTTGTGCTAACTATTGATGCTTCTGAAAGGGGTGTAGGAGCTTGTTTGGCTCAGAAGACAGATGGCAATCAGAAACCTATTGCCTTCCTCAGTAAGAAGCTCACTCCTCAGCAGGCAAAGTGGTCTGCAATTGAAAGAGAGACATTCGCTGTTGTGAGGCTGCTAGGTCGGTCGGACACCTCGTTATTTGGCACCAGAATGAAAATTGTGACTGATCACAACCCACTAACCTACCTTACCCGCTCCACGTCATCTAGTGCGCGACTGACCCGCTGGGCCTTGGCATTACACAAGTACATCTTCTTTTTGCACCCCATAAAGGGATCTTTTAATAAATGTGCCCATGCCTTGCCGCGATTGGTTAGCGGGGATCAGTAGAGAAAGCTTAAGGAGACAGGTGGGAGATTTTTTTCTTTCTTTTTTCATTAGTACTACAAAATGAGCACGTTGTGAATTAACAGTAAGAAAGTTTGTTAGATTTAAGCAGGCAGCGAGCATGTGGTTTGAATGTTCATTAATGTACAACAAGCGTTCATACAACATTCTTAGGTTGGAAGGAGTTATGATTGGGGCACGCGAAGGATGGCCAGTCGGTAAACGGAGCCCAATGTAAAGGAAAAAGAGGACTAAGCCGCTCGCCTCTGCACGCGTTTTTGTTGCCAAACCCCTTGAGCTTTTGTTCACCGCACCTTGTGCTGGTGAATTACCCGCACGGCGGAAGCATTCTCACAGTGAGCTAGACTGAGAAATAAGTGGGCCCTGTATCGACACTGCTCCCGATAGGGATAACCTGGCGCCGTGCTGTCACAATACATGTGGATAGACGGCAGCATAGTGTGTACTAACTCCAGACAGCGATTGGCTGACTAGACAGGCTTGTTGTCGCACGAAAGTATTTTTTAAGTGCACGTTGACGAAATAACGGAGTTCGTTACCTGATTTCTTGGAGGATGAGGTTAGCAAAGTGTGGGAACGCAGAGGCAGAGACACGTCTCTGAGGGAAGAAGAGTTGTTTGCTGCATTGGTAGAGCATCGAGAAGAGGTTTGTCCCACAAGGTGGTCTCAGATGAGACGGAGGTATTTAATAGAGAGAAATGAAGAAAAGGGGAACTTCGTTCTCGAGAACGAGATCGGGAAGCGGGGAACGAGGTCGTGCTCAGCGCTGACTCTGATCCAAGGTTGATACTACATCGATAAGTTGGTGTCAGTGTGTGGAGTATACGGAGGGCTCAGCAAGTAACGCCGACGTAAATACAGCCCAGTGCTTACTATGCGGTCGGTTTAGTGGCTGCCCCCGCCTCTGTTTGTAAATAAGTGTCTGTGTGTAAATAAACTGATGTTTGCAAGGCCGGGAGCAACCAGGCCTGCCCAGTCCTTCAACGTGTCGTCGTGGCTATCTGGTATCATCGGGATTGCACCCATCTTCCCAATCTTAAGGGATGCTATGCACACCTTTTGTGTTTAGGTTAATAAGGCTGAAATATGAGCTATTTAGTACGTCATGATTTGACATGCTGCCAGGTAAGACACAAAGCAAGAAAAACGAAGAACAGGACAGGGTGATGCGCAAACTAACAACTACTCTATTTCTAGCTTGGACAGTATGAGAATGAAAGCAACACGAAAAGGGGGAAAATTCAGTGATAAGAACAGTAGACAAAAAATTAACACAGAAAGCATATGAGGGCATCACACAATGCCACCGACACACGGAAAGAGTTCTGAATGCGATGACATGATTTCCTTCAAAAAAGTTATTTATTTTTGAAAAAGTGCGATAGAGGACGTGCACTTCACTGACATGCACATGAAATCACTTATGCATACATCAGACTCATACATACACAAGTCTGTCCATATTCGAAATACTAAAGTAGTTGTTAGTTTGTGCATAAACCTGTGTTCTTTCTTGTTTTTTCAAGTCCATGTCTTACCTGGCAGCGCATCAAAACATGAAGATGTGTCCATGTTAAAGCTTAATATGCTTGGTGCGATATGGCCACCTCCTGTGCCGCCCACAACGGTTGGTGACAATGTACCGACATCACTATAGCCCAAATACAATTATATCTGCTCATCTGCATGTGTAGCATGAAGCAGGACAATTTCAGTTTTTTTTTTTAGGCTGTTATAATCCAAATACACTTCATTTTTGTGAGTCAACCTTTTTTTGACTGTTCTTCCTATTATTATTACAGTGAAATCTCAATACAACCAATCTCAAGAGACCGCTAAAATTTATTCATTATTTTGAAAAGTCAGTATAGTGAAAGTATTAAAAATTTGGGCAAAAATAATAAATGCAAACAAGTGAGTCACCTATCTTTACTGCGTATACATTCATGACCGCATTATGCTCTAATAAGTACAAAAAAACAAACACGAAATATTACGGAACCAGTGCACGTTTATTTGAGAAAGAGCACGATCTATACTGATGTGGGCAGCTTGACTTTTGAAAGAGGAACTTTGAAGTGTGCACATCTTTCTTACGCACTACTAAGAATCGACGTTAAACACCAATTCTGCACATAGGTTTGTGCGCTGTTTCAACATCGTTTTCGCTCTCGTCGTCGTTTCCTTATCACGACAAGTGGTATGAATGTTATCAGACGTCAGTTAAGTTTACGTGCATGCTTCATCGTCCCACTGTGCATAGGGTTCGAGCGTTAGTAAAGCATGCACAGGTAATCATTTATTTATTTTATTTATTTATTTATTTATTTGGACAATACTGCGAACCTTGAAAGGTCCAAGCAGGAGAGGGATGTACATATCCAGCAGACATGCGTATGGATGCAAGATCGACACATGAATGTGAGGGTACATAATCAACAGGTAAGTATACAATCATTATACATTGGATGACAGCAAGGGTGAACACTCTGGCAAAACATTCCAATCGGAAACAGTTCTGGGAAAAAATGAATATTTGTATTGGTCTGTACGGGCAAAGAACGGTGTAATACTTCGGCTATGTTTGTGACGAGACGCTCGACTAGGGTTATTAGCTATGTAATCTTGCGACTGGATTCCCAATTTATTAAAATATAGCTGGTGTAGAAAGTTTAGGCGGGCACTTTTACGTCGGTTGGCCAATGGCTCTAGGTGTGCGAGCTCCAACATAGCTGAAGGGGAGTCGCGACGTCTAAAACGTTTATAAATAAAGCGAGCTGCCAATCTCTGAATTTTTTCAAGCTTTTCTTTATTAGTGATAGTATGGGGATCCCATACAATGCTTCCGTATTCTAGGGTGGGTCTTACAATGGATTTGTATGCAATGAGTCTAAGCGATGAGGGGGCATCACCTAATTTATGCTTCAGAAATCCTAACTTTTTTCTCGCGGAGGAACATATGTTATTTATATGTGTTGACCAGTTAAGTCTGGACGTCAAGGTTAACCCCAGGTACTTATGTTCCTCCACTTGTTTAATCTGATAATTGCCAAGACTATACATGAAGTGAGATTTATTCTTATTGGAGATGCACATGTAAACTGTCTTGTCG
This sequence comes from Rhipicephalus microplus, assembly GCF_043290135.1. Lineage (NCBI taxonomy): Eukaryota > Metazoa > Arthropoda > Arachnida > Ixodida > Ixodidae > Rhipicephalus > Rhipicephalus microplus. The sequence goes on along the minus strand of NC_134710.1, from coordinate 411,715,322 downwards.
AGATTTATAATCATATCCCATTTATTGCACCATTCCGTTATTGCATGCAAAGCACGGTTAAAAACGTGCTGGTCAGTGACAGACACTATGTGGCTAAAGATGATGCAATCGTCTGCAAACAGCTTAAGGCGTAGAGGGGGCTTCACAATTTGGCCAAGATCATTAATATAAATGTTGAATAGAACCGGTGCCAAGACCGAACCCTGTGGGACGCCAGAAAAAACATCAAGAAAACGAGAACAGGCACCGTCAATTTCAACATACTGTTTGCTGCCAGTTAGGTATGAAATGACCCAATTGACGACTTGTGATGGAATGCCTAAGTTTTTCATTTTTGTTATTAGTTTCGAGTGTGGAACTCTATCGAACGCTTTTGAGAAGTCTATTAGAACTGCGTCAATCTGTCCGCCCTCGTCAAGTACCTGTGCCATCTCATGAACGGTAACTACTAATTGAGTTGCAGTTGAAAAACCTCTTCGAAAACCGTGCTGTACGTTAGTAAGAAGATTATTGTTGTCAAGAAAATCATTTAGGTGTTTAGCAATTACGTGTTCGAGAACTTTACAAACTGTGCAAGTGAGAGATATGGGTCGGTAATTACAATAATCGGTGACAGAGCCTTTTTTAAAAATTGGTTTCACTCGGGCAACCAACCATTCAAGTGGGAGGCAAGAAGTTTCAAGAGACTTAGAATACAACTGTACCAAGAATCTAGCTAGGAGCTCTGCATATCTTTTGAGAAATGCGGTGGGAATGTTATCAGGTCCTGCGGATTTTTTAGGATCTAATCGTAAGAGCAGCTCAGTAACACCTTCGACAGTAATATGGATATATTGGTTGCTATCGTTGACGTAAGGCGTATTACCCGGCGTGGCTGGCCTTGAGAATACGCTCTGGAAATAGGAATTGAACGTATCAGCAATTTCTTTTTTATCTGTAACAATGCGAGCACCAACAGCTATTTGATCTACGCTTCTTGAGTCCTTGTTTGATAAAAATTGCCAGAATTTGTGAGGGGATTCAGTAGCAAAGCGCCCAAGGGTGGTTGAATAGAAGTGCTCTTTAGCTTCTCGTAGTTTAGATTTCAACTTAGAACTTAGCTTAAAAAGGAGGGCGGCATCCTTGTTCTTCCTTTTCCGGTACCGTTTTAGTTTACGTTTTAAATGTATAATTTCTCTGGTTATCCAAGGATTGGCTTTGTTGATTTTTTTCATTTTATCTGGAATAAACTTATTGATGCAATAATTGCAGCATGACTTAAACTTTGCCCATAAGACGTTAACATCGTCATCGTGAAATGTCAGTAATGCTTCTTCTAAATGGTGGGCAATGTTTGGGTTATCTGCTGCGTTGTAGTTTTTTACTTTTACAAATTTAGCGTTGTTTAACTTGATTCGGTTTGGAAGCTTGCAGGAAAAATATACGAGCTTGTGGTCCGAGACTCCCTCGTGAATTTCTGTGGTATGATCAGTAAAGCTGGCTGAACACAAAATTAAATCTAGAATGGAGGAAGCAGTGCTAGTCACCCGTGTTGGATATAGTACTGTCTGTGTAAGGTTGTAAGCTAATAAAGTATCCAGAAGGATTTCAGAGTTCTTTGTATCAGTGCCCCCTGATGACATCGAGCACCAATCTATGTGCGGTAAGTTGAAATCTCCCGCAGCAATAATGTTCTGATCCTTATACACGGCCAAATGATCATACAGTTCAAGTAAAAATTCACAGGGAGCTCCCGGCGGCCTATAAATTCCCGCAATAACAATATGGTTTCCTGAAATATTTATTTTACAAAAGACACTTTCGTGGTCAGGGTTAACAGCAGGCAGTGAAACAGATGAAAGGCCCGCCTTCACAAGAATTGCCACACCACCTCCTCGTGTAAGTCTATCTTTGCGATAGCACGTATATGAAGACGGAATCACGTAATTATCAGGCAAATCTGGGCAAAGCCAAGTTTCGGAGATGACAGCTATGTGCGGGTCATATGTTAACAACACGTGTTCCAGTTCGCCTTGTTTATTGCATAAGCTTCGCATATTAAGGGAAATGAGCCTCAATGTTTTCGGTTGTTGCTTTGTAGAATCCGGAAGTCATTCGTTCGCCTTTTTCGTGTTTTTCGGTTTAGTGCTCAGTTCTCGTTTTTTACTTTTGCGCACGAGCACCCGGCAATCTTTTGCTTCGTCCCACGCATAAATGTCGTTGTTAATATGTAGTTTATCATGAACCAGTTTTATCTTATTGTCGGCCTTGTTATCAGAACATACGGATTGCCAAAGTTTTTTCCTTATGTGCTGCGTTGCCTGGGAGTAGTCATGTGACACGGAAACTTTGCTGCCTTTTAGTTTGAAACAGTTATTTAGTATGGCTATTTTTTCGTTGTAATTGTACAACCTGAGTATGATTGGCCAAGGTTTATCATTTCGCGGTTTACCAATTCGGTGAATGCGTTCGAGAGAGGTTACAGCGACTTTTAGTTCATCATTGCAAACCCGTCGGACAACTAAGTCTTCAAGGACTTCTCTGGTTTCTTTTGGGCCTTCTGGTATGCCATATACTACTAAGTTATTCCGCCGTGACCTATCTTCATAGTCATTAAGCCTCTTGCCTTGAATTGCGACAGTTTTTTCTAGTTGTTCAACGGAGTGCTGAAGGGTATGAATTTTTTCTTTATTTGCTTTTGACAGCTCCAGAACTTCATCAAGGTTTGAACTAATACGGGTCAGAGTTTCATCGCGCTTGTTCGCGGCAGTCTTTATCTCTTTCAGTTCCTCAAGAATAGCACTTAACACATCTTTATGCTCATTGAGGTCAACAGCGGACCGGGTCTGGGGACCGGGATTCGTCTCTACGTCCCCGCACAATACGAGAAGTAGCACAGACCAACAATCAGCAACTATACAGAAACAACGCCGAGGGCACGGCAGCACTACTAATCCATAGTAACTAGTACATTTTCCTAAGGAAGTATCATAAAAACTAACCTGCACGATCAGCCATGCGCAGTCAGACATGCTCGAGGCGATGCCGCCGTGCCCTCTGATGCAGTAAACGATGTTCACTGGCTTTATAGCAGGAAGCGGCGACGTCACCGGGCTGGGCAGCCAATGGGGCGTCAGGGCGGTGATCGGGCTGATATTTTGATGAGCCGGTGGCACCGAAGTGCTCCACGTGTTAGGCGAGTCATTGTTCCAAGGCGGTTGTCCAGGATCAGCCAGCAGAGCTGGCCCTTGCGTTGAGCAGACAAGAAGAACCTGCACGATCAGCCATGCGCAGTCAGACATGCTCGAGGCGATGCCGCCGTGCCCTCTGATGCAGTAAACGATGTTCACTGGCTTTATAGCAGGAAGCGGCGACGTCACCGGGCTGGGCAGCCAATGGGGCGTCAGGGCGGTGATCGGGCTGATATTTTGATGAGCCGGTGGCACCGAAGTGCTCCACGTGTTAGGCGAGTCATTGTTCCAAGGCGGTTGTCCAGGATCAGCCAGCAGAGCTGGCCCTTGCGTTGAGCAGACAAGAAGAACCTGCACGATCAGCCATGCGCAGTCAGACATGCTCGAGGCGATGCCGCCGTGCCCTCTGATGCAGTAAATGATGTTCACTGGCTTTATAGCAGGAAGCGGCGACGTCACCGGGCTGGGCAGCCAATGGGGCGTCAGGGCGGTGATCGGGCTGATATTTTGATGAGCCGGTGGCACCGAAGTGCTCCACGTGTTAGGCGAGTCATTGTTCCAAGGCGGTTGTCCAGGATCAGCCAGCAGAGCTGGCCCTTGCGTTGAGCAGACAAGAAGAACCTGCACGATCAGCCATGCGCAGTCAGACATGCTCGAGGCGATGCCGCCGTGCCCTCTCATGGGCGACTTCATCCCATAGGCCGCTCGCCTCACACTTTAGGGGCGAAGCTCCTAAAGCCATGGGTCTGTCGTTCCTCTGTGAGTGGTTCATAACCACCTTTGAAAACTGCCCACTACTTCACCCTTGCAAACATCCCACTACGCTCCACCACCGATCCACCACTTCACCGACCATAAATCACCTTTGCAAACAAGAATATAAAAGTTGATTTGCATAATATACGCACAGTATTACACCTTGATAATGATGTAATGAGCTAACTTTCATGGGGAGCCAGCACGATCGTCGCAAGTCAGCGACATTTGCATGTGTGTTGGCATTGAGCAGTTGCGTTTGGGAACGGCTACGAATAACTCAAAATAAAAGTTTATTTGTATGATATACACACAATCTCACGTCTTTCTAGTGATGTAATGGACTAACATTCCCTGGAGAGTTACGATTTACCGATGATCTCCACCTCTCGAGCTTCGCCCATTTATGAAAATTCATTCCGTGAATATGACACGATTTGTTTTTATTGTTCTCGTAGCATTCCTTTCGTGCTGCTTGCCGAGCTCACCTTGACCATTTACCCACCAACAAGAAGGCTATAAAACAGCCATGTAACAAGCCCACAAGTAAAGCTGCCCGATGAAAACAAAGGTGACAAAGCGAAGCCTGACGCAAAACACAAGTACCAGGTGATGATGATGCAATAGGGCTATTCCTATCGCAAATTTTAATAGGGAGGGCAAATAGAAAAATATGCTGGCGTTATTAGGACGATGATGATGACAGTAGCAGGTTTTCACAGCTGATTTTCACAGCTGCGGGTGACTTTTCAAAATCCTTCTTCGTTATATTGAAGTGGTGTGGAGATATTTGGGGGATAAAATTCTATACTTTATTATGAAACATTTGGTATTCTGAAATTCGTAGCAGTGAAATATTTTTACATTAACCAATGAACACATGGAGGAGTATTTTTCAAAAGGTTGTGAATCTGAAAAAATCATTAATCTGAGATTCACTATAACAAGACTTCACTGTATAATTATCTTACAGTCACTACCAGATCCAGAACAAAAGTTGACATCCACATTTTCTTGCAGGTGCCGTTTAAGATTCCCTACTAATTTCACTGGTAACAGTGCCATGTTTAAGAATAATGTACATGGAGCTCGTGGTAATCACTAGAGGGCCCATTTCTAGGCACTAAAAATCGGGTTTTAGGTGCCAAAAATAGGCAGGAAAAACGCAGTTTTAGGCTCCCGAAATGCAAATATAAGCACAGTAAATGTTTACAAAAACTCGAATTGTCTAAGAGATCTGCATGCCCTGTATTTACAGCAGTAAAGCAAAAAAAATGTACGATTTATGATGGCACAAAGGTGCTAATAGTTTAACATAGGCATGCAAATGTCCTTTTTCCTGCATGGTTTGCAGAACATGATCTCTTCTTTTACTGTTGAGCATGGTAAGTTAAGTGTCCACCATTCAATAAACACGCTCATGGGTCTCTTTCTTTAGGCATAATTGAGAAAGGCAGCACAGGAGCAAAAGCCAGACTGTTCAAAGGCCGGAAGGGTCTTTTAACCTCGTGTTAACTGGGTCTAATCCCGCAGGGTCAATTTCTTCTCTGTCTGTGAGCAACTAAAAGTGTCCTACACCAGATTCGAGCATTTCGAGTTGACAAGTGTGATGCATGCACTGGGCACTCACAATTACATCAACACAGATTTGCAACACTACATGTCTCCGAAAGAGGTGAAATGTCAGACTTGGAATGGTCCTGCGTACATCCCAGTAGTACCTGACACTAAGAGAATATTACTTGAATAGAAGAATAAAATATAGACAGAAATATCAAAACATAGAAATTGAACGTGGCCGTATTTTGTTTTTCTTTGAATCGAACGACATGCGAGACTCGTTGCGTTCATGTTCTGGCGTAGTGCCTGCTCCAGCCCTGACAATGTTTGGCATGTTTTTGGCGCATAGACGCTTAGAGCAGTTCCAGCAGTGCGATACTGTGTACTGTGGCAGGGAAACGCTATCCATGCCAGCCTCTCCAAATGTGCATGCACAGAAAGATCCATTTAACAGAAACAGGCAGTACACTAGAGCAAACGCCGAAACGACACAACACGACTTGCGTGCACGACCTCGGCCTGGCATGTCAAGCGAATCTAACCTTGTGTACGCATGACATGAAGCATCGGCGTCATGTTATGTTCTGGTTCCGAGTAGCTCCAATACCGAAAAGGGCAGAGAAAAAATTGGGGTTACAAACTCTACACGTGGCGAGTCGTAAAAGTTTCAAGCTCATGTCCTCACATCAATATTTCATGGTTTGTAATCAACTAATTAAAAAATTATTGGGGTACAAAGCTTTTCATTGGGCATGCAACAACTTCCAGTGTCTAAATAAAATTTCTAACGTAACCTGGTGAAAGGCCCTCAAAGAAGTAAATTAGTAACAAAAGAAAAGCCACGTGAACATTTGACATTTTCTTCCCGTACACTTTACATCCCCCTGATGGCACTCCATCGTTTCACATTCGGTCTTCATCGTCCTCCTGCGGCTGCACAGAAGCACCTCCTGTTCTTGGAATCAGCACAATTCAGTCAAGAATACATCACTGTCAAAGCATTAGACAAATAATCTAACTTAAATACAGGTGTCAGGTTGTAACTTATTGGTCAAAAAGCCCACAATGATCGACTTGATATACTCAAAGTGTAGAGAACCAGTGCCGATGAGTGCACCCATGATTTTTTCTCAGCAATCTCGCCTGTTCGTTTTTCTCACCCTACGAGTGCGAGTAAACAACTGGGAAATGCTGAGCAGAAGACACGATGCAGATGAATATATTTGTAGAGGCTAATCGGTATGATATAAGTACAGAAACGAAACCGAGCCCCGCCGCGGTGGTCTAGTGGCTAAGGTACTCGGCTGCTGACCCGCAGGTCGCAAGATCGAATCCCGGCTGCGGCGGCTGCATTTCCGATGGAGGCGGAAATGTTGTAAGCCCGTGTTCTCAGATTTGGGTGCATGTTAAAGAACCCCAGGTGGTCGAAATTTCCGGAGCCCTCCACTACGGCGTCTCTCACAATCATATGGTGGTTTTGGGACGTTAAACCCACATATCAATCAATCAGAAATGAAACCGAAACTGCACGATCCTCGTAAAAGAGGATGAGCACGCACTAACAGCGAAAAAGCGCATGCCAGCATTCGACGCAGAGCAGCGATCGAGGCAGTTCTTGGCTGGACGTCCGATCCGGAGAACTCGTGGATGTCCTCGGCATGCTGTTCTGTTCCTGGAATCCGGCTGGGTGACTGGCCCAGGGACCAGGAGGTGCGCTGCTGATCTGGCTGCCGTCCCTGATAGCTGAGCAACCGACGAATGAGGCCTGTAGTCTGGCTGGGCGACTGGCCCAGGGTTCAGGCAAGGTGCCGCGGGTCCCCCCGCTGTCCAGTGTGGCCGCGAGCTCCGGTCTGCTGTTGGCTACTGCTCCGGCTGCCGTTCCAGGTAGCTGGCACGACCCTGGTGTGCTGCCAGACGAGCGGGATGGCTGATAAGCTACCGCTACTGGACAGCCGTGCAGAACAGCTGGGCCGTGGCGTGGGCCCACTCACGCTGAGGACATCAGTGAGTCAGGGGTGCACCGTCGCAAGAGAGCGGCGAGCAAGAAGCCACGGGCAAACACGGCAAGGACTTTAGTTAAGACACGCATTTATAAGGACTAAACATGGCATTACGTTAACCTTGCGTCACTATCGTTCCCTTTTTTTTTTAAAGTATATTCTTCTTTATGTGTGTGCACTCGTACTTCGATCAAGTTTCTTGGCTGTCAATCCTGGGACCAATAACAACCCAGATATTACATCACAAACTGGCGAGCCTGCCAGGATACCGCTGCTAAAAGCCTTGAAGGAAAACGTCGTACCTCGAGTGCACCCTCACAGTAATCAGTCCGATTATGGATACAGAGAAGTTAGCCGCTGTTGACGTACAGCTAGGTCTGTCAGGTACAGAGTTAAAAAAATGAATTGAGAGTGAACAGATCAGGCAAAGAGACAAACGTGCTGCAGAAAGACAAACAAGCAAAGAAGCAGATGAAAGAGCTCAAAAAATTCTCGAGCTCACGCTAAAGCTTCAAGAAGGCTCAAGTGCAGTAATGAACTCTGAGCCTATGCCTCTCATGAATCATGCTTCCCCAGTTTTCTACCCGCAAAAACTACTGCTTGTTTGACGAGCGACGCGATAACTTGCATACCTGCTTGGAAAGGTTCGACCGCATGGCAACAGGACCGGAATGGCCACAAGATAAATGGGCCTTTGCAGTTAGCATGTGTTTAACGGGCGAAGCATTGACAGTGATCGATGGCATGACAGCTGCTGGTTCGCTGGACTATGATAAGGTGGAGAAAGCATTGCTGCTAAGGTTCCACTTCACTGCGCAAGGCTATCATGAGAAATTCCAAAAAGCACGACCAGAGGACGGAGAAACGGGAAGGAAGTTGGCGGCAAGACTATCAGGGTACTTTGACCACTGGATAGACATGGCCAATGTGCCGAGAACCTTCATTATCGCTGAACAGTTTCTTCAGTGTTGCAATCTGAAGCTGACTATTTTACTAAAAGAACGGGAATGCAAGTCGCTTAAGGTGGTAGGCCACTCAAAAACAAAAATTTTTTTACGGGCAGGCAGTGTTGAAATAACTTTTTCCTCAAAACCAGCATGTCTTATTTAATTTACCCAGCTATTTACAGTGCAAAATACTGAATATTTATTTATTGGGAGGTAATCTTTGTCATTAAAGGTGCTAGCCACGCCAGCTGTGATGACTAATGGGTGGCTTTATTCAGTAAAGCTTTGGCATTTGTGTAACTAATGGCTGGAGCCATGCAGTGAACTAGAATAAATATTATGCAGTGAATATCAAGGAAGTAATGCTAAAAAACAAAAACGGAGAAAAAGAGCCAATTCAGACTGAACCTGTTGGAGAATTCCGCTGTGAAATGAAAAATATCCGATGGATTTCTTTTATTCTAGTTCACTGCACAGATATATACGTTGTAAATCATTGTGCAAAATTTCAGTTGAAAGTATACGCTCAGAAATACGTTATGAAAGTTTGCGTCGCAACATTTGGAGCAAATTGACATTTTTCAGAAAAACGTAAGCAAAGATTTCCGAGCTTGTAAAAAGGGTCTCAATCTTCGCATGCAGGCCTAAAATGCACCAGATTCATAGCTGGGCCCTTCTGCAGAAGCATTATTGTCTCCTTTGTTCGGGTGGCTGCCCGTATTTTCTTCCTGGCCTGTTTTGTCCCATCCGCTGACTTGCGTTTAGCATTCTGCATGCGCAGGTGATCCCTGGCAATGCAAGCTGTCGTCGTGTGGTGCCCTGGTTCTATGCCAGCTAGCCTCAGGATATCTAGGGTGCTTACACTGCCATTATTAAAGTGTGCCACAGCATCATGCAAGGCAAATATTACTGTGTACAAGCTTACATAGACCTCTTTGGGTGCCCGCTGCCATATTAGACCATTGAAACACTCATTAGCATTTTGAGTCTTTCCATGAAGGCACTTCATTAGAAGTTCATCAGAGCACAGATCACAGTAGACAGTTTTAACTTTGTTGAGCACATCATTTGGAAGTCCTCCTTTGTGTACATATTTCCCTTGGCGGAGTGCTTCGACCCTTTGGTATCCGCACCAGCTTTTCGGTCCAAGTGGACACAGGCCATGTCTCGGCTGCTTGTCGGTAGAGCTGCAATGAAAAAGACTGGCAAGGATAGCCTCTTCCATTGCAGAAAGGTTCCCCACATTAGCCCTTATGGCGATGCCATAGTAGTTTTGCAGGACGTCAATGAGTGCATCATTGAGCTTTCCCTTACCACCGAGTCCACGCACTGTCTTCTTCAGTTTTCTGATGCGGCAGCTAACACGCTTCTGTACATGCCCAATACAATCCAGTTTCTGCAAACTGTCCTTTCCACACATGTCTTTGACAGCGGCATAGCTCTTGGAATCACCATCGCCGTAGTACTGCAGGTTCTTCAGATCTTTTTTGCCTTTTGACCTTTCAAATATTCGGTACAGACCAACCGTCTCCATACTGCCAGCACTTCCTTCATGGTTTGCTTGACAGAAAGTGTGGTTTGCCTTCCATTCCTGGTACGAAGCACTATCTTGCCTCACCTTGCTTTTGGTTTCACAAGACTTACACGAACTAGAAAGGGCCTCAACATCAAGAACCTTTCTCGTCTCAACAGAAATCACAAACACACAACCGTTCAAAGATGAATGGCCATGCTTCTGCCACGTGCCATCACCTGAAACACCACACTCGGCACTCCCCACAACATGACGAACTTCTACAGCAGCATCAGTCATCGACTACGACGCCACTTCTCCTGCCGCTGCAGAAAGCCGAGATGACAGTTTGTCGTAGGTGGAGTGACGTGGAGGAGCAGGTATGTTCATCACTTTGGAAAAAGTTTTCGCACCAGCGTGCCCTTTTCCTAACTGGCGCATCCCGTAAACCACACATAAATTGTTCTCATTGGCACGACCCACCTTTCTCGACGTATGAAATGGGCGCTTGAACCCACAGTCGGTACACACGACCGCATAAGCCAAGCATATCCCTTGGTGAGAGCGTTCCTCAAGCTTCAGTGTTGTGTTCATGCATTCGGAACATGCCAGCGATGAAAACACTGAAGAAAGAATACCAATGTCCATTTTCCAGTTCCCTTGGAGCGCAGAATTCTCTAGTGGAGCCTGGTACGCCTTGTTTATGTCCCCAAGCTTCTTCGCAGTTGCTGAAATACCGGCATCTGTGTCAGTAGGCAGCCTCGTCGTCGTGTAGCGATTCCCAGCAAACTTGCGCTTCCTCGTCTTCTGTGTTCTGCACTTCCCCATGCTGGTCGTAATATGGTCCAGGTGGCCTAAGGATACAGCCCTAGTAGCGTTGACACGTGGAACAAATGCAGAACGAAGCCTGACGTAGCCTGACCAAGGCAAACAACAAAAATTTCGACGAGCATCGTGCGTCCCCATTGTGGCTGTTAGAGATTAACGAAGACTTTTAAACACAAAGTTGTATTTAGTGGTATCATCTTATATAACAGTCACAATAAAATGCATAAAGTATTTCGAATAGCATTAATATAGATAAAACAACACTTGCTTTTGAGAGCAATTTTTCGGAACCGAAACTACAGTTGGAAATGTGGTTTCGGTTTTGTTACAAGAGCATAGGGTATATAAAACTTCCTGTAACTCACAGACTAATGACGCTAGGAGGATAATTTTTGTTGCAACATATATGTGAATGTTTGGGTGTGCAAGAAAAAGAAAACCCTAAAAATTTGTTTCGCGAAAAAAAAGGACTTTTGAAGGTGGCCTACCACCTTAAGAAACTTGCTAAAGCTACTGACCGATTCCTCGAAGCACGGAACCTTTGTAATCTTTTGAAAGTGCCAGACCTAGACAAAGAGCTAGCATGAGTAATTCATAAGCCGCAAAGAAGTAACCTCCACGATGTATGCTGTGCAACTGTACGGGCCATCAAGCTCATGAGTGTTGCCGCCCAGCAAAGAAAGTGGCAAAGTGCAACATCTACAGAAAGAGTGGTCACAAGAGCGAGAACTGCTGGAGGACGAAGTCACAGAAGGAGCAGAGTTCTGCATGCATTCATACGGCCATGACAAAACACTGTAGCACTGCTCCACCTGACAAAGTTGTTCGAAGCAAGGAAAGCAGACGCTCCTAGACGTTTGGGAAACCTCTTTTCCTTGTTAATGGAATGCCGGAGGTCGAAGGACAAGTCCTGGATAGGAAAGTACGAGTCCT